>NC_084836.1:120971957-121571957 GCF_033115175.1 Lepus europaeus | reverse complement strand
CTTCAGCCTGCCCAGTCCTGGTCATTAGGGGCACTTGGGGAGTGAGCCAGCATGTGGAAGATCTCTCATTCTCTCTCTCCTTTCCAAATAAAATGAAACTAAGTAAAAATTTAAAAATTATAAAAAAAAATAGCAAAATGCTTTGTACTTGCTGCTGTGTGCCTGGTTTTGTGAGGGGTAGCGCCCAGCTCTTCTATCTCAGGGACCAGCAGAGAACAGGGGATTAGAAGGCCTGTGTTCAGGGGAGCTGGCCCATGTGGGGCCAGTGGGGTGGGCCAGGAGAATGGCCCTGCCTTCTGGGGTGTAGCCAAGGCCACACCCACAGGCAGAGCTTCTCCTCCTGTGGGGAGCTCAGCCCAGCTCGGCATGAGGTCTGAGTGAGGTCACCCAGAATGATCTCTCCTACTTAACATCAGTGGACGGTGGGCTTGCGTCACCTCCACCCAACGCCTCCATCGCCAACGCTGGAACGATTGCTTGGTCGGACACCGGGGACCGTGGCTTCACCACGCCGATGCTCAGACCATCTGTCCTCAGCCTGTCTGTGAACAGACTCCAGATCCTGGGGGCCCGAGGCAGCGGGAGAAACCCCAGAGCCACGATGTGTGTGTGCGTGTGTCTATAAACACATGTAGAAGTAAACGTGTGCACACGGGCACCTGCGTGTGTCTGTGTACGTGCATAAGGTAGATGTAGAAGATCTCCCGAGGCACCGGGGCTGCTGGCCCTGCTCGGGACACCTGCTCTGCCCAGGGGTGACGAGGGTCTGTCCGCACGGTTAGTAATACTGATAAATGAAAACGGGAGCCGGGTGCCGGCACTGCCCTGGGTCACAGGACCAGGCGGCTGAGGCTCAGCTGGAGGTCCCGGAGCTGGCGAGGGGCGACACCAAGTTCAGCCTGGGCAGCCTGTCAGTCACCATGCGGCCAGCACTGGTGACGTCGCCTGCAGGGACCTCCACAGAGCGCCTTCCTGGTGCCAGGGACACATCAAAGTTTCTGGTCCTGGGACCTTCCGGGGCGTGGCCAGCGGCCCCCTGGCAGAAGCTGAGGCCCACAGCTGTTTGCCTGTGGGCCCCAGGGTAAGGGGTGGCCTGCAGGTCCGTCCAGCAGCTGGGCACTTCACCCCTGGGTTAGGTGGCGTCCGTGCGCTGTCCTGAGAGCAGCTGTCCTATCACAGGCCATGGGACACTAAGAACAGGGCCCCAAAGACACCAGGTCCTCCCAGCCCCAGGACCTGTCACCATGGTCACCGCTGGGCGAAGGGTCTTTGCCGATGTGATGACCTCAGGGGTCTGAGGAGAGGTGTGGCATCCCCCTGCGTCCTCCTGGAGGGGCCTTGAACACCACGAGGGGCGAGGGGACCGGACAGGGAGCGACCACCTGGAGGAGATGAGCAAGCCACACCCGGCAGGAAGAGCAGGAGCCGCGGGGAGCTGGAAGTGGCCAGCACTGCCTACACCTTGGCCTCAGAGCCTGGCCGGCGGGATGGGCCGGGCGTGCGCCAAGCCTGTTACCGCCCTGCCCTCCTCCCGGGTCCCAGCTCCCAGGGTGTGACCGGGTCGGGGCCTCCGGCTGCCTGAACAGCACCACAGGCCCGAAGTCCAGGGGCTGCTCCCGCAGGGCTCCGAGGCCAGCAGCCTGCGTGTGGCCACCGGGCCCTCAGAGGGCTCCAAGGGAGAGTCCGTGCCTCGCTGGTGAGGCTCCCCGAGGTAGGGGAAGTGGGGCCCAGGTGGGGAGCTGGGGGGGGCGGGTGCCGAGCCGGGGTGGCCGCAGGGCAGTGGGAGAAAGCACGGCACCCCGCATCAAGATGAGAGGCGCGGGAACGCGATTACCAGTGGAGAGCAGAATCAAATCCACGGCAAAGAAAACACGGGCGCTTTAAACACGCCCGCATCCGCACGTTGTATCCTGTTTAATTCCGTTCCAGTTTCTCCCTGCGCCCCCCTAGGAGTCCCGCCCCGTCTGGCCTAGGCTGGCGGCGGGGTCGTTGCCATGGGGACGGCGGACGCTGCGTTTCCGGCCGCCGCCGCGGGTGGCGCTGTCCAGCGCCCCGAGCCTGGGCTCTGCGGGTCGGCGCGGGGCGGTGCTGTGCGGGGCTCCGCGGCCGGGAGACCCAGGCCCAGCCCCCGCGTGCGCCTCGGCTCCGGCGCCCTCGGGGCTGCTCGCTGCACCTGCCACCCGGCGTGTGCCCGGCAGGGGGCAGCGTGGGCCCGCGCACGTCCGCGGCCCGTGTGCCTCCTGGTCGCTGCGGCCGGCGCTGGCTGGGCCGTGCGTGATCCGGTGCGGTCCGCGGGCGTCTCCCTGCGTGGCGTCTGCACGTGTGTCCCCTGTGCGTGCGCCACGGTAGGGGTGCCCTGGACTCCGCGGGGCACAGAGCGGGGGGCAGGTGCCTGGCCCGCGGCTGCGGTGAGGCCTGGGGAAGGACACGCGTGTGCGAGGGAGCGTGTTGGCCATTCCCGCGCCACCCGTGCCTGGAGCGCTGCGCACCAAGGCCTGGAGCGTGAATCGCGGGGCCGCCTGCAGGCACAGGTGCAGCCCTTACAGCACCTGGGCAGGGGGTGGTGTGCCCAGAGCAGCCCGCAGCCGGGGACCCCGCGTGCGGGACAAAAACCGCAGCCCTTGCGCCTCCCCTGGGGGCCCTGGGTGGCCTCTTCCGGCCTCCCTGACTGCTCCCTTCCCGGTTTGTCCCCGGACCACCTGCCACGGAGGCCGAGGGCTTCACAGCCCCCTATGGTAATGGTGGTGGCGTTAACATTCCCTGGGGCTGTTTTTGGGCGCCTGCTGTATACCAGGGCCTGGGTGGAGGACACAGCGGGATCAGCTCACTGGAGCCTTCCAGTGCTGCTGCTGGGGAGGCTGACAGCTGGAATCCAGGCCCGTTGCCCCAGCTGCAGCCGCCTGGTTAGTGCGGTGGAGGGGACGGCTGGGGCCAGAGAGGTTAAGCAAATTGCCGACGGTCACACAGCACAAGAGGGTCTCGTCTCGGGCTTTGGCCTCAGCTGGCTCTAGACCCCTCCCGCCTCCCTGCGTCTTACCCTCCTCGGGGGAACTCCGGCACGGTTTGTGTAAAATGCAGACGTCGCCAGGACTCGGGCACCCCCCACTCCTGGCAGACAGAACACTGAGTCACAGCGAGGGTGTGGCGTCCGGGGCTGCAGTCCCGTGGGGCGCTCCTGCTTTGCTTCTTGCCTGCTGTCTCTGATGGGGACCTGGGGCTGCGAGAGGCCGAGCCACCCGCCGTGGTCAGCCACTGAGGATGTGTGGGCTGTGGCTGCTGTGGCTGCCTCTGGTGCCCGCAGAGGGGTGTGTGCCAGGAGCTGGCAGTGAGCGGGAGCCAGGGGGCTGGGGGCCGGGGTGCACAGGGAGCCCCTGCCTCCTGCTCCCCCTGCGGACCCCTCCCCCACCTCCCCCAACCCCTGCTCATGCTGTCTCTATTCCTTCTGCCTCGCTTGCTCGCGTGCTCTCCTGGCCAAACTCTCCGCCCAGCAGTGGCCTTGCAGGCTAGAGCAAGGGCTCTGACCCCTCTCCCGGCACGCTCTGCCTCGGAGTGCGGTGCAGCTTCCAATCCACCGCCGAGGTCCGTGGCTGTGGGACGGATGTCTGCAGTGACAGCATCAGCTCCCCGGGGCCGGGACCCTCGGCCTCGCTCTGCACAGCCCCAGCCACCCCGTAGGAGCTCGGGCGAGTGAAGGGACAGGAAGGGGTGCGTGGGTGCAGGTGCGCACTCGGCCCAGGCGGAGGGACGTGAGCGCTCAGCGTGGCTGCACAAGCCTGCTTTTCTCCCCCGAGGAAAGCCTGGGGAGACCACGAGGGAGCCCTCGGCTTTCACTGTGACCAGGAAGGGTCGTGTGTGTTTTGTTTGGTGTTTGTCCTAGCCCGTGTCTGGGGGGGCTCTCCTCCCGCTGCGGGTCTGGGGCCCTCCTTCTGAAGTCCGGAGCGGGGGATCCACATGTCCCAGGCTGGGCCCTGCACCTGCAGCTGGAGGTGGAGGTGAGCAGTACAGACCCAGGGGGTGGCTGAGCCTGGGGCTGGTGGGGGGCTCACTGTGTTGTCACTAAGCGTTGCCTTTCCTGGGGCTTTGGTTGCAGGTGCAGGTCCACTGGGTGACCCCCGCCAGCAGAGGAGGGTCTGGGGCCCAGGGCAGGGCGTGCCCCACCCAGTGAGAAAGGAAGGGGGGGCTGCTGGGAGCTGGGAGGGCGACAGGCCCTGGTGGTGGGGGCCCTGGCGGTGGGGGTCCTGCCTGTGTGCAGCTTCAAAGGCAGGCAGGGCGGGAGGAGAGGCGTGGAGACAGAGACGGACAGCGGGGGGCCGCCCCCGGGAGACAGCGATGCCGGGTTTTCGGCAGGTGTCTGGCTGGTGACCTTCTGAGGAATAGATTCTGAAGTGACTGCTGTCTGTCGGGGCCCCGGTCACAGACACGGGAGGGCGTCGCTTCCTGCCCGCTAAATGTCAGTCCCCGCCGTCAGGCGGCAGTGGGGGGGGGGGTGCGTGCTGGCAGTGTGTGTGTGTCTGTGCGTGGTGGCAGCATGTGTGTGCATGTGTGTGTGTGCGTGTGTGGTGTGTGTCTTCCTCCTTCCTCCCCAGCAGGTAGGCAGGCTTCTTCCTCGGGGTTTGTGTAGCCAGTAGAAGAGTGAATTTGCTTAAGGGCAGCCTGTTCTTTTTTTTAATTATTCATGTATTTTATTGATTTGAGAGGCAGACAGGTCCCCCACCTGCTGGTTCACTCCCCAGATTCCTGCAGTTTGGACTCCTGGCTGGGTTGGAGGCTGGAGCCTGGAACCCCATCGGGTCTCCTGCATGGGCGGCAGGGACCCAGACACTCGAGCCCTCACCTGCTGCCTCCCAGGTGCCCGTTAGCAGGAAGCTGGGACTGGAGGCAGAGCTGGGACTCGAACCCAGGCGTTGTGATATGGGATGTCGGCGTTCCAAGTGCGTCTGTAGCTTAGCCGCTGCACCAAAAGCCTGTCCCTGGTGTTTGTTTTCAAGGTGGGGGGACTTGGGGCCGGTGTTGTGGCAAAGCAGGCAAAGCCGCCGCCTGCTCCCCTTCCAATCCAGCGCCCTGTTAATGGCCTGGGAGAGCAGCAGAGGACGGCCCAAATGTTGGGCCCCTGCCCCCACGAGGGAGACCTGGATGAAGCTCCTGGCTCCTGGCTTCAGCCTGGCCCAGTGCCGGTCATTGCGGCCATTTGGGGAGGGAACCAAGAGATGGAAGACCTCTTTCTGTCTCTCCCCCTCTCTCTCTCTCGTTAACTCTGATTTTAAACATAAATAAATAAATCTTTTTTAAGAAATCAGAGGGTGGGGGAGAGAGCTTGCCTTGGGAGGGGTGTGGTTGAGAGGGTGAGAGAAGGATCTGCCTCGCTGGGGAGGGCTGCTGGGGGCGAGGGGACCAGGAGGGTCGGGCCCTGTGTGCGGGCTCTGCACGGCTGCTCTGTGGAGCTGGCGCCCTCCCCTCTCCGCCACCCACCTCCTTTATTCTGTCTCTTGTTCTTTCCCTGTCTTTATCAGTTTTAAAAATATTGTTTGAGAGGCAGAGAGAGAGAGAGAGAGAGACAGACAGACAGAACTCCCACTCTGTTCACTCCCTAAATGATGTCTGCAGAGGCCTGGGCTGAAGCGGGGAGCCGGGAGCTCAATCCAGGTCGTCCACGTGGTGACAGGGACCCAAGTCCCGAGCCCTCACCTGCTGCCTTCCGGGATCTGTTGCTAGCGGGAAGCTGGAGCTGGGGCGGAACCCAGGTACTCGGATGGGGACGGAACCCAGGTACTCGGATGGGGATGGAACCCAGGTACTCGGATGGGGACAGAACCCGGGTACTCGGATGGGGACGGAACCCAGGTACTCGGATGGGGACGGAACCCGGGTACTCGGATGGGGACGGAACCCAGGTACTCGGATGGGGGCGGAACCCAGGTACTCGGATGGGGACGGAACCCAGGTACTCGGATGGGGACGGAACCCGGGTACTCGGATGGGGACGGAACCCAGGTACTCGGATGGGGCAGAACCCAGGTACTCGGATGGGGACGGAACCCAGGTACTCGGATGGGGGCGGAACCCAGGTACTCGGATGGGGACGGAACCCGGGTACTCGGATGGGGACGGAACCCAGGTACTCAGATGGGGACGGAACCCAGGTACTCGGAGGGGGACGGAACCCAGGTACTCAGATGGGGACGGAACCCAGGTACTCGGATGGGGACGGAACCCAGGTACTCGGAGGGGGACGGAACCCAGGTACTCGGATGGGGACGGAACCCAGGTACTCGGATGGGGACGGAACCCGGGTACTCGGATGGGGACGGAACCCGGGTACTCGGATGGGGACGGAACCCGGGTACTCGGATGGGGCAGAACCCAGGTACTCGGATGGGGACGGAACCCAGGTACTTGGATGGGGGCGGAACCCAGGTACTCGGATGGGGCAGAACCCAGGTACTCGGATGGGGACGGAACCCAGGTACTCGGATGGGGGCGGAACCCAGGTACTCGGATGGGGACGGAACCCAGGTACTCGGATGGGGGCGGAACCCGGGTACTCGGATGGGGACGGAACCCAGGTACTCGGATGGGGGCGGAACCCAGGTACTCGGACGTGGGACGTTGGTGGCATCTTCCCCTCTGACTCAGAGGCTCCCCCCACCTTCCCACTGCTCCCTCTTCTGCAGTCCCTCCCTGCCGCCCTCCCTCTCCTCTCCCCTTCCCCCATACCATGGGGCTGATGCTGGGGAGGAGGTAAAAGAAGGTGGTGGTGGACGTAGCCCCCACCTGTCTGCTGTGTGCCCACTCCAGGAGAGCAGGGCCTTCTGCGCCACGCCGGTGCTCAGACCACAGGGTGGGAGGCGTGGCTGCAGGGCCACTGTGGTCTGGGGTCTTTCACTCCGTCCTGAGCCCTCTCCTCAGTGTCTCTGAGCCCACGGAGGAGCGGTGGGTGAGCGGGTGTGGGCAGCAGCTTCCCCAGGCACATGCCAGTGCGTGGCAGTCCCTTCGCCCACCCAGAGAAGGGTTTGCCCCCTGCGATGGCATCTCTAGGCCTGGTTCTGATTCTGAGCGCAGTTTTGGTCTGCGTGGTCCCCTATCTCCTCGGAGGGTCTCGGCATCCATCGGAGGGGCCCGTGTGGTTCAGGAGCCTCCGCTCCTTGCACTGGTGGCCGAGGTGATGGGGACAGCTGGGCTCGGGGCTTTAGGGGCTTGGTCCCCAGAGGGGCCCTGTTCTAAAACTTTTCTAAAGTGGAAGTAACACAGCAAGTGCACGGGGCATAAACAGACAGCCCGTGTGTCACCAGCGGCGGCCGGGAGGAGCGGAAGGTGGCCAGCAGCCCCTGAGCCCCTGTCCTCCCGGGACTTGTGTCAACATCGAGCATCCGGCCTGGTTTTGCACTGTGTGTACATGGAACCACACCACGTGTGCTCTTCTGTGTCTGCGGCTTTGGCCACGCCTCCTGCAGGCTGGTTTTTCTCTCTGATCCCATGAGAGCAGTTTTCCTGAGGCTGGGAAAACTCCCCACAAGCAGGTGCACTGGGTGGTGTGGCCGCTTGGCCAGATGCCACAGGGACGGCCAAGATCCCAACCGTGCCCCGAGGCCCCGCCCTGGCGGCCATGGCGTTTGACTTGATGGCAGCAGGCGGTGGTCCATGTCAAAGACAGGACGGCGTCGGCTTTGCCGCGGACTCGGTGCACCTTGTCCTTGCCGAGGGACACCCGTGCCACTCTGCAGTCACGTGGCGTGGGATTGGAGCCCTGGCTCCAGGGCTGGTGTGACCGAGCCTCTGTGTCGCCACCTGTAATGGGGACAGGTGAAGGATGCTATGACAGCGAAGCGAGCTTAGCGCCGTCGTAGGCTGCACCCCCACCCAAACAAAGAGGGGAGCGGCTCCATCTGCACCAAGAGGGTGGGGGCGGCTGGTTCCTGGCAAAATGAAGCTTTCTGTGGGGGAGCAGAGCAGGCCTCCACGCTGCCTGAAAGTGACCGCCGAGGGCAGGCAGAGGAGCCTCCTTTGGGTTTCACAGTGGCTACAGGGCGAGCTGGGGGCAGGGTTCCATTCATGAGCTGTGGCTTGGGTAATCGGCGTCTGCGTCCCCCAAAGGCCCATAAACTGGTGTGGGTACCCCAAGCCTTGTGTTAATGGTTGACAGATGGAGGCTGCAGACCTCATGGACCACGGCCTCTGGGAGATGGACCTAGTGGGCCCACCTCACTCTCCGGAGGGGGCTGGTTTTGCAAGCCAGGTGGGCTTCCTGTCTCTCCCCACTGCCTGGCTCACTGTGTACGGTTCTTGCGCGCACTCCCCTGTTGCCAGCTTCCACCAGAAGCCAGAGTAACAGGGCTGCCCAGGCCTGGAGCTGAGCCTCCAAACTGCGAGCCGAAGTCAACTCTTCTCTCCTAAGCGGTTCCTGCAGGCATTCGAGTTGAAGTAATGAGAAGCTGACCGGTACACAGGGTTTGACTTTCCCATGGTGCCCCAGGACAGAGCAGCGGACTTTCTCGTCCACGGTCGTGGGGCGGACTCGGGGCACACAGGAAGGCTGGGACCTAACCAGCAGCAGTGATCAGACCCTGCAAAGTGGGTCGGACGCCATCACACGGGCACACGGCAGCGGCCCGGGGAAGCTCGCCCACGGTTTTACGGCTTTATTCCCTCCTCCCCAGTGGCTGTCTCTTTCCAGGGGCACCGGCCCTGCCTCAGCCCTGCCACACACTGTTTCTGCAGGGCGCCTCAGGGCAGGCTCTGGCTGCGGCCAGTGCACCTGCCATGCAGCACGCCGGCTCCCCATGGCTCCCAGCTCAGCGTTCCCTGCGCTTCCTCACAGGAATGTCATCCACGGAGCAGCAGGTTCACGTCCCGCACGGCGAGTCAGTCCACCACACCCTGGCACGAACGCACAGATGCCGGTTGCTCGCATTCGAGCCTAATTTCTCAGGGGGCACAAGCTGCCGCCTCAGCTGCCAGGGCTAAGGCACAACCTAAGGGCTTGGCCCAGAGTCCTCGTCTGAATTTAATCAGAACGCCGTTTATAAACACGCCGGCGTCTCCTGAAACGAAAGCCCCGTCAGGTGGCCTTGCAGCCGTGCCACCACACACAGCAGGTGCAGGCTGCTCCCAGGTACAGGAGTCAACGTGTTCTCTCGCGCTCTGGCCAGCTCGCGTGGAGTCTTCTCCTCCCCACATAAGTCCGTGAGTTACAGGCAGGTCCAAAAGGACCACTCCTCCCATTTTCTGCGATGGAGATGTTTTATGTACAAAATGCTCTCTCAGGTCCAAATTCCAAGATGCTCCAAAACCCAGAAATATTCTTAGATGGAAACCAAGGCTCATTTGGCAGCAAAATCCAAACCAAATCGATAGTGTGGCTTCCAGGGGTCTGCCTCCCCCTTAGCGTGAGAATTCGGAAGTCTTACTACAAAGCAATAATGGTTCATTGCCTGGGGCTTCCCAGACCTTGCTGGGGGTGACGGAACGTGCAGGACCTGTGCCTCCCAAAGGCAGCCAGGCCTCCATGGCTGAGCAGGCTGGTGCCCTTGGCCTGGCGCGGCCACTGGGTCAGCAACGCGGCTGTGTCCAGTGAAGAGCTTCCTGTTGGCTGTTACGGCTGTCAGTCACTTCCTTCTGGTGTCTCGTTTGTCGTGGGTGAAACGTGCGTGTGACAGAATCCGTCCCGAGGACGTCGTGTGCTGTCCCTGCGGCCGCTCCCTTGGCCGGGGCCCTTCGGGTGGCTCGTTTCGCTGCTGTGATGTAGTTCGCCACCGTGGGGCAGGTTCGCAGCGTCGTCTTGACCTTGGGAATGTTGTGGTATTTCCCACTGTGTGGTGGCATTTCTGGGCCCGTTTGGACACCCACAAAGGGCCGATCTCCATAGATTAAATGTCAACTTTGAAACCGAGCAGGGTCACTGACTGCTCGAGGGGCCGTCCACCTGGGCTCTCAGCTGGGCCATGGACCGGACTCTGTGCTCCTTTAGAAGCCCAGAGCGTCCACCCAAGCAGCTCAAGGCAGAGAGCGTGGCCAGGAGGCCGGGGGAGGGCGCCGGGGGGGGGGGGGCGTGGTCGTGCAGTCTGATTTTGGTAGGCACGATGCCTCTTTTTTTCTCTTTAAATAAAAGCACATCCGTGGTTGGTTGGTGAATAAATTACTGAAGACGGGGGAAATCCACCCGCAGACTGAGGTTTCCTGATGTTGGTCAGCCTGCGCCCTCGACCCGGTTCTGTCGATGAGAGCGGAGGGGCCGAGGCGGCTGCGCTGCTTGTGGTCAGTAGAAGTGCTTCTGGGGGCGTTGGACGCAGGCACAGGAGCTCGGATGAGCTGTGCGTCCATTGAAGGGCAGCAAGAAGCACCAGATGGTCTCCTGGACGCTTCAGGATTTTACTTATTTATTTAGTTATTTAGAGAGGCAGAGAGAGGGAGAGACAGAGAGAAAGATCTTCCATCGGCTCACTCCCCAAATGGCCACAATGGCTGGAGCTGAGCTGCTCCAAAGCCAGGAGCCAGGAGCTTCTGGGTCTCCCACATGGGTGCAGGGGCCCAAGGACATGGGCCATCTTCTACTGCTTTCCCAGACCACAGCAGAGCTGGATGGGAAGAGGAGGAGCCAGGACTCAAACCAGCGCCCATATGGGGTGCTGGCACTGCAGGCGGTGGCTTTACCCGCTACACCACAGTGCTGGCCCCTCTCCTAACATTGTAACGGACCCTGCACTGGGCGTCCAAAGGCGTGTACATTTTTGACGGTGATCTCTCACGAAGATCTTGCTCCCTGGGAACAGGCTCCCATGGGCGCCTCTGGCACGGGCACCCATGCACCCACTTCCTCTTCTGGTTCACAGAGTAGAGGAGCTGCAGGACCAGGGCTTCACCACTGGGCTGTCTGGTCTTTCTGAAGGTGCAGCCCGTCCACGCGGTGACCCCAGGCCGGCCAGTCCCTGCGGTGACCCCACCCAGCCCGTCCACGAGGGTTTCTGCTTCTGACATCACGGGCCTTCTCCCCTGTGGGTCTGAGCCTCCTCTGTGCGTGTCCCACCTTCTTGCATCGGTCACAGTGGCTTAAGAACCCACCCTGCTCCAGTAATGACCTCCTCTTAGCTGGTCACCGTTTGGCCCATCCGGCCCTTTCCTGAGGTCCCAGAGGGTGACATTTGTTGGTGGCGGTGACCCACGTGGCAGGTGACCCACGTGGCAGGTGCTGGGTGGAGCGCTGTGCTCCTGTGTGCTGGCTCTTCCAGCCAGGCAGCCTACGAAGGCCTGGGTTTCCCGTTCTGGGACTGGGGAGGCAGGGAGGCTGGATGTGTGCACCTGCTGCACGGCTCTGAAGGCGTCTGCAGCCAGCACCGTGCAGGCGGGAGACCGGAAGTTCCAGTCCCTCCTGGCGGCTCCTCCTGGGGACGGTCTCGCTGGATGAGGGGGGCCCTTCTGCTGGGGGCAGGCGGCTAAGGGGTGCCCACCTGCAGGGGTGGGCCGGAGGAGTGAGGCCAGCGTTCAGGGCTGTGACTCAAAGACGGGGTTCCAGGGTGGAGACGGCACACCTGCCCGCACCTGTGTTCTTCCTCTTGGAAAGCAGGCCCGGGGCTGTTTGGACACGGGACCACCTGGCCAATGTGTCGTCCTAGCTGGGGCTGGGGTTGGGGCAATAGAACCCCCTTGAGAGGGACTCGATGATTCTCTGAAAACTTAAACCACGTATTATTTTCTTTAAAGCCCTAGCTAGACATCCCCAAGACATCAAAAACAAACCAGAGAAAAAGTATAACAGAGAATCTGTTTTTGCTTTATTCATTATGTTAGCCGAGATGGGTGTGTTCGGAGAACATTCTAGAAGGGAGGCACTGATGGGAATGTGTCAGGCGTCCTCTGTGTGCTTTGCCACATCTCATGGGCACCCAGGCCGGGGCTCCGTCTTCCGGGATGCTGGGCAGTTCTTCCTCTGCCAGGTCTGGCCTGGGTGCCCAGGGGCCGCAGGCCTGGGCGGGCTCAGTGGATGCCCTGCTTGGGCCAACCCAGCTCTCGGGCGTAGGCCCCTTTGCAGCTTCTGATCTCACAGTCGAGCTCCAGGCACTTGTTGAGGCCCGGAACCCCAGACCTCCAGCCGATGAAGCCTTGGGTGGTCTGCGGGACTGGGGGAGATGGGAGGACCTGGGGAGGGGATGCAGAGGTTAGTCCCCCCAGGGCCACAGTGGTGGGCACAGCCACAGCCTTCCCCGGACAGGCACGGGAGTGTGGGCAGCCAGCCTCCCCAGGGTGTGCTGGAATAAGCCTGCTCCCATCGGCGGATGCTGAGGCTCACGCCTTTCTGGGACCTAATCCCCCCCCAAGGAGCTGCTTTCTTTTGTAGTGGTCCCCCGGCTAACTTGGCCTCCAGGAAGATAGGTGCAGAACTGCCAGATACGGTCCTGGGTCGATGATGACGGGAACAAGTCCCAAGGGGCGCACCCGCAGGCCATTTCCCGTGTGACCGTCGCAGGGGACGCCCACACAGGCCCAGGTGAGACGCCTGCTCCGCGCCTGGTCCTGTGCCGAGTCCTTGGCGGTCGTGACACAATGGTACCGTGTGTCTGAACACATCTCACCACAGTAAAAATACGGCATAAGAGTAAAAAGCGACAGACGGGCACAGGCACCCAGCACGAAGTGGTCGTGCAGCGCTGGAAGTCGCTCTGGGCTGGCCTGCGAGTGGGGCGGGGACGTGAAGGCCCAGGACGCGACCGTGCCGGCCGCACCTGTCCACGCCGACGCTCAGGCTACGCTAAATATGCTGGATATTTTTTTTCGTTTTAATAATAATAAATTAACACTAACTTACTATAACTTTTTCACTTCCTACACTTCAAACTCTTAAAAACTTTAATCTTCGGGGCCAGCGCTGTGGCGTAGTGGGTAAAGCTGCTGCCTGTAGTGCCGGCATCCCATATGAGTGCAGGTTTGAGTCCCGGCTGCTCTACTTCCTATCCAACTCTCTGCTATGGCCTGGGAAAGCAGCAGAAAATAGCCCATGCACCTGTGTGGGAGACCCAGAAGAAGCTCCTGGCTCCTGGCTCCTGGCTTTGGATCGGCGCAGCTCCAGCCATTGTGGTCAATTGGGGAGTGAACCAGCGGATGGGAGACCTCTCTTTCTCCCTCCCTCTCTCTGCCTCTCCTCTCTCTGTGTAACTCTGACTTTCAAATAAATATCTTTTTAAAAAAAATTTTAATCTTATAAAAGCAGCACTGTGTTTAAAGCGATCACGTTGTAGGCCATCGGAAGTTTTCAGCTCCATTGTGATCCAAGGTGGCTCGTGGCTGAGGCACTGGGATGTGGCACAAGGCTGTTGGAGGATCTCGCGGCCCTGTACAGACCGGATGACGGGGGATGAACAGTGGCCGTGCGTCCTTCTGGTTGGAGGGCGCGAGGATGTGCTGTGTGCACTCACCTCCGCCTCGGGGACTGGGGCCAGGGAAGCACCTGCGTTTAATTAAAAGCCAAGAGGGCGGGCTTCTGTGTGACACGAGAGCGCACGCTGTCATCTGTGAGCTCCTCAGGACACGGGGACTTCTGGGGAGCGAGGGCAGATGTGTAGCAGGTCCCCCTCCTTTTGCAAAAACCCTGTTTGACTCCAGAGTGCGGAGCATCAGTTCTTTCCTTTCATTCTTTTTTTTGAAAGTCAGAGTTACAGAGAGAGAGAGAGAGAGGTCCTCCATCTGCTGGTTTACTCCCCAAATGGCTGCAATGGCTGGAGCTGGGCCGATCCAAAGCCAGGAGCCAGGAGCTTCTTCCGGGTCTCCCATGTGGGTGCAGGGGCCCAAGGATTTGGGCCATCTTCTGCTGCTTTCCCCAAATGTCAGCCAGGGGGAGAGAATAGGGTTTTTAACTACCTTATTACTTAGATTTTTGCCATGTTTCTAAAACAGCTTTTGACAGTGACTCTACATGGCTTTATAATGGGGGGGGAGAGCCCCCAACATAGCTCATTGGAGCACCTCGCTCTTCATTCCCTCATTCCTTCTGCTCCTCAGACGTTCACCGGATGCCGGCCACCCCACCTGACCCCGAGGCATGCTGGGAGAGCAACGAGCTCCCCCTGCCTCTGGCCACCTTCAACTTGGCTTTCCATCCCCTCTTCCCATCAACACGCACAGCTGCCTGCTCCATGGCTGGGCAGAGGGCATGGCCCAGGGATGTAGGCAGGCAGGCAGCTAGCAAGGAGGAGCTGAGGTCGTCTGCCCCGCGCTGCAGCCCTGCCTGTGCTACTGTCCTGCCCGCAGCACCCACCTCCCCCACCCCTGCAGCAAAAACCCAGCTTCCGTGAAACCACGGCTTACAACCAGTGCTGGCCCCAAATAACCAATATGGCGGCCGGCTGCAGGTGTGTGATGACCTTCAGCTAATTATAATATCATTGTAATAAAATAGCCATAGTTTCCATTCCCACTCCTGTCATGCCCTGATACCATGACACTTCTCAGGTTTTGGAAAAGGCTAAGGAAATGGGTGATACTCAAACCCTGCCCCGAACTCCACCTTCCATGAATATTCAATTGAACCCTTCCCAAACTCCACCCCCTATGAATATGCAAGAATATGCAATTAAGTCCTGTCCCAGACACCACCTCCCGTGCCTCCAGATCATAGAGGGGTGGCTCTGAACCTTTGAGCATGCCCCGCCCCCCTGAGTTGTGTACTTTTGGTTGGCAGGCAGATAAGTCTTATTCCTTTGCTAACTTTTACTTTTTTCTCATCTTCAAACTCTTTCTTGCATTGGAAACGAGAACCTGCATCCACCATCCAACGATGTCTTGGCCCAGCAACCCCAGCACACAAGGACCCGCTGTGCATAAAGACACAATTTCTGGAGGCACCTGAGCCGTGTGCACAGCTGGCCAGGTCTCATGTGGCAACGCTGTCCAAGTCCTCTCTTCCCTGTGCTGCCCTCTGCCCTCGGCCGGCCTCTACTCACCCCCAGTCTCCTGGGGCATCCCTGTGGGCCCCACTGAGCTCCTGGCACCTAGGGGTGGCTGCGGTCTGTAAAAACATTGGGCTCGGGGGCTGGCGCTGTGCATCCCATACGAGCTCCGGTTCGAGACCCGTCTGGTCCACTTCTCATCCAGCTCTCTGCTATGGCCTGGGAAAGCAGTGGAAAATGGTCCAAGTTCTTGTCCCTGCACCACTGTGGGAGACCAGAAAGATGGTCCTAACTCCTGGCTTCAGATTGGCCCAGCTCCAGCTGTTGTGGCCATTTGGGGAATGAACCAGCGGATGGAATATCTCTCTTCCCCTCTCTCTATAAACTCTTTCAAGTAAATAGATAAATCTGTTTTTTAAAAGAGTTACACAGAGAGAAGGAGAGGCAGAGAGAGAGAGAGAGAGAGGTCTTCCATCTGCTGGGTCACTCCCCAACCGGCTGTAACAGCAGGAGCTGTGCCGATCCGAAGCCAGGAGCCCGGAGCCAGGAGCTTCTTCAGGTCTCCCATGTGGGTGCAGGGGCCCAAGGATCTGGGCCATCCTCCACTGCCCTCACAGGCCATAGCAGAGAGCTGGATTGGAAGTGGAGCAGCTGGGACTCAAACCGGCACTCACATGGGATGCCGGCACTGCTAGGCGGTAGCTTTACCTGCCACGCCACAGTGCCGGCCCCAAAATAAATGGATAAATCTTAAAAAAAAAAAAAAAAAAAGCTGGGCTCTGTTCTGGTCCCTCATATGCCTCATCTACTGGACCCTGACCCCAGGAGGCGCAGAGAGGTCAAGCCACTCACCCAGGATCACGCAGGAAGTGAGCGACAGAGCAGGGCCCAGATGCCGTGGTTTTACCCCAGAACCCGGGCCTGTCCTGCTTACCCATGATGTTTGCTGGCCCCTCCTGCCTCGGCGTCCCTCTGCCTCTGCAGGGTGGGAGGTGGCAGCCGCGCAGGTGCAGAGACACACTCCCCACTTCTGCCCTTGGGAGTGCGTGGACAGCGGCTGCAGGCCGGCCAGGCCCCACTGCGCGCTTACCTCCACGGCCACGCGCTGCTTACTTAGGCAAACAAGTGTCTAGAAAGGGCTTGCGAACCTTGATGTATTTCTCCACGGGCGTCCCTGGGCGGATGCGGAAGCGCTCGGGAAGCTCGACCTTGGGCTTCGGAGAGGGGGCTTCTGCCTCGCCCTGGAGCAACTGCAAAGAACCGGGGCGGGCGCCTCAGGCCGAGCCGTCCGGGGCGTTCTCGTCACCACGCCCCCCAGAAAGGCACACGTGACGGTGACGAAAGTGGGCGCGGGGCGTTGGGGGCAGCGGTCCCACTTAACAGCTGGACAAGAGCGCAGGCCTGCTCCCGCCCCTGCCCCCTGCAGCCCGAGGCGCCCTCCCTCAATTCAAAATGCCAACCCTTTCAAACCCGAGAGGAGAGCCGCATCCCCCTTCCCGAATTTTCAAAGCAATTTTGAACTCTTTGAAAGCCGATGTAATTACATAAAGGATTATTAATACAGACTCTTTTATGCATATTAATAGGGACTCATTTCATGCATAAAATGTCAGATTGTACAACTCTCTAAGAATTAAAGGCGCTCATTAAGAACGGCACAGTTTCTGAGCTGCAGGGGCGGGGTGCAGGGGTCCCTCCCGCGACCCCCACCCCAGCAACGCGCGTCCTCGGGCCAGTGCCCAGCCGGGCACTCCGTGTGTCCGGGCAGTGTCGTGGACATCGGGGCCACTTAGTGGAGACTCAGCAGGCGTCACGGGAGCGTCCCTGGACTCTGGAGCATCTATGCGCTGCCTGCCCCGCCCCCACCCGCACACTCCGGTCCTCTGCCAGCCCCCAGCACTCCCGGGGAGCAGGGTGGGGCCCCTTCTGCTCCTGTCACTTCTCTGGTCCCTGCAGACGTCCGGACGTGCAGAGGACCCCACAGGGGCCTCCAGAAATGCCTCCCAGACTTCTTGTCTTGCGGGCCTCCCTAGGGGTCCACACAGCTTCTCGTTCCGTCTGCATCTCAGTAACCCAGGGAGGCAAGACGGGAAGTCGGCCCTCAGGTGCCCTTGGAGCAGAGTGCCCGGCTTCGCATCTGATTGGTCACGTGACTTCTGAACTCAGTTTGCTAGTCTGTATAATGGGCATAAAGGAGCACCTCTCCCCTGCACGGGGTCCTTTGGCAGGTGACGCGATCTGGTTCTGCGGAAGCACCTAGCACGTGCCAGCCACGCAGTAGGTGCTCAATATTCACTTCTGTTTCCAGAGGCGGCCACCTTTGCGTACGAGATGCTCACTCATTTTATTCTAGCCGGTCCCACACCTCGGCAGCATTCGCTCTTCAGAGTGGGGCTCACACACCGTGTGCTCACCTCCTCCAGCGGGGTCGTTAAAAACCCCCAGTTCTGGGCCCAGTTCTGCCGCGCCTCGGATTCAGCCTTCAGGCGGTATCTCCTGGAAGACAAGGTCCCAGCGAGCAGGCTCAGGCCAGAGAAAGGCTCAGTGGACCGCGGAAGGCCCCAGAGGCCCCCTGCGGGAATGTCATGGCTTCTACGCACGCTGTGCCAGGCACGGTCGGATGCCGGGGAGTGAGGGCGCCCGGCCCCTCGGCAAGGCAGAGTGCTCCATGGGCACGGCCAGGGCAGTCAGCTTCGTCGGGACCCCGATGTCCGGCGCCCCTGGAGCAGCAGGGACCTCGCCCTAACCCTGCCCTGTGCTGACCACCCAGGCCCTGGGTTGAGGATTGGGTAGCTGGGGCGACACAGTCTAAACATCAGCTTGGCGCTTGGAGCTGTCAGGTTTCTTCCACCTTGGAATCGGCACCTGCACGTCCCCACCCCCAGCGCTCCAGCCCCACTGCGGGCTCTCGGCCCCCTCCCAACACAGACCTGAGGCACACGGTGAACACCACACAGGGGACAGGAATTCTAATTCGCACGCCTGTTTCTGACTCGTTCATTTGTTTTGAAGTCTGCTGTGGATTCTACCCCGGTGTGGGCATTTCGAGTGGTCAGGAGCCACGCGTGGACGTGGGCCAGCACAGTCCAGGTGCTACCCTGTTCACAAGGAGGGGAGGGACCACCTGGCCTGGGTCTTGACAGACGGACGAGCTGGAGAGGTGGCGGGGCGGGGGGGGGGGGGGGGGGGCAGGACACTGCAGAAGGAACGGACCCGGCCACACGTCCTGCCTCTTGGAGACAGAGTCTGTGTGTCTTATGCCGGGTGGCACTGGGATTCTACCCATGACGGTGATGAAAGCAGGTTTGGTAAGTGACAGAGACGGGAAGGGACTAGGAAGCAGACAAGGGGAGGTTTGGAAGGGGGCGACTGCGTTTTGCCGCTGCACACGTGCAGCTGCCCCTACGTCTCCACGTCACCTACAACCTCGGGCCAGGGGCTGATCCCAGCCCTTGGCAGACTCAGCGACAGACAGACGCCCGTCACACACACCCGTGCGCACACCTTTTACATCTAAAAGTTCTTACTTAAAAGCCCAGGAAAACCTAGAGACAAAGGTACTGGCGCTCTCTCTCGGGCTGAATGCTAAGATTTTCTGAGGCAAATCTGGGAATCTTAGAAGGACGTTAGGAGGCTCCCGGGGAAGGGCCGTCCGGTCCCCAGCCCTGGCGCCCCTGGTGCCCTGGCACGGGCCGTCCTCAGCGCAGGCCCCTCCAGCCCACCGCGCCACCACCTTCTGGACCCGTGGGGACCAGGAGCCGCCAGGTGTGCACCTCTCAGGGGAGGACCGCCCAGCCCCGCGGGTCCCCGCTGTTACCAGATCTCGTCCTGGGCCACCAGGTTCATGCGCTCAGCCGCCGCGGTGCTCAGAGGTTTCTGCGCCATGGCGCCTGGGATCTCCTCGCGGCCAGGCACTCCGGACCCAGGGCTCCGCGTCCCGCGTTGCTTGGCAACCGGTCTCCCGGACGACACGGGACGCGGAGGCGGTGCAGCACCTGCCTGGCTGGGGTGGGGCCGCAGCGCGGAGACCGCCCAGTCCGCCCAGTCTGCCTTGGGCTCCCAGCCAGCCTGGGCTAGGGTGGAGCCCTGTGCGACCTCGCGGTCCCCTGCCCCTTTGCAGGAAACCCTGGGGAAGCCCCTAGACCTAGCCCCTGGCCTCCTTTCAAAGTATAAACCCGTAATAACAGGGTGCACTCCTGCCAGAGTGCAAAGCCTCCCGGAGCATGGCAAAGGAACGCACCTCAGTAACCAGCACCAGGGACCCGGGCTCGGAGCACGGGCAGCCCCCACCCCCCGGCCCCAGCGGTCCCCCCCCCCCCCCGTGAACTCTGACCTCGCTTTTCCCAGCAGGTGACTTTTGTGGCCTGGAGTCACCCGGCATCGCAGGGCAGGTGCCATGTGGTGTAGCCACAGCGCTGCCAGGAGCCGGCATGTCCAGCGGCTGATGGACACTGCATTCGGCCACTGTGCCGGTGTGGCCAGCGGTACTACCGTGCCTGTCCCCTGGAGAATCCAGGTGGTGTCTGCTGGCATCCAGCCCGTAACAGCCCCTACATGAAATTCACAGTAGCATCACCTGCAGACCCCAACACCCCCACTCTCATGCCGTCAGCAGGGGGGTACTCAATCTGTGTGTTGATTGACTCACCGACCCCCCAGCTTCATCGTGTTGTAATGGGCCTGGAAGTGGAAAGTGGGTCGGATATAAGAGCTAAGGGACCGGCAAGGCAGGGTAAGGGCATTTTTCTGGCCCAGCAACCGCAGGACACACAGGTGTCCCCCATCTCTCAGGCTGAGAGGAGGAAGCACCTCTTGGCTGACCCACAGCCTGTCTCCCAGACCATGATCAAGGCCCCGCTGTGAGAGGCATGGGGGTTTTCACCTCCAGTTGGGTATCTGGGGGCCTCCGCCCTCCCCAGCAGACCTGGGCTTTGATGTGCCATTAGCAGGGCTGGGGCGGCTTCCTCCTGTGTCGGCATCTCCGTCCCAAAGGCTTGGCTGCTGGAAACGCCTGGCCCAGGCCCAAGGTTGGGGTGGTCCCAACCCCTGCTCAGCCAGGCAAGGGATCAGTGCCGAATGAATCAATGAGTGGTCTCGTGGACGAGGAGTGACTGCGCCCGTGGCCGAGCCGACAACAAGCGGGGGGCCAGGTCTGCAGGCGGGGCCCAGGTTCAACTCCTGGCCTTTCCCCAGAGCTCACCGTCCCCTGAGCTCCCCAGAGCAGGGAGGGAGGCGTCCTGGGAGGCAGCAAGTGGCTGGCAAGGCTGAGCCAGGCTTCCCGGAGAGGAAGCTCCATCAGGGAGCGAGGGCAGGTTCTGCTCCGCCTCGGGGGATTCTGAGACATCTCTGGTACAAGATGACTTCCGTGTGCTGCGTGTCCCTGAGTGCCACACACTGTGGGTCCCTCATTCTACAGGTGTGTGCCGAGCACTGGGACATGGGCGGAGCTGGGCCACCATGGCCCCGCCCTCCTGGAGCTGCCAATCACGGGAAAGATAGACAGCGAAGCAAGTGAACAAATGCAGGGGTGCTGCACCCCAGGGAGGGGCCAAGGCGGCAAAGGGTGGGCATCGGGGTGTGGGGGTGACAGAGGGCAGGGCAGCTGGAGAGGAAAGAGCGAGTGCCCACCTTCAGTCTAGGAGGGGCACAGGTGTGAACACAGCAGGTGACAGCGCCTCGCTGCAGGGTGCGGTTCAGAGCGAGCCCCTGAGGAGGGGATGAGTGGGTTGGGTTTTGAAGGATGGACAGGAGTTTGCCAGTGCTGGCTGTTCTGGGAACTGCACAGGGCACCCTGGGGGTGGGTGTAGGGCAGAATGGGCGGAGCCATGAGCTGAGATGGACAGGTTGCCTAGCCTCTTGGAGCCCCAGTTTGCTCATCTGTGAGTGGAGAGATGGGTTCAGCTCCCACCTGTGGGGCTCTTGTCGGCATGGCTGGCACTCAGCCAGGACCCCAGTTCCTCCCTGACGACTCCCAGTAGCTGGACCTCTGAGAACTGGGGAGAAGCGGCCAGGCGTGGCCTTTTCCGAGTGGCCTCTGTGCAAGACCAGATGTCCCCCAGGGGCACTCACCCTGGCGCTGAACCCCCAAGCAGGGAGATGCCTGCTGCGTTGGAGACGGCCCCTGATCCAGGGTGGGCAGGAAACTTTCCATTTTCTTTGAAAAATTATTTTAGGGGGGTGTTTGGGGTGGAGAGGGAGCGTGCTCTCGATTGCTGGTTTACTCCTCCAGATGCCTGCGTCAGCCCAGGGCCACACCCCAGCCAGGAGCTGACTCGGATCTCTCACGTGGGTGTCAGGGAGCTGGCTACCAGACCCATCTCGGCTGCCTCCGGGGTTTCCCGGGAATTCTGGGATGGACAGCCCGTGTCTTAACTGGCATCTTAATGACCAAGTCAAATGCCCACCGCTGGGCCAAGAGCTCGATCCACCGATCCACCGATCCACCGTGGACTCAGAATGGCAGCACATGCCCCTCCCCCCATCCCGCACTGCTCCCCAGCAGGGCGCCCCTTACACCCGGCTTCCCCAGACACACTTCTGCTCTTCTGTCAACCAAGATGTCCTCTTGTTTGTCTGAAATTCAGGCACCTGCCTGCCACGCCCTGGGTGCGTTCTGGGGGCGCAGGTGCCGGGGCCCAGCAGGTGATGCCTCTGCATGGCTCAGAGCCAGCTTCGCTGCTCGCCCTGGTGGTCTCCCGGCGCCGTTTGCTATCTCCTCCCTCTTTTGCTCAGGTCCAGGGGTTGGAGCCCCTCCTGAAATTTGAAACGAGAAATCCACGCGCCCTTCAGCACACGCACTTTGCTCTGCTAATACTTTCTCTTGGTGCTTTGGCGTGGGTTCCCGGCAGGAAGCTCGGAGGGAGGGGATGGCGAGCAGCGCCACACGGTTCGCCGTGTCCCTGGGTATTAATATTTTTGGCCGTCTCTCAGTTCTCTGGGACGGTTTATTTTTTAATTTTTTTTTCATTTTGCTGTTGCCTTATAAAACATTTCGACAACGGTGGCCAACTGTTTCTTTTTCAGTTTTTAAGCTTAAGCAGGTTTCTTTTTTATTTTGTGATTTTTTTTTTAACCGAGGCTGCTTTGTGCCCTGCGTGGTTTTTGCAGCCAGCGCGCCGGTGACAATGACCCCGGCGCCAAGGCGGGCGGAGACAGTGCCCGAGGTGGCTTCGGGAAGCCAGCAGTTGTCACGCTCAGGACGCTACCCCCCCCCCCTTTGTAATCTGTCTACACTCCACACACCTGCAGGACCAGTTATCCTCTGGGGCTCACTAGAGGAGAAAAGCCGTAATCCGCCCACACTCCCCAGGGAAGTGCCGGTAAATACGCTTCCCATGTGGCCCAATCACCAAGGCCTGCTCCCCGAGGGCGCCCTGACTGGTTCCTTCCCCTGTCCTTCCAGCTGCGTGGGGGGGACGGGCCTGGGTGCCCAGAAGGGCTCCAGAGTGAACGGGGCAGGTGGAGCCGGCACGGGAGCGGCCACAGCGTGGGGTCCCCGTGCTTGAGAAGGGGCTGGGCGGGCAGGGGGTCGTTCTCAGAACCCAGCGTGGCCTCTGCAGGGCTCCGAGGGGCTTCGGGTCCCATCTTGTCTGCTGGGCCTGCCGTGGGGACTGGGCGGCCAGGGAGGGCCGGGGGTGTGAAGGCAGCTGGATTGCGGAGAGGAAGGGGGCGGTCGATGGTTTCTGTCCGTGGAGCTGCTCCGCCCCGTGGCTCCCTCCGGGCCGGCGAGTCTCCACGGCCCACTTGCTGGGCCGCGGCTTTGCTTCCCTACCCATTCGTCCATTCACGGAATGCTTAGTGGGGCCGCTGGGCCTTGTGCTGGCCCCAGGCGCCTGGCGGTGGTAAGAGAGGCCTGCTTCCTGCCCTCGGGGAGCTTCCACTCCGTAAACAGATTCACCAGGAGGCTCTCGGAGGGGGCCAAGTGCCCGGCGGTGTCCTGTGGGGCTGGGAGTTCTCGGAGCAGGCAGCCCCGGGGATGCAGCAGAGGGAAACAGGGCTGGGGGCCCGGCAGGCCTCGCTGGATGGGGCGGGGAGCCCTCTGTGCACCTGCGGCATGGCTCTGTCCAGTCCCGCACGCAGGTTTCCTTTCAGACTTGGGTGTGGCATGGGCACCCCCGTGTCTCCCCCGTGACTGAGCCGTGTGAGATCCTCCTCGCCAAGGGGTCCTGCTCCGCCTTTGCTCCACTCGGAGGCTTCGGCTGCCGTTGGGGGCTCGGTCTCACCTGCAAACATTTGCTCTGTTGCTCCAAGTGCACGAGGTGTGGCTGGAGGGTTACAGGAGTGGCACAGCGGCTCCACAGGTGGCTTGGGCGCCGAGCTCTGGGGGCCTAACCGCCCGAGCACTGCAGCCGCTCTGTGGCCGCTCCTCTCCCGGGCTTCTGCTGTGTACGTAGCACAGCTGCCGTTGGTGCTGCGGCTGGCAGCCATAACCGCTGGATCTTTTTACGCACTGACCTAGGAAGCACTCCCAAGCTTCCTTGCGTTTCAGCCTCACGAGAGCCCCGTGGGGTGGCGGCCACGGCCGTTCTCATTTTGCAGAGGTAGACAGAATCAGAGGAGTTAGGTCGCTTGCCTGTGGTCACCCAGCTGTGAAGGTAGGTCCAGGGCCCCTGTCCTGGCCCAGACGCATGCAGCGGACTGTGCGAGGACCAGGATCACCTGGAGAAAGTGTTGTTTCCCGAGTTACAGCCCGAGGACGTCACACAGAGGGTGTGAGTCGCACTGTTGTTCTCTGTGTTCCGCCAACCCAGGGGTGTCTGTGTGCCCAGCCCCCGAGTGTGTGGGCAGCCCTGGGTGCCGTGGGTGGCCCAGGGGCTAAGTCCATCGTCCCCTCCGGGATGGTGTCCGACACACAGTAGGTCCTTGTCTTACTGGGGCTCCAGCTACTGTGAGGACTCGAGTGGTCCCCCCACGTGCCTCTAGGAGAGGCCTTCCCGTGTTGTGGGCGTGGAGAGAGACACCCTGGGTCGCCACACACTGGATCTAAAAGGCAGACGGCTTCGTGGCGTGATCCCCTTCGGCGCCCGCACGCCGGCGTCTGGAGCAACGTCTCCCTGGCGCTCCTGGTGGTCATTTTCGGGTCACTCTGTGCTGGAGTTTCGGGGACAGCCTGGGGCTCGGTAGACCCAGCAGCTGAGTTGAGGGTTGCTGTCCCTGCTGGCCAGTCTTGGAGCCCCGGCTGTCCTAGTGGGCAGCCTGGTTGGAGGCCTCAGTATTTGTGGCCTGGAGAGGGCCTGCTGTGGTGTGTGTGTGTGTGGGGGGGGGGAGGGGGGTTCTGGCCTGGAGAATGGGCCGGAACCACACCTGGAGGCCAGGACCTTACAGGGGCTGCTGATGATGTCCACTCAGGTGATGATGGGGCCCGGGGCCAGCCGAGTGGCCTTTGGGCTGGGGAGAAGGAGCCAGACACGGTGGGGCTTGGGGGAAATTAGGCGAATGTATTTGGTGGGATGGACACTTCTGCTCACATGGTAGGTATTCAGTGCCAGTCAGTTCAAGTGAAAACGGAACTGTTGAGCCCTTGGACTTGGCGTTCGGAGGCGTCAGGTGAGGCCCCCGGAGCTGGCATCCTTGCGTGGCTCTGTGTTCCCTGCAGGCCTGCCCGGGGGTGGCCACCAGCAGCACCAGGCTCCCCGCTGCTCTGGCACAGGTCTCGGGGTTTGCTCTGACTGGCCGTGTGGGTCCCGTGCCCATCTCTGATGTAGTCGCTCGGCACGGCCCGAGGACGGATGAGGTGACTGGCAGCCTGGGGCCCGTGGGCTGAGACTGAGGCAGGTTGGCTGACGAGGTGACCAGCTGCAGCAGGCGGGCCCCCACAGATGCCCGCTGCTCACGGCACGGAGGCCCAGGGGCCGTGGGGGAGGGCATGGAGGCTGGGGTGCCTCTGACGTGGGACCAAGGGCTGGGCCGGCTGCCACCAGCTGCACCTGCTGAGGAAGCCACGGCACTGGGCCACAGCGGAACTGGAGAGGCTGTGGGTCTGTGTGACTTGAGTTGTCCTGATTCACGCCTGTGCGGGGATGTGGTTTCGTTCGCCTGTAGCCCGGCTGCCGGTTCCGCTCTGTGTGGCTTCGTGGTCTTGCCACACTGCGGTGTGCTCGCCACTGCTCGCTCAGGGCCAAAGGATGATCCAGTGCGGTTTCGCTTTTTGCTTCTCGGGCTGATGGCAGTCTGGGCGGCTTTACCGGGAGAACAGCTCTTCTTTGGTCCGATACGGACTTGTCTGGTGCACCTGCGCGCGGGGCTGTCTGGGGTGTTGAGCTCGCTCTGGCGTGGGAAGCTCCAGAGCGCTGCTGGCCCTTTCCGTCTGGGTCATCTTCCCAGCCGCACGTCCCTCACCCCGCGGCACTGAGCCCTCGTTCTTGCCCACCATGGGGTTAACATTTGTCCTAGAGCGCCCCCTGCTAGCGGGGTGAGTGGACGTCAGACTCTCCCATCTGCGAGCAGAAGTCGGCATCTCAAGCCCGTGCACACGTCTCCCCACTTACTCACCAGACACTCTGCCCCCCGGGTAGTTATCTGTGTCTGGGTGCACTGGTTTGAGTGGCGTCCACCTGGCACCTGTGACGGCAGGCGTCCTAGAGGGAGGCTCTGTGCAGAGGTAACGAGTTACATGAGGAGGCGGCGGCTTTATCAGAGGGGCTGGGTGAAGGCGGGGACACGGACGCGCAGGAGAGGATGCGTGGAGACCGGAGCGAGGCAGCCGCCAGCCAGGGAGGGGGGGGGCGCCAGCGACCAGCAGGAGCCGGCAGAGGGAGGTGGGGATTGTCCCCTTCAGATCGGTGGCCCTGCTGAGCGCTTGAGTGTGGGCTCCCCTTCCGGCTGCGGGAGCGTGAACACCTGCTGTTTGGAGACGCCGGTTTGTGCTAACTCATCCTGGAAACCCTGGCAACTCGGGACCCAGGGACACAAATGGATGTTGACGGCTGCTGTGCAGGGTGCTGGGTGCTCAGAGAGTCTTGTGGGTGCCCACAGAAGGAGCCCCTAGCCCAGGGTTATAAACCTGGGGAAGCTCCAGGAGAACTGGGGCTCAGCGCCGAGCGCCGTCAAGCATGTAGACCCCAGGGGACGAGGTCCATGTTCACAGGTGCAGGAGCAGAACCGGCCCAGCCCGACACGCCCTGGACCTCATCTCACCACTGTCACCGCCCCAGATGATGGCGGTGAGCAGGTGGAGGTGCCCCGTGTGGCCTGGCGGCCTTGCGCCACAGCCCCGTCAGCCCCTGGTCTGTTTGAGCCTCTGTCCCCTCGCAACATGAGCACAGTGCCCCCCTCACAGGGCCCAAGGCAGGTGCCAGTGGCCTGGTGCAGGAAGCGTCTGGGGACAGACACCCACCTGTGTCTTCCGAGGCTGGTGGCGGGGGGGCCGTGTGCTTGTCACGTCTCACGCCCATGAGGTGTGCCGGGTGTGTTCCGGGAGTGCATCGTCCAGAAAGGGACAAAGAGGCCACGGGGTGACGATGCCGGGGGAGAAACCCGCGACCTTCCCCGAGCGTCTGTCTGAGCGGCGCTGATGTTCCCGGGAAGCCGCTCACGGGCACAGCAAGCGTCCTGCCTGCCTCCGTGGCGTCGTCACAGCAGCCCTGCAGGCTCCGTGTTGTTGCCCCGAATGCAGGGGAGACGAGGCCCAGACCGGCTGCTCAACAGAATCCAGGAGCCTTTGGCCGTTGCAGGCTCTGTAATCTCGGGTGCCAGGAGAAAAGGGGTAAAACGGGTAAAGCTGACCTGGCTACAGGGAGGCGTGGCAGAGGAGCAGCCGAGCACCCTGGCCCCAGCCTGCTTGCTGGTGCGTGGCAGGTGTGCGGTGGCCGGGCGTGGGGAGACCGGGTTGCTTGGAATGAGGGCGCTGGCCCCGGCTCTGTATATAGTTCTCTACCCACGGGCAGGGATGGGGGCCAAGGATGCTAATCTACTCGCAGTGGCCTCAAAGTGTAGGCATTGGTGTCGCTCGGTGCTGCAGAGCCAGCTCCTGGCTGGGGCCCCAGAGAGGGAGGAGGTGAGCGTCTAGGATCCCCACCTGGCCCTTTTACACCTGCCGTTCATCTGTTGCGAGTTGCATCTCACTTTCAAAGCTGTTAGAACGGGGGGGGGGGGGGGGGCAGCACTGTGGCACAGTGGGTTATCGCCCTGGCCTGAAGCGTTGGCATCCCATATGGGCGCTGGTTCGAGTCCTGGCTGCTCCTCTTCCCATCCAGCTCTCTGCTGTGGCCTGGGAAAGCAGTGGACGATGGCCCAAGTCCTTGGGCCCCTGCACCCATGTGGGAGACCCGGAGAAGGTCCTGGCTCCTAGCTTGGGATTGGCACAGCTCAGGCTGTTGTGGCCATCTAGGGAGTGAACCAGTGGATGGAAGACCTCTCTCTCTCTCTCTCTTTCTCTCTCTGCCTCTCCTCTCCTCCTCTCTCTGTGTAATTCTGACTTTCAAATAAATAAATAAATCTTTAAAATAAAAAAAAAAAGAATGTTGGGGGGAAAGCCCTGTTTCTCAGAATCCAAGGACTACCAGGTCCGGGTCCCGTGAGAATAGACTAGCGCACCTGTCTCTAGGCCGGTGCGAGCTGTGTAGGCGGGGGCTGGCGGGGTCTCCGACACCTGGGCAGTCTCCCAGAGCCTCAGCTTCCAGCTAGATAGTGCCAGAACGTCCTCTGCGTCAGCCCTGGAAGCTGGGCAGGTTCGTGGTTCCGCGCTGTGTCTGGTTTAGTTCGGTTTACGCTGGAATTCACGTGTCCACTCATTCATACTCTCCAGACATTTTTGCGTGTCACGTGTGCAGGTGCGGAGGCGAGCGGGATGTGTGTGTTCTGTCAGCCGTGGGGGGAGCAGGGCCCTGTGGGACTCGGGTTGGGGGGCACAGTGGTGGCTGAGTCCCAGCCTGGGCCTGCAGGGCCCCCTGGCCGCGTGATCGTCCCGTCCCACGTGGGCGTTGAAGGGAGGAGCTTGTGCTTCCTTGAGGACCAGCTTAGTCAAGGACATCCTGGCAGAGCTGTCACAGGGAGCTGGAGGACGGCACCGCTGACCCAGGCACCTGCTGGCCCTGGGCTGGAGGTCACCATCCCGTGGCCTCCAGCCACGTGCCCGTGTGCTCCTGCCTGGTTTGCTGCCACGCAACCCCGCACGGCCACCCTGGCCTCTTCCGTCCGGAGTGCACCTGGCAGCCACACACTCGGTCGTGTGTCCCTCGCAGCTTGAAGCCCCCACCGTCCGTCCATGCTCCCAGAGTGACTGTGCCTTGTGGTGACAGCCAGGCCGCCGGCAAGGCCCAGGCTCGAATGCATCTCTGCGCCACAGCCATGAGAGGCTTTGCCTTGTCTGCTGAGCAGCCAGCCAGTGCTCACCCTAAACGAGTGAATGGCTGCTGTACAGTCACGTGTTTGCACGGGGCCCAGCACATGCCAGGGATGGCGCGTCTGGGCCTAGGGTCAAGCTGAGGCTTCTCACCACAACACAGGCTGTGCCCGGCTCACCTGTTGAACTCAGCCCCTCCCTCCACCCCCTCACTCTCCGAGCTCCTGCAGGGAGCTGGGTTCCCATGGGGAAAGACCTTGGGTGAATCCGCGCCCCAGGGCCTTTGCACTCCCCGCTCACGCGTCTCTCTGTCTTCCGCCCTCCTTGGCAGAGGCTCTGCGGTCAGTCCCCAAGCCGGGCCAGCTGTCCCCCAGCTGTCCCCCGTCCCTGTTCCACACCCCTGCGTCCTCTTCCTGCAGTGGCCGTTCCTAGCTGAGTTTGTCCAGCACTGAGCTCTCAGTCCAGGACAGCAATGGCTCTTGGTCAGCACGCAATCAATGTTCGTTCAACAGGAGGCTGAGATAACAAACCAGGAACAGAGCCTACCGGGAAGTGTGCGGCCGCACACACTCTCACCAGCTGGCTCCGAAGAACCGGCAGGTTGACTGGTGTCCTGCGTGTGTGTTAAAATCGGGGCAAGGCAGGAGCAAGCAAAGCTGTTTGTGCCTCTGCCTTCCTCCCCCTTCCCCCAGCCATGAGGGCTGCAGCCCCGGGACAGGTGCACGGCCTTGCTGCGTGGTCCTTGTGGGCCGGGGTCAGCTGCTCCCAGCTCAGCCGTGCACACGGAGACGGAAGCAGGGAGACACAGTTTTGAGTTCCAGGGCTCCTGTGGGTTTAAGTCAAACTCTTAGTTATTTCAAAGTAGTTTTTCTGAGGGGTGAGGGTGGGTGTATTTCATACAGAACCTGCTTCAAATCAAAGAGAGAGAGAGCTTTTTCCCCCTTCTTCTTCCCGTGAAAGACAGGGGGTCTAAGACATTTTAATAGCTTTCATACCCCTCGCTCCAAATATATTATTTCAGCACAATAGTTCCTTTGCGGGAGAATTGCTTAAATGATTCAAAATGGATTTAAAAATATATTTCAAGTTTTAATTTTATGCACAGAACATTAATGAGCGGAGTGCCGCAGAGACTGCCTGTCAGTTTAACATATTCACATATTCTCAGCACAGATGTTATTCCATCAGATCCTTTTAGAAGGAAGAAACCAGTAATTTTTTTTTCCTTGGGGGATGTCAGAAGCTACATTATTTTGAAATTATATTTTGATCTCAGAATTCTGCACCAAACATCATCGCGAGGATGTGGGTTTGCCAAGTCGCTCGGACACCAAACTTTTCAAAATCTGCGGAGAAAAAGCAGCTCAGGATCTGCCATCTCTTCCACGTCCATCGTCTGCTGGCTGCCAGGGCTCGCGGCGGCAGCAGATCGAGAACGTTCTAGGGCGGTGTGTGCCGAAGGCCGGGCGTCCTCCGATCAGGGCCTGCGGGGTCCGCCGGGGGCGTGGGGCTTGACGCACGCTTTTAGAAGGCGCGACGCCCGCCTCTTGTTTTGTCTGCCGAGAGACGCCAGCGCCCAGCCTCGGTGCTGCCTTGCAAGCGATGACTCAGGCTCAATTGTTCACACGTGTGCACGCGCCGGCTGAGTTCAGCGGTTCATAAATGCGCATCCGCAGGAGACGCACATGCAACAAGATGCCTGTGTTTCTCTAGTGCGGTGCCAGCCGGCTCCTGTCGATTCGAGCAGACAGACCAGCTCCAGGAGCCCCTGGCCGGTACACGTGGGTGCAATGACCCGTGTCTCGAATGCTCGCCTGTAGCAGAATGGGTAGAGCCATTGGGCAACATCACGGGGTCAGGCCCGGCACAGCGGCCTTGACCCCTTCCCGTGTGTTGTCCGTGTCTCCTCACGGTCCTTCCCCCGGGCTGTGTCCGGCCTGCAGCCCCACACGCGGTGGGTCCCTCAGATAGGGGGAGGGGCTGGGTCCCTCAGATAGGGGGAGGGTCCCGCTCTGTTTCTTTGCAAGCTGGGGGGGGCTGCTGGTGGTTCAAATGGGCGCCATGTCCCTGGGGTCCCAGCACAAACTGGGGGGCTCCCAGCCAGGAGGACCTGGAAGCGCCCACTGCTCAGGGGGCTGCTGGCTTTGGGAGGAGACCTGGGTTTAGGGGCAGGGGTGGGGGTTGGGGATGGAACTTCTGGAGTTGGAGGCTCAGTGCCATCTCCCACGGCCTTGGGCCGCTGGGTCAGGTGCCAGATGTAGCCTCAGACACTTCCACTTGTGGTGCCGGCATCTCTTAGTTCTTGGTGTAGAGCAGACGTTAGATGAATCCGCCCTTCCTTTAAGACGCAATTTTTAGGGCAGCTTTAGGTTCACAGCAACACTGAGCAGAAGTTAGGTACCCCCCAGCACCACCCCCCCAACACAGGCCCAGGCTCCCCAGTGATCAGTGTCCCCACAGAGGGCTCCCTTGTTGCACCTGCTGCAGCTCACTGGCACAGCATCACCCAGAGCCTGGGGTGTGCATCTGGGTCACTCTGTGTTGTATGTTCTGTGGGTCTGGAGCCGTGCAAATGGCCTGTGTCCACCGCTGCAGGGTCCTGCAGAGGAGCTTCATTGCCCAGACGTCCCCTGTGCTCCTCCGTCCCCCTGTGATGCCCGCCAATCACTGGTCACTTTGCTGTCTCCATCGTTTTGCCTTGCCCAGGGTGTCGTGGGCTGAGCTGCTACAGCATGCAGCCTTCTGACACGCAGTCACACGCGTGGCAGCGTCCTCTGCGTCCTTCAAGGCTTGTCGGCACCGAGTGACATCCCTGCGTCTGGACGGACCCCGCCCCTCTCTCTGATCCTCTGCTGGAGGATGTTGGATGGCTTCCGGGTTTGGGCGGTGATGGTGAAGCCACGGCAAACAAGCACCTGTGTGCAGGGCTCTGCCTGGGTTCCCGTGTTCAACTCCTCTGAGTCACGGTTTAGTGCAGTAATTGAGGACAGGCCGTGCACGAAGCAAAGAGGTGGCTTTAGTTGGGGTGGGAGGTGGAGACTTCACACAGCATGGCACGGGCTCTGAGGAGGGCCCGGCTCCGTCACCCCAGGGCAGCGGCACCACCGTGCACACGCGGGAGAGAGCGATGAGCGCCACACAGGCAGCCGTGGTGGGAGCACACACATGATGGGGTGATGACACAGGCCACACAGGGCCGTGGTGGGAGCACACGCGTGATGGAGTGATGACACGCCACACAGGGCTGTGGTGGGAGCACACACATGATGGAGTGATGACACAGGCCACACAGGGCCGTGGTGGGAGCACACACATGATGGGGTGATGACACGCCACACAGGGCCGTGGTGGGAGCACACACATGATGGAGTGATGACACAGGCCATACAGGGCCCTGGTGGGAGCACACGCGTGATGGAGTGATGACACAGGCCATACAGGGCCCTGGTGGGAGCACACGCGTGATGGAGCGATGACACAGGCCACACAGGGCCGTGGTGGGAGCACACACATGATGGAGCGATGACACAGGCCACACAGGGCCGTGGTTGGAGCACACACATGATGGAGTGATGACACGCCACACAGGCAGCGTGGTGGGAGCACACACATGATGGAGTGATGACACAGGCCACACAGGGCCGTGGTGGGAGCACACACATGATGGAGTGATGACACAGGCCACACAGGGCTGTGGTGGGAGCACACACGTGATGGAGTGATGACACAGGCCACACAGGCAGCCGTGGTGGGAGCACACACATGATGGAGTGATGACACGCCACACAGGGCCGTGGTGGGAGCACACACATGATGGAGTGATGACACAGGCCACACAGGGCCGTGGTGGGAGCACACACATGATGGAGTGATGACACAGGCCACACAGCGCCGTGGTGGGAGCACACACATGATGGAGTGATGACACAGGCCACACAGGGCTGTGGTGGGAGCACACACGTGATGGAGTGATGACACAGGCCACACAGGGCTGTGGTGGGAGCACACACATGATGGAGTGATGACACAGGCCACACAGGGCCGTGGTGGGAGCACACACATGATGGAGCGATGACACAGGCCACACAGGGCCGTGGTGGGAGCACACACGTGATGGGGTGATGACACAGGCCACACAGGGCCGTGGTGGGAGCACACACGTGATGGAGTGATGACACACGCCACACAGGGCCGTGGTGGGAGCACACACATGATGGAGCGATGACACAGGCCACACAGGGCCGTGGTGGGAGCACACACGTGATGGAGTGATGACACACGCCACACAGGCAGCCGTGGTGGGAGCACACACGTGATGGGGTGATGACACAGGCCACACAGGGCCGTGGTGGGAGCACACACATGATGGAGTGATGACACAGGCCACACAGGGCCGTGGTGGGAGCACACACATGATGGAGCGATGACACAGGCCACACAGGGCCGTGGTGGGAGCACACACGTGATGGAGTGATGACACACGCCACACAGGCAGCCGTGGTGGGAGCACACACATGATGGAGCGATGACACAGGCCACACAGGCAGCCGTGGTGGGAGCACACACATGATGGAGCGATGACACAGGCCACACAGGCAGCCGTGGTGGGAGCACACACATGATGGAGTGATGACACAGGCCACACAGGCAGCGTGGTGGGAGCACACACATGATGGAGTGATGACAAAGGCCACACAGGCAGCCGTGGTGGGAGCACACACATGAAGGAGTGATGACACAGGCCACACAGGCAGCCGTGGTGGGAGCACACACATGATGGAGCGATGACAAAGGCCACACAGGCAGCCGTGGTGGGAGCATACGCGTGAAGGAGACCACATCAGCCTACAGGAAGCAGATGGGGGAGGGGCCCTGCTTGCTCCTGTTCCAACCTTCTCCTGAGAACTCTTTCTTTTAAAGATTTATTTATGCATTTGAAAGGCAGAGTTACAGAGAGGCAGAGAGAGAGAGAGAGAGAGAAAGAGAGGTCTTCCATCTGCTGGTTCACTCCTCACATGGCTGTAACAGCTGGAGCTGCGCTGATCTGAAGCCAGGAGCAAGGAGCTTCTTCCAGGCCTCCCACGCGGATGCAGGGGCCCAAGGACTTGGGCCATCTTCTGCTGCTTTCCCAGGCCACAGTAGGGAGCCGGATGGGAAGAGGAGCAGCCGGGACTTGGTACAGCAGGCTTTACCCACTACATTGCAGTGCTGGCCCGAGAACTCTGTAATTACTCTGAGGATCACCCCCCGCCCCATGACCTAGGTGACCTACAGTCTGCCCACTAGGCCTCCCAGAGGTATCACCAAGGCAATAAGCAATTATGAATGTAGAGGGGCAATGGCTTTAGAGGGTCGGGTCCGTTTCCTTCCGTGAGCCCCTTTTCTCACCGCACTGCGAAGGAGTTCACTTCCATGCCCCTCGAGCTGCAGCAATGGGAAAACAGAGCAGCGGGGACTTCCGGGTGTGTGGGTTGCGTTCTTCCCCCAACCTGTCACTCGCATCGGCCTGCCGTGTCTGGGTCACCGTTTACTTAATCTTCCTTTTATATTGACACTCTTTGGAAAACATTTAAAAAGAAAATTTTAAGTTCTTTGACCACAAATGGGAACCCAGTTCTGTCACAGCCGAGGTGGCCATCAGAACAAACATTGATGTCAGGAGATTCCTGTTCCGGGTCGTAGCTTCTGTCTCTTAACAGGGTGGTGGTGTGGCCGGTGTCCTGGCTGCTCCTCTTCCGGTCCAGCTCCCTGCTAACGCCCTGAGACAGCAGTGGAAGACGGCCCACCTGCTTGGGCCCCTGCACCTGCTGTGGGAGCCCCGGACGTGGCTTCAGCTCAGCTCTGTTCATCGTGGCCATTTGGGCAGTGGACCAGCGGGCGGAAGACCTCTCTGTGCCTCTTCCTCTGTCTGTGTCATTGCCTCTCAAATAAATAAAATCTTTTCTTAACAAATAACAGCGGCAGCTGTAGGGAGGGGTTAGAGACAAGCCTGGCGGAGTGAGAAGGATTGAAAAGGAAGAGCTGTGCCCGGGTGTATTGCCGTGGTCTCCGATGCCACGCATACCGCCAGAGTCCCCTTCTGAGCCCCCGAGGTGCACTGAATGCCGGGAACAAAGGCAGGCGTCCTGCCGCGGCGTCGGTTGGAGGTCGCCTGTCAGTCTCCACAAGCCGCAGTATGTCTCAGGAATGAGATCTGAGTGCAGGGAGACTGCGTGTCTTCCCACCACGAACTTTCCCAAAACTTCCAGAGCGGCTTTACGACCCGAACGCGTCGGCGTGGTGCTTTGAGATGCACAGAAACATTTAGAGAAACTTGGCTGCAGCCAAGACGACCAAATCCCTTCACTTTTTTTTTTTTTTAAGTAAAGGGAGGAGTCATCATTTGGGAGGATTTGCAGATTTATTTATTTGAAAGGTAGAGTTATAGAGAGGGAGAGACAGAGCTTCCATGTGTTGGCTCTCTCCCCAAATGGCTGCAATGGCCAGGGCTGGGGCAATCTGAAGCCAGGAGCCAGGAGCTTCTTCCAAGTCTCCCACGTGGGTGCAGGGGCCCAAGGACTTGGGTCATCCTCTGCTGCTTTCCCAGGCCACAGCAGAGAGCTGGATCGGAAGTGGAGCAGCCGGGACTTGAACCAGCGCCCATATGGGATGCCGGCCCTGCAGGTGGTGGCTTCACCTGCTCTGCCCCAGCGCCGGCCCCAGATTGCAGATTGTAATGAAGGAAGGAGCCATCGTTTGCGTGGGTTTGCAGAGCGTTGCCAGAACCTCGGGACAGCTGTGGTTCGTTTCCAGCGAGTTTTCATCTTACTTTCCTTCCTGATGCGGGAAGATTTGTCTGTTTGACAAATTACTGTAGAAACCAGCTCCCCTGCCCCGTGGGAACAGCTCCCCTGCCCCGTGGGAACAGCTCCCCTGCCCCGTGGGAACCACACCGCACCGTGGGAAAGCCGTCTGGTCTCGGTGTGGCAGCTTTGCTGTGAATTTCAGAGCTGCTCTCACTGGCAGGTGCTCTCGCTCGGGGTGGGCACTGGGGGACGCAGGATGGGGTGGGGGGCAGAAGGAATATTTGAACTCAGAGCTGGTGGGAGGGATCTGATTTCAAACAGGATATTTCCAAAAGCGTCGCTCACTCTTGGTCTTTGGGTTCTGCAATGCGCTGTCTTCCGGAAACTCCAGGAGAGAGGGCGCTGTTCAAGGCACTGCCTCTTCGTGACGGTCAGCCATCCCGGAATCGCCCGCTTCCATGTGGGAAACTTCCAGTTTCCCAGTCACTCTCGCTCTCCATAAACCAAGGCTCTGCTTGTGCCCGTAGCGCCTCGCTCACTACCTGCCACAAATGGCAGAACTGAAGAAGATGGAGACGCAGGCTCCCGGCTACGACTGCGATCAGCGGTGTGGCTGCAGGTGTCGGGCTTCCCCGGCCTCCCACAGAGCTCACAGGGCCTGCAGCTCTCCCAGCAAGAGCAAGTGCACTCCGTCAACTCCATTAAGGCGGAGAAGGGGCAGTAGGATGCGGTGGTTTGTTGCAGCCGGACCAGGAGGGATGAAAATAGGAATTTGCAGAACAAAACTGCAAACCCATCTGAATGAGATTCTCATTTTCTCGCACAAACTCCCCTGAGAAGCCAAGCCCAAAGCCATCAACAAGAGGATCACTGGGCAGCCACTGGATGGAGGGTGGGGCGGGGGTGGGGAAGGGAGGAGGGAGGGCAGGGCAGGACAGCCAGGGGAGAGTCCCTAAAGGCAGCAAGCCCAGAAGGTGCGGTCTCCTGGGGCCAAAGCCTTAGAGGCAGGACGTTTGAAGCGTCTGAAAACCTTGTGAAACTTCCTTAGGCCTGAGCTTTACTTTTTAGTTTATTTTTTACTTTTTATTTTTAAAAATTTGTTTATTTGAACTGCAGATTTACAAAGAGAGGGAGGGAGGGAGTAGGAAGAGAAGGGGAGAGAGAGATACCTTCCATTTGCTGATTCACTCCCCAAATGGCTGCAATGGCTGGAGCCGGGCTGGGCTGAAGCCAGGAGCTTCTTCCCAGTCTCCCACATGGACACGGGGGTCCAAGCATTTGGGCCATCTTCTGCTGCTTCCCCAGATGCATTGACAGGGAGCTGGGTTGGAAGCCAGGACTCAAACTGGAACCTATATGGGATGCCGATACTGCAGGTGGCGGCTTTATCTGCTACACCACAGCGCCAGCCCCAGCCTGAGTTTTAAAATTCTTTTTTTATAAGACATGACATTTTGTAGCTCCCTCTTGGGATGTATCCAGAATAGCAATAAAAGGAACATGGCGAAGAATGTGGATTCCCAGTGGACACCAGCAGGTGAGCTTCGCCTCTCCAGTGAGGCACCTGCTGGGTCAAACGCCAAGAGCCGAGGTGGAGCGTGCACCTGTGGGTCCTCCCGGATCTGGGGTTCGTCCGCTTGGCAGGGGGTGTAACAACCAAACAGCACACGTGACCTTTGAACTTGAAGGCAGCTGTTTCTGTCTGCAGTGTTCTCCCTGCTTCCCGGGGAACAATCAAGGGAGCTGTGGCTTTGCCCAGGGCTCAGCTCGGGTGTGGTCCTTGCTGCTCGGAACCTCAGTACGCTAGGCTGGGAAGCAGGGGTGGCGTGAGCCCTCCACACAGCTCTCTCCCTCCTCATCACGGGTGGTGGCGATGTTTGCAGAGCCCCGCCGGTGCCCAGCTGCATCATGCCAGCCGGGAGTACGGTGACCGTGGAACTTCCACAGCTGTCTGAGCAAACCGACCTCCACAAGGGGGGTTGTGGAGGGACCACAGAGACAAACCCCAAGCGGAAATGTGAGGATAGCCATTTCCTTCTGCCCGGGCGGATAGCAAGGACACTGGCATTCATGCCCCGCCTCCCAGAACTGAGCACAGCACCTCCCCGAGCCGCGTGCAGGGGTGTGTGTGTGTGTGAGTGTGTGTGCATGTACACAGGCATCACCCTCACACATCGGCACTTCCAGGCTCAGAGAAGTGAAGCCACTTGTCTGAGGCCCGGAAGCTGCCAGGACAAGTGACCCCCGGAAGCCAGCCTTTCTGGTTCCTTACTGCTCCTGACCTCTGGCCACTCAGTCCTGGGGTGGGAGCTCAGAGTGAGACGTAGTTTGCTTTAAAGGAAGAATTGAGGGAGCTGAGAGTTGGGGCCACAGCCACGGGGCAATGGGCTCACAGATCCCAGGTGCACTGAGCCGTTACCTCCCAGGAGAAGGGGATCTGGCTCGTATCTCTGCCTGGGGCTGCTCTGACTGGCTGTGGGAAGTGAAGGGCGAGGGTGTGGGGCACTCGGGAGCTGGGGGCTGTTGATAGGAGGCCACTTGGTAAATGCTGGCGGAAACCCAAGGAGACCAGGCCAGTGCTGGGGGTGTGAGCAGGTGCACAGGGCCGCTTCCACAGTGGTGAGACTGGCACTTGGGAGAGAAGCAGTTTGACAAACAGGGCTGATGCAGTGGAATATTTTTGGTTGGAATGTGTGACTTTTTACTCCCCCCAATTAAATGGGAAACAGAAATTCTGAGCAGGTTCCAACCCTCAGCTTCACATGGCTGTTCCGTGAGTGTATTGGAATTCTCAGTATTGAGTTGCTTTATGGGGACACGGAGTGACATGAGAATGCCCACTGGCCTCAAATTTTGGTTATTAAAGACACTGAATTTCTGGGTGGCAGGGAAAGCCTGGGTTTTCTAGAGATTATCACTACACGTCCAGGGCGGCCTCGGTCTGGTGTGTGCAGGTCTTGGCACTGATCGCACCTGGATTGGTGTGCACCTGCTGAGAGGGAAGGGAGGGGCTCCCTGGAGGGAGAGTGCACGCTGCAAGGTGCCGCATGCGCTCCGGCAGGTGCGGAGGTTGCACTGGGCTGCTGTGATAAGACGCATACGCTGGGGTGTCCCCTGCTATGAGTGTTTTGAAGCAGGGAGGCTCCGGTGACGTGGGGGCACCCTACAGGACTCAAGTTCTGGTGGCACCTGACATTCCTCTTCCATGGCTCCAGGGGTCTGGTGGTCACCCCCAGGAGCGTGTTCCTGGCTGATAACTTCTGTGAATCGGTGATGGGCACTGCTCCTTCGCCGGGCTCGGGGGTGTTGGGGGGACTTGCCCAAATGCTCTGCCTGAAATTGCCAAGTTGGATGTGACATCGCCTTTCCACTCTCTTCCCTCTCCCCTCCCTTGTTCCTAGCACTTGCACAAGAAAGATTGTACTAGAGGGATGCCTTTGAGATGGGAACTGTATCTTATTTATCAGCCTATACCCCTCTGCGTGGGGCCTGTTCCGTCTATCCATCTCTCCATATACCCACCCACCATCCATCTATCTATGTATCTATCCACCCACCCACCATCCGTCTATCCACCCACCATCCGTCCATCCATTCATCCAACAAACACAAATTGAGCACCGACCATGTACCAGGCACTAAGCTTGGTAATGGCAGTAAAACAATAGAAACGACTCCTGCTGGGACCCCAGCCCCTGGTATACAGTAGGCGCTCAGTAATGTTCATTGAGTAGATATATAAATGACATGGTGCTTAGAAAGCACCTCCACACCCTCATGCTGTGGCTCATAATGACCTGGAAGAAAGGGGGCTTTGGGATTTGGGGGGTGGTCTCTTGTCCAGCTCACAGGGGATGCCTCTGGGGGCCTCTGCCTTGGTGGATCCAACAGGAAGCAGAGGGCTGCTCCCCTGAGGGTGGGACCGTGATCTGCGAAGCTACAAAGCTGGCAGGAAGGCACTTCCCTCCCCACCACCCAGCTTCCAGCGTGGCTCGTTCTCTGGGTTTAGAATAATGAATTCCACTCCGACTCGCTGGTGGTGACAGACCAGAGGTGGGGACTTGGGAGAGCACCTGCGGGGGCTGTGAGCGGGGGCGGGCAGGCTGCCAGAGGTGGGCGAGACAGCGGGGAGGTCTGCATGGGGGTGCTGTGGGGGGGATGAATAACTTCCCTGACAGCGGTAGCTAACCACAACAAGCGAGGAGGACGAGGGAGAGTGGGGCGGCTTGTGCCTGGGGGCCGAGTGGCCTCCACTTTGCACCTGTGCTGAGCCCAGTTACATCATCCAGAAGAAAGCTGGAATGTTTCCTGCTGCATGCGTGGATAGCTTGAGTGAGTGAGTGTGCATGTGTGTACATGTGTGTGCGTACACGTGTGTGGGGACAGCGTGGCAATGCACGTGCCGCTAAATGTCAGCGTGGACACTGTGGCTTTGGGTGTCTATGCAGAAGTCTGAGCGTGTGATATTTGTCTGTGTGACAATGACTTCTGTCAGCTCAGGACGCAGCGTGGGCTGGAATGCCAGACAGACGTGGGTTCCAAGCCAGCTCTAGCACTTGCCAACCTTGGGAACGTGGCCTGCGATTTTGCCCCCTCTGTGCCTTAGTTTCAGACTTGGCAGTGAGGATCTGTGGACTGGCTGGCTCCTACAGTGCAGCCGGCCATGCTGCGTCCTCAGACCCACGCCTGGGCCATAGAACGCTGGCGGCTTTGGTGCCGTCACTTGCCATGTCTGCGTCCCCGACAGAGTGGGCTGTGCCACCATGGACCCCTTGCAAGCCATCGTGCGTTGGCACCATCTTGGCCTCGAGGTGTGACGTGGAGTTTTAGTTAGCGCCCCTGCCCCGGGGATTCTCTGACACTGCAAACACCGTGGAGCCTGCTGGCCACGTACACGGGTACAGCCTGAATGTGCAGGGGAGTGGACAACCCAGGGGAATCCTCAGGCAGCGGGGACCAGGAGTGAGCAAGTCTCTAGTTCAGTCCTTGGGTGGACAAGCTGAGAGGTGCTTCTCTCTCAGTACTTTCCGGACTCATTCCATCGTCTCCTAGCTTCCATCGTGTTCGGACGAGATGTCCGGTGTAACTACTGCCCTGGTTCCCCTGGACAGAAACTTTCACTTCTGCTGTTTTTAACATTTCTGTCTTCAGTGTTTTGCAGTTTAGCTGTGAGGTACTTCAGTGGACGTTCCTTTGTGCTCCTCTGGTTTGGGGTTTGCAGACGTCTGGGATGTATAATCTACTTTTCCCATTGACTTAGGGGAGATTTTAGCCGTGTTTTCTGTCCCATTCTCACTCTCTGGGACGCCACACTCGTGTGTTAGCCTGAGAAATCTTGTGTCACAGGCCATTTCTGCACTCTTCTCTCTGTCCCTCACATGAGATAGCTTCCACTGCTCTGTGTTCAAGTTGCCCAACTCTTCGGCCATGTTCAATGTGGTGTTAGGGAGTTTAATGTCAGTTATTGCAATTTTACTTCTAGAATTTCCATTTGATCCTTTACTATAGTTTCATAATTTTGCCCTCTAGGTTCCCTGTTGGTGAGACATTAAGACCATGTTTTCCTCTTATTTTTTTTAAACATATTTACAAAAGCTGCTTTAAAGGCTGCATTGTGGCTTAGTGGGTTAAGTCACCACCTGCGATGCAGGCATCCCATATGGGCACTGGTTCGAGTCCCAGATGCTCCACTTCTGATCCAGCTCCCTGCTAATGCGCCTGGAAAAGCAGTGGAAGATGGCCAAGTCTTTGGGCCCCTGCACCCACAGGGGAGACCTGGAGGAAGCTCCTGGCTTCAGCCAGGCTCAGCCCTGGCCATTGAGGCCATTTGGGAAGTGAACCAGCAGATGGAAGATCAATCTCTCTCTCTCCCTCTCTCTCTCTCTGTCTCATCCTCCCCCACCCTCCCTCCCTCCCTCTTTTCCTCTCTCTCTGTAACTCTGCCTTTCAAATAAATGAAATAAATATTTTTAAAACATAAAATCAGCCTTAAAGTCTTTGCTAAGTCCAGCATCTGGAATATCTCGCTCCTGTGTCTATTGACCATCGCTCCTGTGTCTATTGACCATTGCTCCTGTGTCTATTGACCATTGCTCCTGTGTCTATTGACCGGATCTTTAAAGGGAACTGTGGGTTATGCTTCCCCCTCTTGGTGGCTGTCGGTTGAACCCCAGAGGTTCTGTGAGCTCGTGGCGGAGACCCTGCGTTCTGATGCCTTTCCCTGAAGAGCGCTGGTCCTGGTCTTAGCAGCCGACCCAGTCGTGGCTGATCTTGTCCACCTGTTCACCGGCTTGGCTGATGTGAGGCTGTTTGGATCCCAAGACGTTTCTCCAGCCTCTCTCCAAGAGGAGGTCCAGCCTCCAGCCACTGCAGACACACCACGGATCTTGCCAGGACTTTGTTAGGAAAGTTCAGGGCCGGGCCCTGCTCCAGGTGTGGGTCTTACTCTGAAGAGCCTTGTATTGACTCAGCTGAATGCCAGGCATATTAATGAGATGTTAACGACGTCTCCGCACTCCGGCCAGGGCCAGAACCACGTCTTGGTACGGTTCAGCTTCTAAGATGCCCCTACCTGTACCCACCTCACACCCGCCGCCTGGGAGGCCTCAGGTGGTCCCCACCTATGTGGTCATTGAGACGGTCACCAGGTGGACCTCTGGGGTCCTCCGCCTGCACAGCTTCCGTGTTTCCCACGCCCAGCCCGTAGGTCCCAGCTGTTTGGGCGGCCTCGGCCTCTGCTGCTCCGTGTTCGGCGCTGAGTGACCGCCCAGCCCTGCGCCGTGACTGGTTACGGATGAGGCACTGGCCGGGCTCACCTTGTGGGGTCCCTGCCTGGGAAGCGCTGGTGACTCCTCAGCAGGCGGGGGCGAGACTGAGCCCACTTACCCTGCAGCAGAAGCTGGGGACAGGCCCCGGTCCCGGCACTTCCTGCTCCCCTGGCTTTTCCTCTTCCCTCTCTCCGGCTTCCTGGGACCGTCTCCAGAATGGATTATTTGTACACAATCCTTCCTCCAGGCTTGGTTTTTTTGGGTGGAGTTGGGAGAAATCAAACTAAGAGATTAAGTGTTGCATAAGTTTCAGCTGTTATTACAGAAGCGGCAAAGCTGTGCGATGTGTGTGTGTGTGAGTGCGTGTGTGTGATGTGTGTGTGCATGTGCGTGTGTGTGTGTGTGCGAGTGTGCGTGTGTGCGTGTGTGTGAGTGCGTGTGTGTGATGTGTGTGTGCATGTGTGATCTGTGTGTGCGTGTGTGTGAGTGTGTGCACGTGTGAGTGTGTGTGAGTGTGTGTGAGTGTGTGTGCATGCGTGATGTGTGTGTGCATGTGTGATCCGTGTGTGTGTGTGTGAGCATGTGTGTGAGAGTGTGTGTGTGAGTGTGTGTGCGTGTGCGTGTGTGTGCACGTGGTGGCCGAGTGGGCCCCTGAGTAGCCCTGAGCAGGTGCAGTCTGTCGGCCCTGCAGGTCTCTGGGTGGGGAGACAACACACACTGGAATGTCCAGAGTGGGCAGGCCCTGAGAATGACCGACACCTTGGGGGAGCCAAAGGCCCAGGGGTCTCCTCCAGTGCTGATGCCCCAGGGGACCCTACACAGGCGCCCAGGCCTCGTGAGTCAAGGCAGTGAGCCCACGTCGGCACCTGTCAGCACCCACGCTGCGCTGGAGGAAGACACGTGGGGCCCCAGCAGCACCACACAGTGGGACACACAGCACAGCCAAGGTGCTCTGTGCAAACCCCGGGAAGGTTGTGGGGTCAGAGCAGGATCGACCTCAGAGAGGAGACACTGAGGCTGGAGTGCCACATGTGAGGGTCTCGGTGAGTCACTGGCAGAACTGTGTGAGTGTGCACACGTGGGTATGTGCACGCGTGTGAGCACATGTAGGTATGTGTGTGTGTGAGCACATGTAGGTATGTGTGTGTGTGTGAGCACATGTAGGTATGTGTGTGTGTGTGTGAGCACATGTAGGTATGTGTGTGTGTGTGTGAGCACATGTAGGTATGTGTGTGTGTGTGAGCACATGTAGGTATGTGTGTGTGTGTGAGCACATGTAGGTATGTGTGTGTGTGAGCACATGTAGGTATGTGTGTGTGTGTGAGCACATGTAGGTGTGTGTGTGTGTGTGTGTGAGCACATGTAGGTATGTGTGTGTGTGTGTGAGCACATGTAGGTATGTGTGTGTGTGTGAGCACATGTAGGTGTGTGTGTGTGTGTGAGCACATGTAGGTATGTGTGTGTGTGTGAGCACATGTAGGTATGTGTGTGTGTGTGCACATGTAGGTATGTGTGTGTGTGTGAGCACATGTAGGTATGTGTGTGTGTGAGCACATGTAGGTATGTGTGTGTGTGTGAGCACATGTAGGTATGTGTGTGTGTGTGAGCACATGTAGGTATGTGTGTGTGTGTGTGAGCACATGTAGGTATGTGTGTGTGTGTGAGCACATGTAGGTATGTGTGTGTGTGTGTGAGCACATGTAGGTATGTGTGTGTGTGTGAGCACATGTAGGTATGTGTGTGTGTGTGTGAGCACATGTAGGTATGTGTGTGTGTGTGAGCACATGTAGGTATGTGTATGTGTGTGAGCACATGTAGGTATGTGTGTGTGTGTGAGCACATGTAGGTATGTGTGTGTGTGTGAGCACATGTAGGTATGTGTGTGTGTGTGAGCACATGTAGGTATGTGTGTGTGTGTGTGAGCACATGTAGGTATGTGTATGTGTGTATGTGTGAGCACATGTAGGTATGTGTGTGTGTGTGAGCACATGTAGGTATGTGTGTGTGTGTGTGAGCACATGTAGGTGTGTGTGTGTGTGTGAGCACATGTAGGTATGTGTGTGTGTGTGAGCACATGTAGGTATGTGTATGTGTGTGAGCACATGTAGGTATGTGTGTGTGTGTGAGCACATGTAGGTATGTGTATGTGTGTGTGTGAGCACATGTAGGTATGTGTATGTGTGTGTGTGAGCACATGTAGGTATGTGTGTGTGTGTGAGCACATGTAGGTATGTGTATGTGTGTGAGCACATGTAGGTGTGTGTGTGTGTGTGAGCACATGTAGGTATGTGTGTGTGTGTGTGAGCACATGTAGGTATGTGTGTGTGTGAGCACATGTAGGTATGTGTGTGTGTGAGCACATGTAGGTGTGTGTATGTGTGTGTGTGAGCACATGTAGGTATGTGTGTGTGTGAGCACATGTAGGTATGTGTGTGTGTGAGCACATGTAGGTGTGTGTATGTGTGTGTGTGAGCACATGTAGGTATGTATATGTGTGTGTGTGAGCACATGTAGGTATGTGTGTATGTGTGTGAGCACATGTAGGTATGTGTGTGTGTGTGAGCACATGTAGGTATGTGTGTGTGTGTGAGCACATGTAGGTATGTGTGTGTGTGAGCACATGTAGGTATGTGTGTGTGTGTGAGCACATGTAGGTATGAGTGTGTGTGAGCACATGTAGGTATGTGTGTGTGTGAGCACATGTAGGTATGTGTATGTGTGTGTGAGCACATGTAGGTATGTGTATGTGTGTGTGTGAGCACATGTAGGTATGTGTGTGTGTGTGAGCACATGTAGGTATGTGTATGTGTGTGTGAGCACATGTAGGTATGTGTATGTGTGTGAGCACATGTAGGTATGTGTGTGTGTGTGAGCACATGTAGGTATGTGTATGTGTGTGAGCACATGTAGGTATGTGTGTGTGTGTGAGCACATGTAGGTATGTGTGTGTGTGTGAGCACATGTAGGTGTGTGTATGTGTGTGTGTGAGCACATGTAGGTATGTGTATGTGTGTGTGTGAGCACATGTAGGTATGTGTGTATGTGTGTGAGCACATGTAGGTATGTGTGTATGTGTGAGCACATGTAGGTATGTGTGTGTGTGTGAGCACATGTAGGTATGTGTGTGTGTGTGTGAGCACATGTAGGTGTGTGTGTGTGTGTGAGCACATGTAGGTATGTGTGTGTGTGAGCACATGTAGGTATGTGTGTGTGTGTGAGCACATGTAGGTATGTGTGTGTGTGTGTGAGCACATGTAGGTATGTGTATGTGTGTGAGCACATGTAGGTATGTGTGTGTGTGTGAGCACATGTAGGTATGTGTGTGTGTGTGAGCACATGTAGGTATGTGTATGTGTGTGAGCACATGTAGGTGTGTGTGTGTGTGTGAGCACATGTAGGTATGTGTGTGTGTGAGCACATGTAGGTATGTGTGTGTGTGTGAGCACATGTAGGTATGTGTATGTGTGTGTGAGCACATGTAGGTATGTGTGTGTGTGTGAGCACATGTAGGTATGTGTGTGTGTGAGCACATGTAGGTATGTGTGTGTGTGTGAGCACATGTAGGTATGTGTATGTGTGTGTGAGCACATGTAGGTATGTGTATGTGTGTGTGTGTGAGCACATGTAGGTATGTGTGTGTGTGTGAGCACATGTAGGTATGTGTGTGTGTGTGAGCACATGTAGGTATGTGTGTGTGTGTGTGAGCACATGTAGGTATGTGTGTGTGTGTGAGCACATGTAGGTATGTGTATGTGTGTGTGAGCACATGTAGGTATGTGTGTGTGTGTGAGCACATGTAGGTATGTGTGTGTGTGAGCACATGTAGGTATGTGTGTGTGTGTGAGCACATGTAGGTATGTGTATGTGTGTGTGAGCACATGTAGGTATGTGTATGTGTGTGTGTGTGAGCACATGTAGGTATGTGTGTGTGTGTGTGAGCACATGTAGGTATGTGTGTGTGTGTGTGTGAGCACATGTAGGTATGTGTGTGTGTGTGAGCACATGTAGGTATGTGTATGTGTGTGTGAGCACATGTAGGTATGTGTATGTGTGTGAGCACATGTAGGTATGTGTGTGTGTGTGAGCACATGTAGGTATGTGTGTGTGTGTGAGCACATGTAGGTATGTGTGTGTGTGTGTGTGAGCACATGTAGGTATGTGTGTGTGTGAGCACATGTAGGTATGTGTGTGTGTGTGTGAGCACATGTAGGTATGTGTGTGTGTGTGAGCACATGTAGGTATGTGTATGTGTGTGAGCACATGTAGGTATGTGTGTGTGTGTGAGCACATGTAGGTATGTGTGTGTGTGTGAGCACATGTAGGTGTGTGTATGTGTGTGTGTGAGCACATGTAGGTATGTGTATGTGTGTGTGTGAGCACATGTAGGTATGTGTGTATGTGTGTGAGCACATGTAGGTATGTGTGTATGTGTGAGCACATGTAGGTATGTGTGTGTGTGTGAGCACATGTAGGTATGTGTGTGTGTGTGAGCACATGTAGGTATGTGTGTGTGTGAGCACATGTAGGTATGTGTGTGTGTGTGAGCACATGTAGGTATGTGTATGTGTGTGTGTGAGCACATGTAGGTATGTGTATGTGTGTGAGCACATGTAGGTATGTGTGTGTGTGTGAGCACATGTAGGTATGTGTGTGTGTGTGAGCACATGTAGGTATGTGTGTGTGTGTGAGCACATGTAGGTATGTGTATGTGTGAGCACATGTAGGTATGTGTGTGTGTGTGAGCACATGTAGGTGTGTGTATGTGTGTGTGTGAGCACATGTAGGTATGTGTATGTGTGTGTGTGTGAGCACATGTAGGTGTGTGTGTGTGTGTGAGCACATGTAGGTACGTGTATGTGTGTGAGCACATGTAGGTATGTGTGTGTGTGTGAGCACATGTAGGTATGTGTGTATGTGTGTGAGCACATGTAGGTATGTGTGTGTGTGTGAGCACATGTAGGTATGTGTGTGTGTGTGAGCACATGTAGGTATGTGTATGTGTGTGAGCACATGTAGGTATGTGTGTGTGTGTGTGTGAGCACATGTAGGTATGTGTGTGTGTGTGTGAGCACATGTAGGTATGTGTGTGTGTGTGTGAGCACATGTAGGTATGTGTATGTGTGTGTGAGCACATGTAGGTATGTGTGTGTGTGTGAGCACATGTAGGTATGTGTATGTGTGTGTGTGAGCACATGTAGGTATGTGTGTGTGTGTGAGCACATGTAGGTATGTGTGTGTGTGTGTGAGCACATGTAGGTATGTGTGTGTGTGTGTGTGAGCACATGTAGGTATGTGTGTGTGTGTGTGAGCACATGTAGGTATGTGTGTGTGTGTGTGAGCACATGTAGGTATGTGTGTGTGTGTGAGCACATGTAGGTATGTGTATGTGTGTGAGCACATGTAGGTATGTGTGTGTGTGTGAGCACATGTAGGTATGTGTGTGTGAGCACATGTAGGTATGTGTGTGTGTGTGAGCACATGTAGGTATGTGTGTGTGTGTGAGCACATGTAGGTATGTGTGTGTGTGTGTGAGCACATGTAGGTATGTGTGTATGTGTGAGCACATGTAGGTATGTGTGTGTGTGTGAGCACATGTAGGTATGTGTGTGTGTGAGCACATGTAGGTATGTGTGTGTGTGTGAGCACATGTAGGTGTGTGTATGTGTGTGTGTGAGCACATGTAGGTATGTGTGTGTGTGAGCACATGTAGGTATGTGTGTGTGTGTGAGCACATGTAGGTATGTGTGTATGTGTGTGAGCACATGTAGGTATGTGCACGTGTGTGAGCACATGTAGGTATGTGTGTATGTGTGTGAGCACATGTAGGTATGTGTGTGTGTGTGTGTGAGCACATGTAGGTATGTGTATGTGTGTGAGCACATGTAGGTATGTGTGTATGTGTGTGAGCACATGTAGGTATGTGTGTGTGTGAGCACATGTAGGTATGTGTGTGTGTGTGTGAGCACATGTAGGTATGTGTGTGTGTGTGAGCACATGTAGGTATGTGTGTGTGTGAGCACATGTAGGTATGTGTGCGTGTGAGCACATGTAGGTATGTGTGTGTGTGTGAGCACATGTAGGTATGTGTGTGTGTGTGAGCACATGTAGGTATGTGTATGTGTGTGAGCACATGTAGGTATGTGTGTGTGTGTGAGCACATGTAGGTATGTGTGTGTGAGCACATGTAGGTATGTGTGTGTGTGTGAGCACATGTAGGTATGTGTGTGTGTGTGTGAGCACATGTAGGTATGTGTGTGTGTGTGTGTGTGAGCACATGTAGGTATGTGTGTATGTGTGAGCACATGTAGGTATGTGTGTGTGTGTGAGCACATGTAGGTATGTGTATGTGTGTGAGCACATGTAGGTATGTGTGTGTGAGCACATGTAGGTATGTGTGTGTGTGTGAGCACATGTAGGTGTGTGTATGTGTGTGTGTGAGCACATGTAGGTATGTGTGTGTGTGAGCACATGTAGGTATGTGTGTGTGTGTGAGCACATGTAGGTATGTGTGTATGTGTGTGAGCACATGTAGGTATGTGCACGTGTGTGAGCACATGTAGGTATGTGTGTATGTGTGTGAGCACATGTAGGTATGTGTGTGTGTGTGTGAGCACATGTAGGTATGTGTATGTGTGTGAGCACATGTAGGTATGTGTGTATGTGTGTGAGCACATGTAGGTATGTGTGTGTGTGAGCACATGTAGGTATGTGTGTGTGTGTGTGAGCACATGTAGGTATGTGTGTGTGTGTGAGCACATGTAGGTATGTGTGTGTGTGAGCACATGTAGGTATGTGTGCGTGTGAGCACATGTAGGTATGTGTGTGTGTGTGAGCACATGTAGGTATGTGTGTGTGTGTGAGCACATGTAGGTATGTGTGTGTGTGTGAGCACATGTAGGTATGTGTGTGTGTGTGTGAGCACATGTAGGTATGTGTGTGTGAGCACATGTAGGTATGTGTGTGTGTGTGAGCACATGTAGGTATGTGTGTGTGTGTGAGCACATGTAGGTATGTGTATGTGTGTGTGAGCACATGTAGGTATGTGTATGTGTGTGAGCACATGTAGGTATGTGTGTATGTGTGTGAGCACATGTAGGTATGTGTGTGTGTGTGAGCACATGTAGGTATGTGTGTGTGTGTGTGTGAGCACATGTAGGTATGTGTGTGTGTGTGTGAGCACATGTAGGTATGTGTGTGTGTGTGAGCACATGTAGGTATGTGTGTGCGTGTGAGCACATGTAGGTATGTGTATGCGTGTGAGCACATGTAGGTATGTGTGTGTGTGTGAGCACATGTAGGTATGTGTGTGTGTGTGAGCACATGTAGGTATGTGTGTGTGTGTGTGAGCACATGTAGGTATGTGTGTGTGAGCACATGTAGGTATGTGTGTGTGTGTGAGCACATGTAGGTATGTGTGTGTGTGTGAGCACATGTAGGTATGTGTATGTGTGTGTGAGCACATGTAGGTATGTGTATGTGTGTGAGCACATGTAGGTATGTGTGTATGTGTGTGAGCACATGTAGGTATGTGTGTGTGTGTGAGCACATGTAGGTATGTGTGTGTGTGTGTGTGAGCACATGTAGGTATGTGTGTGTGTGTGTGAGCACATGTAGGTATGTGTGTGTGTGTGAGCACATGTAGGTATGTGTGTGCGTGTGAGCACATGTAGGTATGTGTATGCGTGTGAGCACATGTAGGTATGTGTGTGTGTGTGAGCACATGTAGGTATGTGTGTGTGTGTGAGCACATGTAGGTATGTGTGTGTGTGTGTGAGCACATGTAGGTATGTGTGTGTGTGTGAGCACATGTAGGTATGTGTGTGTGTGTGAGCACATGTAGGTATGTGTGTGTGTGTGAGCACATGTAGGTATGTGTATGTGTGAGCACATGTAGGTATGTGTGTGTGTGTGAGCACATGTAGGTGTGTGTATGTGTGTGTGTGAGCACATGTAGGTATGTGTATGTGTGTGTGTGAGCACATGTAGGTATGTGTGTGTGTGAGCACATGTAGGTATGTGTATGTGTGAGCACATGTAGGTATGTGTATGTGTGTGTGTGAGCACATGTAGGTGTGTGTGTGTGTGCACATGTAGGTATGTGTGTGTGTGTGTGAGCACATGTAGGTATGTGTGTGTGTGTGAGCACATGTAGGTATGTGTGTGTGTGTGAGCACATGTAGGTATGTGTGTGTGTGTGTGAGCACATGTAGGTATGTGTGTGTGAGCACATGTAGGTATGTGTGTGTGTGTGAGCACATGTAGGTATGTGTGTGTGTGAGCACATGTAGGTATGTGTGTGTGTGTGTGAGCACATGTAGGTATGTGTGTGTGAGCACTTGTAGGTATGTGTGTGTGTGTGTGAGCACATGTAGGTATGTGTGTGTGTGTGAGCACATGTAGGTATGTGTATGTGTGTGAGCACATGTAGGTATGTGTGTGTGTGTGAGCACATGTAGGTATGTGTGTGTGTGTGAGCACATGTAGGTATGTGTGTGTGTGTGTGAGCACATGTAGGTATGTGTGTGTGAGCACATGTAGGTATGTGTGTGTGTGTGAGCACATGTAGGTATGTGTGTGTGTGAGCACATGTAGGTATGTGTGTGTGTGTGTGTGAGCACATGTAGGTATGTGTGTGTGAGCACATGTAGGTATGTGTGTGTGTGTGAGCACATGTAGGTATGTGTGTGCGTGTGAGCACATGTAGGTATGTGTATGCGTGTGAGCACATGTAGGTATGTGTGTGTGTGTGAGCACATGTAGGTATGTGTGTGTGTGTGAGCACATGTAGGTATGTGTGTGTGTGTGTGAGCACATGTAGGTATGTGTGTGTGTGTGTGAGCACATGTAGGTATGTGTGTGTGTGTGAGCACATGTAGGTATGTGTGTGTGTGTGTGAGCACATGTAGGTATGTGTATGTGTGAGCACATGTAGGTATGTGTGTGTGTGTGAGCACATGTAGGTATGTGTGTGTGTGTGAGCACATGTAGGTATGTGTGTGTGTATGTGTGAGCACATGTAGGTATGTGTATGTGTGTGTGAGCACATGTAGGTATGTGTGTGTGTGTGAGCACATGTAGGTATGTGTGTGTGTGAGCACATGTAGGTATGTGTGTGTGTGTGAGCACATGTAGGTATGTGTGTGTGTGTGTGAGCACATGTAGGTATGTGTGTGTGTGTGAGCACATGTAGGTATGTGTGTGTGTGTGAGCACATGTAGGTATGTGTATGTGTGTGTGAGCACATGTAGGTATGTGTGTGTGTGTGAGCACATGTAGGTATGTGTGTGTGTGTGAGCACATGTAGGTATGTGTATGTGTGTGTGTGAGCACATGTAGGTATGTGTATGTGTGTGTGTGAGCACATGTAGGTATGTGTGTGTGTGTGTGTGAGCACATGTAGGTATGTGTGTATGTGTGTGAGCACATGTAGGTATGTGTGTATGTGTGTGAGCACATGTAGGTATGTGTGTGTGTATGTGTGAGCACATGTAGGTATGTGTGTGTGTGTGAGCACATGTAGGTATGTGTATGTATGTGTGTGAGCACATGTAGGTATCTGTGTGTGTGTGTGTGAGCACATGTTGGTATGTGTGTGTGTATGTGTGAGCACATGTAGGTATGTGTGTGTGTGTGAGCACATGTAGGTATGTGTGTGTGTGTGAGCACATGTAGGTATGTGTGTGTGTGTGTGTGAGCACATGTAGGTATGTGTGTGTGTGTGTGTGTGAGCACATGTAGGTATGTGTGTGTGTGAGCACATGTAGGTATGTGTGTGTGTGTGTGAGCACATGTAGGTATGTGTGTGTGTGTGAGCACATGTAGGTATGTGTGTGTGTGTGTGAGCACATGTAGGTATGTGTGTGTGTGTGAGCACATGTAGGTATGTGTGTGTGTGTGTGTGAGCACATGTAGGTATGTGTATGTGTGTGTGTGAGCACATGTAGGTATGTGTGTGTGTGTGAGCACATGTAGGTATGTGTGTGTGTGTGTGAGCACATGTAGGTATGTGTGTGTGTGTGAGCACATGTAGGTATGTGTGTGTGTGTGTGTGAGCACATGTAGGTATGTGTATGTGTGTGTGTGAGCACATGTAGGTATGTGTGTGTGTGTGAGCACATGTAGGTATGTGTGTGTGTGTGAGCACATGTAGGTATGTGCACGTGTGAGCACATGTAGGTATGTGCACGTGTGAGTGTGTCATTATTTGGTTGACATCTGTCTCTGCTCTGGGCTGTCCCCCTGCTGGGACCACACCGGCCGTCATCCACCGCTCTACCCGCAGTGCCGGGCGCCCGGCAGTTACACGGTAAATATCTATTGAGTGAAGGAGTGGCCTTGGCCTTCACTCCACACCGGAAGAGCTGTGTATCCTTGGGACCAGGGACCAGTGGTGTTGCAACAGTGGAAGTTATGGCTCTAGTTGGGTAAGAGACGCCGGGAATGCATCGGGAACTCGGAATGTGGGTACTTGCAGCCAGCAGGTGGGACGGAGGTCGACCCGGTGGCTGCTCCATCCTGGAGTTCCTGGGGCGGGGGCTCCTCATCTGGGGCTTTCCATCAGGGGACTCTCAGCTCTGAATGGAGCACGAGGGAGCTCAGGAGATGCCCCGTCCACACCAGCTCCCCACTGTTCTTGTCTCCCCCACATTCACAGCAAGGCTTTCTGGTCCACCGAGAGCGCTGCCCTCCGTCTCACGCGGCCCTCGTGCTGTGCCTGCGCCGACACCTCGACCACACGCCACAGCCCCGGCCTGGCCTACCCCAGCACACGCCGACACCTCGCCCACACTCAGCAGCCCCGGCCTGGCCCACCCCGGCGCACGCCAACACCTCGCCCACACGCAGCAGCCCCGGCCTGGCCCACCCCGGCGCACGCCAACACCACGACCACACGCAGCAGCCCCGGCCTGGCCCACCCCGGCGCACGCCAACACCTCGCCCACACTCAGCAGCCCCGGCCTGGCCCACCCCGGCGCACGCCAACACCTCGCCCACACGCAGCAGCCCCGGCCTGGCCCACCCCGGCGCACGCCAACACCACGACCACACGCAGCAGCCCCGGCCTGGCCCACCCCGGCGCACGCCAACACCTCGCCCACACACAGCAGCCCCGGCCTGGCCCACCCCGGCGCACGCCAACACCACGACCACACGCAGCAGCCCCGGCCTGGCCCACCCCGGCGCACGCCAACACCACGACCACACGCAGCAGCCCCGGCCTGGCCCACCCCGGCGCACGCCAACACCACGACCACACGCAGCAGCCCCGGCCTGGCCCACCCCGGCGCACGCCAACACCACGACCACACGCAGCAGCCCCGGCCTGGCCTACCCCGGCACACGCCACGGGTGTCCTGAGCCCTTGTGTCCGATGCCACGTGGCCCTGCCCTAGCTGTGCTATGACAGCTCACAGCTGCAACCTGCAACCTTGGCTACTCAGAGAGCTTGAGATGCCTGGGAACTTCCTGCCCTCCGTGGGGTCCTGCAGCCTGCAACTGACTCACGGTGAATGCCACGGCCAGCTCCCTTGCCTGGGAAGGACTTCAGGTGGGCCACCCCCCCCCCCCCACCCCTCCAGCCGATTTTCCTAGTTCTGGCTGTATCTCAGACATGCACCTAGGACTTGGCAGAGTTTAATGACGAGGGCCGTGGTGGGTGGTCGTGGCGGACAGCTCTCCGGGAGCCTGTGCTGTGTTTGCAGGACAGCTGTCCGGGTGGCCTGGGACCAAGCCCGGTGTCCCCCCGTGGAGCCTGTGGTTCTTAGAGGGGGCAACTGTGGAGCATGCTGGGAATGCAACACCCCAGACAGGGAGCGGCCGGGGCAGCCCAGGCCCTGTCAATGGCACCTGAGAAGCAAAAACGTCCTTTGGTGTCTTAGCCCGGTGGTCCACAACCCCCAGGGTAGGGCACTCAGGGAGAGCTGCCTTCAAGGTCCTCGGTTGCAGCACGGAAGTAGTCGAGCCCCCTCCATTTCTTTTTTCTTTTTTTTTTTTTTTTTGACAGGCAGAGTGGACAGTGAGAGAGAGAGAGACAGAGAGAGAGGTCTTCCTTTACTGTTGGTTCACCCTCCAATGGCCACTGCAGCCAGCGCACCACGCTGATCCAAAGCCAGGAGCCAGGTGCTTCTCCTGGTCTCCCATACGGGTGCAGGGCCCAAGCACTTGGGCCATCCTCCACTGCCTTCCCGGGCCACAGCAGAGAGCTGGCCTGGAAGAGGGGCAACCGGGATAGAATCCGGTGCCCTTACCGGGACTAGAACCCGGGGTGCCAGCGCCGCAGGCAGAGGATTAACCTATTGAGCCGCGGTGCCGGCCACCCCCTCCATTTCAAGCAGCTTTCTGGGCTCCAGGGGCCTGGCTTGCCGTGGCCCCGGCTTCTCTTGCCCCTCGCTCTGTGTCTGTCTGTGATGGATCCGCTCACGGGGCTTGTTGGCTGTAAGAGGGTTCTGTCCACCAGACTCGGGCAAGTCGGTAACCAGTGCACCAGTCTTGGCTTCACCATGTTCAGTGCACTCTGCGGTCCTGGGGCCTGGGACAATGATGACCTCGCTGTGACCCCAGAGGGACACGGGGCACAGCAAGGGAGGGCAAGCCGCTGTCCAGGGAGCTCAGGTGAATTCAGAAGGCCCAGTGCCTCGGCAGTACTGAGTCTTTCGGTGCCTGAGTGTGGAGTTGTTGTCTGTTCACGTAGATCTTTGCTTTGATTCACATGGAGCTCCACAAACAGGACCTGCATGTATTTTACTGAGTTGTACCTGGACGGTTTTTTTTTTTTTTTTTGGGGGGGGGGGGTACTAGACACTTTTTGCATCTTCATTTTTTTTTTAAGATTTATTTATTTATTTGCAAGTCAGAGTTACACAGAGGAGAGGCAGAGAGAGAGAGGTCTTTCATCCACTGGTTTACCCCACAGATGGCCGCGATGGCTGGAGCTGAGCCGATCAGAAGCCAGGAGCCAGGAGCTTCCTCCAGGTCTCCCACGCGGGTGCAGGGGCCCCAGGACTTGGGCCATCTTCTACTGCTTTCCCAGGCCATAGCAGAGAGCTGGATGGGAAATGGAGCAGCCAGGGCTCAAATTGGCACCCAGATGGGATGCCGGCACTGCAGGCGGCGGCTTTACCCATTATGCCACAGCGCCGGCCCTGGTTCTTCTTAATTTTATTTATTTTTTATTGGGAAGTTGTAGTTGTCTACACTTTTGGGGTCCAATGTGATGGTTTGATAAATACGTATACAGTGACAGGTGCTTAAATCCAGCTGAGTAAGGTCGGCATCCCCCGCCTCCCCGCCTCGTGCCGGTGACACATCTGCTGCTGTTTCCTGGCTACTCTGCGATACACAGCACAGCACAGTGCAGGACCATGGCTGCTCTTGCCGGCCCGAGACTTTGTGCCATTTGATTGACAACTCAGGGGGCGGGAGTTTGGCCCCCCAAATCAGAGTGCCTCAGTTTGACTCCCAGCTCCTCTTTTATTTATTTAAGGATTCATGTATTTGAAAGGCAGGGGGAGGGGAGAGGGAGAGAGAATCTCCCACCTGCTGGTTCACTCCCCAGATCTAGGCCAGGCTGAGCCAGGAGCTGGGAACTCCGCGCTGGTCTTTCATATGGGTGGCAGGTGCTCAAGCACTTGAACCTCTTCGGCTGCCTTCCCAGGTGCATTAGCAGGAAACTGGACGGGAAGTGGAGCAGCCAAGACTTGGCCTGGTGCTCGGATATGGGACGCTGCAAGCAGCGGCTTAACCCACGGACCCTCAACCCTGGGCCCCGATTCTTCCGATTCCAGCTTCCTGCTAGTGTGCACCCTGGAGGCAGCAGGTGAAGCTCAAGGACTTGGGTCCCTGCCACCCACCCGGGAGACCCAAGCGGAGCTGCTGGCTTTGGCCTTACCCAACCTGATGCTTTGGGGAGTAAACCAGTGGATGGAAGACTGTGCTCTGGCTGCCGCTCTCTCAGTCTCTGTCTCTCTGCCTCTTAACAAAAAGTCATTTAAAAGAAAACAACATTGACAACAGCTCTCCGTTCCCTTCCTCCCCAGTCTGAGCCTCTGGAAACCACTGTTTCACTCTGCACTTCTGAGCTCAGCATTGTAAGACGGTCGTATTTCTTCCTTCTGAATCAGTGAACATTTTTTTTTCACTTTTTTTTGACAGGCAGAGTGGACAGTGAGAGAGAGAGAGACAGAGAGAAAGGTCTTCCTTTGCTGTTGGTTCACCCTCCAATGGCCACTGCAGCCAGCGCACCGCACTGATCCAAAGCCAGGAGCCAGGTGCTTCTCCTGGTCTCCCATGGGGTGCAGGGCCCAAGCACTTGGGCCATCCTCCACTGCACTCCCGGCCCACAGCAGAGAGCTGGCCTGGAAGAGGGGCAACTAGGACAGAATCCGGCGCCCCGACCGGGACTAGAACCCGGTGTTCTGGCGCCACTAGGCGGAGGATTAGCCTGTTGAGCCACAGCGCCGGCTTGAACATTTATTTTTTTTATTATTTTTTATTTTTTATTTTTGACAGGCAGAGTGGACAGTGAGAGAGAGACAGAGAGAAAGGTCTTCCTTTTGCCGTTGGTTCACCCTCCAATGGCCGCCGCGGTAGCGCGCTGCGGCCGGCGCACCGCGCTGTTCCGATAGCAGGAGCCAGGTGCTTCTCCTGGTCTCCCATGGGGTGCAGAGCCCAAACACTTGGGCCATCCTCCACTGCACTCCCTGGCCACAGCAGAGAGCTGGCCTGGAAGAGGGGCAACCGGGACAGGATCGGTGCCCCGACCGGGACTAGAACCCGGTGTGCCGGCGCCGCAAGGCGGAGGATTAGCCTGTTGAGCCACGGCGCCGGCTGGCTTGAACATTTTAATTCCTCCTCTCATCTCGTTGAACCAGCTAGGACTTCCGGTACAGCATCGAATGAGAGTAGTGAGAGGGGACAACATGTTGGAGGGAAACAACAACTTCTTATCATGACATCAGCGTGTTGTTAGGTGCAGGCTTCTTAAAACTCTTTTTAAGTTTATTTGAAAGGCAGAGTAACAGAGAAAAAGGGAGAGACAGAGAGATCTTCTCTCTGCTGGTTCACTCCCCAAATGGCTGCAATGGCTACGGCTTTGCCAGGCTGAAGCCAGGAGCAGGGAGCTGTCTCCCACGTGGGTGCAGGGCCCCAAGCACCTGGGCCATCTTCCTCTGTATTTCCAGGCGCATTAGCAGGGAGCTGGGTGAGAAGTGGAGCAGCTGGGACTTGAACTGATGCCCATTTGAGATGCCAGCACTGCAGGCAGCGGCTTAACCTGCTAAGCCCAACGCTGGCTCCAGGTGTAGGCTTTTTAAAATGTGTTTTGCCCAGTTGAGGACAATCCCCTCATTCTTATTTGCTAAGCAAGTTTATCATGAATGGACACTGGATTTTGCCAAATGCTATTCTATATCAATTGCTAAAATTACAGATATTTTCTCCTTTTGCCCATGTGGTAGTAGATTATACTAATTGATTTTTTTTTATAAACACTGAAAAATTTTATTTGAAAGGCAAATGACTGAGGGAGGGAGGAAGGGAGAGATCCCTTCCATGTGCTGGTTCACTCCCCAGGTAGTTACAACAGCCAGGTCTGGGCCGGGCTGAAGTCAGGAGCTCCATCCTGGCCCCCTGTGTGGGTGGCAGGGGCACAAGTACTTGGGCCATCGCCTGCTGCCTCCCAGCCACACTGGCAGGGAGCTGGGTCCGTAGCAGAGCAGCCAGGCCTGGAACCGGCACTTCAACATGGATGCCAGCACGTTAGCCCGGTGCACCACGACCCTCGGCCCTGTGCCGGTGCTGTTCGGGTCTGCTCATGGTCCTGCAGCGTGTTCCGTGTGAACTTGGGCAGAACGCATGCTCTGCAGTTGTTGGATGGACTATTCTGGAAATGTCAGTGAGCTCAAGCTGACCGGGCCTTTCAGCTCCCCGGCATCCCCGCGGGCCTTCTGCCTGCTCTGTCTGTCACGGACATGGGAGGGTTGCAGGCTCTGCCTGCAATAGTGAGTTTGTCTGTTTCTCGTCCCTGTATTTCGAGGCTCTGGCAGCTGCAGGTGCTGTTAGCACGGCCGTGTCTCCGTGGAGACTTGAGCCCTTTATTGCACCACAAGTTTCTTTATCTCTGAGATAAAATCTCTTCTCCAGGCTGCACTGTCTGCATTTAATGTAGCCGCAGCTTTGGATCCAGGTTGGCACGATAGATTTCCCTCTTACCCCTTTACTGTAGGCCTATCAGAGTCCATTTTCTTAAAGACTTATTTATTTGAAAGGCAGAGTTAGAGAGAGACCGAGAGATCTCCCATCTGCTGGTTCACTCCTCAAAGGGCTGCAACAGCCAGAGCTGGACCCATTCAAAGCCAGGGGCCAGGAGCTTCCGGATCTCCCACGTCGGCACTGGGGCCCAAGTACCTGGGACATCCTCTGCTGCTTTCCCAGGAGCATCAGCAGGGGGCTGCCTATGGGACGCAGGTGCCACAGGCGGGGGCTTTGCCCACTGAGCCACAGCGCCGGGTGAAGCCCAGGGTCTTTATAAAGCCTGTTTCTTGTAAATAGGGCATAGCTGGTCTTGTTTTCTAATCTGCTCCGACGATCTCTGTTGTTTGGTTGGGAATTTCGGGCGTTCCTCTTTAGAGTGGCCATTGACGTGTTCGGATCACGTAGATCGTATCTGTGAACGCTTTCCCTTGTTGCTGGGCACTTCCTTCTCTGCCATCTTTGGTTTTAATTAGAACATTTTCATGCTTCTATCTTACCTCTTGTCTTAGTGTATCAATTATACTTTTTAAAAGAGTTTTCGGGTCACAATAGAGCGTACGATACCCATTTTTGACTGATCTAATTCCACCTTCGAATGCTACGATGCTTCACATGCGATGGAGAGAGTTCTACTTCCTCCCTCTGCCACCTGGGGGCGTTGCTGAATATCCTTTCATTCATCTGAACACTAGAACCACTGGATGCAAACAAACGCCCCAAACGCCGCCACGCCGCGGCCGGGCCAGGTGAGCGCCAGCCAGGAAGGGCCCTCGCACAGGCTTCTGAACCTTGATCTTGGACCCCTGGCTGCCAGGACCGTGAGCAGACACATCTCCCCCATTCCAGCTACCCAGCCAGTGGTGTTTTTATGATGGCCTGGGAAGACAGGGGCACTATTCGTATTTTAAGCAAGTGGCTATCTTATAGATTAAGAATAACAAAAACAAAAGATTTTGTTTTCATTTGTCTTCTGATGCTTTTCCTTTTCATTTTGTAAAGCATAGAACCAGCTGTCTGACTTTGTCATTTTCCTTCTACAGGAAGAACTCTCTCTCTCTCTCTCTTAATTACTTGAAAGATGAAGTTAGAGGGAGAGACAGAGATCTTCCATCCACTGGTTCACTCCCCAGATGGCTACAGCGGCTGGGGCTCTGCCAGGCTAAGCCAGAAGCTTCATCCAGGTCTCCCACACGGGTGCAGGGCCCAGGCACTTGGGCCGTCTTGTGCTGCTTCCCAGCCACATTAACAGGGAGCTGGATCGGAAGTGGAGCAGCGGGACATGAACTGGCATCCACATGGGTCACTGGCGTTGGGGACAGTAGCTCAGCGCTCTGTGCCACAGCCCCAGCCTGGAAGGACGGCTTTGAACGCGCTCTGCAGAGCAGGTCGGGGGCAGCACCCGCCCTCTGCGTTTGCCTGTCGAGGAGGCCTTAATGCCGCCTTCACGTTGGAAGGACAGTTTAGCTGGGTATGGAATCTGAGTTTTTCACTTGACACTGAATAGTTCACTCTCCTCTTCTTGCCTGGTTTGTACTGAGAAGTCCGCTGTAACTCTTACCCCTGTTCCCTTCTCACCCCAGCTTCTTTCTTTCTTTTTTAAAAAGATGTTTTTATTTGAAAGTCAAAGTTACAGAGAGGCAGAGGCAGAGAGAGAGAGAGAGAGAGAGAGAGGTCTTCCATCTGCTGGTTCACTCCCCAAGTAGCTCCAACAATGGCTGGAGCTGAGCTGATCTGAAGCCAGGAGCTTCTTCCGGGTCTTCCATGCAGGTGCAGGGGCCCAAGGACTTGGGCCATCGTCCACTGCTTTCCCAGGCCTAGCAGAGAGCTGGCCGGAAGTGGAGCAGCTGGGACTCGAACTGGCACCCACATGGGATGCCGGCACTGCAGACGGTGGCTTTACCTGCTGTGCCACAGCGCCGGCCCCCCAGCTTCTTTCAAATTTTCTCTTTACCTTGGAGTTCTGAGGTTGGCATGTGCTGTGCCGTCACAGCCTGGATTCTCCGAGGTTGGCATGTGCTGTGCCGTCACAGCCTGGATTCTCCGAGGTTGGCATGTGCTGTGCCGTCACAGCCTGGATTCTCTGAGGTTGGCATGTGCTGTGCCGTCACAGCCTGGATTCTCCGAGGTTGGCATGTGCTGTGCCGTCACAGCCTGGATTCTCCGAGGTTGGCATGTGCTGTGCCGTCACTGCCTGGATTCTCCGAGGTTGGCATGTGCTGTGCCGTCACAGCCTGGATTCTCCGAGGTTGGCATGTGCTGTGCCGTCACAGCCTGGATTCTCCGAGGTTGGCATGTGCTGTGCCGTCACAGCCTGGATTCTCCGAGGTTGGCATGTGCTGTGCCGTCACAGCCTGGATTCTCCGAGCTTCCCGGGCCTGTAGTTGGAAACGTGTCACTAGCTCAGGGAACTGCTTGGCCATTGTCATCTCGGATTTCCCTCTCCGTTCTCTGTACTCTCCTTCCTGCATCCTGATTACCCATGGAAGGTGGATTCCCAAAGTCCCTGGAGATGGCATTAAAATGTAGCTTCTTTTAGCGGGAAAGTATTTTAAATCTGTTCATAGGTTTTTGAAATACATACGTCCCGTGAGCTTTTTGAGGACAACTCGGCTTTTACGTCGTTCGCAGTGTTCTGTACTTGGGAGTTCTGTTTTCATCGTCCGTTTCCCTCTGCACAGTCCAGTCTGTGTCGTGTCTGAGTGGGCGCTCTTGCCCGCTTCTCTGCAGGCCACGTATGTTTGTCCTTTGTGAAGAGCCAGACGCGACGCATCGGGAAACAGGAGCTGAGCTCAGTGGGCTTCTGTTTGCTGCGGGTGCCGGGTCCCCCAGGTCCTCCGGGTCCTCTGATGTCCGTGGTTGTTCCCTCCTCGCCAGCCTTTGAGCGTCCCTCAGGGAGACCTGTGTCTGGGGCTTTGTCAGCGGCCGCCCACACTCGACATCCTGCAGCCCTGGTGACGTGGTGGGGGCTGTGGGGGCGGGGCGTGCTCTACCGTCTGCAGCTTGGTCGGCTCCTGCGGGCCTGTGTGCCTGGCCTGCTACCTGCACAAGCCCCGCCCCACCCTCAGCTGAGGCTGGAGGCCTAGAGGGGCTGAAGCCAGAGAATGCCCCGGGATTGGGCTCTGGGCGTTGGGGCCGAGGTTTCTCTTCCACCCCTGCCAGCGCCGGGAGGGATTTGTTTTCTCAGGTTTTCAGGAGAACTTGCAGTCCTGGCCCCGGAGGCTGCAGCCCAGGGAGTTTCTCGCTCCCTGCCCGCTCTCCTGGGCCTCTGGCTGCCGGTCAGGATTCCTGTGGGTCTCTCCATGCCTGTGGGGCTCTAGCCGCTTCCGCTCTGGGGAACAGACAGACCAGGAACTGGGCTCCGAGCGCCTGGATTCGTCTGTCGAGCCAGATTTGGGGGCCGGTGGGTCCCCTAGAAAACTCAGTCTCTAACGGGTCCCAGAAAAGCCCTTGATTTTATTTGCAAGATTTCAGGAGAGGTGGTCGTGTCTCAGCGAGGGTGGGTCGCTGGCTCCCAGGCACACCGCCTGCCGCCGTCTCAGCTGGGATCTAGAAATGGCTTTGTCTGGCTCCAGTGCCAGTCACCCCCATGATCCTGAGCCAGCGGTGTCTCTTGGCATCGTCCTAAGTGGACTGACCTAGCTGTCCAGTGCTGCTCACCCTGCCCCCGTCCGACTGGGGCCGACTTCCTCACACACTGCTTTTATTCCCGGGAGTGTGGAGTCCGTATCGCTAAGGGACAGGCTGTGAATACCTCCAGCTGTGCAGGACACAGGTCTCTGTGGACAGCTGGGCCAGCTCTGCCGTTGTGGCACAAAGCAGACAAGGCCCCAAGGAGCAGGCAGCCTGCGTTTCGATAAAACGTGATGAACATTGACGTTTGCCCCTTTTTAATTGCCACCTGTCACTAACTGATTTGCCATTGGCCATTAGAAAGCCCACGGGTGCACAAGAACAGGTGGCACACAGGTCTGGACCACGAGCTGTGGCTTGCCCACCGCTCCCCCAGTCTCACCAGGTTTAGACGGAGGGCGTGAGCTGCAGCAGAAGGAGTGACCAAGATTCAAAAATGTCCAACAAACGGTCCAGAGACGTGACGAGAGGTATGAGACAGACACCAGGCTAAGAACCATGTATGTATCTCTATATCTATATCTATATCTATATCTATATCTATATCTATATCTACACACACATATATACATACACTATATATACTCACTATATGTACCCATGGATATATGTGTGTGTCTATGTATCTATCTATATCTATATCTACACACACACATATACATACACTATGTATACTCACTATATGTACTTATGGATATATGTGTGTGTCTATGTATCTATCTATATCTACACACATACATATACATACACTATATATACTCACTATATGTACCCATGGATATATGTGTGTGTCTATGTATCTATCTATATCTACACACATACATATACATACACTATATATACTCACTATATGTACCCATGGATATATGTGTGTGTCTATGTATCTATCTATAACTATATCTACACACACACATATACATACACTATATATACTCACTATATGTACCCATGGATATATGTGTGTGTCTATGTATCTATCTATATCTACACACATACATATACATACACTATATATACTCACTATATGTACCCATGGATATATGTGTGTGTCTATGTATCTATCTATATCTATATCTCCACACACACACATATACATACACTATATATACTCACTATATATGTATAGATATATGTGTGTATGTATCTATATCTATATGTACACACACATACACTATATATACTCACAATATATATGTATAGATATATGTGTGTATGTATGTATGTATATCTATATCATCTATATCTATATCTATATACCTATATCTATATCTATATCTCATCCCCCTTGATTCTCCCCACCACCCTAAGGGGTTGGTGTTGTCTCCCTCAGTTCTCTGCACCCCCCATGGAGTCCGGTGTCATCTGCCCCTTTAACAGCTGGGAAATCGGAAGCTGAGTGACACCCACGGTGACCAAGTGGAGAGGCTGCCTGGACGGCTGCGGTCAGTGCCCAGCCTGGGGCCGGGGAAGAGGCTTGGCCCAGGAGGTCTGACCCCTGGGCAGGTTCTCTCCTGGCGTAAAGGACCAGGCGTGGCGGCTCTCCTCTGGCCTTGGGCTAGGCACTCTTGGTTTGCAGACGCCATGGACTCCTCTTCCTCCTCCTCTTCCTCCCCTCCCGGCGACTCTGTGCCTCCTGCCATCTTCCACCGGGTCTGCTTCCTCTGAGTGACCGCCCCAGAGCCCGCCCAGCCTGGACAGGGGTCGTGGGCCCTGGGGTGCTGAGTGGTGGCTGAGCCCGCAGGGCCAGGGTACGGGAAACGGAACCAGAACATCACTGGATGAAGCAGCCAGTTCCTTGGCGGGGTGCCAGCCTCCTGCTTTTGTGCTGGGTGCCTCGCACATCCAAGTGACAGCAGGAACTTGGGAGGCCGCAGCAAAGTTTGCCCTTCCTCTTTATGGAGAAAACAAATGTGTTTCTGGGCAGACGCTGCCAAGGCTCGCTTGTCACGGTTCCGCAGATGGAGCCGGCACATGTGAGCCTGTCGGTGCAGCTGTCTGCTTTTTCCAGTCTGAGGGTTTGTGGCTGCAACCCTGGCAAAATAGCTCCTCTCCCCACAGCTCCGCCCTCCTGACCTCTGTGTCACTTAAGGTGGGGCTGGGGGCTTGTGGGGAGACTGGGAGAGGATGAGGTGGCGGGTGGGTGATGGGAAGAGCCGGGTTCTTTCTCATTGTTGCATGTGTGTTGCTCCTGCTGGGGGAGGTGCCCCCCAATGGGCCAGGAATTGAGCTGGGGGGAGGGGCATCCAGGTCGAGCCACTGCTGTCCCCCTGCGTCCCTAAGGCTGCTTTGCCCACACGTCCATCAGCTGCACCACTGGAACGTGTGAGCCAGCAAGAGAGAGGGTGAGACTTTCCTCTTGAAAACTCACACGGCTGAGTGTTCCTGCGCCTCTGTGGCCTGTGCCGTTGTTCTAAGTTGCTTTTGTTCCGGATATAAACTCGGGTGCACTCTTTGCTGGGTCCATCTTCAGTGTTAACAGTTCAGGGGGAAAGGAAACAAGAGTTCACGCAAGCTCGGGGCTGGCACCGGGCCGCAAGGCGCTGTCCAAGGTTGTCTTTGTCTCCTCTTGCTGCGGGCACTACCGAGTGGGTGACTTCGGACCACGCGGATGCTCTCATGTCTGGAGGTCGGGGTCAGGTGTCGGCAGAGATGTGGCCCGGGGGCTCCGGGGGAAGACTTGGCTCCCGGCCGTTTCCGGTTTACAGAGGCACCTGCCTCCCTCGGCATGCGGCTCCCCCAACTCTGCGAGGGCAGCAGTGAGCCCCGCTGTGGCTCTTTCTCTTACAAGGGCCCTGGCATTGCCCGGGGCTCGTCTGCAGGATCCCAAACGCTCTCCATAAGCCCCCGGCTCAAGACGCTTGATTGAATACCTTGCAGCATCTTGTTGGTCGGGCACAGTGGCATTCATGGTGTTCACGTGGGGTCGTGGACATCTCCGGGGGGCCTCCTCTGTCCACTGCAACAGTGCTTTGCTTGTCACGCCCCTCTATGGGGGGTGGGGGCATGGACACCCCGCAGGAAAGAGCCTGGCTCAGCCAGCTTTTTGTCACTACAGCGCACACCGGAGAGGAGCCACGTGGAGAGGAAGGCTTATTTCAGCTCCCGGGTCTGGAGTTCACAGTCCAAGGTTGGGAAGAGCCCAGTCTGGGTCAGGTGGGGGTGACAGGTGCCGGGATGCATGCCCACGGCTGGCCAGGAAGTAGAGGGATGAGGCTGCTCCTAGAGACTTTGGGATCCCCTCGGGGGCTGCACGCTGAGTGCGCTTTGTAAGGTTTTGTCCAGGACCAGTGGGGCTCGATTCTTCGTGGTCCCCACGCTGATTCCCGAAGGGCCAGAGAGGAGGAGAGGCACAGACTCGCCGCCCCCTCCTGCTCCTCTCTTGGAGGGACCTTCCTCACCGTCACCCTCCTCCCGCCTGGTCTCTGCCGTGCTCGTGTTTGTAGGAGGAGGAATAACAGTGAGGAGCTGGCTCAGGAGACCGCGGGGGCTGGGAGCCCACAGTCCCCATCTGCGAGGGGGAGACCCATGTCCAGCTCAAGCCATCACACAGGAAGCATGGTGGGGGTTCCTCTCTGCTCCCCCTTCTTGTTTGAGGCAGGCCTTTGTCCGAGTGCGTGACGCCGTGCACCCTGGGAAAGGCAGTCCGTCCTGCCGATGCACCGGTCCAAATGCCAGTCGTGCCCACAAACACCGTCAGACGCCCCCTGCCTACACTTGCTCTGGGCACCGCGGGACCCAGCGGTGTGGACGGGAAGGTGGCATACGTGCTGTTCCATGCTGGCTGCAGCTCCCGGCCCCTGCGAGCCCAGGGCACCTGGGGGTGGGGGCTGAGCCCGATTCCTCTGCCTGGGTCGCGTGCAGCCCGTGTGGGCCCGTGAAAGTCGCTGGGGTTCTGGGAAACACCGTCCCCCATGGAGCAGAAGCAGAGCCCATGTCCATCCCACCCAAGGTACGTGGACCAAAGGTGGGGACAGGTGAGCCTCCGTGGCAGAACAGGAGGGAGAACGGGCCGGGGCCAAGCCGGCCGGAAGAGTCCTTGACACCCTCGGAGCGTTTGAGCGGGGGAGGGAAGAACCGTGTTCACGCGTGGGGGAGGCGGGGTCTGCGGCTCCAGTGCTTGTGAGGCAGCAGGTGCCCCCTGCTCGGCTGCGTCCCCTGAGGGCAGGTGCACCTGTCTCCTATCTCCTGATGGAACTGGACGTTTGATGTTCGTGGTGGTAACGGTGGGTGGGAATGAACGGCTCCTACGTCTCTGGCTGAGTCCCCCAGGTCCCCTTGCCCTGCTCCCCCTTTCAGCACCCAGTGATGCTGTGGCTCTTCCAGTAGCTGTGTGGCAAAACCCCACTTGCCCGTCCTCACTGTGATGCCCGATGCTGTGGGCTTCCCCGGCACAGCTACGGTGAAGAAGAGAAAGCCACACCGCCACCTCTCACCTGTGCCTTCATCGCTGGCATCCTGTGGGCTGAGTGTATCTGAGGTTATCATGGGGTGGTGGGGGCACTGGTGACCGCTTCCCACGATCGCAGACCAGCGATTTGTGAAGGAAAGAGGCTTATTTGGCTCATGGTCCACCTGGAAGGATGCAGGCCCTGAGCTGGAAGGGAGAGTGCGTTAGGAGTGAGGATCACGGCCAGGGAGCAGGGGCTGGGTGGGACCCGACTCAGGCTCTGAGAACCACCTTCCAAGGTCACGACCCCCTGCCCCATCCCAAGACGTTCCACCATCTCCCAATAGTATGGCCCTGAGGACTGTGGGTTTGCCACGAGGTCCAGTGGGACTCAGCATCCTACCCCTAGCAGGTGTGGACCCGTCAGGAGGGGAGGCCTCAGAGGGACCGGGGCGAGAGGCCTGAAGTCCTGGAGGCCACTGTTAGCCAGAGACCACGACCACACACGGACTCTGGAGATCCGTGAGCCCAACCGAGCCCAGTCTGACCTCTTTCCCCTGCCCATGGCCAACCCACCCTGCACAGTGCAGCTCTGCTCTGAACTTGGCCGATGACCTTGGGAGCTTGGAACTTGTCTGGGCTGGACAGAGCGGCCTTCAGAGGTGTCAAATCCGGGGTCCCCAAACCACGGCACAAACAGGTGCGGCTGCAAATAGCAGAGAGCCACACACCAAGAGCCTCACTCCCTTTTCCATGCCTTTCCATGCCTCTGCTGGCCCAGGGAGGGACCCGGACAGGTTCTTGTCTCCCTCTTAAATAAGGAGAGAGCGGCGCGGGCTCAGACTCCCACTGAGGACCTGCCGCAGGGGGTGGGGGTGGGGCAGCTGCATTTACTCTGATCTTTAGGGCAAGGGCCTTTCTACTTCCGGAAGGTGACGCTTGGTGTTTTCATTGAAGGTAATAACTTAAACTTCAGGAAACGAAAGTGAGCCTCGAGGTAAAGAAGACGTTCAGCCCAGGGCAGAGAGGGGGCGCCCTCCCTCGGGCTGCTGCGTCAGTGCCTTGTGTCTTGAGGTCCGAGGGCCTGGGGGTGGAGGCGCAGTGCAGGGCTAGCAGCCGGGCTGGGTGGAAACGCAGCCGCTCGGGCCCCACACTTCCGCACCCGGCCGGGTGGTGCGTGTGCAGCTTACGGTTTGGGGGACCCTTGGCGACGGCAGATATGTGATTCCTGTCTCCTGCAGGTGCCTTGGGGTCAGAGCCCCAGATCTGAAGACCCACGGGCGCCGGCACCTTTTACTCTTAGCGTAGAGCAGACACTGAGTGCATTTGGAGGACGGCCGCCGCACCGCTCACTCCCTCCCAAGGTGGACGCAGGTGGGCACTTCCACAGCCAGAATGACGGCAAAAATGAGCAAATTGCCGTAAAATTCTTATCAAAGCCCCGCCATTCCCAAACAAGATGGTCAGCTGTGAGGAAGAGGAAATGACTTACACAGGGAATCTGCTCTGGCTGCAGCCGGCCACCCTCCTGTCACGGCACCTCCTTGCAGCCGCCAGCCCCAGCGGGGTTTGTCTTTAAAAAACAAAAGAAAGGCCGGCGCCGCAGCTCACCAGGCTAATCCTCCGCCTGCGGCGCCGGCACCCCGGGTTCTAATCCAGGTCGGGGCGCCGGATTCTGTCCCGGTTGCTCCTCTTCCAGGCCAGCTCTCTGCTATGGCCCAGGAGTGCAGTGGAGGATGGCCCAAGTCCCTGGGCCCTGCACCCCATGGGAGACCAGGAGAAGCACCTGGCTCCTGGCTTCGGATCGACACAGCGCGGCGGCCATAGCGGCCATTTGGGGGGTGAACCAATGGAAGGAAGACCTTTCTCTCTGTCTCTCTCTCTCACTGTCCACTCTGCCTGTCAAAAAAAAAAAAAAATGCGCCGGGAATCTCGCTATCATCACCTGTTAGCCGGTTTCTGTGGCGACAGGAGGACGTGGGGACCCAGAGAAAGAGGCCCGTGTTGTGGAAGCTGCTGCCTGCGACGCCAGCACCCGGGTGCTGGTTCCGGCCCCGGCCGCTCCGCGTCCAGCCCAGCTCCCTGCTAATGGGCTGGGAAAGGAAGAGGGCGGCATTGTGGGTAAAGCACTGCCTGCAATGCCTCATGGGTGCCGGTTTGAGTCCACTCCGATCCAGCTCCCTGCTGATGTACCTGGGAAAGCAATGGAAGATGACCCAAGCCCTTGGGACCCTGCACCCCCATGGGAGACCTGGAAGAAGCTCCTGGCTTCAGCCCGGCCCAGCTCTGGTCATTATGGCCATGTGGGGAGTGAACCAGTGGATAGAAGATCTCTCTCTCTCTCTCTCTCTCTTTCAAATAAATAAATAAATCTCAAAAAATAAAAAAAGATAAAAAACCGGCAGTGTGTGGAACCCAGCCACTGGCCAGCTGTCTCCCTCAGCCGCACGGTTCACGGAGGGAGAGTGGAGACAGGAGTCTGGTTTCCCTCGCTCAGTGCACCCTCCCGAGGCTGGGTGGCCTTGCTGGATTCCACTCGGAATGCGGGGTCCCTGGAGGGGGCTTTGCTGGCAGCAGCCTGCGGGTGCGGCCAGGGGTGGGCGGGAGGGCCGTGCTCTCCCACACCAAGTCTATGGAGCACGTCTTTCTCTCGGAGTTGCTGAGCCGGCCGTGACGTGACCACAGGACAAGACAGCAGGCCGCCGTGGCAGGCCTCGCCCCCTGGAATAGCTCTGGAGACGGCCACGGCACCCTCAGAGCGAGTGAGGAGGCCAGGGCCACGTTCCGTGTCCCGGAAGCTGCCTGCCCCGCTCAGCCTGAGTCTCCCCGGCAGGTGCCTCCCCGGCGGCGGGCAGGGGCAGCAGAGCCGGTTCCCTCCAGGGCACTGGTCCACGCCAGAGCCGGAAGCTCGAGGCCCCTTCCCATGGCCACGTTGGACTCAGAGGGCAGGGATGCCCGACGGGGACCACGGCCACCTCCACCCTGGGGGGCCTTCCTTCCCTTGCCTCTTCCTCGTCTCTTCCTCCCTCCCACAGGCATTTCTCAAGCCCCCACCCCTCAGCCCTGGATGGAGCACCAGAGCAGGTGCAGGGTGGGGGGGGAGACCTGGCGTCTTTCTATGGGGGTCACAGGGCTGGGGTGGCAGCTGAGGTCATGGGGTCACACGGGGACGCAGCTCCACACCTGTCTGTTATTTCTGGGCTGGCTGGCATGGTCTGTTCCCAGTGACGCTGTGTGTGTACCCGTCTCCCTTGAACATTTGATCCGTTCCAATAAAATCCTGCTCGTCTGAACATCGGTGATGGAAATTCATCAGTGAAACAGGCTCAGATGGGGCACTTTGCAGCCCAGGCTGAGCGCAGGTTCTGGGGTGGGGACGTGTGCTGTCCCCCTCCTGATGGCCCCACAACCCGTCAGCCGGGTGCCGGCGGGCCAGGCTGTCGGGACAACCAAGGGACGGAGGGCAGGTGCCCGAGAGGAGGCCCTGTCCACTCCCTTCCCGATCTCTGCTCCTGTGTACTTGTGGCCAGGGTCCCCTGTGTTCACCAGCTTCCCTCGTTCTACCCTTCAGGATCGGCTCTGTTATTTTCAAGCATTTATTGCTGTAGGGAAACTTCCTGTCTGCTTACTGAGACCTGTCTCTTCCTGTCCCCCGTTAAGCTGGCGATGGGGGTGACACTGCACCCACCATGACCCTGGAAAGGGCTGGCCTGGTCTCCGACCTCGAGTCTGAGGTGGGACTCTGCATGTTTAGGTTTTCTGAATGTTGGGCTTTTTAGTAAAACCTTGGGATTTCCTTTTGCGCAAGTTTTCAGAGTTGCTCCATAGTTCGCTGTTAGGTACTTTATGGTTTTTACAACTATGTCCACAGTGGTGAGATGGTCTGAGGTTTAAATAGAATTTCCCACTTACGTGTCTCCTGCATTTGCCTTTCAGATAACTAGCTCTTGGGTATGTTTATAAATTCTGTGTTCTGTTCTTTTTTAAAAAAGATTTATTATTTATTTATTTGAAAGGCAGAATTACAGAGAAGCAGAGGGAGAGAGAGAGAGAGAGAGAGAGAGAGAGGTCTTCCATCCACTGGTTCACTCCCCAGTTGGCTGCAGCGGCTGGAGCTGTGCCGATCCGAAGCCAGGAGCCAGGAGCTTCTTCTGGGTCTCCCACATGGGTGCAGGGACCCAGGGTCTTGGGCCATCTTCCACTGCTTTCCCAGGCCATAGCAGAGAGCTGAGTTGGAAGTGGAGCAGCCGGGACTTGAACTGGTGCCCATATGGCGCTGCAGACTGGGGTCTTCACCCGCTGCGCCACAGCACCGGCCCCCTTGTTCTAATCTCTGGTCTTTTCATCTGTATGCCTTCCCTCCTCCCACTTTCTCCCATTTACTTTGTTCCTTCTTCGAATCGTGCTCGACTGCTTTCTTCCTTTAGTTTGGTGATTTCTGTGCAAACGTGAAGCATTTCCGTCTCGGGTCTTTGCTCCGGGCGCAGACTTGGCCACATCCCGCCGATTCCTCCTGGCCTGCTGGGGTTTAGGTCTCCCTCTATAAATAATCGCTGCTCCAAGTTTCCATTCCTTCCTCGACTCGCGTCATTGCGTACAGAGACATTGAATTCCCAGCAGGAGTTGCTCTGTTTGCTGTCAAGTCAGAGAATGTTCTAGTCTCTGCAGAGTTTCTCCATTTTGAAATTTGTTAAGGTTTCTTTTTGGCCAAATATGGGTGATTTACAAAATCAGTGAACCTTTGATGGAAAAAAAATGTGTTGTCTTCCATGGCTGCAGAGTTGAGGGTGCCTCCATTCGTCACGTGGTTCAGCAGTCTGTATTGGGCGCTCACGAGAGCTGTGCGTCCGGGTGGGCAGTGAGCACATGCTGCAGGCTGCACGGGGGCTGGGCAGAGGCAGCTGGGCACGGAGTTACAGACGCGGGACCTCTCCCGGCTCCCGCAGAGCTGCCAGGTCCCCAGCCGTCTTCTCCGGGAAGAGCCGCAGAAGCTCCACGACGGCCCGGACACGCCTGCGGCTGTTACCCCGCACCACGTGACTTGGCGTGTGCAGGTTCATGACTGCCACGCCACCGGTAGCAGCGGGGTTTTCTGCACACACACACAGAACAAACCACATCCCAGCGTCTGTGCCCTAAGTGCTATTGCCTGGTATTGTTAACCATCCTTTTCCTAGTCGTTCGTTTCGGGTTTGAGGCACCTGCACACACACACCGTGCGTCTCCGCGTATCTCTTGGCATCTCGGTATGCTTGGTCTTTGGGGGCGTTTGATCCTGGGCTGTCTCCTGCGAGCAGTACGTTGGCAGGTGCTCTGTGCCGGCACAGCGGAAACATTTCATTCTCGCTCCAGGAGCAACGAGGGCTGGCGCCATTCAGGGCATGCCGGGAGTTACTCATTCTGTAGCAGCCGTGCAGCGCCAGCCTTTTGCCAGTCATTGGCTTAAGGATTTTATGTAAATGAAGCCGTTTCAGCATCATAGTGTCCTCTGAGGCAGGGGTGGTAACCACACCCATTTTTCAGGAGAAGCAAACTGAGGCTCCGCGAAGCCAGGCAGCGAGGACGCGGCCCGAGAGCACCTGCTGTGACCTCAGTCATTCGCTCCCTCTCGGTCCCTGTTCAGTGGAGGGAAACCAAGGCCGGTTACCCTGGACGGGGGAGTGAGCAGAGGGGAGGTTGCCTTCGCTTTCCAGGACGGAGAGGAGTGCAGGGCGTGGCCACCATGGCCCCTGCTCCTGATGGCGGTCAGCCCTGGGGGAGACACAGGGTGGCCATGTAATTGGGGACCATCGGAATGTGGGGGCTGGGCCAGGATTGACGCTGCATGGAGCGGCGAAGACCTGGCTGTCTGCCTCCTCCTCCTCCCCCACCCCCCTCTCCTCCACCTCTTCCTCTTCCTCCCCCACCCCCCTCTCCTCCACCTCTTCCTCCTCCTCCCCCTGTCCCCTCTCTTCCACCTCTTCCTTCTCTCCCCCACCCCTCCCTGCCCAGATGTCCTGTGAGAGTCCAGGGGGACAGTGGGCCCTTCAGGCTGGGGAGCAATGGACCTCTCGTGCCAGCCTGGGGCCTCTGTCCTTTGAGGGACCTTCTTGTCCTGGGAGTCGGAGGCTGTGACGAGGGCAGCATGGAGGTGGCCCTTGGGACAGCGGGGACCCCCCAAGCTGGGGCATGTGACTTCTGCCCTCACGGCCGGCCGCCTCCCCCACCCCAGAGGAGGCCGTGGGGCTGCCTCGTTTGCCAGCTCGGAGCCTGCGGGTGGAGAAGCTGCCCGCCAGCCTCCTGCCTCCCATGGGATCCTCTGATGGCGCCGGCTCAGGACCCACGGGAAGAGCTCGTCTGGCCCACGCGGGGCTCTCTGGCTTGCCTCTTGGAGGGAAGAAGCTGCCGGTGGCTCTGTCTTGGGCTGTCCCCTGTGGCCACAACGTTAGCCCAGCTCCCCTGAGCAGGTGCCCTGCCCCCACCCCGCTCCACTTGGCTCTTCTTCAGCGTCTGTTAAGCTCTTGCTGTATCCCCTGGAACGTGTCAGACACTAGGGCAGGGTCCGGTGGGCTCTGTCTGTCCCTGTCCAGGTGCGGGGAGGAAGCATCTCCCCAGTGGGGGGTGCTGGGCTCCACCCCTGCACGCTGTGTCCTTCTCCCCAGCTGCAGGGCTGCGAGCCGCGCGTCAAGACCAGGGCCGCCCAGGCCAGTTGCTTCCAGAAGCTCTGGGGAGGCTCTGCTCTGGGGCCCCTGGGAGCTGCCTCTGTCGCCACGAGGTCCCCACTCTGTGTCTGTCCTTCGGTCTCCTGGTTCCCATCAGCCCCTTCCCAGGGTTCTGAGTTGAGGGTGGGGACAAATGCTCTGGAGGCCGCCACCCTGCCCCTGTCTGGAGCAGACGGAAGGGAGCCGGGAAGGGGGGAGCCGCCTCTTCTGTGTCCAGAGAGGAGGACACAGCGGGGGTCCCTTCCCGTGGCCAGAGCTCGGAGTGATGGGCCAGCCTCGCGGGCAGCAAGTCCCCACTCCTGGAAGCTGGGGGCCAGGGCCCCCCAAGCCCGGGTGATGACCCCCACCCAGACGCTGGCTCTGCCTGTCCTGGCTGCAGCCCAGGCTCGAAACTTGCAAGAAGCTCCCCAGCCAGGTCTGCAGACTTCTCCGGAAGAAAGTGGACGGTGCTGGGAGGTTGGGCTTCCTGGGTGAAACACGGGTGCCAGGCTCTGCTCGGATCTCAGATCTGCAGTGAGCATTTTTGTTTAGTCTAAGCTTGTCTCAAATGTTTAAGTGTGTACCATGCTCATACTAAAAATATTTATTGTTTATTTAAAATTCAGCACGGAGCTCCGTAGGCATTAGCACAGAGCCAAGCTGCCTCTTGGGATGCCTGCATCCCGTATCGGATTTCCCGGGCTGGAGTCAGGGCTCGGCTCTCCATGCCAGCCTCCTGACGACGCCCGTGCCGGGGGCCAGGGTGCTGACTCACGTAAGGTCCCTGCCGCCCCCATGGGAGGCCTGGGTTGGGTTTCTCAGCTCCGGGTTTCAGCTTGGCCCCGCCCAATGGTTGCAAGTACTTGGGGAGTGACTCAGTGGATGAGGGATCTCTACATTCCAAATGAAGTATAATTCATAAACTTGGAATTTAACTGGCAGGGGAGGGCTCTTCAAAAAGTTCGTGGAAAACATGTATTGTGCAGAAGCTGTGGATGGATCGCAGGATGCTTTTTGCAAGAAAACAAACAGACCTCTCAGTTCTGTGTTTCCACAACTTTGTGACACCCGCAGAGGTGCTTCCCCCGCGCCGACTTTTAGCCGAGCCTGGGGCTCGGCACGGGGTGACGGTGCACCGCTCCTACAGCCCGACTCCCGCCGAGCTCTCCCTGTGTGTGGAGCCGGGCGCCGGCGAGGAGTCCTGGAATCTTCCTGCAGAGACCTGGCCTGCGGGCTGGGGCCGGAGATGGGGTGGGGAAGCCGACAGCATCGGATTAATTCCCAAACCGTAGCGGCACCAGGCCGGGAGCTGTGCCCTGGAGAGGGGCGCATGGGTGCCGCGGCCTGAGCTTGGCGAGTTGTGGGAACCGAGGCCGCGGCACAACAGTTGGGGGCTGGGGCAGGGCTGCAGGCTGGAGGTGCACCCCCCATTCACAGGCTGACACCTTGAGTGTGTGCGAGGTCCTTGGAGGTGATAGGCTGTGAGAGGAGACCTGGAGGGGCCCCCAGCCCCTCCTACTGGGAGGACACAGCAGGGAGATGGCCCCTGGGGAGTCCGTCCTGTAGGGGGGCTCCAGCCTCAGGACCCTGGGCACTGGGTCTCAGCTGTGGCAAGCACCCCGTGGACAGGAGCAGGAACCCAGGCTCCTGGGTTGGGGGAGAGAGAGCGCAGGCGCTCGATTTTCCGTGCTGTGGAGGTCGGTGGGGGCCCGGGCAGGAAGGCTGTGAGATTGTGGGTGGGTGACGGGGGTCCCGGGGCTGCTGCGGGGAGGGGCGGGGCTGGCCGCACTGCCCCCAGTCGTGCTGAGTGAGGCTGGCAGAGTGGGCTGGGGCGGGAGCCCTGGAGCACCAGGCAGGCGAAGGTTCTGGTGGACTTTCTGGGCTCAAGTGATGCCGTGGTGGTGGTGGGGGGAGCCCAGGTGACAGATGCCCGAGGCAGGTCCCCTAACAGGGGCAGGTCTGTGCAAGAGCGGGAGGCCACGACTTCCATTCCTCCGCCTGAGGGAGCCGGGGGGCTGTGGCTGCCGGGTGGGGCATCGTGCGCGCTCCCCAAGGCCTGCGGGGGTGTGGCCGCTGCTCCCTGGGGGGTGCCCACTGTTTTCATCCCGAATCCTCGCAGTGAAATTTCTTCAACGCGTCCGTCACCCCTGTGGCTGACCGGCCACTGCACCTTACAGCTGCGGACGGGAGCCCGGAGCCGAGGGCGGGGCGGGGGGCTCGGGGAGCCCCCTGGGTCAGCTGCATGGTCTCCAGAGTGGTGGTGGAGGCGGGGGGCGGGGCCTGAGTGCGTCTTCCCTCCAGTCTGTCCCTGGAAGGGGGAGATACGGAGGTGCCGAGCCTTCCGTTGGTGGCGGCTGTGGGCTCCCGGGGCAGAGCAGGGAGCCCGGGTGTCTCTGATGGACCTGGTGCAGGAGGCAGCACACTCAGAGAGGTTCCTGAGCTGGGAGTTCCCACTCCAGGGTCAGCTCCTGTGCGGTGACCACGTGCGCCTGAAGTCCCGGCAGCAGGTGTTACAGCCGCAGGGGCTGGTGTGGGAGGGAGCCGCATCCCCGCTGAGCCACCCTGCTAGGGCGCTCTGGGGTGAATGTGGTGGGTTCGGAATGTAAACCTATCCCAGCCGCCCAGCTGGTGGTCCGGCTGCAGTTCCAGGCTCTGGCCACAGGAGGGCGGCACTTGCGCCATGATGCACCCCACCGGTTTGACTCTGCCTCTTGGCTGGTTTCTCATCTTCCACCCCAGAACAGCCAAGCACCAGAATTCTTAGGATTAGTTCTCAGAGCAGCTACAGGCTGGGGCTGGGGAGTTGGTTTCCAGCTGGAAGTAGCCCTGGAAGGCTGTCTGGAGGAGGTGGATCTTGGATGGGCCCGTGTCAGGCCTCAGCAAGTCCACTCACAAAGACGCTGCTTGCGTGCCCATTGTGCGGTGCAGTGGGCAGGACTGGGCAGGAGCTGGGCTCCCAGGGAGCGCACGGTGGGTCGGGTAGGGAGGGTGCTTCCATACATCAGTGTGGCACTGGGACAAGGGGAGCCGCAGGTTCAGACGTGGTCTCGTCAGCGGGGCCTGCAGGGGGCTCTGAGTTCACCTGTGGAAGGGGTGGCATTGGCCATGACCGTCCGAGGGCCTCACCTGGGGCTTTCCCCACCTGCGCTGAGAGAAAGCTGTAGCCGTGTGTGCCTGTGTGTGCAGGCGTGTGTGCCTGTGTGTGCCTGTGTGTGCCTGCGTGTGTGCACGTGTGTGCCTGTGTGTACACGTGTGTGCCTGTGTGTGTGCGTGTGTGTGCATGTGTGTGCCTGTGTGTGCACGTGTGTGCCTGTGTGTGCCTGTGTGTGCACGTGTGTGCCTGTGTGTGCACGTGTGTGCCTGTGTGTGCCTGTGTGTGCACGTGTGTGCCTGTGCATGTATGCGCACACATGTGAGACGTGGGCAGAGCGGCTAAGAAGGCAAACTCACGTTTCACCCGTCTGAACGCCGACCTACGCTTAGACAGACAATTTTATATTAAGGTTGGGATAATGAGAACGCCAATCTGATAATAGGTATAAGTGGAACTTGTGCCGTCTGCACAACATAGTCAAACACACACATAACAGCGTTACCTTTGTGTGTTTAAAAATAACCGTCCCAGGGGCCGGCCAAGCCTCTGCCTGCAACACCAGCATCCAGTATGGGTGCCAGTTCGAGACCCGGCTGCTCCACTTCCAGTCCAGCTCCCTGCTAATGCGCCTGGGAAAGCAGTAGAAGATGGCCCAAGTCCCTGGGCCCCTGCACCCACGTGGGAGACCCAGAGGAAGCTCCTGGCTTTGGCCTGGCCCAGCTCCGACTATTGCAGCCACCTGGGGAGTGAATCAGAAGATAGAAGATCTCTCTCTCCCTCTCTCCTCTCTCTCTAACTCTGCCTTTCAAATAAAAAAAAAAAAAAGTCAATCTTGAATGTAACCATCCCAAGTGGACGGATCCACTGCTTTCGACAAGGCAGCTGACGGGTTTCCGTGTATTTGTCAACAGCACGGTGACGAGAGCTGGGGTGACGCAAGCTTGCAGTGACTGGCTACGGTCCCCGGAGACGTGCAGCCCCCAAGCCCTGGGACCCGGGAACACACGTCCTTCCGTGGCCGAAGGGATCCCAGGTACAATTACAGGTGCCGATCAACTGGACGGGCACACGGGCTGGACGACCAGGCGGCCCCAGTACAGTCACAAAGGTTCTGAAAAGCGGGGCGTCTGGGGGGTAGAGGCGGACAGGGCTGGCAGCCGAGGGGCGCACGGAGGAAGCAGTCCTGCCCGTTCCCGGCGACCCTGCCAGCCCCACATCTGACGTCCGATTCCGCTCTGCAAAGCACAGAGCGCCGGGTCGCACAGTGCAGCAGCCACGGGGAAGCCATGCAGCGGCTGCGCCACACAAGCCGGCCTCCACGGGGAAACATGTCCCTGTCTGGTTGACACACAAAGTTCTGTGGCTCGGCGGCACCGGGTGCTCCGGGTTGGTGAGGTTGGGAGGGGAGCCCTGGGAGAAACTTTCTTCCGAGAGCCAAGGCGAAGCGTGGATGCTGAGCGGGCGTGGGGTCCCGGGGTTTCCTGTGGACCCTTCCCAAGCCTGGGTGAGCTCCGAGCAGGACAACTCGGGGTGCTGGTGGGCGGCTCTCACCTCCGGGGGGCAGAACTGGCTGGAGGTGCACCCACCCGGGCCCGCTCCCCGCCCCCAGCCAGCCCAAGTTCTGGGGCCGGGGCAGCATCCGGGGAGGGGTTTGGGTTGAGGCCCCTGCAGGAATTGGAGACTGGGGCGGGGGCGGGGGGGGGGGCGCGGTGCTGCCAGAAATGCGCAGAGCCAGCGTGAGTCAGAGTCGGGTTTCAGGATCAAAGGAAACACCCAAGGGCCTGGCTTGGCCTTGACCTTGGGCAGGCAGGGCCCTTGGGAGCGGTGGGGCCATGTGTGGAGGGAACACAGCACTTTGAAGTCATTCCCTCCCCGGAGAGCAGCCCCTCCTCACCCCCGCTCTCCCCCCACTCCCCTCCGCCTCCTGCTCCCTCCCTGCCCCCCACCTCTCTCCCTCCTCGCCCCTGCGCGTGGCTGCGGGTGAAACCTCTGAGAACTGGACCAGGGCTGGGGAGGCCGCTGTCTCCTCTAAGCACCGTGTGTTTGCAAAAGCCCCTGAAATCCAGGGAGCCGGGAGGAGAACGCGACCCCCGGCGGCGCTGTGCAGACCGCGGGCCGTCTCCTCCAGGCCGTGGTGCCATGCGTGTGGCTGGGGCGTGGCCTTGTGCAGGGGCGCCCCCTGCAGTTGTGCACCGCTCTTCCCGTGTGACAGGAGACCCCGCTTTCCCCAGGAAGCAGCGACGGTGGCCAAGTCTGGCCCCTGGATGGACTGCCTGCTCCCAGTCTGGGTCACTCCCAGCTTCCTTTCTCTCCGCAGAGGCTGCTACCCGAGATCCACCGTCACCGACGGGTGAGCGTGGAAGTGTCCGTTCCAGGAAATCACGTCCAGGCTGTCTCTGCACCCCCTTTCCTCCGTGGAACACAGACGATGTGGCTGGAGCACCAGCAGCCACGTGGGCCCATAGATGACCTTGGGAAGAGGAGCCCTGTGCTGAGGATGTGAGGGTGGACGGAGGCGGGCAGCCGGGTCCCCCAGGGCACCCCGCAGTCTCCACAGCGCCCTGGGCCACCTCCCTCAGCGTCTTGTGCGAGACAAACGCGCTCCTGTATCTCTCATTCCCTCTCGCACCGCTGTTTGAAGGTAGCTCGTACCTCGGATGACGTCTGAACAACGAACGCCCATTACCTAACAGTTCCCACTGAGAGCGAAGCAGGCCGGCGGGCGGAACGTAGAGACGTCCTGTCCCCAGGAGCGATGGATCAGGAGAGCAGACAGGCACCTTCGTGGTTAGACCGGAGCAGGGACCCAGAAGAAAACAGGGAGTGAGGACACACAGGGCAGCCGGGGCAGGGGTGAAGTCACTGCTCTGGGTGATGGCCGCTCTCAGGCCATCTACCACGCCCTGCGTTTGTCACTGCCTGCAAGTTGGCCACTGATTGGTTTGTGGGAGAAGTGATGGCCTCTGCCGCCTCCCACGTCCTGAGCTGTGTCTGCTGAGAGGAGCCAACCCCAGCAGGCTCGAGGAAGGGAGCACTGGACTCGCAAAATCCGAAGCCCCGGGGGCCGTTGGAGACGTGGGAGATGGGGGTGTCAATGCGCAGTGGTGGTGGAGCCTCCGGCTGGCTCGCCCGTCTGTCCTGTGAGCTGGACGCCGGCTCCGTTGGCGTCGACGTCAGGATCAGTCCCCGTCCATGGGGGCAGACACGGCGCTGCTCCGGCACTGCGGATGGGCCTTGCCCTGGGGCACCGCCGTGCCGGCCCTGGCTCTCCTTGCTCTTCGCACGGCTACTGGCCACCGTGGGTGCTGCAGCCTTGGGGATTTCTGCTCTCAGAAAGCACCGTCCCCTAGCGGCTGCTCCTTGCTGTGTTCCAAAGCTTTCATCCGGGTGTGTGAGCTGCCCACCTGCCCCAGACAAGGTGGGCCGTCCTCTTCCCCGGGGGCTCGCAGCCTCGGTCTGCTCCAGGGTGTGTTTATCTTAGGGCCACGCTGGCCAAGAGGATGGTGGCTGTGAAGGAATCGTGTGGAGCTGGCAGCCGGGGAGCGGGCCCTGGAGGGGAGCCAGGTCTGCGAGGCTGGCCCCCCAAACCTGCAGCTCACCGGAGCTGGCCAAGAGTGGGGTACTGAAGGCACGGACATATGCTCTGCATCTGGGCTGGAGGAGGGGGCAGGTGTAGAGCAGGTGACGGTGCCATGTGGTGACGATGCCACGTGGCCACGGCTTTGATGAGTGGGAGGCAAGATGCGAGCAGCGGCTTGGCTGGCAGGGCCTTGGGAGCGGTGCTGAGTGTAATCGCTGAGTGGAGGGGTGCAGGGGGATCTCCTGGTTCTGTGGGCCTGAACTCCCCAATCTCCCTTCCCGGGACCTGCTCTTCCCTGCTCGGCTTTGGGATGGACAGGGCTGGGGGACCCAAGGAGGTGGGCACAGGAGAGCGGACAGCAGCCCCTGGCTGGGCAGGGGCCAGGCCCAGGGACCCAGGAGGGCTGGCAGGTGTGGCCCGCAGAGAACACAGCAGCTCCTTGGAGGAAGTGGTGGGAACAGCAGGCAGATCTCTACTGGTCTCCTCCTAAAGTTTGGCGGCTCGTTGCGGCTGATCACAGCCCCAAGCCTGGCCAGACAGGCAGACCCCGTGCCCACCGGGCCCGTCCATCACTCGCTCGCAGCTTTTTCCACACTCCTGGTGCTGGGGCCTCACCATCCTGCACAGACTTGGTTTACACAAAAGATCAGAGAGGCCCTGTGCACTTTAAAAAGCTGGTTAACCTGCCGCCTGCGATGCCGGCATCCCGGTTCACGTTCCTGCTCCTGCTTCTGACCCAGCTCCCTGCAAATGCACTGGACAAGCAGCAGCCGACGGCCCAAGTGCTTAGGCCCCTGCCACCCATGTAGGAGACCCGGATGGAGCTCCTGGCTCCTGGCTTTGTCCTGCCCCAGCTAGCTGTTGTGGGCAGTTGGGGAGTGAAGCAGCAGATAGATCTCTCTCCCCTCCTCATCCCTCCCACACCATCACCCTGCCTTTGAAATAAATAAATACATAAATCCTTTCTTTTAAACCTTGGGACCCCATAGGTTAAGAATTCCCGAGGAGGGGCTGGCTGTGTGGCGAGCGGGTAAAGCTACTGCCTGTAGTGCCGGCATCCCATATGGGCGCTGGTTCTTGTCTCAGCTGCTCCACTTCCGCTCCAGCTCCCTGCTGTGGCCTGGGAAAGCAGTAGAGGATGGCCCAAGTGCTTGGGCCCCTGCACCCACGTGGGAGACCGGAAGAAGCTCCTGGCTCCTGGCTTTGGATCAACACAGCTCCGGCCATTGTGACCATCTGGGGAGTGAACCAGCAGTTGGAAGACCTCTCTCTCTCTCTCTCTCTCTCTCTCTCTCTCTCTCTCTCTCTGCCTCTGCCTCTCTGTAACTCTGCCTTTCCAACAAACAAAAAGGATTCCTGAGGATTTTCGTGGAATCTGGGATTCTCCCAGGGGAAGCGGTCACAGAGGACTTGAGGATGACATGGGCACCACTGGTTGATCCTGAGGCCCTCCAGGGGGCAGCAGAACCTCCCGCAGCAGGGCTATGCCCCGGCCACGACGTCAGAATCCCAGGGGCAGCTCGGGGTCAGGACGCCCAAGGGCCCAGGTGATGCTGTGTGGAGCAGGGATGGGAGCCACAAGGTGCACAGGGTTCTCTGGCATTCTTTTTCTTTTAAAGATTTATTTTTTTATTTGAAAGAGTGACAGGGAGAGAGGGGAGGCAGAGAGAGAGAGAGAGAGAGAGAGAGAGAGAGAGGTCTTCCACCTGCTGGTTCACTCCCCAATTGGCCGCAACGGCTAAAGCTGGGTCAATATGAAGCCAGGAGCCAGGAGCTCCTTCTGGGTCTCCCACGTGGGTGCAGGGGCCCAAGGACTTGGGCCATCTTCCACTGCTTTCCCAGGCCACAGCAGAGAGCTGGATCAGAAGTGAAGCAGCCAGACTCGAACTGGTGCCCTTATGGGTTGCCGGCACTGCAGGTGGTGGCTTTACCCACTACACCACAATGCCAGTCCCCCAAAGATGCGTCTGGCATTGAGGTGGAGCCAGAGTCTCAGCCGCGGAGTGACTCATCCTGGTGGCCCTCACAGCTGAGACCAGAGCTCTGACCCCCAACTCACTCCACACGCAGAAGGTGTTGCTGTCACACAGCTTTGCAAGTCATTTCAGGGCTCTGCAGGGATGACGGTGCCGTGAGCTCACATCGATGGTGCACCTGCTGTGAGCCTGACATTGTGTTAGGCAGCTGGTACTGATCATTGCGTTTAGCTCTTGCAGCAGCTCTGGGGGTAGGCACCTAACCCGCGAGGAGAGGCTGTGGGAGGTTAAGGCACCGCCTAAGCCACAGAGCTAGTAAAGCCGGGATTGGGATGTGAGTCCCACAGCCTGATGCCAGAGCCTGCACATGTGACATCGCCTTCCGAAAGCTCCAGTCCTTCAGGGCTGCACAGCCTCACGGCAGCAAGCATGGGGGCCTCTGGGCGTCCTGGGACTCGGCAGCTCTGGATGGAGCTTCTTCTGGGTCTCCCACATGGGTGCAGGGGCTCAAGCACTTGGGCTTTTTCCACTTCTTTCCCAGGCACATCAGCAAAGAGCTGGATCGGAAGTGGAACAGCTGGGATTCAAATGGCACCCCATGAGATGCCAGCGTTGCAGGAGGTGGCTTTACCTGCTGTCCCACAGCACTGGCCCCAGAATTATGTCTTGGTTTCCTTTTCTGGATTGTTCTTTGCTAATATGCAGACAGCTAGTTAACTTTCGTATACTGAACATGCATCCTATTACCTCTCTGAACTTGTTTATGGGCTCTCATAGTGTATTTGTGGGTATATCAGGAATTCCTATGTGCAAAATCACATCACCCTCCAACAGAGGTGGTTTTACTTCTTTCCTTTTAGACGCCTCTCATTTCATCTCCTTGCCAAGCTACCTGGCTGTCACCTCCACTACAGTGTAGACAAGGAACGGGCAGAGTAGACACCCTTGTCTTGTTCCTGATCTTCTGGGAAAGAACCCGCTCTGTCACCGTCAAGTATGAAGCTGGTCTTGAGCTCATCCGTGTCAGGAAGTTCCCTCCTATGTCCAGAGCGCTGAGTATTTTTTCCATGAAAGGGTGTCGACGACATCAGACGATTGCTCTCTTCCTACTGAGAAGATGTGGCTTGTGCCCTCAGCCTGTTCATATGCATTACACTGGTTTCCACGTGTAGCTCCTGGGGCATCTGCCCAGCTCACTGTGTCCTGTTAGACAAAGATTTCTTTAAATGTCCAGAACTGATAAGTCTCCCAGTTTTTGCCATGGGACTCTGTTGAGTTCACAGTCACTACTTGGCCAGGAATTGGCGACTCTGCCTTAGCCTTCACTTCCTTCTCAAGGTCAGATATAAGCCAGAGCTTGGAGCCTCCTCGGGTCTCTGCCGGGTGTGCACACAGCCCTACACACATACACACACACACACACTCGAGTCTCAGAAATACGCTGGAGCCTTCCAAAGCCCCTGGAGACATCTCCACCTGCTCTGCTGCTGTAAGCTTCTGGTCAGCAGAGAGTTTGTCTCAATGGTTGTTCATCGCGGCAGGAAGCCAGACAGCTACTCAATTATCCAATTATCCCTAGTTGTTTTCGACAAACACTGGACTTTTCACACGAGGCAAGTTTCAAGCAATGTCAGATAAAGACAGGCTTGCAAGCTCAGTCATCCAGGGACCCACGGATGGGCCGGGCAATGGCAGTCCTCTGGGAATGAGGCTCTGAGGGGCCCCACCACCCTTCAGAGCCTGCCCGGCTGCTCTGGTTTTCAAGGCTAACTGCAGAGCAGGGACTTGGAGATGTGTCAAGCTCAAGTTCAAATGCCATGGCCTCACTATTCTTGCGGAGATTCCTGTGTTGTTCTGAACGCATGCTCTCCAGATTGCCGCAAGCCTTCGGTTTGCTCCCAGGTTCTGAAGTGGTTGAGTCTGGTGTTGTTGCTGGTTCTTCTCACGACTTTGATGGAATAGAGAATTTCCCACTCTTGCTGACACCCTAGAGTTTTCTTTTAGTCTCAGTAAATGAATCTGAATAGCCACCTGTGATTGTGGTACAAAGTCTCCCTTTTTAAATTTATGCACATAAAAAGTGAGTCGAGGAAGCCAATCTGGAAAGATTAGGCACTGGTTGGTCCCAAGTACAGGACAATCTGGAAAAAAACGAAAGAGTAGGGACAGTGACAAATCAGCGGTCGGCAGGGGCTCAAGGGCAGGCGTTAGGGGTGAGTGTGGGGCACAGGGCATTTTGTAGGGTGCTGGAGCTATCTAATCAGATACTGCAATGGTGGACACATAACACGGGGTTGTCAAACGCCCGGGGAACTGTACCCACCATCCACGGTGACCCCCAACATAAAGCACAGGCATCAGTGGACAACACTGCGCCAGCAGCTATGACACGCGACGACACGTGACCCACACTAATCCAAGGTGCTGGCCACAGGGACATGTGTGCCGGGAGGGAGGGCGCATGGGAGAACTTCTTGTACTTTCTGTTCAGTTTTTTTTTTTTTCCTTGTAAATCTAAAAGTACTTAACAAAGCAGGATGTGTTAAAACTTTTAAAGGGAGTTGATTTCAGGAAACACATTCAGGGTAAGAGGATGGCAAAAAGCCTGTGGGAGGTGCGTGGGTGACTGACACTTAGAAAACATCTACGATGTCTGAAATGCAAGATAACGGGGGAATTTAAAAACAAAACTCTTTTATTAATAACTTGATCCCCATTGGAGCTGCCTGTGCTGCGCCGGGTACAGCTGATTGTCACCTTCTTCTGTCTCAAAGGCTAATAGTTACTGGGGAAGAAACAGAAGACCCAGAAAGACAGAGCCTTCTAGAACATCAAGGCTGGCTTTCAGAACGCTCCCTGGGAGGCGAGAGAGCGAAGGTTTCAGTCGAGAGCCTGGGGGCTGTGGGAGCCACGGCTGGGAACAGGGGACGCCCTCCCTGGTGACTCCCGTCCGCCAGCTGGTCCCCTTCATGGCACTGTGCTGTTGGACGTTGTGCCATGCGTGGGTTCAGTTTTGTGTCTTCAGAGCCCCAGCATCCTGACCACACAGCAGGTGCTTATGCGATGCCCCGAGTGGGTGTCTGACTCGGTCCTGGGCAAGCAGCATAAACCGCCATGGCTGGAGACGGGTGACGAGGGGAGAGGCTGGGGCAAGACAAGGTCCCTGTGCTACTGGCTCCTGTGTGGCCACCCAGACCCTCGGGGCACACCTTCCGTTCTCCCTGCTCCCTCACTCTGCCCGGGGCGGGGGGAGGCTGGCCCGGACATCACGTCCTAGGTTCCCATGACCTCTGCCTCGGCTGGGTGTGGCCAACGACGGACGCATCCGTGTGCAGGTTCAGTCGCCCTCAGCAGGGGTGGGGACAAGTCTGTCTCCTCGGCCCCCTGGAGGCTGAGTGATTATGGTGGCCTCTAGATCCCCGTACCCCTCCCTTACTGAGTCGTTGGCCCCTGGGGACCAGAAAGTGGGCATGGCCCGAGGCCCTTTGCAAACAGAGCGCCCTGTGGATGGACCACGTCGTTGCCAACAGCAGCGGGGCCCTGGGGCTCGGTGCTAAGGGACTGCCTGTCATTTCCCCAGTGCACGTGCTCTGCTTCTGCACACACAGCCGCCCAGTCCTCCCCGGCACCTTGGGCGAGGCACAGCCTGCGGGCCGGAGCTGGGGCAGTCGCTCTGGGGCCCCCGGACCTGCATTTGTGTCTTTCAGGAAATCATTGTATTGAAAGGCAGACACACACACACACACACACAGAATGCATGGATGCGTGGATGAACGAATCAGAAAGACACACAGAGAGCTCCTATCCACTGAGCCACTCTCAAATGCCCTTAATGGCTGGGGCTGGGCCAGGCCAGAGCTGGGAGCCCAGAACCCAGACTAGATCTCCCATGGGGGTGGCAGGGATCCAGTCACCTGGGCCTCACCTGCTGCCTCCAGGGGTGAGCGTTAGGAGGAAGCTGGAGTCGGGAGCAGAGCTGGGACTCAGACCCAGGCACCGATGTGGGTCGCAGGTATCCCGAGCAGCATCGTAACTCCTGGGCCGAATATGTGCCCCTGGTTTTGAGTCCTGATCCCACCTCTGTGGCTGGGAGGCCTCCGGCGACACCACACTGACCTGTCTCAACATCGGCCGCCTGTGGGAGGAGGCGGGACCGCCCACTGTGATGGCCACATGAGGAGTGGCAGGTGTGAGCGTGTTGGGTCCCTGTGCCTCCAGGCCCATACACCCCACGGTGCACCACGCCCTTGTCAGTTAACCCCTCGCACTTGGCCAGCAGAGCAGAGTCTTCTCTGGCCTCAACTGCAACCCAGAGCCCCAAAGCCAGCGAGAGCATTTCACACGTGTGTGTGTGTGTGTGTGCCGCCCTGCCCGCCTGTCTGTCCCACAGCCCGTCTGCCTGATGAACGGCCGTGACCCACGGCCACAGTGACTGTGTCTGCGTTCGCCTTCCCCAATCACAACTTTGTGCTGCCTCTGGGCCTTGGGAGTCCACGGGCTGGGAAAAATAAGTGAGGGCTCTCTGCTTTGTCTCGGGCAACCTGAGCTCTGCTCCCAGGCGTCCTCTGGACAGGAGCGTGTGCGGGGAGCTCCTCTGCGAGGCACCTCCTGGGGGCTGCCAGCCACCCCCATGCCAGGCAGGTGTGCCTCTGCCCCCGGCTGCACCCCTCCAGGAGCCGCAGGCCCCCTCCCACCTTCCAGCAGGTGCAACGACCTTCTCCTGATGCAAATCTGATCAGATTTCCCCAGGTCAACACACACCCATCTCAGGGTAGAGACCCCTGCTTCTGCCCTGGAGTCCCCAGGAGCTGGCCCAGCACCTGCAGATGTCCCAGAGTCCTGGCTCAGCCTCCCCGGCCCTGGGCTCCACCACACCCTCTGCGCTTGTCCCCAGGGTCTGGGCCTTAGCCTGGACCCCTCCCCTCACCCCGCCCCATCAACCCCACTGTCGGCTCCCGTACTGGAGGGCTGCCAGGCCCCATCCTCCTCGACGCCCCCCGGGGGTCAGGGAGCTCCCCCGTTAGCAGCAATTTTTCGTTGCACATTTTCACTATTTCTTTGATCCACACATTGATCTCCACAAATGGACCAAGAGGGCAGCACGCGGTCTCAGGCTGGGCCCTTTGGAAGCAGATGCTGAGAAGGAACTTGGGGTGTGCCAGGTTTCTCGGGGACCAGCAGCTGTCAAGGGAGCTCATCCCCCTTTACGGCACCCATCGCGCCCACAGATCCACATCCTCAGGGCTCGGCAGAGGGTGCAGAGCCAGCCGGGCTGCCCCATTCCACCAAGGGGGTTGGGGAGGGGGTGGAGCCGTGGCCAAGGCACCAGGAGGTGCCTTCCTCGGGGTACTGCATGGCCCGGCACCACCTGGGACGTCCCAGAGGAGGGAGGTGAGCAAGAGTCTGCAGCAGACCGGTTTGTGATCCGTTCCCACTTCGTGACCAGCTGGCTGCGTTGATTCCGAGTGCCTTCCCCGCTTTGTCGCCTAAACCCATCGGCCCACACCGGGTCGGCCCGGACAGCAGGGGCTGCCCCAGCCCTGTCACCTTCTCCAGCACCGGGGAAAATCCTTGTTGTTGGTTCAGAGAGGCGGAAGGCACTCACGGAGGTGTCTGTGTCTTTCACAGTCCCTGGGAAGGGCAGAGTGGAGCGGCCAGGGGACCCAGCCTGGCTCTCGCTCTTGGTTTTCAATTGGCGTCGGTAGCGCTGCAGGACATCTTTCCTCTCCAGGGAGAATTCTTTTACTGGCCCGCCAGGCAGGGAGAGCGGCAGCTCTTGGAGGTCCAGGCTCGAGTCCCCACGAGGTTCTCTGTTCCCGTGCCCCTCCCTGCCGAGCTCGGGCAGCAGGGTCCACCGACTGCTCCCCTGTTTGCAAACCCGTCGCCTGGCACTCTGCACAGGGAAATGAGGATGTTTGCAAAAGTGGGTGATGGGGACGTGCAGGGGCCCGGCTACACTTGGACACGTCACCGAGGGAGCAGGAGGGAGGGGCGGGCATGAAAGTGACCAGGCTGAAAACAAGCAACGTGAGGAGCTGGCGATTAACTGGAGGTTAATTTTAAAACACGGTGTGGACGCCAGTGGCTTCAAGAAACCCACGTGTGCATCAGGAAGGCTGCCTTGTTCACCCACGTCAGGAACCACCCCCCCACACACACACACCGGCCACCATCACAGGGATGAGGTTTATCGAGCGCTCACCGCATCCCAGGCTCCTAGGTGTGGTGCAAGTCTCAAATGGCTCCGTGGGCTTGGCATTTGTTTTCTGTTTCATAGACAAGGGAACAGCCCGAGGTCCGCATGGTTTCTGTCTCTGGTCTACCAGCTGCTTCCCCATTGGTGCTCGCCCAAGCCCAGAAGAATCCACCAACCCTGACCCCTTATGAACCTGTAGGCGTTGCTCACAAATGCGGCCACACACGCCCATCAGTGACTGGCTGTTTGCCAGGTCCCATGTGGGCCACTCTGAGTGGACAAGAAACAGGTGGTCCCTGCCCTCCCTAGGGGATTTGTAATCATGCACATACGTGTGCAAGGGTGTGTGTGTGTGTGTGAGGAGCCTGGCAAGTTAGAGAGACGTACTGCTTGGTCTGAGAAGGGCTACCATGGGAGAGAAATGGAAGCAGTGGCAAACCGAACCCTGAAAGTATCAAAGGACCTTGGGAGGGCGGGGTGGGGGGAGAACTTGAAGCAATCTGACCGATGGGGCATGGTTGACAATTCAGGAAAGGGCGGGGCCGGTGCAGGCCGTGAGAGCCCTGGGGAGCTGTGTCGGGAACTCGTGCTGGCCCCAGAGCGCTGCAGAGCCCCTGAAGGCTGCTAAGCTTGGCTTGGACAGGACCAGGGTTGTGTTCCGGGAGAAGGGCTCTGGCTGCGGGCTGAGCGGTGAGTTCGGGGATGCCTGCCGCCCCCCACCAACCGCACGCTGGAATGTGGCCTCCCCCGGGGCATCGCTGCCCCCTGTACAGGACGCAGGGGAGACTGGAGGGTTCAGCACCCCCGCCTGCCACGCTGCTGTCATAAATGATGGCGAATGCTGTTGGCTCCGTCCTGGGTCCGGTCCCCAGTGCCTGGGGCTGGACGTGCGCTGCCCACACCCGACCTCAGGGGCTGCGATTGTTCTTCCTCTGGATCCTGACTGCCGAGCCTGGGGGGTGGCCTTTTGTGGCAGCAGCAACTCTCTGGTTCCCCCTGATGGTGGCCGGCACTGTCCCCGGAGCCCAGCCCCGAGGTTCTCACAGATATACGTTTTTAAAGCTACTTGTGACCCTCGCTGGTGGACAGGCCATGAACTTGCTGCAGTCCAAGGTCAGAGCTTGTAAGACAAAGGGGATCTGGGAGCTGCAGGCCGTGTCCTGGTCCTCCGCCCCTTCCCAGGCCCCCCACCCATGGCACGCGTCCCTCCAAGCTGAAAACAAGAGGGGTAGCACGGAAGGGGACAGACCCGACCTCAGTGGGCAGCCACAGGGCAGAAGGGGCGGGGCTTCCAGGTGCAGGAAAGGGGCCCCTTGTAACAATGTATCTAGTGCAGGGCTGCCCGAGGTCTCCACGCCATGGCCCCCGCTTGGGAAATGTCTCAGAAGCTCCAGACACTCGCTGGGGGCTGCGAATCCCGGACTATGCTGCACAAGGCGCAGGGCACCCGGGAAACGAGATGCGCAGCGGCTCCTTACACAGGCTGACTCCGTCCGCTCCCCGTCCACGGAGCCGTGGCAGCTGCTGTGTGTGCAAGGCTGTGGGAGGGCATAGCTCACGGGGCGCCCAGCAGGGGGCTGGCTGTGAGGTTCCAAGCGAGGGGTTCCAGGAAACAGCCGTCCCCTCGGCGGGAGGAGGAGGTGCAGGGAGGATGAAGCGGGCGGGTGGAGCCGAGGGCTAAGGGCGCTGGAACAGCGAGTGTGTGACCAGTGTGCAGGTGGACACCCCAAAGCAAGTGTGTGATGGGCGCCTCCGGAGCCTGAGCCCTCCTGGGGCTGGACGCCTGCAGGAGGCGCTGAGGGGGAGCGGGAGCAGGAGTTGGGGTGGGGGGGTACCCTAACCGAGGAAGAGGGTTTGACCTCAGCCGGGGAGGCGGTAGAGGAAACAGGCTGTGCGCACATGGTGGGGCAGGGACAAAGGCCTGGGGTAGCAGGATGTGCGATGTTTTTGGGGACAGCAAAGAGGCCAGGTGGTGGAGGGGAGGGAGTGGAGTACGGGGGCTGAGTCGCTGGAGGACGTGGGCTGTCGGGAGACAGAGCATGAAGGGTTAAGACACCTGTTGAGGAGCATCCATCATGTGCCAGGTTTGGGACCCAGAGTGGGAAGCAGGCGGGGTGCCGCCCTGCACAGCTCTGTGAGTTTCTCCACAAGACCCTAAGGCTGGCTGGCACCGCGGCTCACTAGGCTAATCCTCTGTTTGTGGCACCAGCACACTGGGTTCTAGTCCCGGTCGGGGCCGGATTCTGTCCTGGTTGCTCCTCTTCCAGTCCAGCTCTCTGCTATGGCCCGGGAGTGCAGTGGAGGATGGCCCAAGTGCTTGGGCCCTGCACCCCATGGGAGACCAGGAGGAAGCACCTGGCTCCTGGCTTCGGATCGACACAGCGCGCTGGCCGTGGCAGCCATTTGGGGGGTGAACCAACAGAAGGAAGACCTTTCTCTCTGTCTCTCACTGTCTAACTCTGCCTGTCAAAAAAAAAAAAAAAAGACCCTAAGGCCAGCTGTGGGCCTGGCCTGGCTCCATCCTCACACGCACCCTGTCCAGCAGTCACCACGGTGGGTGGGGGTGGGGCTGACACACTGTGTGGTGCCGCTGCTCCCTGCACCCCAGGTCCCAGAGGCTGAGCTTGAGGGCCTGCGCATCCGGGCCCCCTCCTCTCTGACTTTCGGCTGGGCCCAGCCAACAGGGGTGGGAGGTGAGTGTGGCAGCAGCTGGTGCTGGGTGCGGTGGGGTGGGGTGGGGAGGGCAGTGAGGCAGGGGTCTCTACTCGTGCAGCGTCCTCCTGCTGGTTTGGCGTTGACAGGGCTGCACGGAGGCCTCGGCTGCCATCAGGTGCCCTGAGCCAACGCAGCAGGTCCTGCCGAGGCTGCCAGCTACTCGGGGGGAGGGTCTGTCTGAGGCTGCTGGGCCAGGGCGGGGACCCCTTTGCTTGTGCTTCTCTGTGCTCCCCCTCAAGTGTGGCTGTGCCGGAGACACCTGTCTGTGCTCTGGTTGCCCCGAGCCACCCCACCCCCGCACGGGGCCTTGGCAACATGGGAAGGCATGAGGCCTCCTCACCGCCCCCTCCTCTGAGTGACCTCGTCTCGGCCCATGAGCCGTGAGGAGAAGCTTCCGGAAGCGTTCTCTTTGTCTTTAGAGTCAGAGGACATCCGTGTCCTTGTCGCGTAGCAGCCCCGCTGCCAGCGGCTGAGGCAGTCGTCACGGTTGTAGGCTGAGTGGGGACCCCACCAACACCAGAACACAGCAGGAGCCCCCCGTGATGGGGGCTCCCTATGACGTCACTGCTGCCCACGCCCCCCTCCTCTGTGTGTCCCAGCGCATGGAGCTTTGAGGTGGATTTTCTGTTATGGACAAACACATACAGAAACCCAGCAGTGGGACATCTGCCTCCTGCCTCAGCTCCCCACGCTCCCAGCACCGGGGTAGGAAATGAGTTCCTCGGGGCCGGCGCTGTGCTGTAGCAGGGAAAGCTGCCGCCTGCAGGGCGAGCATCTCATATGGGCGCCAGTTCAAGTCCTGGCTGCTCCTCTTCCAGTCCAGCTCCCTGCTATGGCCTGGGAAAGCACCAGAGGATGGCCCAAGTGCTTAGGCCCCTGCACCCATGTGGGAGACCTGGAGGATGCTCCTGGCTCCTGGCTTCAGCCTGGCCCAGCCCCAGCCATTGCTGCCACTTGGGGAGTGAAACAGCAGATGGAAGATCTCTCTCTCTCTCTCTCTAACTCTGCCTTTTAAATTAATTAATTACTTTAAAAAAAAAAAACCCTGGATTTCAGGTTAGAAGAGGAGTCAAATGCCAAACTGACCACGTAGGAGCTGGCCTAGGGCAGTTTCCAGAACCTCTCTGAGCATCGTGTTAGTTCCTCCTCCCTGGGGATGGTGATGGCTCCTCTCCTGCAGGTTTGCGTTTTAGGACCCAGGGAATCGTGTCCTAATGCCTGGCACAGAACCAGCACTCCAAACTGTCGGGTATGCCCTGCTTTTCTGGGACAATTTTTGCACACCAAGGACATTTACTGCAGACGCGTCACCAGAATCGTGCGTGGACGCTCCGCGGCGGGGCAGTGCGCTTTGCTGTCTGCTGGGAGGGAGCGGCGTCTGCGAGGGCTCTGTCCGTGTGTGACACGCAGGCTCTTTCCCAGCTCACCTTAGAGCTCACTCAGAGGGCGCGCCCCTGGCCACCGCAGATAACGGAGAACCCACAGGCTCGTGGGGCTGACGCTCACGCCGGTGGCAATGTCCCTAAGGCTCCTGCTGGAGAGGACCAGCACCTGATGAGGCCAGGACGGTATGACCCAGGGACCTCAGGTGGGGGTGGGGGTGGGGGTGACGAGCTGAGGCAGGGACCGATTATGAGTGCCTTTCCGGGCTGTGTGCACGGTCTGAGTCCAGCCAGGCCTGGCTTTGTTCGTAAACACGCTGGGATTGCTCTCGATGCTCCAGCCACTGTTTTAGGTGCTGGGAGTTCAGGGGTTAAAAAGACAAACTTCCAATGCTTTAAGGTTTAGTAGACGTGCACCTGTTCCCCTTATCAGAGAGGCCGCAGCAGAGACTACGGGAAAGCACACAGAATGCTGTGAAAGTCATCTGAGTCCCGTCCCCAGCAGACACTGAGGGACCACTCTTCTCTGTCCATCCTGCAGGTGCGCTGTTAGCGTCAGCAGGACAATTCCGTGGGTGTGGCTTATTAAGAAACGGACTCGGGGAGCCACTGCACAGTCGCATGGGGGGCTCTCAGGCTTTAGACCTCAACTGGGTCAAGAGTGAAATTTTGCCTTTTGGGCCGGCAGAGAGAGAGAGAGAGAGAGAGAGAGAGAGAGATCCTCCATCCACTAGTTCACTCCCCAAATGCCCACAATAGGCAGGGTTGGACAAGGCTGAAGCCAGGAGCCTGGAGCTCCATCAGGGTCTCCCACGTGAGTGGCCCCAGTACCTGAGCCACCCCTGCTCCCTCCCAGGCTGCGGGTTGAGAGGTCAGGACTGGAAGTGGAGGTGGGACAGGATCTGAGACCCTCGGCTATAGGGTGGGGCCGTCCCACTGGCAGCTGAGCCCTTTGAGCCACAGCCCCGTCTCTGATCTGATTGGTGGAAGCCGGGGGTCAAAGGTTTCAACGTCTTTGCTACATAATGCATTCCGTCTCCCCGACGTCTGTGCTGCCTCCTGAGGCTTTTTCTGGCTTTCATTCTCTCCCCCGGCTGAAGTTATTAATTGCTAGGCTGCACTAGAAGATTGAGATGGTTATCATTTGCCTATGTCACAGGTGCTTTTATTTTTGCAAATTGCCGTCGCGGTTTGTTCTTTCGTGTGCATTGTAGGCTCGATTTGCCGTATCTCGTTCTCACCTGAAATCATGCTGAGATTTCTGATTGCAATTGTGTTCAGTTTATTGAAAAACTCGGGGCGATCGGCGTCTTTGTAACAAAGTTCCTCCTTCTCTACAGACTACTCCCTACCTTATTCATGCATTCTTTTCTGCTCTTTAGACAAATTTTGAAATTTCCGCCATAAAGCTGATCTGTATTTGAAGAGTTTAATTTCCAGGTAATTTCTAATTTTTATCTCTCAGCACACAAGGCCCTTCCGTCTGCACTGTGGATTTCTCAGGGGGATCAACCATTTATGAATGTGTTGGTTTGGCATCACTGGAACTCAGCACCGACGGGGCTGTGCCATCCCTGTCCCTCCAGAGCGGGTTTGCTCGGGTCTGTCTCAGGGTCTGCTGGCAGGCCGTCAAGGGCCTGGCAAGGGAGAACCCAGCCTAGGGGAAGAAGGACCCAGTACAGCGGGCTGACCGCTGACAAAGCCCGGGGTCACAGGAGTGTGCGGAGCGCTTCTGCCTGCTGCGGCGTGGCGTCCTGCCTGGCAGCTGTCTGAACGTGGCTCGAACCCGGCTTCTCCGTGGCCTAGCACTGGGCCTTGGGTTAATTCCTCAACGTCCCTCGGCCCAGTATCTTTAGCTGCACAGCGGGGAACCGAGAGCCCTGGCTGCTGCGGTTTGAGGGATGGTGAAATGAGGCGGTGCACGTGGCTCACGGCGAATGCTTCCTGCCGGGCTGGAGGTGTGCGAAGCCGCTGGTGCAGGACTGGGGCGATTTGCTGGGGATTCTCAGAGGGTGACTGGCGGGCCTGGCCAGGTAGCATGGAGAGGAGTCGCCACGCTCTGCCGTGTCTGGCCGTGTTTGTGGGGCTGACCGTTGCCTCCGGGTCTCGTGGCTGCAGCTTCCTGATGCCGTGTGCCCAGTTGCAAAGAATCAGAGATGAAGAGCGCCGCGTGGTTAACCGGTCCCACCAGGGAGAGGAGTGGCATCGTCCACCCAGTCCTGCTTTTTCCAATGAAAAATCCCTTATCAGAAGCATCAAGACGCAACGTACGGAAGCGCACAGCCTTGCTCCACAGCCGCGCTTGTTTTGGGAGAGAATCGTGCAGGCCAACACGCACTGGGATTTTCATCTTTTTCCATTTGTTCTTCACCATAAGGGGGCGGGGCGGGGCGTGGCCACAATGCCCAGAGCCAGTACCTGTGAATTTGGCAAATCCTTCTGGATCCACAAGCCGAGTCCCAGGGACGTAGAAACCAGGGATCCCAGGTGCTGAACCAGCAAACGTCACATAAAATGAGTCATGGGGGGAGGGGGGGAGGGCCGGCGCTGTGGCGCAGAGGTTAACGCCCTGGCCTAAAGCATCGGCATCCCATATGGGCGCTGGTTTGAGACCCGGCTGCTCCACTTCTGATCCAGCTCTCTGCTGTGGTCTGGGAAAGCAGTAGAAGATGGCCCAGGTCCTTGGGCCCCTGAACCCGTGTGGGAGACCTGGAAGAAGCTGCTGGCTCCTGGCTTCGGATCCGCACAGCTCCGGCCGTTGCAGCCATCTGGGGAGGGAACCATCAGATGGAAGACCTCTCTCTCTCTCTCTGTGCCTCTCTGTAACTCTGATTTTCAAACAAATAAATAAATAAATCTTAAAAACAAAACAAAAAAACGAGCCATTGTCTGCATGTCTCTCCCCTCCCCTCGCTCTAGACCTGGTCTTTCTCTTTCGTGCCCTTGGCAGTGAGAAAGCCGCTGTGAAACTTTGTCCCCTGTTTGTCCGCGTGCTCATTGCCGGCCCCTGCATGGTTGTCAGCGGGCTGCTGTCGGGCCTGGGGAGCGCACAGGGCAGGCGGGATGTGCTCCCTGCCCCACAGACTTGGGCTCTGCTGGGAGGAGATGAGCAAGGGAGCAAAGGCGTCACCAGGCGTCGTGACGCTGCCCTGAAGGAAGTGGTTCTGGGGGAGAACTTGAGGGGGATCACAGAGCAGGCCCGATCATGAAGAAGGAGCCAATCAGGACTGGGGTGGGGACAGGAAGGGACCCAGGCAGAGAGGATGCTGGGAGAAACACGGCATGGTGGGAAATGGGACAGGACTGCAGTCAGCAGGGGCGTGGGGCAGGGAGGGGGGCGGGGCGCTGCATGGAAAGGGGAGAACAGAGAAAAGTGAGCTTGGAGACTCGACCCAGGGATTTTGATCTCTGTCCTAGAAACACAGAGGGAGGGGGACTGAAAGAGGTTGGGTGGGAGACTGAAGCAATAAATCGAATTTCCTGCAGAGGTCAGTTGCAGTGTGGAAGACGGACTGGAAATAGGGAAAGTGGAACCAGCAAGGCCAGGTGGGCCATTCGCAAGGGGCCGTGCTGGGCTGGGCTTGGGGGAGGAGTGGGAGGTAGAAGACACACGTTGGCCATGGCACATTTTGAGTCAGTTCCCGCCATGGCCCCCAGAACCAGGTTGGGGCTCGGTGAATACTTGTTGATTGACTGGATGAGTTCTAACGAGCTCTCCTCTCCCCTGGAGGATCCTTGCCACAACCAGCCTTGCGCCGGGTGCTAGGTGGGGCACTGGCGGCAAGAAGTCGGGAAAGACTCGGCACAGACGGTAATCAGAGGTTACAGGATTAGACCTTCCCTGTCTCCTTCCTGCAGCTTGACGGAGAGGTCTCATCCCAGGCAGGCGGTGGCGTGGGAGTGTCCCCTGAAGCTGGGGGCTCAGCTCGAGTGTCTCTGGGCTCTCAGCCTCAGCGCAGGGCAGTTGTTGGGTGGATGCCTGGCTGGACGGATACAGGGATGGGTGGCTAGAGGGATGGGTGGTTGGACGTGCACGTACGTGGAGCGATAGATGGACAACTGCTCTGATGGATGCGGGCACGTGTGGGTGGTGAGTTGGTGGAGGAGCGCGTGGACGGGTGGACTTGAGGAACGAGCAGCCTTTCTGCCCGAAGAGTTTCCTGGAGCTTTTCGCCTCTCTCTGAGGCTTTCCAGGGGTGGCTGTGTGCGTCACAGAGGTGGGGGGTGTGGTTTGCTGGCATCGCAGCACACGCGGTAGGAGAACGGGGCTCAGAGCCGAGCAGGCGCAGGGATCACGGGAACGTGAGCAGGCGTGCACGTTAGTGACAGCCTCAGATTCAGGCTGAAGCCTCTCCTGGAAACCTCTGAAGCTCTGGCCTCCCTGGGCCCACGCTGCTGCCCAAGTGGCTGGAGCCGAATGGGGACATCTCGGGGGCACTGTCCCCCTCCATGCCCGCCTCCCTCACTGCCTATCCACAGCACACCTGGCCCTGTCTGGAGCCTTGGTGGGGGCCGTCACAGCTCCTGTGTGTCCTCTCCTCCTAGCAGTGACAAAGATTAGCTATGCGTTCTCCACTGAGGTCTGCCCTGTCGGTAGCCCCACTTTTTTTTTTAAAGACTTATTTGTTTGAGAGGTAGAATTACAGACAGTTAGAGGGAGAGACAGAGAGAGATAGAGAGAGAGAGGTCTTCCATCCACTGGTTTCACTCCCCAAATGGCTACAACAGCCAGAGCTGAGCCGATCTGAAGCCAGGAGCCAGGAGCTTCTTCTGGGTCTCCCACACAGGTGCAGGGGCCCAAGCACCTGGGCCATCCTCTACTGCTTTCCCAGGCCACAGCAGAGAGCTGGTTGGGAAGAGGAGCAGCCGGGACTAGAACTGGTACCCATATGGGATGCCGACGCCGCAGGCAGAGGATTAACCACTGTGCCACAGCGCCGGCCTCAGGGCCCCACTTTAAGAGGAAACTCAGGCTTCCCGAGTTCACTTCCCACCCAGCAAAGTGGCTGAGCCAGGATTCAAGTGGAGCCTTGTGTTCCCAGAGCCTCCTGGGACGCCATGGGGAAGGCGCTCCGCTGCCTGCCTTGGGCACCTGCCGCTATCCCTCACTGTGCGTTTGCTGGCTGCCCCCAACCTCCAGCCACTGTCCTGAACGGCTGACCCATCCACACACACGACCTGGGGTGCTGTGAGCAGCGCGTGTGAGTGGGGGCCTGTGTCCCCCGTCGTCAGGATCCCTGGGGACTGGCCAGCATGTTGGATGCCACTCAGCGTCAAAGCACTTTCCAGCTGACTGGGTCTGGCTGACCGTGGTACCCAGGGGCGACACACGCCCCAGGAGCAGCCTCGGCCACCAGCTGGCCCCTAGGGTCCTCCGACCTATGGCCTTGCCACTTCTCAGGGGCAGCAGGTGGGCGTGGGTCACAGCCTGGACTCGGAACTCGGAGAGGTGTGGCTTTGGACCCAACCCCCTCCGCCGTGGTCTGAGACTCCTCCGCACCTGTGAGTTGGGGTTAGTAACGTCCACTGCCGGTGCATTAAGGGCGTTCAGCGGGGGTTGCTGCTGACCCAGCCTCAAACCGTCCTCCTCGGGAGAGGCCCCACACTCCCACAGCCCCTCATGGGGGCACTGGGTGCTGTGCTCTGCAGACGGCAAAGCCATCGAGCCTCAAGCTCCCTCCGGCACCAAAGCTGGAGCCCAGCCACCCGGTGGGACTGCCAGAGCCACACAGGAACAGGACACAGGGCCCTCTTACAGCGTACGCGGCTGGTACCGCGAACGCGTCACTCCGAGAGGACTGGATGTTCCTTGCGGCGAGGTCACGGAGGCCAGCAAGGTCTCGTGTCTGGGCAGAGCACGGGGAGGCCAAAGAAAGTCCACCTCCACCGCTTTCCCTGGGGGTAAGAACAAGCAGCCGCTGGAGTCCTGCTCGGATTTTATAAAAAACGTTCACACGTGGAGGAGAGACCTCCAATTCAAACGCAAGCCAGCACGTAACAGGATGGACAGACGGCAGGTGTTAAGGACAGCTTCCGACAGCGCACGCCTCTGACGACAGCGCACGCCTCTGACGCGTCTCCAGATTGCCAGTGTGAAGGCAGCGCCCCTGGAGGCCGCAGGTCCGAGGTCTCACTCCCTGAGTGCCTTTGTCTTGGAGTGTTTGTCCAGCTGAATGGCGACCGGCTGCTCGGGGTTCGTCTACCTGAGTGGTGGAATCCAAGAAAGTTCTCGCAGCCTCGGCCTTAAGTGAGCAGGTAACGCGTGTAGCAAGCAGGAGCTGTGGAATCTTCTGGAAGAACTCCTGCTTGTGACCGTGGGTCAGCGAGGTCCTGCGGGGAGAGAGAACCAGGAGGGGACATACGTGGGCACAGACACGCGGCGAGAGTCACCGTGGGGTCGGCGCACGTGACCGTGGAGCCCCGGGAAGTCCCGGCACCTGCCAGAACCAGGAAAGCAGGGGCAGTGCCTGGCCAGGCCCAGCAGCCTGAGCTGCGAATGTCTGTGCCGAAGGCCAAGGACCGGGATGTCTCAGCGCCAAGGGCAAGAGACGCCGGAGCTCAGCGGGGGAGTTAGCTGGCTCTTCCTTGCCTTTTTGCTCTACGCAGGCCTTCAGTGGGCTGGACGGTGCCCACTCACATGGGTGAGGGCGACCTGCTTTACCCAGCCTCACAGTCCCGTGCTAACCTCTGCTGGAAACCCCCTCGCAGACACCCAGAAATCACGTTCTGCCAGCCCTGGGCGCCCCTCAGCCCTGCCAGGCTCCCCACCCGCCCCGTCCAGGAGTGTCCACAGTTGGTCCAGCCAGAGAGCGCGTGTGCCCCAGGGCGTCTAAAACACCCTGACATCCTACAGCTCAGCTAGGGAGATTCCGTAGAGATTCCTCCAAACTGATAACGGTCCCGTGATGATTGGATATGATCCATCTGTGCTAACAAGGGTCTGAGATCTGAGAGAACCCCCGGCAAACCACCAAGAACACAGCGACAATTTCCGTAAACTGTACTAGAAGCTGCTCTGTCTTTCTACCGTTATTCCTCTGTAGAAAAGTGTGGAGCAAGATCGTCAAAGAGAGAGACCCTCAGTGTGCATGCAAACCTAGGCGGAAGAGGAGCAACCGTAATGGAGCCGCAGTCATTAAAGTATGTCCCGGGGGCCGGCGCTGTGGCATAGCTGGCTAAGCCCCTGCCTGCAGCACCTGCACCTGCGTGGGCACCAGTTCACATCCCGGCTGCTCCCCTTCCCATCCAGCTCCCCGCTACTCACCTGGGAAAGCAGCGGAGGGTGGCCCAAGTGCTTGAGTCCCTGCACCCATGTAGGAGACCCAGAAAAAGCTCCTGGCTCCTGGCTTCAGCCTGGCCCAGCCCTGGCCATTGTGGCTATTTGGGGAGCAAACCAGCAGATGGAAGACCTCTCTTTCTTTCTGTATTTCTGCCTTTCAAATAAATAAATAATTTTTTTAAAAAAAAGAAAGCCAGAAATAAAACATGTCTTTCCCTGCCTATGTAGTGCAACACTGTTAACCTGTAAGTATTGTGATTTTTTGGCCTAAATAGATATCACCAACTATTTTTTTAAAATTTACTGTTGCAGCTGGAACCCCTGTACCCGTCTCGCTTTTCCCTCCATCATAGAAAGTACTGATTGGAACTGTGTCTCCCATTGTCCTTTAGAAAATCCCGGCGACAGTGACAAGCACCCTTCCAGAATATTCCAGCCACGCTATGGGAGCGTTCATCTGTGTTCCTAATGGGGCGCTGGGAACAGGCACAGCTGCTCCCTGTGGCTGCCCGAGGCCCAGCTTTCCATCTGTCCCAGGCCGGGGCATAGGGGCTGGACGCTTCCCCATGGGAAAGACTCACGGGGGTCCCGGGCTGTGCACCCTCCCCCAAAGGGGGGGGGGCACTTGGGCATCAGGACGAAGGCTGGAAGCGTGTGGGCCACTTCTGGGTGGAGTTGGGTGCTGCGGGGGCTGGGTCAGCCTGCTGGAGACACAGTCCCCAGTCACTCATCCATCACGCGTCGAGTGACAGCTGGCGTGTTCTGTGGGTGTCACTGAAGCCCACCAAGGGCTCACTTGAGAGGAGATGGGACAGGACGAGCCAGAGAGGGGGGTGCCCAGCGCAGTCCAGGGCCAGGCCTTAGCCGCAGGGCGGGGCTCCCCAAATGTGGGGAAATTCTGCCCCTGGACGCGGCCGGGGCCATGCCCGAGAGACCCGCCGGCCTCACAGTCCCTTCATCTCGCCCCCTCCCTGCGTCTGCGTCTCTGGTTGAACTCTGACCGATACAATAAGAAAGCGACATAGGAGAAAACATCTTCTCGCTGGTCTTTGGAGTGGTGTCCTGGAATTCCCCTCCCATGGCCTGCAAGCTCTCTCTCCAGCCATGAGGGCCCCCCTGCCAGCTCCTCCACCTGCCCGAGGGGCGGCCCCTGACCACAGGCTGGGGAGTCTCACCCCCTGTTGTGCCCGGTTAGATCCCCGTGCATTTGCTGGGTTTGTTTCTGATCATCTTCCCGATGCACCTGCCTCCTCTCCATCTCCCCTCCTTGTCACATATCCATTCCTCAGGCCCTGTCTGTCCTGGCTGCTCCTTCCACGTGGCGTGTCCCAAATTGGGGAATAGATGGACGGCTGCGTCACTGCATGGCTCGGACGGAGGCTGTCAGATGAGGACTGAAAACCGCTGGGGTTTGGGATTCTGCGCTGTGCGGGGCTGCAGTGCCCGGGCTTGGGTGGCTCTGGGCTGCCCCTGCCCTGTGGGTGGGTACCTGGCCTCCCTCTCACTCCTCTCAGAAAGCTTCTGGTCTAGACTCTGCGAGCTGTGCACAGCTGTGGGTTCTGATGTGGGCACTTTCTTTCACACTGACACTGTGTGCTTGGTGTGGCAGTGCTGGACACGGCCGGAGAGGGCCCAGCGCAGCCCAGCCCAGGAAGCACTTCATGAGCGTGAACCTGGTTCTTAGCCAGGCTGGCTGCACCGTGAGTCTGCGGACCTCATTCTCCTGAGCTCAGCCGAGGGGGCTGGGGGCTGGGACCGGACCACTCCCGCTGCAATGGCCGCTGGCTGCAGGTGCCTGTCAGGTGCAGACTGTGTTCCACCAAGGAGCAAGATGGGTTATCACCGTGGCCTGAGCCTTTCAATCACTGCTTGTGACGTCCACTGACCGCAGGGCTGTCCATTGCTGCAGAATGACCAGCAAAGTCACGGTCACTGGCTGAGGTCTCATCAGGTCCCCATGGGCAGGTTCAATGGCCGTTGGGTGACCACAATGAGATCGGCTCCCTGATGAATCCCGGGTGCCCGGCAGGCTCTGTCCACCCAGCCCTGCTGGCTGGGGGCTCCCCAAAGGCGGGACCATGGGCACCTTTCCCACTGTGGACCTAGAACCTAGAACAGTCCTCAGGGCCCCCACTGTCAACCATCACGGGTTAGGGCCAATCTTGAGCAGGGATGAGAGCCAGACGCAAGGAGGGGAGAGGCGCCCTGCTGCCCGACACTCTGGGTACAAACTCCCCCGCCATGGATTCTCTGCCATGGAGGGCGAGCTGCCATGGCCATGGAAGTAGCATGGGCTGGTGCGGTGGACCCACCCCAAAAGGGGAGCCGGGTCTCCCACGGGAGGCACCCGTTCCTCTCTTTCACTGCCCCGTGCTGTGGCTGCAGTTCAGTCCCTCAGCCATTTCCCTCCCTCCCATGTTTGCTGAGCACCTGCTATGTACTGGTCTCTGGCTAGGTGCCACGGGGCACCCTGGGTCCAGAGAACGTCTCTCCTCTGGGCAGCCGTGCCCCGGGTGTTGGGCATGGAGGCCAGCCCGGCAGTCCTGGCTGAGGGAGGGCCTCGGACACCTGTCCAGGCTGAGGCAGAAGCCCAAGGAGGAGCGGTTCTTGGTCAGAAGTCCGGGGAATGCGAGCAGAGCACAGAGACCAAGGGGTGAGCAGGAGGACTTGGGGTCGAATCAAGGAGGGGCCTGGCTAACCCCAGGGGCACTGGGACGCCACCCGGGGGTTTGCTCAGGCAATGACGAGACAGCAGGCTGCTCCGGGAACGGCCCCTCCCCGGAAACCCTAATCCACCCCAGCCTCTGGCTGTCTGGGGCACCTCCTGGGGGACAAATGCTGTCATCCTTTCCCTCTGGGGGTGGCTCCCGCAGGGGACCACCCAGCCTGACCTCCCGCTGACCCATCCTCTGCCCAGTCCACGGCTGCTGGAGTCGCCGCGTGGCCAAGGGATGAACTCATCGGCCGCCTCCTGGCGGGCTGCTGTCCCGGCGCGTCTGCTCAGTCCAGGGACAAGGCCGCTGTGTTCCGGAGCTCGCCGCGCCAGCATCCTTGATGAGTAACTGGGACAATCAAGGGACGGGGAAGTGGCCACAATGCCACCATTGTGCGTTCACTCCGGAGCCCAGAGCGCCAGGCCCCCGCGGCGGGCCGTGCTGGCAGCCGCAGCAGCTGGCAAAGCCGCCCCCAGGCTCCTGGGCAGGCGGGGCCGTGTCCCGCCGCCCCCCGGGGAAGGCCGCCTGCGCTGGCCCACAGAAGCTCACAAAGCAAACGTGGCCCTGGCTGCCAACAACAAAGGACCCTTTCTGCAAGTGGACTGGGTGCACGCACGGCGGGGGTTGGGGGGGTGGGCACCGAGGCGCCTCGCTCTGTCCCTCTGTGTCCGTTCAGTGAGCGTGCGAGGCCTCGGGAGAAGGCCAGCCCTCGGAGCTGTGGACACTCGGGCTCTCCCTCACCGGGCTGGGAGTGTGCCTGCTGGCATGTTCAATTGGCGCAGCCGTCCGGCAGGGTGGGCTCTGCTAATGCCAGTGTCTGGTCTCCTCGGTGACACACGGGACAGGGCAGGGGGGATTTCAGGCACTGCCCTTGGCCCTGTTCGTAGATCGGGAGACAGGTGCGTCTAGAGGGGTTCTGCAGAATTAACTCACACGTTTGGCCGCGGAGCTGGGAGACACCCCCGGGCTGACACCCACAGTGACAGGATGGTGACTCACGGGGTTCTCCAATGCGCCAGAACACCATGCAACAGCACCGGGAAGTCACAGTAACACGGACGGGGCTCACAGACCCCATCTGGGGCGAGGGCAGAAGAGTTCACAGTTGGGGGAGCCATTTATGTGACGCTCAGAGCAGCTGGATGGGCCTGGGGTGTTCAGACGGCGTGACAGCGGTCGTCCCGGGCGGGACGGGGCTGGGCGGGACGGCAGGCCGCTGTGGCCCCACGCCGACGTTATCATTCGAGTTTGTCTCCTTGAGTATGCTGCCTTCCCGTAAGAAGGAACGGACCAACAAATCTAAGATTCAGGAGTAAAATAAAGCACAACAAATCAAACCAAAAAATTATCTCCTCAGTAACTCTCGGCTAAGGGGGGGAAACGCCATCCAAGACATGGAAGACGCCGTTTGTCCCAGGCGATTAATGAACCTGTGCACTCACACGAGACTTTTCATTGCCACGTGACTCAGCACCGTGAGAAACAGAATCACCTCCGTGTGGAGCGGAGGCCACGGGGTAAAGGCACCGTGGCACAGCCACGCGCTGGAATGATATGCAGCCATTACAATTACGCTGCCAGGAAGAAGGTCGATGATGTGGCAAGTTCATCGCGTTTTATTAAACGGTTAGGATAGCTTCGCAAGAACACGTGGATTTTTGTACAAGGAAAAATAACTGGACACCGACGTGTTGGCAGCAATCACCCTGGGTCACGGGGATGCAAGTTACTAAGCTGCGTTTACTCTCTGACATTTTCCAAACGCCTGGCTGTGAACTTGTGTTGCTGTTGGGATCCCCAGCAGGTGTGCGGAAGACAGAACGGCGTCGTATGATTCCAGCACCGAGCGCCTAGTGCAGAACTGGTCTTCCTGGATATTTCTTGAAGTGAGTGAGTGCGGGAGAGGTTTCCAGGCTGAACCTGGAGCCGTGAGAGAAGGCAGGAAGGCGTGGAGCCGGGACTGTGTCTGACTGGGGTGAGAGACCTGGGGAGACCGCACAGCGGTGCCACGCATGTTTGTGCAAGGAAGAGAGAAGGCAGAGGGTCTCGGCACAGGGGGGCAGGAAAATGAGTACCCCAGCCCAAGCGGCTGAGTGAGCAGAGCCAAGCACATGGTCTGGGGAGGCGTCTCTGAGCGCGAGAGGTGGCACCGTTCTTGCTGGAGGTTCCTGGTCACTAAAGCAATGCAGAGGCGTGCACGAAGCCCAGACGACACCATCTGAAGTGCTTGTGCGTGTTGGTTGTGAACGCTTTGGGGGACTCACAAGCTAGGTCACGGCCATTGCTGGCACACGGCCACACCCTGGAAGGGGCGAGCCTGCACCCCGGAGCTCCCCGCCCCTGTGCTCTGGAGAGGGGGCTCTAGCCTGGACGCTGTTGGGCCACTCACACGGTCACTGCAGCTCTCGAACACTTCTGCTCTCAAACACACAGCCCTCCCGTCCACACAGCCCTCCCGTCCACACAGCCCTCCCGTCCACACAGCCCTCCCGTCCACACGGCCTGTGTTTGCTCTCCCGGAGCTGGAGGCTTGCGATCACTGGCTGGTTGCGCATCGTGCCTCCCACCTCCCACAGCCTCCTCCAGGGGGAGGACCCCACCCCGGCAGCCCCCATGTCCCAGCTAGGCCTGCTGGTGAGGCTGGAGTGCGGCGGGCCATGGCCTGCCGTGTGTCACCACCATCGGCCATGTCCCTGCTGCGTTCCTGGTCTCACCAGGGCGGGGTCTCCCATGATGGCCAAGGCTGCAGCAGTCACAGGGGTAACCACAGACTGTTCCCTCAGCCTAGAATGTTCCACCACCGGGGTCCCCCCACCTCTGTCTCACCTGGGCACTTTCTTCCTTCAGGAAGGGGCCCCACACGCACCCCTCTCGGGCATGCTCACTTGTAGCCCTCTATGTTTCGTGCCGGCATTCCAAAAATCCTTGCTGAGCGCCGTGCACGTGCCAGGCTTACCTGAGATCCAGGAACCCTTGTCCGGCTTTCCCTGGGCTCCTGCCCAGAGCCTCGCCTTCCTCCCGCGCCCCTGCCGCCGCCTCGGGCGCACACAGAGCTGGCGGCTCGTGGTGGAGGAGCGCGTGTCCACTGAGTCCTGCTGTGCTTTTCCTGGGATTCTCTGGCCACTCGCCGAGGCCGCCACTGCTGGCCACCTGCTCCCGGGTAACGCTGCGGGCTTGTCCCTCCCCGGTCTGCGTCCCCTCTTCCCTCTGCCTTCCGGCCTCAGCACAGCTCAGCTCCCTGAACGCCGGGCCTTCCGCTTGGTGCATGGGTGTCCTCTCCACTTTTGACCATGGGTGGGAAACGCAGTGGACGTCTGGGGACAGCAGTCGATAGCGTAATAAAATCACACCTGATCACTCGGAACTTCAGTGCCCCCGGGGGCAGTTACCCGAAGAGCGCTTCTGTCAGCTTCCAAACCAGGGAGACGCATTTCGTTCATGAAACTTTTAGCTCCGTCCTTGCTAGCGCAGCCGGTAAAGGCCAGAACTCCAGGCTCTGACCCACCTGGCCGGCGGCCGGATGGAAGGCGAGTCCTGGCACGTTCCAGAGCTTCCTTGTCACCAGACTGGAGCGGGCGGGCGGCAGGCGGCCAACAAGCCCATAGTTTATCTGCACGGCATCGGGATGGAAATTACTAGTATTTCCATGGTAACCTTTATTGTTTCGAAAAGTGGAGGTCTTTTCTGCAAGTAGGAGGGTGTGGAGGAATCACGGAAACACAATGGTTTCTCATGAAGCCAACACCAGTCTCAGGGTGGAAAAGGCCCACACGGCATGCCACGGAAGCTGCCACGAGACACCTGTCTGCAAATGGCGCTCCTGATCCCGGCAGCTCAGCTGGAGGCCTTCCTTTGCCATCAGACAGAGAACCAGACACGGCCGGCTTCCTGCTCTGGATGGGAGAACCTGACAGTGGGAGGGAGCATCGAGGGACCCGTTCCAGAAAGTTCCTGCCCAAGGGTCTTCCTGGCAGGCGCGTGGTCACCTTCCTCGCTGAGACGCTCGTGTTGTCCACCCCGCAGTCTGCCGGGCGGGTCCCCAGCCTGCCCTCCTCTGGGTCCCACCGCTGCACACACCGAGGCACACTTGTCCTCTGTCACCACCAAGCCGCCAGCCTCGACCCTAGCAAGTGCCGGGAATTCAACGGGGCGACGGCGCGTGTGAAGCGGCAGAGACGTGGCCTGTGTGGGAATCTGTGTCCTGCTGCCCCTGGCTGTGCGTCCTGGGCCATTAGCGAGCCTCGATGCTACTTTGTTCCTCGCCTATAACGTGGTGCCCAACACCAAGTGTCAGCAGGATTAAACAGGATCAGCCTAGTGAGGCCACTGGGGCAGGGCACTGGGGAGGGGGTGACACAAAACATCGCCCTCCGTGGCCATTGAGACAATCTCAAACGCCTCCACATGTCCCCCCACCCCAAGTCACCGGCATCCCGCACTCTGCTCTGAGCCTTCCAGCCACCGTGAGCTTTTAAACGTTGCCTTACTTCCGACTCCGCAAACTGGGTGGCTTCACACGGCAGCCGGGTCGGGGACCACGGGGCCAGCGGGTGGGGCTCAGAGGCAGTGCTCTTGGGAGGGACCCTCCTGGCCTCCTGCAGCTCCTGCCGGGCCGCTGGCTTCTTCGTCTGTGGTCGCGTCGCAGGCTGTCTGCCTCCACCTCCACACGCCTGTCCTTCTGCATGTCTCTCTTGTCTCCAGTGAGGACATTTGTCACGGGGTTTGGCGCCCACCCTAAGGTCCAGGACGATCTCATCCCGGGATCCCTGATTCCACCTGCAAGCATGCGATTTCCAAGTGAAGTCGCATCCACAGGTACCGAGGGTTGGGGCTTGGACGAGTCTCTGTGGGTGCACGGCTCAGCAAGGCTTGGCGTGTAACACGGCACGGGTCTCCTGGGGAGCACGGGTCTCCTGGGGAGCACGGGTCTCCTGGGGAGCACGGGTGTGGCCTGCTGGGAGGTGGCAGGTTAGGATGGACGTCTCTGAGGATCCCTTCCCGGTCCTCACATTTGTATGCCGACCTCGACTTTCCTTGGCCATGGCTGATTGGACCAGAGCTACGTAGCTGATCCGGTGAGTGATGTGCACGCAGTGGGTTTGGGACACAGCTGGGGAGAAGAAAGCCCACACTCTGCAAAGGGCTACCGGCAGGCCTGCTCTGGGCCGTCTGGGCCGTGAGCGCTCCGTGGCTCTGGGTGGAGGTTCTCTCCATGTGCAGGCTGTCAGCGGCACGCTCAGCCCCGAGAAGATGGCCCAGCAAAAGCCACCAGTGCCCGAGGCGCAGGCGTGCACACCAGGAGAGCCGTGGGGTGCTCGCTCCCCACACACGTCCTGCACGGGGGCACCGATGGGGCGTTGGGGAGCCCTCGCTGCCCCCCCCCCCCCCCAGGAGAGCCACTGCTGGCTTCAGGCCCCGTCTCTCCAACTTTCATGAGTGACCTGAATCACGCGCTGGTTGGCCCAAGTGCCTGAGTCTGCTTCTCACGAGCTCTCTGGAGAGGCCGTGCTACCTGGAGCAGCGACGCTCAACACAGCAGGTGGGGTCCCGGGGCGGCAGCCTCGAGTCACCTGGAGACCACGAGGAATGCTGATCTGCCTCGCTCTGGGGCCTGATCCTCCCGGGAGAGTTGCCCCAGGGGAGTTGGACTCCGGGCAAGGCCAATGCAGCTGTGACCAGCAGGGGGCAGGGCGGCATCCCTCTGAGCGAAGTCCTCCAGAGGAGAGGCTCACCAGGGTGGGGCGGCGGCCCCCAGGCTGCCAACAAATGGCTTCCCTGAGGCTTGGGAGCTCCTCCAGCCTGGATCTTGGCAGGTGGCCTGGTGGTACACCTCGCACCTGTGTCCTGAAGAAGGTGGGGGAGGGAAGGGAAGGAGGGAGGGCGGGCCGGTGCTCCCTGCCCCACCCACCAGTCACATCCCACTTGACCTTCCCAGCTCAGCTCAGACTGGCCCAAGCCACGATGCTTGGATGGACGGGGCGTGGGGGCCCCGGGGCTGGGCTGCTCCCTGGCCCACCTTGTTCCTTTTGTGCCAGGCAGGGAGGAGGGAGGAGGGGGTGGGACAGCTCCTGGGTGACCAATTGCCACCGGCGGTGTGGATGTCCTGTTGACAATGCCCCTTTGCCGGGCCCTGCTGCCCAAGGGGCCGTCCTGGCCACGTCCTCCCTCCCAGCCCCAGCCGGGCATCGCCCACACTCCCCCTCCTAAATCTGCATCCCCGGCCTGGGGGGGACCGGGCGTCTTCGGCAGCTCCTGTGACGGCATGGCCTTAATTAGCCTCCAGACACCACCCTCCAAGGGTCCCCCGGAGGCAGCCTGGGAGAGCACACGAGGGCACCAGGGAAAGCTTCCTGGGGGAGGTGACGCCGGAGCTGTCTTGAGGGCCTACGTCTTCCGTGCAGACCCTTTCTCCAGGCCACCTTCCAGGCCGGGCCTGGGTGAGGCAGGCAGAGGGCGAGCACAACGCACGGTGATCGGCTGCTTGCTTCTGGCTGAGCGAGCGAGAGACGTAACAACCAGATCCGCAAGTCGCTCACAGAAACCTTCTCCTGCGGTTTGAAGCCGGGCAGTTGGGCCGCCCTCAGGCCCCGCCGCGTCCGGCGCCTTATTTACAGCAGCAGGCCTGACTCTTCTCTCCACATCTCTCACTCTTGTTTTCCCAGGTGGCTCCATTGCAGGCAGGCTGGGCTCCCAGCGATGGCTGGGGTGGCCTCCACCAGCCGTGGGCTTCCACCGCCATCCCCGCTGTCAGGCACAGTCCACCCCGACAGGTCCTGAGTGGGTCACCTGTTCCCTGGCCTAGCATGATGGCCAATGTGTGGACTGCTCTGATTGGTCAGCTGGGATCACATGCCCAACCCAGCACAGGAGTCAGGGCCGTGTGCTTGCCAAAGCTTCCAGGTAGGAGAGGAGCATCCCTAAGAAGCAAAAGACACCAGGGACCCCAAAACGGAGGGGCCCCCAGAGCCCAGGGTCCGACACGGAGAGGGCGGTGGTCCCCTCTTCTCTCCCTCTCAGCCCCTGCTGGCCCCTGCCAGGCCCACCCCTCATCTCCCCGCAGCCTCGGAAGCTGGAGCGTCCAGTGTGGGCGTGGTCAGGAGGAGGCAGGCGCGTCAGGACACGGAGAGGCCTAGATTCCTGAAAGACGAGCAGACCCCTGGTGGCTCCCAGGAAGCAGTGATGAGACCTGGAGACGCGAGCGCCATGAAATTACAAACGGCTTCTTGGGCGGCACGTGTGCTCCTGTCTGGCTCCTCCCCGATGGTAGAGGAGTGTTAGCCACGCAGGATGTCTGCGAACAGAGCGGGTGGCAGGCAGGGCCCGTGCAGCTCAGCCAGGGCCCCGAGAGCTCGGGGATGGGCTCGGAGCCTGGGAGCTGGGACAGCTCCCGAATCCATGGAGACAGAGCCGCCCCCTCCCAGGATTCTGCTGGGCTGAGTGGGACGCTCTTAAGGCTGTGTCTAGGTAAGCACCATGGGAGTTAGCGTGGGGCTCCTGGCTGCCCGAACCTGGGGCACATCTTGTCCTGTCTGAACTTCCTCCATCTTTATTTTAATTTTTTTAAAAAAAAATATTTGAGAGGGAGAGAGAGAGAGACAGCTCCTGTCAGCTGAGTCCCACCCAAAACACCCAGGGATGAAGCCAGGAACTCATTCCAGGTCTCCCAAGTAGGGGGCAGGAACCCGGTTACCTGAACCGTCCCTGCTGCCTCCCGGGGTCTCCAGCAGGGAGCCGGAGTCGGGAGCTGCAGCTGGGAGTGCAACCCAGGTGTCCGGATGAGGGATGCAGGCGACCTCACCAGCATCTAACCCTTAGGCTAAACACACCCCCCCCCATCAATTCTTAGACGAAACTGTTGGGGAAAGACCATGCTGGCCAGTGCCCAGTGTGCACATTCCTGTCGGGGCTGTGAGTTCCAGGAGGCACAGGAGCAGTTTTAATACACGTTAATAATATCGTGTTTCTCTTTATGGTCACCTACGCTTGTGGGTTTGGCATCCACAGCTGGGTCTTAGGGTTTTCTTTGCAAACACATTTGTTTTCAGGAAAATCATTAGTCAATTTAGACAGTGATTCCAAGCGAGCTCTAGCAGCAGTGGGTAAAAGACACGAAGGGGGTCCCCAGGGGACTGGCGCTCGGTGGGGGGGACCAGCGGGGTGCCTGGGGTTGTGGCTAGAGTCAGGAGGCCAGGTCCAGCGGACTCGAAGTTTGCATCCTGACCGTGAGCGGAAACAGAAGCAGGCACGTGTCCTGCAGAGCAGAGCGTGTGCTCCCGGCCGTCGGTCCGTGCACCTGTTACGGCTCCGAATCCCACACGTTTGCAGCCTAACATTGCATGATGTCCCCACACGTGCCAGGCCGTCTCCTTCACTGTGGCTATGGGTGACGGCACCCGGTCCCTGTGGTGAAAGCCGCTCATGGGGCTTCCTCGGCGGGGAGGGGAGGCCCCTTCTCCTGCCTGTGAGTGAGCAGCGGTGCGCTGAGCCGCGCTGGGCCTCTCTGGCCTGCCGGCTTCCCTGGCGCTCCTGGTAAGGAGCAGGCAGGTGGCAGCAGCCCCCGTCTTCTAAGGGGTCCTCCTGCCCCAGGGGACAGGAAGAGCCTCCTGTCCCCGCCTTGGCTGTCCTGGCTGCGGCCCCAGGCAGGGGGCCAGCCAGCTCCCAGCCCTGTCTAGACGGTACACGTGCCAGGCACGGCCGGGCTGAGCCAGCTGTGTGTGTGTGTGTGCGTGAGTTACCCTGGAATGTCTGTCCCGGCCCCCTCTGTGGGAATGTAGGTCATCCCAGGGAGGCGGGCGGTCAGGATTAGGGGTCAGGCCAGCCGGCGGCGCGCACACCGTATCCAGGTCACGGCCGCCTGGGAGCCGGCCTGCCGGGGCCCGGGCGCGTGCGGAGCAGCCAGGCTGGTCTCCCTCTGTGGCCTTTTCTTTGAGCACAATTCACGGGCTTGCTCACGTCTTCAGCCCGAGGCGTGTGGCTTTGCGGCCACAAAGACAAGAACAAGTGTCACATTGTACATCTCAAATAAGATCTTTCACGGAGCAGCCTTGGGCCGGGCCTTCTGTTACACCGCTTCCCCCGAACGGGCCGGGCCAGGCCACCTCCACGGCAGCGCTGGGGGCAGGTGCCGTCATTACCACCGTAGCACAGCGCATAATCTCCATCTGCATTTACAGACGAGGGGCCCGGGGCTCGGGAAAGCTGGCCAGCTCTTAGGGACTGTCCTGACTCCCTGCCGGTCTCAGCTGCCCGCAGCACTGTGACATGTCTGTTCACACCCCAGCACCATCAGGGCAGCGATTCCCATTGTACAGATGAGGAAACTGAGGCCGAGCCCTCAAACCCTGTGCCTTCCGCCTCTTGGCTTGGAGTGGAGTCCGTCATTGGCTTGGGTCACTCACTGGGGTGCAAATAAAAACAGCGTGGAGCTGGAGGGGGCCTTGTGCCACCTGCCAAGAAGCCTTTGGCTAGAAAGGGTTAAACAGGAGTCCTGGTGACACAGGCGGCCCGGGGAAGTGGCAGCACAGCCAGATCTCCTCCCGGGGACTGCTCAGGGCCCAGGCTATCTTTGGTCAACCCACACCCTCCCACCCTCTAGCAGAGTGTTCCATCGGCGGACACCGGCCGGCTGCGTGGAGGCCGTGTTGGTGCGCCTGACAGTAAGAATCTTTCAAATACTGAAGAGTTGGAGAGGCGCAGCAAGAGCTTTGACGGAAGTTCAAGAAATGTGAGGAGGCCGGCGCCGTGGCATAACAGGCTAATCCTCCGCCTGCGGCGCTGGCACACCGGGTTCTAGTCCCGGTAAGGGCACCGGATTCTATCCCGGTTGCCCCTCTTCCAGGCCAGCTCTCTGCTGTGGCCCGGGAGTGCAGTGGAGGATGGCCCAAGACCTTGGGCCCTGCACCCGCATGGGAGACCAGGAGAAGCACCTGGCTCCTGGCTTCGGATCAGCGCGATGCGCCGGCCGCAGCGGCCATTGGAGGGTGAACCAACGGCAAAAAGGAAGACCTTTCTCTCTGTCTCTCTCTCTCACTATCCACTCTTCCTGTCTAAATAAATAAATAAAAAATTAAAAAAAAAAAAAAGAAATGTGAGGAAACGATGCTCAAAACCACCCCCTCCTGGGGGCCTGGGCAGGCTGCACCCCCCATCCCAGACGGCATTAGAAAGAAGTTTCAAAGGCAGAGGGACCCCGGAGAAACCCGTGGACCGCCAGAGGCTCACGGCCCAGATTCTGCCCCGCGTGGCTTGCTGTGCTGGGGTCATCCTGGGTCTCCCTGCCTCTCTCCCGGGCAGTGCGCATTAGGTCTGGCCAGGACTTTTGGAAGATGCTTTTCTCCTTTAAAGGCTTATTTATTTAAAAGTCAGAGTTAGAGGAAAAGACAGAGATCTTGCATTGACTGGTTCACTTCCCAGATGGCCGCTGTGACCACAGCTGGGCCAGGCCAGAACCAGGAGCCTGGAGCTTCTTCTGGGTCTCCCATGTGGGTGCAGGAACCCAAGCACTCAGGCCATCCTCCACTGCCTTCCCAGGCACATTAGCAGGGAGCTGGATCAGAAGTGGAGCGGCCAGGACTTGAACCAGCGCCCACATGGAATGCAGGCGGCAGCTGTACCTGCTGCACCACAGCGCCGGCCCTGGAGGTGACTCTCGTGCAGGAAGCGATGGAGATGGAGCTGACCCAGCGAAGTCTGCAACTCCTCTGTGGCTGCCTGTCCCCCGCTCAGGGGTGCGTTCTGCCTTCTAGTGCAAGGGGACTGCAAAACGTGTGTTGGAAAACGGAAGGAAAAGGTGAAAACAAGAAATATCAACTTTATCTCTCAACCTAGGTTCCGTCAGTTCCAGGAGGCTTGTGACGTCAGCATCTATCCCATCCCCGAAGAACCGAGCGTCCAGGGGCTGTCGCCACATCCATGCTACCTGCAGGAAAGTGGGTGCCCTTTAAAGATGGGTTTTTAAGATTAGGAAACAGGAGCTGGCGCTGTAGCACAGCGGGTTAACGTCCTGGCTTGAAGTGCCAGCATCCCATATAGGCGCCGGTTCTAGTCCTGGCTGCTCCACTTCCGATCCAGCTCTCTGCTATGGCCTGGGAAGGCAGTAGAGGATGGCCCAGGTGCTTGGGCCCCTGCACCCATGTGGGAGACCCGGAAGAAGCTCCTGGCTCCTGGCTTCTGATCGGTGTAGCTCCGGCCATTGCAGCCAATTGGGGAGTGAACCAGCGTTTGGAAGACCTCTCTCTCTCTCTCTCTCTCTCTCTCCTTTCTCTCTCTCTGCCTCTCCTCTCTCTGTGTAACTCTGACTTATAAATAAATAAATCTTAAAAAAAAAGGAAACAAAAAAGAAGCGAGGACGGGCAGGGAAGCGCTCAGAGTTGCCACTGTCTGGGGCAAAGCCCGCGGAGGCGCACTCCGAGATGGGCGAGGGCTCGGGGGAGCTCCTGGGCGTTTTTCTGCACAGCTTTGGCCGACTTTCTCCACACTCCCCCGGGAAGCAGAGGCTGTCATGCTTTGGCCTTCCAGAGAATCCTCAAGCCGCAGGCCGCGAGCCTCCCCGAGCGGCTGCCTTGACCTTCGCTCCCGCCGGGGCCGCTCTTGCCGTGGCTGTGCCCCCTCCGCCTCTCAGAAGCTGTCGCGTTGAGTTTGGGATGACAGTGCGGAAGTCGCGTCTCCTCCGTTACAGTTCTTCAAGGAGACGCTTCTGGCTCGTGGGCCCACTTGTCTGAGATGTCCACGGACTCTCTGCAGCCGGTGTGGGTGCGGTGTTGGCACCGTAAAGCAGAGGTTGTGCCACCTGGGTTCTCCGGTCAGAGCCAGCTGATGTGGTGGAATGAGAAGGCCACGCTGGCAAGCGAGCATCAGTTACTCAGGAATGGCTTCGAAACCCACCTGGCAACAGAGCCTGCCTGGCAACAGGCTGTGATTGGTTAGGGCATAGACCGCCCCTTGACCCGATTGGCTGCCTTGGCTATATAAGCTGCTGTACCGACTGAAATAAACGAGTCTGTGGGCTGCTCGCCTCTGGCCTGCTTTCACCCGACTCCCGGGTCTGTGTGGTGACTCCACGCCTCTTGCCCCCACCACGCTCCTCCTCTCAGAACGAATCCACAGCAACAAGCTGAGACGCCCGAGGCATGGGTTACTGCTTCTGCGGGTCAATGTTTTGGGGGTGGCCTGGCACTGAGGGCTTCATCCTCAACATCATCTCCGTCTGTGACCTGCTGACTTCTTTGGGGACTTTGCCCCCCACCACGCGTTCCATAAAGCATCAATGATCTTGCCATTCTTCCATCCGAGCTTCACCATAAATTTGGTCTTTGTTCCTGCCTCAGTTTTCACAGAATTCATGGTGCTCTGATGGGAGCTCTGTTCAAACTGATATTTTAGCTTTCTTTTTTTTTTTTAAAGATTTATTTTATTTATTTGAAAGAGTTACAGAGAGAGGTAGAGACAGAAAGAGAGAGAGAGGTCTTCCACTGGCTGGTTCACTCCCCAAATGGGCGCAGTGGCTGGAGCTGAGCTGATCCAAAGCCAGGAGCCAGGAGCTTCTTCCAGGTTGCCCACATGGGTGCAGGGGCCCAAGGACTTGGGCCATCTTCTACTGCTTTCCCAGGCCACAGCAGAGAGCTGGATGAGAAGTGGAGCAGCCAGGACTCAAATAGGAGCCCATATGGGATGCCGGCACTGCAGGCTGGGGCTTTAACCCACCACGCCACAACACTGGCCCCTGATATTTTAACTTTTGTGGTGCTTCAAACTAGATACTGTTCAGACGTGTTATAAAAAGTTAATGAGTTCTTTTGATGCAAAAAAAAAAGTTTGAAATCCATTGACAGCTTTTCGATAGTGCACATGTCCCACGGACCTTTGGCGGACGGCTCCTGGAAGCCAGCACAGCCCAGCCCCGTGCCAATGCCCCCACGCATCCTCAGCTCTGTCCTTGCGGCCACCCCAAGCCTCGGTTGTTGTTCTCCCATTTCCCATGGGGAGAAGCTGAGGCTTAAAGGTGTTCCCAGAGCCATCCGGCCGGGCAGCGGCAGAGGATTCGGTTAAAGCCCCAGGTGCTGCAGCGCCTGTGCCTCCCGACCCCTCTCAGCCCCGCTCAGCCCCTGGTACTGTGGGCGCCACCTACACGCTTGCTAAATTAACCAAGAAAAGGGAAAACTCCGTTTAAATAGTCCCCACCTCCGGGTTGGGAAAACAGAGGCTCACGCGTCAGATGTGACGAGGGTTTAGCGGAGAGCCCCAGCCGCACAGGCGCCGCACCGCCCGGTCCCTCGCTCCGCCTCTGGTCCCTGGCTGCTGAGAGGGGGGCCAGGAAGCTTCCTGCGTCAAGGAGTGTTTGCAGCTGCTCTGAGGCTCACTGGCCGGTGCTGATTTCCGTCTCACTGAGGGTCCACGTGGCGCAGTGGAAAGAGCCCAGCCCCCGCAGTCCGAGAAACCGGAGATGCAAACCCGACCTCTGGACTTGGCCAAGTGACGGCACCGCAGCGTCTGTGTGTAGCAGGTGGAGGCTGGGGGGGGGGGGGGTGTGTCCGAGACGCAGAGCCAGCGCTCAGGAAGGCGGCGTTGGTCGGAGCGTCTGCAGGGTATGGGCCGGGGCGTGTGGTTTGCACGGGAAGGATGGGGGGCCGGGACTTCGGCGGCCCGTGACCACGAGGATGGTCGGATTCAGCTCTTCTGAGCCATGTGACAGGAGGCCCCCTCTGCACCCACACCTCTGTCGGTGCTCCGGAACCTATCGGGGGAGAACGGCGATTTACCAGGGAAATGCCACCGCAGTTTGACGATGAGTCGTGCGTGCTCCTGGTCTGTTTCTTTTGTACTTGGTCCTGAGTCCTCCCTCGAGGAGCTGAAAGTCTGTGGGATTCAGTGCTACACATTGCAACCCCCAGGGGCTCAACTACCCGCATGTAGCCCAATTCCACGTATCCCAGCCCAGCCCAGCCCAGCCCAACTCCATGGCGACAGCCGCTCAGTGAAAGCACACAGGGTTGGGCACCGGCTCTTCCACTTCAGGGCGGAGTGAGCTTGGCCAGGTCAGCTCACTTCTAAGTCTGCTTCCTCACCTTAAAAGGGAGCGGAGCTTCGTGGGTTTGCGGTGCCGAAGGTTTATTTCCTACCCATTGGGTGCATCCTTGTGTGGCACCATCAAGCCCACCCTGGGCCCCTGGGTGGACCTCAGCAACTTCCTCCCTCCCACCACCCCCAAACAGGCTGTGAGAAGACCCCCAAGGAGGGCAGGAGTGGCACCCCCAGCCTGCACTCCCTGGTTGCCCGGCGCTTCTCCAAGAACACGCGGCCGAATCTGGGGCCGTAGCTGACATTTTTTGAAAGAGCGTCCTGATGCCCCTGGGGTCTTCTTATGCACCAGGAGTCTGCAGGCTTCAAAGTGCTGCTGACGATGGGCGCTCACGCGCGGCTCTCACACTCGACACGGAAATGCCTGCCGCCACCCCCACCCCCGACCAGGACACCGTGGCAGACGCCCTCCCTGCCTGTCCCCAGGCTACCAAGGCCCTGGACCAGCCAGACGCCCCCTGCGTCTGCGGACTTCCTGGGGGCACCCCAGCCCTGTGGGTGTGTGAGCCTGGCCCCTGAGAGCTCCGCCAGGGCTCCCTGGGCTCCCCGGAGTCAGACACGGTTCCCCCCAAGCCTTCTTGTCTTGTGACTGCGATTTCGTGATTCAGCTGAATTATGTAAATGGAAAAAGCGGCGAGCGTGAAAGAAAGAGCATCTTTGTCTTCTGTGAAAAGTAGTCAAATATTTCGCAGTGACGCACTGACTGCTAAGAAGGTGCGGACGAGGTAGGTGTGCGAGGGCTGAAATCAGCGTCCCCTAAACCACGCGAGAACCAGGCTCCTGCGCCCGGCGGTCCTCGCAGACGTCCTCCCGCATCTGCTCCTGGAAGGGAAGCTGCGTGGAGGCGCAGGCCCGCAGCCGGGGCGCAGCGGTTAAGCTCTTGCCTGCGGTGCTGCTAGTTCGAGTCCCGGCTGCTCCTCTTCCAGTCCAACTTCCTGCTAACACGCCTGGGAAAGCAGTGGCCCAAGTGCTTAGGCCCCTGCATCCCTAGTCCCAGGCTCCTGGCTTCAGCTGGGCCCAGCCTTGGCTCCTGCAGCCATTTGGTGGGCGCACCAGCTGATGAATAATATCTCTCTCTCTCTCTCTCTCTCTCTCTGCCTTTTCCTCTCTGTAAATACATACATACATCTTTTTTAAAAACTGTGAAAGTGGGCCTGGTTTACATGGGATGGTACTGCACTCAGCAGACGTGAGAGGGCCTGGGTGCACACACACAGACTGGCGATGCACCTCTGAGGCATGGGACCAGCAGCTCTCCCTTCATGGGGCAAGAGGCGTCCCTCGGTGTCGTGGACACTAAGGAAGCCACAAGTGCCGTGAGATAGTGGGGGGGGGGGGGACTTTACGGTGGGCTCCAGGTGCCGGCCTGAGCCAAGTGTGGCCAAGTCAAGTGCAGGGGAACCCACAAGGCAGGTGCAGACGGGGACTCAAGTGCCCCCCGTCCCCTGATGGCCACATGACCCTGGCTCATCCATGCCACCTCTTGGAGCCACGACTCTCCCTAAGCCGAAGGGGGTGCCGACTCCTATTTCACCGGGTGTGAATGGCAGCGGAAGGAGGGAAGGGTCCCCGGGCCCGGAGGGGAGGGGTGGGAGCACCCTGGCCTCCCCATCGTGGCCTGGTCCCCACTGTTCTGGGGCAGGCCCGGCTCGCTCAGCTCCCAGGGATCCCCAGCCCAGAGTCTGCGGGGCAGGATCTTGCTGGCAGGTGCTCCTGGGGAAACATCTGTGCCTATGAAACTCACAATGTCCCCGGCTCAGAACACGCGCTTGGCACAGTGTGTCCCGGGTACCTGGCGTTGCAGCTCGCGCACAGTCTAAGCAGACCTGCCAAGAGAGGCAGGAAGTCGCGGGGCCGAGGCACTGCTTTCTGGCATTGCCTGGTGGATTAATTCGCAATGGCAGCCTCATTAACCACCATCTGACCTCTAACGGGCGGGCACTCTGGGTGGGCGGCGTGGCCCCGGGGTCATTCATGTTGACGGGCGTGGATTCATCGGAGAGACAAGCGTTTGCCTGCAGACCTGGCTGGAAACTGAAAAAGCACTTGGCTTGGAGACCTGCATTGTTCCTGGCCTGGGAGGAGGCCCCCCGGGCAGCGTGAGCGAGGGGCCCCACAGCCGCAGATGTGGGCCTGTGACAGCGCTGCTGCTGGCGGGGCCCGAGGAGAGGCCCACCGTGGGAGAGGCCCTTGGCCCTCCCTCCAATGCCCCCGACTTTGAAAACAAATGTAGCCAGCGCCTGCCGGGAGCTCGCTGGTGCTGGCACCACGTGCAATGTCTTCGCTGCGGGGCTCCATCGCCAGCTCTGGGAGTTTTCCTCCAAGGGGCCCATTTTGTAGATGGGCAGACTGAGGTTTCACGCGCTTCGGAAAGACACCCAGGGGGTTGGGAGGCAGATCCCGGCCTGGACCTGTTCTGTCTCATGGCTGACGCTCTAACGGGACAGTTTTACTCTCTCCATAGACACCATTCTAGTGACTCGCCCTTGTCCAGCCACGCTTGTGTCCACGTCCTTAGTGTACATCACGCCACTAAGTCAGCCACCAACCCTGCCAGGACAGTGGGTGACCATTCGCAGTCCACGGAGGGCAAGGCCGAGGCACGAAGGGGCTAGGAAACTCACTCACCTGATGCTTAATATTTTGTCCCCCAAAGATGGCGGGGTCACCGCCTGTGCCCCCTGGGAGGGACTCTTCCAGGCAGCAGAGGCAGACCCGGGCTTCATTGCCCCAGCCTCGCAGCCCCCCTGTCTGCACTATGGTGGGGGAGGCGGAGGTGAGGGACATCCCCTCCCCCTCCCAGCCCTTTGTTGCTTCGCTTGTCCACTGTCTGTCTCTCTCAGAGTCCACGGATCAGAGGTCGTAGCTGGGGCACTCGGGATGGAGAGCTCTGCCGTGAACTTGATTCTCCTCCGACCTCCCGGCCCTTCTCCCGTCACCACCAGCGTAATCCCTGCCTTGGGTTGCACCTACGACACAGGGGCCTGCGCTGGATCTCGGCTCGGCAGTCGGTGTCCTTCTACTGTCTGCGTGACACACACGGAGTATCTGGGACACACTGGCACTGAAAGACTTCCTCGTCGGCGATCTGACATTCGATTTCAACAGCCCGTGTTTTATTTATCACCTGGCCGCAGGGAGGGCGGGCCTCAGGGACCAGCACCCCGCCCCCGTCCTGCCTAGGGCTGGCTCTTGGCCCTGATAGTGACCGTGACTACGACTTGCCCCCTCAGTACCCCCCTTCTCACCTGTAATCCTCACACTTCTCAGCCGAGAGGGAGAGCCCTGCCCAGGGACACCTGTCAGTCAAAGCCCAAGCCCCTCACTGCTATGGCCACTGCGTCCCCTACAATTGATACATGGGGTCCCCCGCTGCCCACCTGCTCAGCTCTGGACTGCTTCCTCCTCCCACCTGGCCCGGATTTAGTTCCCTGTGTCCTGAGTGCGGCGCCTGTGCAGCACACAGAATCCCTTCCCCTCCAGCCTGGTGCCCAGAGACCACGCACCCTTCCTAGCTTGTCGGCTCCTGATGTGAGAGCCATCGGCCGACCCGCCCCTGCCGGCTCTCCAGCGAGACGGCTGGAGTCTCCCTGCCCTTGGCAGCATCCCCTCCCTGGATGGTCATGCGAGGTGGTCTCTGGTGGACCGAGCGCCTCCACGGCTGTCGGTGGCGCTTACCAGGAGGCGTCAGCTTCCTCCTGTCCACGTCTCAGGGACCACGAATGGCGACGATGCTCCAGGCGCACAGCTCTGCCTGCTGCTGCCCCACAGAACAACCAGCCCGGCCTGGCCCCGGAGGCCGGCTTTGCTCTCGCCTCTTGGTTTTACGTAGCTGGTCCCACGAAGGTGGGTGGACTTTTCAGCTGCTAACTGCCTCCGGCCACCTGCTAAACCAGGCTCCACGGAGCTGAGACTCGGGACGTTAGTCTTCGCCCGGTTCTCTGAAGCCTGGTTCTGGTTTGAGACGAGAGTGAGTACGGAGAGAAGGTCTAGTATGAATGCTGCCACTGACGCCATCATGCAGATCCCAGGGACAAGTGGCCCTGGTGCATGCCCCCGGCCACACGCACAGGTTCACGGCCGCCGAGAGGCTCATGTCTGAAAAGTCACCGAGCACGTACTCCACGCCTGGTGCGTCAGGGCTGTGTTGAGATGACCGAGGCACACACACAGGATGAAGGACCCCAGCATCTACAGCGTGGGCCGGACTGACCTGATCAGGCCCCCGGGACACTCACGCAAACCTGGCTGCCCGCCTGCCTGCTCTCGTGGGCCATGAACCAGGTTGGCCCAAGCCCCTCGCCGGCTCCCTGTTCCAGGATCTGCTGCGTCCCGGTGGCCCCATGGCACCACAGACGAGGCTGACGGTGAAATGTGGCGGGGAGTCCCGAGACGTATTTTATTCTCCTGAAAAAGTCGCATCCACGGGCTTTGCCTTTCCCTTTCCCGTGGCGCGACACCGAGGTGATGCTTCCGGCCCTAGGAGCTGTCTTGAGACCGTATGGCCACCACCAGGAAGACAAAAAGCCGCGAAGCTGGCGACGCCAGAGGGGAAGGCAAGGAGGGCCCCAGCCCTGCTAATGCCATCGAGCCCCGGCCCCAAACCAGCTGTCTCCACCCGCTCACGCCTCAACCTGCGAGAACAACAGCTCCTGTCTGTTTAGTCTACACTGGCTGAGGTGTGCAGACAGACGCCCTTGCCCGCTGGGACACGAAGAGCTTCGGCCTCCAGGCTTCTGCCATCCCCTGGGTTTCCCTGAGCTGTCCCTGGAAGCCCCTTCTTCCGGACCTCCCGCTGAGCTGTGGCCACTCAGAGCCCAGGGCAGTGTGCACCCGAGCCCCGGCGGGCTGAGCACCCCCAGGGCCCTCTTGAAATCCACCTGCACCCCCTCGAGGCTGAGCTGGCCCCTGAAGCCTGCATCTTTCTTTGTTGTTTATTTATTTAGTTTTTGTTTGTAAAGATTTATTTTTATGTGGTTGAAAGGCAGAGTTAGAGAGAGAGGGAGAGACAGAGGTCTTCCATCTGCTGTCTCGCTCCCCCCATGGCTGCAACATGGGTGCAGGGGCCCAAGCACTGGGGCCGTCTTCTGCTGCTTTCCCAGGCACATTAGCAGGGAGCCGGATAGGAAGTGGAGCAGCCGGGACTAAACCAACACCCATATGGGATGCCGCTTTCACAGGCGGCAGCTTTGCCCACTACGCCACAAGGCCGGCCCCTGAAGTCTGCATGTCTAACAAGTCCCTGGCTGGTGCCAAGAATGCTGGCCTGGGGACTGCACTTAGAGCCACTAGGACGTGCAGGGCGGCCAGCACTGACCCCTGGTGCACACTGCCCGTCTCCCACACTGGCACTCAAAGTCCGGTCAGGCATTTCTGCACCCACGCCATCCTGCTAACATGCCAGGTCCTGATTCTTTTACGTTACAGCCTTGTGCGGTGTGAGGAGACGTATCAGCCGTGTGTGACAGCTCAATCCCCTGGGACCTGCTGGCCTGGTGTGCCCGGGACAGAGCAGCTCCCGGGGCCCCTGGCAAGCCAGGCTGAGCTGGTCGCTCTGTTCAGGCTGAGCAATTGGGCGCAAGGCAAGATGACTTGGTACAGGCTGGCGGGCAAACGGGTGAACGCCTGGCCATCAGCCAGGGACTGGTGCCCCCTGGGTCAACACGGGAATTCACAGCAGCGGTCCACACCAGCAAGGGCGGGCCAGGCCTGCTCTTTGGGGTTCCCTCTCATCACCCCACACCTGAGGCTTGGACAACAGGGAGCACGAAGCGAGCTTCCAGCCACCGTGGGCTTGCTGCCGCCACGCAGGGCTGGGGACGGCAGCGACTGCTGGCACAGAATGAGGTCACAGTTCCCAGCACCTCCGCCGCCTCCCACCAGCCCTGGGAAAAAAAATATGCGCGAGCTCCCAGCTGAGTGCCCTTAATTTGTCTCATTTGTGCCTAAAGCACAGGGCGCCGGCCAACCAGTGTTAGCCAAAAGGCTGTCACGGCGATGCCGCGTCTGGACGCTTGTGCTCTGCCCGCGCAGCCCGCAGGGACCCTGTGACCTGGGCGACTCCCGGCTGTGGCCAGCCCCACCCCCCACCCCCAGTGGACGGGCTTCACTTATTGGCTCTTAGAATAATTTGGTTTGTGGTTTTAAGACGTGATCGGCATTTAAAAACCGGAAGATTTTAAACCAAAGTCCATGTGACTAAATTCTCCTGAAAACTCTGACAGCCCGACTCTGTCCTGACACAAGACAATGAGCCGGGCTGTGTCGACTGCGGCAGGGGCTGGGACTGGGAGCCCGGGGCCTGCAGCCTGGAGTGAGGGCTCCCGGAATCATCCCTCGTGTTGTTCTATTGTGGTTGTATGCCGACGGCACCATCGGGGTTGCTGCCGTGTGGGGTTCGCTCTCACGGGTGAGCAATGCTGACGCCATCACCGGGTTGTTTTCAGCACAGTAATGCCCCCTCCGCCGTCCCGTGCCCCCAAGGGGACTTCCACATGTCCAGCCCCTGGACGAAGTGCGGAGAGAAGCGCTTGAGGGTCTGGGGTGGCGCTCAGCAGGGAGGCCCGGCACCTCTTTCGCTGTTGTGCGCAGTGTGCATGAAGTTTGCAGAGCGATACCCGGGAGCGTCCCCAAAGGGAGGGAGGAGCCCCCGCGCCAGGGCACGTAAGCAGCGATCTACATGTGTGTGGGAAAGAAGAGACGCTACGGGTGAAGTGCGTCCGGCCGTTCCTCTTGGGGAGACACTGGGTTATATTTTCCTTTTATTCCCGTTTTGTGAAAGCGGACGGCAGTGGATTCTGTCCGCCGGGCTCCGATGCCTTCCAGCTGCTCATCTGAGATCTGCGAGCGCTCACCGCAGAGCCAGGCTGAGCCCCGAGTGGCAGCCAGCGAGGTGAGTGACCGCAGGTGTCACCAGACCGTGTGCAGGTCAGGACTGCGCCCGCTGAATGTGGCAGCTCACTGATGTTCCCAGCCCCACCATCGGCATGAAGTCCGGAGGTGGGCGAGCCAAAGAGTGGCCCCCAAAGCTGCACAAACCCAGCCTCAAAGTGGGCTTTTCATCCTTATGAAAGCAAGATGGTGACGAAGTCTGATGGAAACAGAGAGGAGGGGGAGGAGGAGGAGGCAGAAGAGAGAATGAAGGGGACGAGACGGAGGCCCTGGGGCGGAGGGAGGCCCTGAGAGTTTCCTGAGCCCGGGCCTCCCTCGCTTCCCTGCCTGTGGCCGCGGGACCCTCTTCCCAGGCCTGACCCCCTCCCAGAAGACGTCAGTGGGATTTGCAGGCTCCAGACGTCCATGTTGTCCACAGGGGGTCTCGGGACCCCCGCATCACAGCAGCCCTGGCTTTGCCCCCGCGGCTGCTAGCTCCTCCCGACCCACATCAAGGATGCCCAGGGCCTTGGGTGGGGGAGGAGCCGGAGAACACGGCGAGCTGGGAGCGAGTCGCCAGGCATCTGAGGTTGTCACACACGGCAGAAGCGGGGGTCCGGCGGGTAGCCCAGGCCCTGCTTGCCCTGAGGCTGCGCTGCCCGGGGAAGGCCCTGTTGCTCCCAGGCCTGCTTTTCACATCCTGGCCGTGACCTTCAGAGCACGGCCGTGGCCTCGTGTGAGACCAGAGGCGACACTGAAGTCCTGAGGTCACTGAGGTCGCATGTGCGTTTGTCACTTTCCTCTCCGTCACGGGGTGACTCTCTCCTCTTCCCAGCCCTTCAGAGGCGTGTTGAAGTCTTCTCCCTATGGGAGAGGAAGTCAGATTAATTTAGGATTTAAATCTGGAACCATAAAGGAGAAAATGGAAGCCCCAGAGACTCCGGCCATCACCGGGCACATGCCGCGTCCGTGTCTGCCTGCTGGCGCTGTGGGACGCTGGGCGGGTTCTCACTCAATGCCCTGAGCAGGCCGCTTCCCCTTCCCAAAGCCCAGACCCACCCCCACCCCCTCCCCTGAAGGATGTGCGAGAATTCACGTCCTCGGTTCCATAGCACTGGGCAGTCACTTTTTTAGAGTCTCATGATACTCTGCTAGCTTATAACAACCTGACTTCACTTCTGGCTATTTTCTTGGGCCAGATTCCCCAGAGTGGAGTTGCTGGATAGAGGACTGGGTTGTTTTTGTTTTGTTTTGTTTTTGTTTTTGTTTTTTTAAGAGTTATAGAGAGAGAAGGGGGGGAGAGAGAAATATCTTCCATCTGCTGGTTCACTCCCCAAATGGCCGCAATGACTAGGGCTGGACAAGGCCGAAGCCAGGGGCCAGGAGCTTCTTCTGGGTCTCCCACTTTGGTGCAGGGGCACAAGCACTTGGGCCATCTTCCACTGCTTTCCCAGGCGCATTAGTAGGGAGCTGGATCAGAGTGGAGCAGCCGGAATTCCAGCCAGCGACTATATGGGATGCCAGCATTGCAGGTGGTGGGTTTACCTGCTACACCATAGCACTGGCCCCAGAGGGAAGTTTTAAACATATTTTTATACAACTCACATGCACACACACCCAAGTGCACCCACATACCCCACACATGCACACATCCCCACATATACACACATGCACACACATGCATGGGCTCACACACACAGCCCACACACCCACGTGCATTGAGTCTGGCTCATGGAGGCCATGATGACCTGAGCTGGAGGTGACTGCCTGGGGCAGCCCATTGGTGTGGTCATGGGATGGAGGGCAGGTGGAGATCTGCCCCCCAGTCTCCCTGCGTCATGCCGGGTGTGGCAGGGGGAAAGGCCCGGAAAGCCCCAACTTCTTTTACAATCTCTAGCTCCTGTCTCCTGCGCAGGAGTGCGTGGAGCAGTACTCGGCCCCGGAGGATCGCAGCGCCCAGGATAGGGCCAGACGCGTGGAAGGCTGAATGACGGAGGAAGAAAAGAGGGAGGCAGCTCCGTGAAGACCCAGCATGGAGCCACGGCCCTCCCGGTGCTGCCACGGTCATGGCTCAGCAGGAGTCCAAATCGGGGCCAGCATCGCTGAGAGATGGCTGAGGGGGTCTTATCTGCCCCACCAGACGGGGCTCAGAGCAGCCCGAAGACCTCCTTCCAGACCCCTCATCGCCACGCGGGAGGTGGGAAATCGAGACCTAGCCCAACAGAACTGCAGCGAGGGGCTCCCCTCCAGGCGTGCACCTGTGCCTGCCGCGGGATGTCCCAGCAGTCCCTGGGTCACGTGGCGCCTGACACCACGCCTTGGACGCAGGTGTGTGCAACCAGCTGTGGTTGGCACTGCAGCCCGAAAGTCCACCCAGGATGAAGGCCACCGCTCCGTGCTGCTGTCCTTGGTGTCCCGAAAGTCCACCCAGGACGAAGGCCACCGCTCCGTGCTGCTGTCCTTGGTGTCCCGAAAGTCCACCCAGGATGAAGGCCACCGCTCCGTGCTGCTGTCCTTGGTGTCCCGAAAGTCCACCCAGGACGAAGGCCACCGCTCCGTGCTGCTGTCCTTGGTGTCCCGAAAGTCCACCCAGGACGAAGGCCACCGCTCCGTGCTGCTGTCCTTGGTGTCCCGAAAGTCCACCCAGGACGAAGGCCACCGCTCCGTGCTGCTGTCCTTGGTGTCCCGAAAGTCCACCCAGGACGAAGGCCACCGCTCCGTGCTGCTGTCCTTGGTGTCCCGAAAGTCCACCCAGGACGAAGGCCACCGCTCCGTGCTGCTGTCCTTGGTGTCCCGAAAGTCCACCCAGGACGAAGGCCACCGCTCCGTGCTGCTGTCCTTGGTGTCCCGAAAGTCCACCCAGGACGAAGGCCACCGCTCCGTGCTGCTGTCCTTGGTGTCCCGAAAGTCCACCCAGGACGAAGGCCACCGCTCCGTGCTGCTGTCCTTGGTGTCCCGAAAGTCCACCCAGGACGAAGGCCACCGCTCCGTGCTGCTGTCCTTGGTGTCCCGAAAGTCCACCCAGGACGAAGGCCACCGCTCCGTGCTGCTGTCCTTGGTGTCCCGAAAGTCCACCCAGGACGAAGGCCACCGCTCCGTGCTGCTGTCCTTGGTGTCCCGAAAGTCCACCCAGGACGAAGGCCACCGCTCCGTGCTGCTGCCCTTGGTGTCCCGATGTTCACGCGTCTTTGGATGCAGGAGCTCCTGGCCCCTGCAGCATCGATCGCACGCGTTCTCTGCCTTGGACTCTCCTAACCAACACTTGATTGGCACCTGTCCGACTTTCCCACCCAGATCCCTCTGAAAGGTGAAAGCAAGGGCTTGTGTCTCCAGGACCGGGGGCGTGGCTACAGTGTGACGTGTCCTTAGCATGTGTGTCATATCTTACACACTCTCCTTAGCTTTGCATTCTTCTCTGATCTTTTCTGTTATCTTTTTTTTTTAAGATTTATTTATTTATTTGAAAGAGTTACACAGCGAGAGGAGAGGCAGAGAGAGAGAGAGGTCTTCCAACCACTGGTTCACTCTCCAGGTGGCCACATTAGCCAGAGCTATGCTGATCCAAAGCCAGGAGCCAGGAGCGTCTTCCAGGTCTCCCACGCAGGTGCAGGGGTCCAGGGACTTGGGCCATCTTCTACTGCTTTCCCAGGCCACAGCAGAGAGCTGGATGGGAAGTGGAGCAGCCGGGTCTTGAACCAGCGCCTATATGGGATGCCAGCGCTTCAAGCTAGGGCGTTAACCTGCTGTGCCACAGTGCCGGCCCTTCTGTTATCTTCTTAACATACAAATTGGTTCCCCTACAAGTCTTTGGGCAAAATGTACGTCCCAGGAAGACAAGCTGTGATTGCTGGCATTGGTCCTGCCTCCTCCTGCCGTGGGCTGGGCAAGGGTGACACAGGCGAGGCACCAGGCTCAGGTACATGGGGCTGGCACTCTGACATGGCCCCACTCTTGCACTGCGTGGGTCCCGTGTGCCAGCGACTGTGGAGTTTGCACAAATGGAACTGGGCTGGTTGGCTCTGGGTCGTGCCCATGCTTCTGTCCCAGAAGAGCCTGGTCCTTGGGGGGTGCCCACCCCAAAAGTAAAAGGGGTGCTTTGTCAAAGGAACCTGGAAGGCACGAAAACGTCAGGGCCGTGGCAGAGGTTTGCAGGAGACATGCGCAGATTGGAGTCTGGGTCCTGGGGGGTGAACCGTGGCCGGCGTTTCCACACTGCAGCCCCTGTTAGCATCCGGCCAGGCAGGGTGCGCCAGGCCCACTTTCCAGGCGCTGACTCAGCACATTTATCACAGCTCTGCACCAGGGAGGCCCTGTCCCTTTCCTGCTTCTGCCATCGTGGGAAGCCGCGTGGGCATGGCGGCCTTGTGGACACACCCTGCCTGGGGCTGCCGGCCGGCACTGAGAGCTTAGGGACCAGTTAGCAATCAGGAGGGCTTGCTGCTTCCTAGAGCCTCGGCACGGCCCCTAAATCAGGGGTGTCCAGCCTGAAGCTTGACAAACGACAGAATGGGAGCGAGCAGCGTGGGGAAGAGAGAAGTGTCAGGGCCGGCGCTGTGGCGTAGCCTCCACCTGCGGTGCGGACATCCCATATGTGCGCAGGTTTGAGTCCCGGCTGCTCCACTTCTGATCCAGCTCCTGCTGATGCTCCTGGGAAAGCAGTGGAAGATGGCCCAAGTGCTTGGGCCCCTGCACCCACGTGGGAGACCCGGGAGAAGCTCCTGGCTCCTGGCTTCGGCCTGGCCCAGCCCTGGCCATTGCAACCACTTGGGGGGGGGGGGTGGTGAAACAGCAGATGGAAGATCTCTCTCTCTCTCTCTGTATCTCTGCCTTCCAAATAAATAAATCTTATTTGACAAGAAAAGCGAGCAGCGTTGTGCAGCAAAGCGAGGTCATTAAGGAGAGCCTGGAGCTTTAGGAGACGGATCCCTGGTCCTCGCCTCCGGCCGCACACCGGGGTCACACGGGGTTTGGGGACCGCGGATCGCTGCCTGGCCCCACTTGGCTGGGGCGGGCCCGGCCCGGTGCTGTTTGGGCAGCTCTGCGTGCAGCCTCAGTGGACGCCTTACTCCCAGGCTCAGGATGGAACATTCTGGAGCCAGCGCCCTTTTGCTGTCTGCGTGAGTTTTCCTCCCATCTCCTTGAGAGTCCCAGGAGTCAAACCACGTCCCCCGGTCCCGTGCTCCGGCCTATCCCGTTCCCGTTCTGGCCTCGGCTACCTGGACTTGCGTCGGGAATGACTGCATTTCATTGTTTTTCTCCAAATTTCTGGCTGAGGCTCAGCCTACGCGAGGGGCCTTCAAAAGCCCATGACAAACGGAATCAACAGATAGGCCTCTCTGGTGACAACGATTTTGCAACCTCTGCACAGTTTTTCCATAGTGCGCGTTTTCCACTAACTTCCCGGCGCGCCCGGGCGCAGACGGCTCCGGGACGCACGCGGCGAGGGTATTTTTGCCTCTGCAGCTGCAGTCTCCCTGGAGGCTTTGGCTGCAGAAATCCCACGGCGGCGGCGGCACCCTGACGGGATAATAACGCGCTGTTTCCGCGTCTTACTGTAAGGACTCTCACGTCCTGGAGTGACCTTGAGCATCCGGGGCGGGGGTGGGGAGGCTGCTGGGGCTTCGACCTCTGTCCTCTGCTCCTGGCCACGCCCCTGCCCCCTCTGCAGGTCCACAGCTGGAGAGGAGCTGGGGGCTCCCCGAGCTACTTTTGACCTTTGACCTTTGACAGGCAGGCAGGCAGGGAGCGCTCTCGGCATCCACCAGGCGGAAGCCAGGGGTCCTGCTGACATCCAGCAACACACGGGGCAAGAGGCCGGCGCCGCGGCTCAGGAGGCTAATCCTCCGCCTGCGGCGCCGGCACCCCGGGTTCTAGTCCCGGTTGGGGCGCCGGATTCTGTCCCGGTTGCCCCTCTTCCAGGCCAGCTCTCTGCTGTGGCCCGGGAAGGCAGTGGAGGATGGCCCAAGTGCTTGGGCCCTGCATCCCATGGGAGACCAGGAGAAGCACCTGGCTCCTGCCTTCGGATTGGCGCGATGCGCTGGCCGCGGCGGCCACTGGGGGGTGAACCAACGAAAAAGGAAGACCTTTCTCTCTGTCTCTCTCTCTCTCTCTCTCTCACTGTCCACTCTGCCTGTCAAAAAAAAAAAAAAAAAAGGGACAAGAGCAGGACCTGGCCCCAATGTCGGTAGTGCTGAGGGCTAGAACCCCTGAACTTGACCCTGAACCCGAGATCCTGGAGGGTTGCTGACGCTCTGCGTCCTCCCTGGCAGCCCTAGAGTTTGTCTTTGCTGAAGTTGAGCTACACCAGGGTTGCATCCACCTCGGCTGTTTTTGTGCCACGATTACTTATCTTGCAGGTTTATTTAAGTCGCTTTTCTTTCCTGATTCTCAGAAACGTGAAATGGAAACGCCATAGAATGACAGGATTTGGAAGCCAGCATCACACGCCGCACATAGGCAGTGCAAGGGAGACACAGCGAGTTCCTCATCCGTCTGGCTGGAGACGGTGGCCTGGAAATTTCTGGAACCTGCTTGTGGCACTGGGCTTCGAGGGCCGGACAAGACACACACGCACCCCGCAGCAGCGTCGCCGTTGCTGCCGCAGAATTGCCTGCAGGAAAGAGCCTGCTTCTTTTGTTCATTGAGAAATTGGCTTGAGAGGCAGAGACAAAGCTTCCGGCTGCCTGTTCACCCCCAAATGCTGGGGCAGGAAAGGGGCCTCCCCAGCCCCCCCAGCGGAGGCCCCTGTGGCCGGGGTCTCCCTCGGCAGGCAGCCTGCTGTGCTCAGTGCCTGCAGAGGCTCCGGGCTGCCAGCCTCAGGCTGTGCCTGAGCGGTCAGAGACTCTGCTGTCGGCCCCAGGGAAGCACACAGCGGGCCGTGACCTGGCTGCTGACCGGGCCCCGAGACGGGGCGCTGCAGGGGCCCCAGGGCCGGAGCGAGGCCTCCGCCGAGCCAGCCAGGAGCCGCGGCACAGATGAGCACCAGCTGCAGCCCCGGGGAGCCAAGGAGCCGATTCCTCCCCAGTCGGGCCTCCGGGTGAGAAAGCAGCCCAGGTGGTGCCCGACGCAGCCTCGCGAGACCCCGCGTGGGGCCCCGGCCAAGCGCACCTGTGGTCCTGACCCACGGGAACTGTGCGGTGATGAACGTGTGTGGCTTTCAGCCGCCGCATCTGTGGCGAATCTTCTGGCCGTCAGAGAAAGCAAATACAAGCATTAGGAGTAGCAGTGGTTGTAAGAGGGGCCAAGCAGGAATGGTATCACGTTAAATCCACCCACGGACCTTCCTCCCTCCCTCGCCCCCTCCCCCCCCCACTCCTTCCTCCCTTCCCGCAGGAAGTTCTGCATCTGGCGGAAGTGTTAGCACCGGACCACCGGGGTACAGGGCTCCATGTTGGGGTGTCCTCACTGGCCAGCTCACTGGTCAGAAGGTACTGAGGGTTTCCCTGTCTAAATCTGAGCTCGGAGGTCCCTATGTGTGTGTGTGTGTGTGTGTAAAACCATGACACCAGCCAAGGGCAAAGTGGGCAGGACACCCCCGTTGCCTTCCCTCCCCTCCCCTTCCTGGCGTGGGCTCAGCCCTGAGGGAGGGGCGGGGGCTCCCGCGTGGGTGCCGCTCCCCGGCCTGCTGTCCGCGGGGAGGCAGACACAGATGTCAACTACCCATAGCAAATGTGAGACTATTTAGGTACAATCGAGCAGAGCGAGTCATCCTGCAGACATAAACATTTTAATCAGAGTGACAATTTATTCAAACAATTTGACAATGCTTACATATGCGGAACAGATGGCCTGGGGTGGGGGAGGGAAGCCCCCAGCGGAGCCTGGCAGGCCTGCTGGGAGGGGCTCAGTGGGAGACAAGAGGCTCCCCGCTCCTGCCAGCAGACAGGCGCTTGGAAGGACCCCAGGTCCCTGCTCTGGGAAACCCCCCGTTTTGTGTCCCGAACTCCTGGGACTTGCGGGAAATGCAAGCATTGGCTCATTCAAAGAGCAGTTGCTGGGAGAGCGCCTGGGAGGCCACGTCGCGCTCCGTGTGTGCCTGATTCTCACCATTGCCAGTGGCTCTGCAGTCTGCATTGGCCTGGAAGCAGCCGTAAGATGAGGGTGCCAGGGCGGCCCCCCAGGGAGGAGGCACACACAGCATTGCTGATGTGCACCTGCTACCCCCAGGCAGCTCCTCGAGGGAGGTGGTGTGGGATGGACAGACTATAGCCTGCAGCTGCACACCCCAGGTGAGAGCCAGCTGAGGCTGGGCAGGCCCAGAACTGAGAGAGACGGCAGTGAACCCTTCCCCACCAGGTTTGGGGCGACCCATTACCCCAGCAATAGACAGCAGGACCCTCTGTCGGTGCGAGGAGCAAGGTTCTGCCTTACGATGAGACCTAACCTAACACACGCGCCATCGGACCCCATGGTATGTAGACACTGGGAGGGCACACAGGAGGAGGCCAGGAGAACGGGTTTAAAAGAAAGCAAGGGGCCCCTGCCTGCAGTGCTGGCATCCCACATAGGCGCTGGTTCGAATCTCGGCTGCTCCATTTCCCCTCCAGCTCTCTACTATATCCTGGAAAAGCTGTAGAAGATGGCCCAAGTGCTTGGGCCCCTGCACCCGTGTGGGAGACCCGGAAGAAGCTCCTGGCTCCTGGCTTCAAATCAGCACAGCTCCGGCTGTTGCAGCCAACTGGGGAGTGAACCCACGGATGGAAGACCTGTCTCTCTCTCTCTCTGGCTCTGCCTCTCTGTAACTCTTTCTTTCAAATAAATAAATTAATTAAAATTTTTAAAAAGCGAGAAAATGTCACCAGGATACAGGGGACAGAGCTCGGCGTGAGGGGCTGTCGGGAAGTCTGGCTGCCCGGCCCCCGAGGTGCAGCAAATGACCTCTGTAGTCTCACCGAGAAGCAGCCCAGGCCTTGTGTCGGAGGCACTGTCGGCTTTTCAGCTGGCCGGGATGAAACGGGAGTGGGGGGAGATGGGCCTGGAGAGGGAGGCTCCAGGACAGGCCAGCCCTCCCCGATGCGAAGTGGTTACAGATTGGGCGTGGCTTCCCGGAGGAGGTAAAATCCCAGCCCAGGGCCCTTGGCAGGTGCTGCCCAGCCGTGTCACACGTGGAGCCCCCTCTGAGCACATGCGTGAGGGCAGCCCACCCCCTCCGGTAGAGAGCGGAGCTCTGAGACGCCGAGGGTGGCAACCCGCACCCGGACCCAGCTCACAGGTGTTTGTGGGTGTGGCTTTTGCCTAATGGAATGAGCAAGGGCTAAGAAACTCAGGGTTTTAAAGGAATCGCATCCATGTGGGCTGAAAGGAGCCCTCTGGGCACTCATATTTCCATGGCAGGAAGTGGCTGAGAACACCTGCCCAGGCCCTGCGTCCAGGACAGAAAGACAACACAAGAGACAGCGCAGACAGCCGACAGCCCGCAGAGCAGCCCCAGCGAGCGGTGTGGGCAGGGCCAGCCCAGCTGCTGCCGCTGCTGCATCCCACAACTGCCAGGGCCAGCGACTCCTGTGGGCATCCGGGCCCCTCCTTGTCCTCTGAGTACCCTTTGTGTGTAAGGAGCAGGCGACCTGTCTCTTTGGTTCATACGTCTTCTGCTTTAAAGAAATACACACTGGGGCGGCGCCGTGGCACAGTAGGTTAATCTTCCACCTGCAGCGCCGGCATCCCATATGGGCGCCGGTTCTAGTCCCAGCTGCTTCTCTTCTGATCCAGCTCTCTGCTGTGGCCTGGGAAAGCAGCAGAAGATGGCCCAAGTCCTTGGGCCCCTGCACCCGCCTGAGTGACCCAGAGGAAGCTCCTGGCTCCTGGCTTCTGATTGGTGCAGCTCTAGCCGTTGCGGCCATTTGGGGAGTGAACCAACAGAAGGAAGACCTTTCTCTCTGTCTCTCCCTCTCACTGTCTGTAACTCTACCTCTCGAATAAATAAATAAAATCTTTAAAAAAAAAAGGAAAGAAATAGATACCAAGAAGCTGTACACAGGGGACGGCCCCATGGTGAGCAGATTAAGCCTCTGCCTGCGTCACCGGCATCCCCTGTGAGCACCAGTTCAAGTCCCGGCTGCTCCGCTCCCCATCCAGCTCCCTGCTGAGGCTCCTGGGAAAACAGCTAAAGATGGTCCTAGTGCTTGGGCCCCCACCACCCACATGGGAGACCCAGATGGAGCTGCAGGCTCCTGGCTCCTGCCTGGCTCCCCCAGCCTGTGCATGTCTGTGTGCGTGTCTCTGTGTGTGTCTGTGTGTGTGTCTCTGTGCGTGTCTGTGTGTGTCTCTGTGTGTGTGTCCCCGTCTCTGTGCGTGTCTGTGTGTGTGTCTCTGTGTGTGTCTGTGTGTGTGTCTGTGTGTGTGTCTCTGTGCGTGTCTGTGTATGTCTCTGTGTGTGTGTCTCTGTGCGTGTCTGTGTGTGTCTCTGTGTGTGTGTGTCCCCGTCTCTGTGACTCTGCCTTTCAATAAATAAAATAAAATTTTTAAAGATTTATTTGGAAGGCAGAGTCACGTTGTGTGTGTGTGTGTGTGGGCAGATCTTCCATCCACTGGTTCACTCTCCAGATGGCTGAAGCCAAAGGCCAGGAGCTTCATCCACATCACCCATGTGGGTGGCAGGACCCCAACACGTGGGTCATGTTCCGCTGCTTTTCCCAGGCCACTAGCAGGGAGCTAGATCAGAAGTGGAGCAGCCGGGACATGATCTGGTGCCCATATGGGATGCTGGCATCTCAGATGGTGGCTTAACCTGCTACACCACAGCGCTGGCCCCGATAAAATCTAGAAACAAGAACCTGTACCTCGCAGAGCCCGTCTCCAGTGTCTGTTGACCTGGCTTGGACAGCAAGATCCTAGACTTCAAACTGATGTGATGGTGGGGTGAGACCTACTGGTGTCGGGAGGGCCAAGGGCGTTTGACCACGGGAGGGCGTGGATTGCTGTGGCCGGAAGCCAGTCTGGGACCAGCTGTGTGCTCCAGTGTTGACAGCCCCACATCTCGCAATACGGTTCTGACGCTCCTACCACTGAGCTGTGGCTCTTGGTGCCCTCGCCCTGCCCTGGGCGGAACAGGGAGACGGCCTCAGGGGTTAGGGTTTGAAAGAAGTTGAGCACTGTGGTGTCCCAGGCCAGGACCTGACCGTGCCAGGCCATGCCACCTTAGGCCTCTCTCTTCCACGCCTGGGGCCAGGCTGGAGGAAGCCCCAGTTACCTCAGCGTTGCAGGAGCCGGGCGGTTCTCAGGCTGTGTGTCTGTGCTGGGGCCGGGAGTTCCAGACTGAGGTCTCCGCCATCAGACAGGCTGGTGGCCAAGGAAGCCTTTGAGATGACCACCCTCTGCCTACAGCCTCATCACAGAGCTCGAGTGGGCGCCACACAGGCAAAGCCATCAACCCCGGAACCATGGGGGAACAGCACTGAACGCGTTGTCTCCTTGAAGGCACCAAGCGCTGGGCGACGCGCAACCAGGACACGCGTGGGGCCCCAGAAAGTTCGTGGAAAGTGTGTATGGCAGGGAAAAAGCAACACAGATTTCAAATTTTTTGAGCTAAAATACACTGATAATTCCATTTTCCCACGAATTGTTTTGCAACGCCCTCCTCACCCGTGTCTGGAAATGGTGGATGGCGCCTCCCGTGACCTCCTGTGTCCGAGCGTGAGGGGCCTGTGCTCCAATACAGAAACCTGGATGCGAGTTCGTCACCTGTTGGGAGGCTGAACCCTGTGGACCCGGCTGGGGGGAGCGGGGAATGTCCCGTCCTTGCCTGAGGCGGGGGCGGGCACCTCGTGTCCTGTGTCAGTGCAGTGACAGCTGTGTCTGTGTGGGTGACGGCCGAGTCCTCGCCCGAGAAGTGTGAATGCCACCTCTGCTCTGTGAGGTGGAGTTCAGGACTCGCTCTCATCACAGGATGGCAGCCGAGGGCCTTGCCTTCCTCGTTGGAACCATCAGCGCCCTTTTATTTTTATTTTTTTTTTTTTATTTTTTTTTTGACAGGTAGAGTTATAGAGTGTGAGAGAGAGACAGACAGAGAGAAAGGTCTTCCTTCCGTTGGTTCACTCCCCAAATGGCCGTTACAGCCGGCGCTGTGCTGATCCGAAGCCAGGAGCCAGGTGCTTCTTCCTGGTCTCCCACTCGGGTGCAGGAGCCCAAGCACTTGGGCCATCCTCCACTGCCCTCCCGGACCACAGCAGAGAGCTGGCCTGGAAGAGGAGCAACCAGGACTGGAACCAGCACCGCAGGCGGAGGATTAACCAAGTGAGCCACACACCCTTTTAGAACCTGAAGAAAGCTGCAGGCACTGTCTCCCTTGATGGACGCCTGGACATCGCGTGCTCAGTGACGGAACTGTGGAATCCCTGTGTTCAGATGAGCTCAGGGCGGAGCCTAATCCTCCCCTGGTGGAAGAGGGCGAGCCGGCTCCCCACCTGTCTACAGGGGAGTGTCCCGCTCTCACCCTCAGGAATCGAAGGCGCCGTGGCCCATGAGAAGGGAGGATGTCCCCCTGCCTTGCCCGAGCCCCCTCCTCCCCTGGTGGGAGCCTGGACCCCCCGTCCTCCCCTGGTAGGAGCTGAGCCCCCCCCTCCCCTGGTGGGAGCTGAGCCCCCTCCTCCCCTGGTGGGAGCCTGGACCCCCCGTCCTCCCCTGGTGGGAGCCTGGACCCCCCGTCCTCCCCTGGTGGGAGCCTGGACCCCCCGTCCTCCCCTGGTGGGAGCCTGGACCCCCCGTCCTCCCCTGGTGGGAGCTGAGCCCCCCCCTCCCCTGGTGGGAGCTGAGCCCCCTCCTCCCCTGATGAGAACCAGGACCCCCATCTTCTCCTGGTGGAAGGGTAAACACAGCGCCCTCCCTTGTCTATCTGCCGAATTCCGTGTCCTCGCCTGACCGAAGGTGACTGCCGGGTCCTCAAGGTCATGCAGGCGAGGGTCAGGAGCTGGGTCCCCTGGGCCTCACCTGTGCAAACAAGCGAGCCCCGTGGCAGTGCCTCCCTGTACCGGAGCCGGCTCGCAGGCTGCGGCCCAGACAGCTGGCGGAACATCTGGTTTCTTGTTGCCTCGCTTTTCCCAGGGCGTGAATTCCTTTTCTCTGTTCTTTCATCTGGCCCAGGCCTGGTCCCCTGCGGGCACACAGAACCAAAGCAAATATTTACCTGAGGCACACGTGGCTGCCCGCAGGATAAAAGCCTTTTTAAAATGTAGACGTGGAAAGTGCCGGCCCCAGGCTGAATCCTTGCAGCCACCGCAGCCCAAGAGGGTGGATTGGAGGGAGGGAAGTGAGTGTGACGTGGGAGACAGGGTCGAGCTCCCCCGGCGCAGGCAATGGGGTGACAGGGACCCGGCCACCTTGAGCCCCAGTTACGGCCCCTGGGGTTTCCGGAGAAGGAATGGACACCGGCTGGCTGCAGAGGGAGCTTCCTCAGGCAAGGCTTCAGCCGGATTCTTCTGGGGCTGTGAGGGAGAGGCGAGTGCCGCCATCTTGCCCACCGGCCGCACTGCTGCCCGCTCTGCACTCATTAACACACAGGGCTGAGCTTAGGGCCCGGCCTGCCCCTCTGTGACCACCATGAGACTCCCCCCACCTGCAAAGAGCTGACTCCAGAGACGGGTGCCGTGCCCTGCGCTGGGCCCAGGGCCCCCCCACCCCATGACCGCTGTGCTCAAGGCTTCGCGCACTTGGTTTCCCTCCAGGCTCCTCCTGCCTGCCGAGAAGGGACAGCAACGGTCCCCGTGCTGGGGAGGCGGGAGCGGCGCCGAGCTTTGGGGTCCCATCAGCAGGTGGACGGTGGCTGAATGGATGGGTGGATGGGTGGATGGGAGGATGGGAGGATGGGTGGGTGGATGGGTGGATGGGGGGATGGGTGGATGGGAGGATGGGTGGGTGGATGGGAGGATGGGTGGGTGGATGGATGGATGGGTGGATGGGTGGGTGGATGGGTGGATGGGGGGATGGGTGGATGGGAGGATGGGTGGGTGGATGGATGGATGGATGGGTGGGTGGATGGATGGATGGGTGGATGGGTGGGTGGATGGGTGGCAGATCGTCTGGGCTCAGACCTGAGCTCCCCGCCCCGCTGCTGTGTAGCCGTGGACAGATTAACCTTTCCGTGTCCCAGGCTCCTCGCCTGTTTTATGGGAGTAATGACCGTGTGAATTTCAAAGGGGTTTACGAGCATAAATCAGTAAACATTAGAAGTGCGTAGAAGGTAAGTGCTGTGCACATGCTGGATTATGTTGGTGGAGGGGCCAGACATGAGCAGTACCACGACACAATCGCAAAAAAGCGAGCTAGTGCACCTCCGGTCAGTGCCCGCAGAGAGCACTTCACAGGGAGGGCTGGGGACCACCTCCGGTCAGTGCCCGCAGAGAGCACTTCACAGGGAGGGCTGGGGACCACCTCCGGTCAGTGCCACGCAGACAGCATCTCACAGGGAGGGCTGGGGACCACCTCCGGTCAGTGCCACGCAGACAGCATCTCACAGGGAGGGCTGGGGACCACCTCTGGTCAGTGCCACGCAGACAGCATCTCACAGGGAGGGCTGGGGACCACCTCTGGTCAGTGCCACGCAGACAGCATCTCACAGGGTGGGCTGGGGACCACCTCCGGTCAGTGCCACGCAGAGAGCACTTCACAGGGAGGGCTGGGGACCACCTCTGGTCAGTGCCACGCAGACAGCATCTCACAGGGAGGGCTGGGGACCACCTCCGGTCAGTGCCATGCAGACAGCATCTCACAGGGTGGGCTGGGGACCACCTCTGGTCAGTGCCACGCAGAGAGCACTTCACAGGGAGGGCTGGGGACCACCTCCGGTCAGTGCCACGCAGAGAGCACTTCACAGGGAGGGCTGGGGACCACCTCCGGTCAGTGCCACGCAGAGAGCACTTCACAGGGAGGGCTGGGGACCACCTCCGGTCAGTGCCACGCAGACAGCATCTCACAGGGAGGGCTGGGGACCACCTCCGGTCAGTGCCACGCAGACAGCATCTCACAGGGAGGGCTGGGGACCACCTCTGGTCAGTGCCACGCAGACAGCATCTCACAGGGAGGGCTGGGGACCACCTCCGGTCAGTGCCATGCAGACAGCATCTCACAGGGTGGGCTGGGGACCACCTCCGGTCAGTGCCACGCAGAGAGCACTTCACAGGGAGGGCTGGGGACCACCTCCGGTCAGTGCCCGCAGAGAGCACTTCACAGGGAGGGCTGGGGACCACCTCTGGTCAGTGCCACGCAGACAGCATCTCACAGGGAGGGCTGGGGACCACCTCTGGTCAGTGCCACGCAGACAGCATCTCACAGGGAGGGCTGGGGACCACCTCCGGTCAGTGCCACGCAGACAGCATCTCACAGGGAGGGCTGGGGACCACCTCCGGTCAGTGCCACGCAGACAGCATCTCACAGGGTGGGCTGGGGACCACCTCCGGTCAGTGCCACGCAGACAGCATCTCACAGGGTGGGCTGGGGACCACCTCCGGTCAGTGCCATGCAGAGAGCACTTCACAGGGAGGGCTGGGGACCACCTCCGGTCAGTGCCCGCAGAGAGCACTTCACAGGGAGGGCTGGGGACCACCTCTGGTCAGTGCCACGCAGACAGCATCTCACAGGGAGGGCTGGGGACCACCTCCGGTCAGTGCCACGCAGAGAGCATCTCACAGGGTGGGCTGGGGACCACCTCCGGTCAGTGCCACGCAGAGAGCATCTCACAGGGTGGGCTGGGGACCACCTCCGGTCAGTGCCCGCAGAGAGCACTTCACAGGGAGGGCTGGGGACCACCTCCGGTCAGTGCCATGCAGACAGCATCTCACAGGGTGGGCTGGGGAGTGAGGGGACGGTTGACCAGGGCAGGGGGGAGGACAGGCAATGAGCATGGCCTGGGTGTTGAGGGTGAGGACAGCCTCTGAGGTTCCACAGACTGTGTGTGCAAAGGCCCTGTGGTGGGCACGAGCGCAATGGACAAAGGTCTGGGAGAAGGTCCCATGTCTTAGAGCTCAGGGACAGTGGTGAAGGTAGAAGAGAGGGGCTGAGGTCAGCGGGGTGGAACCCCAAGGCTTTACCGTATCCCAGAGCAGTGGGGGTCAGAAAGGGAGAGGTCACGTCCACAGTCCAGGAAGAGTGAGATTGTCAAACACGAATCCAGAGTCAGAGCCGAGGACCCCAACACCCCCGGGCTGGTCAGCTGCTAGCAGTGCAGTGGACACCCAGGGCTGGGCAGAACCGGGGTGCAGGCCCCTGGGGTGGGTTGAGGGGCGCCCATCTCACTTTAAACAGAGCAGATCTTGGAGAATGGCTTGTCTGGTACACATCTTTTAGCTTCCAGAGGCGATGCAACACAAGAAGAGTTCTCCTGCATGAATAAAAGCAGGAAGAAAAGAAAGAAAAAGGAGGCGCTGGGGCCAGTGCTGTGGCACAGTGGGGAATGCCGCCTCCCAGGACGCCAGCCTTCTATATGAGCGCTGGTTCGAGTCCCAGCTGCTCCACTTCGTTCCAGGTCTCTGCTAATGCACCTGGGAAAGCAGCGGAGGAGGGGCCAAGTGCTTGGGCCCCTGCACCCATGTGGGAGACCTGGAGGAAGCTCCTGGCTCTCGGCTTCGGTTCGGCCCAGCTCTGGCCATTCTGGTCATCTGGGGAGTGTACCAGCGGATGGAGGACCAATCTCTCTCTCTCTCTCTCTCTCTCTCTCTCTCTCTCTCTCTCTCTCTCTCTCCCTCTATCTCTGTAACTCTTTTTCCCCCCAAAAGGGAGACTGCTTCTAAGCCAAGCCCCTCATCGTGAGGCCCATGTGAGTGACAGGGCTCACTTCCCAGCCTAGCAGGAGCCCCCCCCCCCAACTTGGCTCTGCTCCCGCACCTGTGGGGATTCCTGGGTGTTCTGCACATCCCGGGGTTGCACCAGCAACTGACGCACTCAGCAGCTTAACAGCCACGTGCGTGTGGCCCCGCAGCTCCGTGGGCTGTGTTCTGAGCGGGGCTGGCTGGGCGGCCGCCCCCCTGCAGGCTTCCGGGGAGGTCCACGCCCGCTCTGGGGCTCTTGGTCCTTGCGGTGGCGCTTCCGGGGTCCCCGTTCCTCGGCAGCTGCCGCCCAGGGCCTCTCAGGCTCTCGAGACCTCTCCCTGGCCCTCCTCCGTCTCAGAGCCAGCACCAGGCCCGGCCACCGCCCTGTCCGTTCTTTGGACTTCACTCCTTCTCCCTGCAGCCGGCAAAGTTTCCCTGCTTTAAACTAATTTAAATAATTGTAAGTCGTGTTAAAATACTCAGAATTTAGCAAGAGTATGCAGCCTGGTGGCGTTAAGTACGTCCACGTCCACCAACAGTGTCCACCTGCAGAATTCTCTCACCTGCACCTGAAACCCCAGCCCCTCCCCCATGGGCCAGGCGAGGTCCTGGGTGGGGAACGGCGCTGAGGGCAGCATTGCACGCACGGGAGCCTGTTGAGAGGACGAGGAGGCCAGCCCACCCTGGACCTGATGTGTAGCCTTAGAACAGAAGTTGAGGAGTCGGGAGGGGCAGGGGAGCTTCCGGGCAGCAGGAACAGAATGTGCAAAGGCCCTGAGGTCAGGAAGGTTTGGGTGTTCAGGAGCAGGAGTGGTGGAAGTGACTGAGGGAAATCAGTGGTCCCACTTCCCCTTCTAGAAACATCTGCAGTGGTGGGCATTGTCTTCCCTTCTGCAAAAATTGTGAAAATCCCACAGCCAGGCATCCGTGTGGGGCCCCTTACTCAGCTGGGACCCACGGGACAGCACGCCTCCAGCAGGGCGGGCAGCCACGGGCCCATTGTTGGAGGGTGCTAAACACACATCCACGAGCCCAGAGCTGAAGTGGGGGCGACCCCCGGCCGTCAGGGGGTGTGGGGGAGCTTCTGCCATTGCCGTCTCCCCCCCCAGGGTGCCCCCACCCGCCGCGATCCTCCTCGGAGTCACGTTACAGGCAGGGGAGTCCGGGAGGCAGCTCCCGCAGCGACAGCCAAGCCAGACAGATCCATTTAAGGTGCATCTGCTGTAGATTAAACATTTGGAAAAGCCATTTTATAAATATTTGTTCCCACAAGCACATCCCCATATGGCCGTGAGCTCCGGTCTCCTTGGGCGGCTGCTGGCGGCCGTCCACCTATACATTTAATGCACACGCCGGCTCGAGGCGTCCGTTCCCAGGCCCCGGGGGACGTGGGGGCTCCTCTCACTCCCTGGGGCGGGCAAAGCCCATGGGGCCCCTGGAAGCCGAGTGACAGCACCCCTTCCTGGTCTCCTTGGAGCCCACTGGCCACGGCCCTGTGTCGCTGCTCTGCCTGGCGCTAGGCCCGGGAGTTCTGGAAAACCAGAGCCTGGCCTACCTAGAGGGTCTCAGCCCAGAGCCAAAGCACCTCCAGGGCCCTCTCTGCCCCTCGAGCCACGGACCCTGCCCGAGAGCCTGCAGCTCTGCCTCCGCCGCCCACTTCCAGTGCCCCCCACCCAGTGCCCCTGCCTGGATCTCCTTGGCCCTCGGTGTGTCCGCCCCAGCAGCGTGAGGGCCTCCAGCAGACACCAGGGGGCTACGGGCCTCGGGGGGGCGGCTGGCCCTGCAGGAGGCCCAAGGCCACTTCCTGCTCCTCCGGCCTTGAAATCGCCTGGACTCCGGCAAACGCGGGCCCACCGTGCAGAAGGAGAGCCGACAACCATGGTAGAAGCAGAGACGCCTGGGACCGTGGGCCGAGGACTCGCCCCTCTCACGTGGGCTCCAGAAAACACAGCTCTGAGCGCTCCAGAGGGGGCAGGTCCCACGAATCCACACAGAGGCTGCTGTGAGGCCACGGGCTCCGGGCACCTGATGGGTACAAGGGGCAGCGTGGTCCCCGCCTGAGCTGACTTTGCCCCGCCCCCGCCCCGGGACCTTCCTCCTCTCTGCCAGGATGACGGACTTCATCACGTTGCAGACTCTCACGGGGGAGGTTGGCACGTGGCGTCTCTGGTTTGGAATGGTAGCTCTGCACCAGCTGGGGACCAGGGTGCCTCCAGGGGGCCGGAAGATGGTGGCCTTCACTGCAGCTCACTTCCTCCTGGCTGCCATGGCTCGGTCGGCTCGGTCACAGCAGGGGCGCATGGCCAGAGTCACGGCAAAAGTAGCACGCACCCGGCCGGCTGCAGGGCTGTTCCGGCCGTGGCTTTGATGGGCAGGGGGGAAGGGCGGAAGGAACCCGTGCAGCCTTAGGCCCTCGAGAGACAAGCGCCTGAGTCGGGGAGGTGGTGCGGGGCAGGCTTGGGCTTCGTGGCCTGGGGAGACGTCCTGGCACGGCCGCCTCACCTGGACTCCACATCCGGCTCTGGCTCCTTCCCAGCCGGCCCTGCGCCTGCCTGCCAGCAGCCGATATGGTGGAGGAGCCTCTCCCTTGCTCCACGTCGCCTCTGGACCCGAGCCCGTCCGGGATGTGGGCGCCTTTTGGCCGGGGCGCTGTTGACACGCGCCCTCTGGTGCACTCATTCAGTGGGGACCAGGACTGCACCTGACCGTGGAAGGCTGCCCGGCCGGCCGCGGGGCCCTCCCGCCAGGAGCCACGTTCCCCGTGCCTCGCCTGCTCTTTCCGGGGTGGGGGGCAGAGACAGGTGCAGCCGTGGGGGTGGAGTCAGCAGGTGAGCAGAGGTGGGGTGGAGGAACGAGAGGGACAGCGTCTCCCTTCTTCACCACAGGACGGAAGCACAGACTGATGGTAATGGGCGGCCCAGCGATGGACGGCGCCCCCTCCCCCGCAGCGAGCCTCCGAGAGGGGGCCCTGGGGAGGGGAGGGGACTCCAAGTGCCCCAGCTGCAGCACCCACTGCCTGACCCCACAGCCCTTCACTCCAGGTCTCTGCCTCCAGCCCCTGAAGCCCCCTGGAAGGGAGGGCATGGTTCTCGTCCACGCTGCACTGGCAAAGCCTCCCTACCCCAGCTCTCCAGATGCTGCCAGAGCTCCCTGGGTACCGGCCCCTGGCCCAGGCGCCGCAGGTGCACAAATGAAGCCACGGCTGCTCCAGGCTTTGGGAGCTCCTGGTCCACTAGGAGGCAAGGCCAGCTCTCAGCTGGTGCCGTAAAGGACCACCCCCACCACGCTAGGGACCCTTGGGAGGGGGTGACTGGCTCTCATTAGCAGAGAAAGACACACGGGGGAGGGGGCATCCCAGCATCCTCCTCCCACCTTGCTCGCTCTTCCCCCAGGGAAGGGGGAGGGGTGAAGGGCTACAGACCAGAACCTCCAACCCCAACCCCAAGCCAGAGCTAATTCAAGTCCTTTTCAAGTTTAGAACCTAGGGGTGCAAATCCAGTCCTCCCCACCCCGTGTGCTCTGTGGGTCACCTCCTGGGCAATCCAAGCTAGGCCGTGGAGTGCGTCCTGATGGCCGCAGCAGGCTCCTGGCTCAAACTGTGCCTGGAGGGCCCCTGGATTCTGCGTTTGTCCAAGGCGATAAATTGCCTGCTTTGCTTAAGCCATGGGGAGCTGGTTTTCTCTCTCGTGCTAGGGAACACCCAGCCCCACATAGGGGACCACAGTGATCTTCAGGGAGGGGTCCTTGCTGAGGTGGGGTCTTGAAAACAAACAATGGTGACTTGTGGATTTGGTGAGAGAACCCAGACACAGAAGGTCCGAGGCTAGACGTGGAGCCGGAGCGGGGAAGTACAGGGCCCCCCGGCACTGTGGTGCGTGCGCCCATGCATCCCAGAATCGACGGTGATGAGCTACAGCGGAACTCGGAGTGAGGGGGCTGGTGACTACGTAGAAAATTCTGGAAGGACGCCTCGGACAACTCACTCATTCTCCGTGAATGAGCTCAGCAAGCAGAGTGGTCACCGGGCTCCCCAGGCGGGAGCTGCAGCACTGAACTTTGGGGTCTCCCAGAAAACCGGCCAGGGCGAGGGACATACACGTCCCAGCTGACCCTCATGCAGCTCCCTCCGGGGAGAGCCTCACTCTGGATCCACCCCTGCCCTTCGGGGAGAGCCTCACTCTGGATCCACCCCTGAGGCATCACCCGGCCTGTAGGTGCGAAAGCCCTGAAAGTCAGGTCGTAGGTGCCGGAAGCCGTGGTGGGAAAGGACCTTGACCATGCACGGCTTTTGGAGACTGCCGGAGAGCGGGCCCCCTGGCGTGCCAGGAAGCAGCTATGGTCTGCGGCAAGGCTGGGACCCCAGCAGGGGCTCCGTGACCCCATCGGGAGCACAGCTCCTCTCCCAGCACGGGCCCTGCTCGCCGTTTCCAGGATCTCGGCCGCGCAGGAAACCCCGGCGTCAGTGCCCTCAATTCGACCGTGTCCCTGTTTCCTCCCCCACAGCCTTTGATTGTATGAATGGAGAAGACACGGCCTCACTCGTGCAGGCTCAGTCTGCCTGTCCCCACGGCAGCCCCGAGCCCAGGCCCCAGCTCACCAGAGGGCAGAGGCGCCGGCTCCCTTCCTGTGCGCCGTGGGATGAGAGCTTCTGCCACCCTGTGCTCCCAGGAAGGCCAGCGGTTTCTACCTCCCGTCCAGCCCTTCCCGGGGCACCTGCTACTGTCCCTAGTGCCTCTGGACGTCAGCCTTGCCCTCTGCTGGGCCATCTCTCTGAGCTGTGGGGAGGGCTGGCATTGAAGATGCTGCCACAACACACCGGGTACCTGGTTCGAATCCTGGCTCTGACTCCTGACTCCAGCTACCTGCTAGTGTGCACCGTTGCAGCCACAGATGATGGCTCCAGCAGCTGAGTTCCTGTCCCCCACACAGGAGACCTGGATGGAGTTCCTGGCTCCCAGCTTCGGCCTCAGCCCAGCCCCGGCCGTTGCAGGCGTTTGGGGAGTGAACCAGTGGGTGAAAGCGCTCTCTCTCTCTCTCTCTCTCTCAAATACGCAGATACATTTGTTAAGGCTGTGAAGTTCCCCCCCACTTTCTGAGAAAAACCCCCCACCTGCCCCACACATGTGCCTGAGTGACAGCTGGGTGGACAGCCCACGCCGGAGCCTGACGCCCTTTCCCCACCTCCATCAGGGGAAGTCCCCGTCTCTCAGGGCAGTGCTGAGAGTCACGTAAGGGTGTTCTTAGCGTCCAGAGCTTTGGGGAGCCACCAGAAGCCCCCAACCTTCATCCTGAGTCCTTCCATCCTAAGCCCAAGCCCAGCCCCACGACAGCAACAGTCCGCTCCCTGGTGTGCGATGCGGCACAAGCAAACAGAGCCCACGGCTCATCGGCTAGGACTCCTGTGCTCCACACACACACATGGATGCCCACACGTGGGCACTGTCGGGGTCTGCGTCCGTCCGTGGGCAGTGTCCCCGTGCAGAGATGGGGCACAGGCCCACTCCTCTCCACTACGAAGTTGCAGCCCTGTGTGGGCCTGCAGCGATTGCCACATTAAAGAAAGCAAACTGAGGGGCCGGCACTGTGGCATAGCGGGCTAAGCCTCTGCCTGTGGCGCCAGCATCCCATATGGGCGCTGGTTCAAGTCCCGGCTGTTCCTCTTCTGATCCAGCTCTCTGCTATGGCCTGGGAAAGCAGTAGAGGATGGCCCAAGTGCTTGGGCTCCTGCACCTGCGTGGGAGACCCAAAGAAGCTCCTAGCTCCTGGCTTAGGAGCAGCTCAGCTCCAGCTGTTGTGGCCATTTTGGGAGTGAACCAGTGGATGGAAGACCTCTCTCTCTCTCTCTCCCTCCCTCCCTCCCTCTGTATCTCTGCCTCTCAAATAAACAAATAAAATCTTAAAAATAAGAAAACTGAGACCTATAATTCCGTTTGCTAAGGACTAGGACTGGGGGGAGCCTGGTGCTGTGAGGGCACGGACAAGGCACCCAAGGACAGGCGGGGAGGCAGGGGAGAGCGGCCCCCAGGGTGAGGCCGCCGAGAGGGCGGGGGCCATCGCTAAGAGAGGGTCAGAGGTGTTTCTTGGCGGCCGGCACCCCGGGAGCAAAGACCCAGAGGCAAGGGACACTCCGCTCCCTGGGACAGGGAGAGACCTGCGGGGGGGGAGGGGGGTGGGACAGCCCAGGGGTAGGATTCTCACGGCGGGGCAGGGTACCCAGGGCCGGCTCCTCCGCCACATTGGGTATTTGGGCCCTTCCTGCACAGTGACGGGCACTGAGGGGGCTGGGAAGGCTGCCAGCTTCCAGCGCTGTCGCCGTGTGGCTGTGGTGGCTCCATCCAGAGAGACTGGCAGAAGCTGCTTGGTGCTTAGGGCCCCCTGCAGGCCACACAGACCCAGGCCCCCGGGCAGGGCTGCGGGCACATCACAATGACACACCTGCCACCTGCTCTGGGCAGGATGGAGACACATTCAGGTCTCAGAAGCGGGGAGAGGGCGGGGTAGAGCCCTGACACAGTGGGGAGCCATGACACAAAGATGGGTGTGGGCCTGGTCGCCTCCGGAGAACCCAGACTGGCCACAAACACGGTATGTGGCACCTCGGCCACACTGGCCTGGCCGGGAACGCTTGACCAGCCCAGTGTGTGTTCTGGGCTGTTCCTGGGGGTCTGCTGAGCCTCATCCAGCAGCTGCCAGGCCCCTCTGTTCTGGAAACACCGCTGGGCAAACACACCAAGGGAAAAAGAAGTCCCCTTGAAATACATCACAAACTAGAACAGCCACGCCAGGAGGCCACGTCAGGAGGCCACGTCAGGAGGCCACGTCAGGAGACCCCATGTTTGTTCCCGCACAAACAGCAAGTCTGGCGTGCCTGCGGCTCCCACAGCCACCCTGGCTGCCAGCCACCCCCTCCATGGGAGAGAGGAGGCTGGCCCCATCCCTGTGCCCCCCACCACGAGGTCTCCCGGCCTGGGGTCCTGCCCAGAGATGCCTCACCATTCTGAGCCTTGGTGGTCACGTCTGTAAAATGGACGGGTGCACAATGGAAGACATGGTAAAATTTCAAAAAACGTCAGTTAGTGCAATTACTGCTATTAGTCTAATTACGCCGCTCGAAACATGGCATTTAGCCTGCCCCGCCCCAGGCCTGCCCCTCGACCCCGCACCCACCAGACAGACTCGCCCTGGAAGCTGCGTTTCCCGCGGCTGCACCCTGGGCCTGGAGGGGCCACAGCACAGCAGAGTCAAGCCTGGTGTTGCTCCGGACGAACCCCGTCCTGCGGCTGAGCCTCCCCTGTGGGAGGAGAGGGAAGGGACAGGGGCTGGGAGGGGCGGGGCTGCTCGGGGCACAGGTGTGGCCGTCCTGTCTGAAGGGGGGTAGGGGGGGGTTTGAGGCTGGGTTTGGAGACTGAGGGCTCATGGGAGACGCTCACTCCCAGCCCCGCTGAGGGAAGGCACCCCGCGGGCCCCGGGGCAGTTACCACGTGGTGTCACCGACAGCGCCATCAAACAAAGCCTGGGGCAACACCAGGAGCTCTGCTCGGACACCTCCGACCCTTGACCCCTACTGCTTGTGCACCTGCTCCTGGGATTCTCACGAGGCCGCTGGGGCCCACGGAGCCCAGGGTGTCGCGTCGTCCATAGACCCCAGGCTGGCTCCCGGTCTGCGTGTGGACCGAGGCCCAGGCTCTGTCCACTCCCCCAGAGGCTTCCCCTGCCCAGATTCTCCTCCCTTTCAGCTTATCCCCCCCCCCTCCCCCGCACAAATCACCTGCCTGGGGATTGTCACCCCAGGGCCTGCCCTCCGGTGCACAGCAGTTCCTTTTTCCCTCACTTGAATGTGAGGCTCCCTGCGGTCAGGGAGCCGGAGCTCGAGGGGCCTAGCAGACAACCGCGGGGGAGCCCAGTGGGCCGAGGGCCCCACGTGTGCGCGTCTGCCGTGGCGCCTGGGCCTGTGGTGGCTGCTCAGGCGGAAGGAGCAGGGCCCGGGGGTGAGAAGGCTGAACCCTCCCCTGGCTCCCCACCTGCCAGACCTGGGACCCCAGGAAAGCCTTGCACCCAGGCGTGACGTGGAAGACAGCCACAGTCGCTGTGGGGTAAAGGGAAGGCCAGGGTCCGCCTGCTGCCGAGAGCAGTCAGGGGAGTCGCTGTTGTGGCAAAGCTGCCGCACAGAACCTGCGGCGGCTGTGAAAGCCCAGTGGGGCTGCTGGGTGTCCGCGCCGGGAGGCACAGCTACGCCAGTGTCAGAACCACGTGGCTGACGCTCCTACTCGCGTGGTGCCCCAGATGCCCTGACACCTCTGAGCCTTCCTAAAGGGCCACAAGATGAGCAGTCACCACACCCCTGGGACTCCCCGTCCTGCCCTGGAAGACCCCCCCAGAGCCCCTGTGGCTCCAGCTCACTTGCAGGGTGGCCATGAACCTCCGGGACCTGGCACGCCCCAGAGCGCACCCACGCTCCCTCTGGGCGAGAACTGGCTTCCACTCTGCTAAAACTTAGCCCCCGCCGCCCTTCGTCCACACCTCGTCCTCTGTGCCTGGAGGCGAGAGCCTGGGCCCCTGGCCCCTTCTGAGCTTGCACTGGGCTGTAGGCACCCCGTGGTTAAGCCGCCAATGGAGACTTCCGCATTGTCTCGGAACTGGTTCTCGTCCAGGGCGCCCCTGTGCCACCCGCTACCCTTCAGACCTGCAGGCACCAAGTTCAAACCTGAGACCGAATCGCGGGCTGCCCGCAGGACAGACCCCTGCCTGGGACAACTCTGGGCTGGAACCAGGGCTAGCAGCCAGCACCCAGTGAATCCGCACAGCAAACGGATTGGGGGGGGGGACTGCTGACCCCCTTTGCAGATGGGAAAAGTAAAGTTCACAATGTGAGTTATATAAGGAGAGACTCGACAGATAAAAATGATAGCACTCGGGCCCGTGAACCACTAGGAATCAAGACGCAGAGAGATTGGGGGGGCGGCGTCTGCACGAAAGGCAGGAACCACTCTATCTGGAACCCACAGTGTCGGCGTCTGGAGTGTGTCCTCGCCTGTGTGAGCGCGCAGGTGTGGGTTCCGTTTGGTCGTTATTAAGTTTTCTCTCCTCTGGAACAGAGAAGTGAACATTTCCCGGTGCTAAAGCGTTGCCCCAGCCCGGCCCCACCTCTGCCTTCTGCCCGAGCCGGGAGGTGGATCACACGCCCGAGGGCCGCAGGGAAGAAGTGCGGCCTCCCTGAACCGGCTAATGGCGATAATTACACACCGTAAACAGTCTCGGATGCAATTACGGCGGGAGGCCCAGGGCTGGGGCGCGCTCCCTGTTGAGACTGGCATCGTGGGACGGTGGGGGCTGCAGCCTCCTCCCCCCCCCCCCCCCACCCAGGCACCTGGGCCCTCTGCGGTCTCCCAGTTCAAAGCCTGCCTCCCAGTGGGAGCCACGTTCTGGCCGGATGCCTGGCTGGGCAGAGGGGATGGGCCCTGCCTCCGAGCTTACATCCAGAAACAACGCAGCCGGGGACCCCGGGCCCAGGGGGGAGCCTCACCATGGAAGAGAGGTGCGGCTGCTCCTTGGAGACTGGAATCCCACTGGGCGTGAATTCACCCTGGCCTCTTCCCCTGCCCCTAACAGCTCCGTCTGCCTGGAGTCCACTTGACACCCCGGTGCCTCTCTGACCTGCAACCCTTCTGTTTGTGAGTTCACCGATTCCACAAATGTCCACTGGGTGCCTCCATGAACAACAAGGACAAGCAAGGCTGCCGTCCAAGGCGTCTCCATTGCCACACCTGGCCCCTGCAGCAAGCCCCCGCCACCTCCTCCCGGTCCCCAGGGGTCCTCTCCAGCCCCTCCAAGGTCAGGCCGGAAAACCCGGGTCTGGCCAGCTCCCTCCTCTGCCTGCGGACCCCCCAGGAGCAGCACGCTGGCCTCGTGTGGGACCAAGTCCTGGCAGCCCCTGCCCGGTGGGGCCCCATGCCTGTGCCGCGCCCCACCTCTCCCCTCCCTTACGTTCTGAGCTCCAGGCACCAGGCCTTCTCTCTGTCTTCCTGCCTCTGAGCCTTTGCACACACTGTTCCCCATCACAGATGATCTCTCCTCCTCGCCTTCTCTTGCCCCGAAAACTTCAACTTCAACTTGAGTCCACTTTGAGCAGGAAGCCCCCTCTTTCTTGAGCCAGGCACCCCAAGACAGTACACTCTACCGAGTTTCCCGGATGTGCCTCCTGGTAGGTAAATATTTTGCAATTACTTGCTTAATGTCTCTGTCTCCTGACAATTTTTCAAAGTCCCCCCCCAGCAGGCCCTTCCTGGCTTGCTCACTGCTGCATCTCCAGGGCCCTGCCCGTGGTGGGTTTTCTTGTGACTGAAGGAACGAGTGAGCAGGTGAATGGGGGAGTCAGCCAATGAGGAGCAGAGGCCACATTGGTTTCCTTTCTGCTTCCTGGTGACCCACGTTGAGCCTTCTGTTCATTTTCGGCTTCGTTCTTGTCACTGTTCCTTCTGTCCTTTGCTTCGCAGGACCCTTGGGGTTCAGGGTTGTGGGGAGGAAGGACGGCTACCGGTCATTTGCTGCTCCTCCCATGGAGCGGTCAAGTCCAGATCGCCTCCCCCTGAATCCTGGCCGAGGGGTGACTGATCTGGCCCATCAAGCCGGTGGAACAAAGGGGCCACCTGCACCAGGTCCGCCAGGTCTTGCCTTCAGCGGGGTGTCAGGGGGCTCTGCCTCCGTCCTCCCCGAGCACGGGTGGAGCCGAGAGGCTGCCACGCTCCAAGGAAGCCCACACCCAAGCAAGCCATCATCGAGCCATGCAGAGGAAGGAGAGAGAGAGAGAGAGAAAGAGAGAGAGAGAGGTGCCCAATGGCTTCTGATTGCCGTCTTCCAGCTGAGGTCTCGGATGCCTGCTGTCCCAGCTGGACACTGTCACCCATCCCACAAGGCTGTGACCCAGCACAGCGCGGAGCAGCTGCCCTCAGGGGGATGCTTGGAGAACGGGCTTTCCCCAGCCTCGGCGGAGAAGACGACGCCCTGAGACATCTACACAATGCCCATCCCCTCGCACACACACTCTCTGCACTTGCAAGTCTCCCACAGCGCTCCTCGGGGTAAAGACAAACAGACGGCGGCGTAGACCTGTGGGTTTCTGACTCGGGGGCAGGAGCATTCCTTTGGTTTTGTGTTTTGGAGAGCCTGTCCTCACAGTCTTTGATTTTTCCAAAACAGACTCGCAGTTGGTTTTCATTTTCCGTGTGACTGCTGGAAAATTCTAATCCCTCACGCAGGACCTGTATTTTAAGATTGTCAGTCAAGGGAGCGAGGAAGAAAACAGTATCCAGAGAGAACAGAACATTCCAGAATGTGTGTGGGGGAGAGAGGAGAGCGCCCCGTCCTGCCCGGGCCTCAGCCTCCTGTTCCCCAGGGGGCTGGCGCAGGCGGAGTCACAGCCGGAGGTGGACACTGGCGCAGGCGGAGTCAGCTGGCCGTGGACATGGACTCCTCTGAGGTCTGGAGGCACCGTCTGCCCTGAGCTGAGGGCCCCGTCTCGCTCGCTCGTCTGTTGTTGTGCCGTGTTTGCTGGCTGAACGCAAGTGGACCCTGCCTGGAAGCCAGGGTCTGTGGGTCTTGTCCCCGGGCGGAAATGCATGTGGCGCCCGCGCCAGGCTGTTCCATGGCGATGCTGTGCACGGGGCAGGTGGATGGGCCGCTCACACAAAGCACGGGGTCTCCCGTCACAGCCTGTCCCAGACAGAGGGCCTGGAGGCTCTGAGCCACATTCACGACGCGTGGAGCAGGAGCAGGAGCAGCCTCGGTCTCCTCCCTGCTGCTTCCTTCAGGGGAGGGAGACAAAGGGAAGAAGAGGGGGGAGGAGGGACTGGAGGGAGGAGGGAGGGGCTAAGTGGGAAGGTTTGGGTGAATCCCAAAGCCAGGCTGAGGCTGCCGGGGAAGACGGTGCTAGAGCAACCGCCAGGGGGGCCCCGGCGTGGAGAGTGGGAAACCAGCGAACCAAGCGGAACACTCAGGGTTGGTGTGGTCAGGGAGCTGGAGGGCTGGCTGGCTGCAGGTCAACGGTCCACACGCTGCTCTCCACCCTGCAGCCCAGGCCACGCCCTGCCTGTTCTTCAAATCCTGCAGCAGCTTCTCAACGCTCTCAAGAGAGACCGAGCCCTCCCGAGCTCCCTCCTGCACGCCTTGGCTTGGCCGATTTCCTGGACCTTATGAAAGCCCCGGCTTTCTCCGCTCAGACGCACCAGGCTTCTTTCTCTGCCCGCTCCTGCCTCAGGGCCTTTGCACACGCGGATCCGGCTTCTCGCTCTCCTTATCTAATCAACAGCCCCTTGTCCTTTCCCTGCTGGTCAGTCCCTTGAACCCTCTGGGCTCTGAGCTCTCCCAACCCCATGATTTTCGCCCCTGGACCCCAAATCCGAGTTAGCGTCGGCAAGAGGTGCTTCCCTCGCGAGAGGGGTAGCTCTGTAGGAAGCAGCTAAGAAATGCTGCTGGAGGAGAGGGCGCTGTCCATCACTCGCCGGGATGACGAGGGACGCCTGGGGCTCTTTGTCCTGGTTTGCTTTACTCAGCGGGAGTGACCCCAACAGCCCCTCGGGAAAGGGCCAGTTATGTAGGACTTGTCCTCCACGAGGGAGGCGAAGATTTGGATCTAATTTGTGCTACCACCGAGGCCACAGGTTTGAAGGCCCCCAGGAAAGCCCGCCCTTCCCTCTCGTTCATTGTGAACGATGTTGATTGGCTGCGGCTCCGCTGACCCCTACCTCACGCCAAACACAGACAAGCAATTCTGAGAGTGTGAATCTAAATGCAGCGGATCAAACTGTCAGATTTTATGATGCTAACAAAGGAAATTCAATTTCTGACCCTTGATAGGCAAAGAGTTCCTAGGCGGATGCTTAACACATTGAATGAGATGGAAAAGACGGCTCAGTTGGACTATCTGATCGCTAACAGCTTCGGCCCCTCGAAGGAAACCACCAAGAAGGTAATAGAAGGCCACAGAGTGGGAGCAAACGTTTGCAATCTAGACAGTCAACAACAGGCTCGTACCTAGGGAATTGTAAAGAGCTTCTATGAACCCTTAAGAAAAAGATGGAGAACCCCATGGAAGATGGAGAAGGGACTGGGAAAGGTGACCCACACAGGAGGGTCTTTCAACATCCTGTGGACGTGTGGAGGAGCGTCTCCCCTTTCCTCACTGGGGCACTGCACATCAAAGTTACAGGAAGACGCTACACCCACCTGCCAGAATTGCCGAAATTCAAAACTCGGGTAGCAAGTGCTGAGCGTGGGTTACCACGAGCAGCGTGAGTGCGAAGCGGTTCAATCCCGGGTGTGTGCCGGACAGCCCCTCATAAAGCTGGGCCCATCCGTTCTGCGGCTGGGGGCAGGCCTCGCACCCTGGACACAGCCACAAAGTCGTGTACCAGCCCGGCCACGGCAGCCACGGCCACGAATATGCACCCACGGCAGGGACACACGTGGTGCATTCCGTAGGGTGCAGCTCAACAGAGAAAGGAATAAGCGAGAGCTCCCTGCTTGCCCCTAGGCCGGCGCCGTGGAGTTGTGCAAGAGACGCCAGACACGGGAGGCTGTGCACAGCGTGGCCCCATGGTGCAGGGTCCAAGAGAAGACCCTGCCCATCTCCAGGACATCTGGGGTAGGGACAGGGATGGGGTCACGTGGCGGGCGGCTGGCGCTGTGATCACTTGGCAGAGATCCGCAGAGCTGGACACCCGTGGCTTGTGCGCGTCTCTGCACGCAAGCTGAGTTCTGTGAGCGTTTGCCCAGAACACGAGCGGAAGGCAGCCAGCCCCTCGCCCTCCTCGTGGTGCCGGAGCACGCACCCTACGCTCAGAAGACCCGTCCACGCCGGGCAGCTGTGGCCGTGTGGCTCGGGGTAGCTGTGCCTCCGCTCTCTCGTCTGTGAGAGGCAGGCAGTGAGGATGGCGGGGGCTGGCACTGGCTGCCACGGGGGCAGAGACGATACCTACAGAACGAGGGCAAGCGGGCGGCGGCCCGGACTCGCGTCCGGATCTCCCGACGGCAGGGTGGTCCCCACGGGTCAGCCGCCTCTGGCCAACGTTCAGACCTGGTCTTGCTCTCCCTCGGGCTGGGGCTTGGCCGCGGCAGGTGTTTAGAAAATCTCCAGCAAACTCTGGGCAGGGAGTCAGGGGACCTTTGAGGCAGAGCAAGCAAGAGAAAGCAAGAGTCCCGGAGATGGATGGTTTCGGAGCCTGGGGTAGCGGTGGGGCCACTGGCCTGAGGCTCCCGGCTCCCCCCACAGCACCTCCCCGGGGAGCAGACCTGTGGCACCTGGGCCCCTGAGCACACCCAAGCCACAGCACGGAAAACGGGAGGCGCGGGAGAAGGGGCACCCCTGAACCCTCCAGAATTTCCGCTGCTGGTGTGGGCTGTAAGGTCACACGGGGACCCCCAAAAGCCAGGAACAGCGTCCCCTGAAGGCCTCGGACGTGTTGCGGAAGTTGCCCCCTCCCCATCCGGGGGCAGCCCCCACTCCCCTTCCTGCCGCGTCCCCACCCAGCAGCGGGCAGCGCCCGGATGGTAGCAGGGGTAGCAGGGGCAGGAGGCCAAGATGCAGGCTCCCGCCCAGGGGAGTGCACACCACCCTCAGGGGTGCTGTCTGACAGGACGTAATAAAAATCGTTTAATCTTTGTCACCGGGGGTAGGCGGGGAGGCCAGAAGTGTCAGTGTTTTAGAGGGAAATTTTAATTAGTATGCAAATTCTGCTGGCGGCGCTGAAATGTCACCCGCTAAGTGAATGCTGAGCCGAGTTCAGGTATTTATCTGATCCCGTCCTGCCAAGGTGCCCGTGGGTTTCCCACGTGTGGGATTGCAGCGTCGCAAAAACAAGACGATATCCTCGCTCGGCTGCCACGAGCCGGCTCAGGGCCCCGCCGCCCGCCGTGTGCCTGGAAGCCTCCAGGCGGCCGCCACCGGCTCTGGCCGCTGCACACGTGGCCTCTCCTTCTTGCCCCCTGAAGTGGGCTGCGGGGCTGCCAGGGAGACCCTCCTGCCCATGGCCAGCAGCCCACCCCCCACACACACCAGGGCACATCCCGGGGGTCCTGAGGAGGACACATGAGTGCCCGAGTCATGTCAGAAAACCCATGTGACCCACCCCAGCGGGAAGGAGGGAGATCACAGGGACCACGCCTTCCTCAACACCAGGGTGACGGGATCCCAGGAGAGCACCGAGCAGCCCTTTGCTGAGTTGGGATCCCCTCCCCTGTTGCGATCACAGCACAGTTTGAACGGTCATTACAATTTGCAGAACCGTCATACATGTATATATGTGTGTGCCTACATGTCATGTGTTGCACACATGTGTATATATGTTTACACGAATGCGTGCGCATGTCGTGTGTGTACTCGTGTGTGCCACACGTGTATTCGTGACACGTGTGTGCATGTCACACACACATGTGTGTGCGCACGGCCCCAGCCCCACGCGGCCCACTTCTCACTCAGCTCCCACCCTCGTCCAGACAGTGGCTCTGCCAGCCCCAGCTGGGTCTCAGCCGCTTCTAAATGCGTCCGTGCATACGTGTTGCACGCATGTGTGCCTCCGGATGCCTTGGGGCACGTGTGTGCATGCATGTGCACACACGTGTTGGGGGAATTCTGATAATCCCACTTTGCTGGAGACACCACCCCCTCCCGTGCCCGACCTGCCCTCCTCTGCCCGACCCGGCGCAGCAGTGGGAGGAAGACGGCCTGGCGGGCAGCCTCGGAGCCCCGGGAGGCACTGGGCAGGCAGTGCCCGCACGGGAGTCAGTTCTCAAGGTGGCCTTGCCGCTGGCCGGCTGAGACCGCTGGCCCCCAGGGCTGCTCCCCGACCCCCTCCTTTCCAGGTCAAGTGGCGCTGCCAGCACCCAGGTGGCCACACCCCTGGCTGGGGCATCCCCTGGGGAAGGAGAGAGGCCAGAGCAGGCAGGGGTGGAATTCAGGCCCAGCAGCAGCTGCTGGGGAGCTAACTGTGGCTGTGGAACACCTGCCTCCGGCTCCTGGCATCCACGGGTAAAACCCAAGCCGACTGGCAACGCGGCACCCTTCCCCTCACTCCGTCCGCTTTGCCCTCTGCGGGGACGAGGAAACACGGGGGCGAGGCGTGCGGGGGTCTCTAAGGACTCCTCTCTGTGTCCTGCCGCGGCCGTTAGAAGATGCAGGCTGCAGACCCGCTGTGCACCAGCCCAGGCTCAGCTCTGGGGCTGAGCAGCCACTGGCGGAGCCCACGGTTTTTGCGGAGAGCAGAGATGGACAGGAGGGCGGGGAAACCCCAGAAGGCCACCAGACCTCTCCCAGCCTCTGCAGAGCGCCGAGCTGCGGGGAGATCGGTGATCCCGACACCAGGGGCCCAGGGCCTGGCCCCTCTGCACATCCTGACCTCAGCCGCCGCCACCGGGAGTGGCTCTGCCCAAGGTGCTCCTCTCTGTTCTCTGCCTCGGAGCCTTCTGGGAGCAGGAAGCGCCCTCAGCTGCACCCGGGTGCGAGCCAGAAGCATGGACAGGGGAACGGGTAACAGCAGCGGAGGCTGCTTCCCACCAGGCCCTGCACAGCCCCAGCCTGGGGGCCACCAAACAGAGCCCAAACAGAGCCCCGGCTGAGGGGAGAGCCTTGCCGCGTGAGAGCAAAGGCAGGAAAGTAGCCAGCGTCCGTGCTCGCCCAAGTGAGCACCACAGTCCCCAATCCTTCGCCTCCCTCCCAGAGATCCCAAGGTTAATGCCCGGGTCTCAAGGCTTCTAGAAACCTGAAAAGCTGCACACGTGCACACAGGGCCGTGGGGCCTGGAGGGACTGGGAGGAACTGGGGCTTTGCCCCCTGGAACCGGAGACCCGGCTTCTCCTCTTCCTCTGGGGCCCCTGCCTGCCGTGGCCACCCTACAAGGCGCCCTGTGGCCCAGCAGGTGGATTAGTGTTGGGCACGGTAAAGAAGACACGTAGGGATGGGCGTCTGGCTTGTGACCCTGGCTGTGCCTGGGGATCAGCTGGGCGGCTCTGATGCTCCAGTGAGGCCAGTGTGCACCTCACAAGGCGGGGTGAGCCGGAGGGACAGTGGCCTGACCTGGCCCGGGTGGACCCCTCCCATGGGAGCTGCCTCTGCAGCTCTGTGTTCCAGGACTGAGAGCTGGCGGGCAGTGCTGGTCACCCGGGGCCACCTCTGGGCCAAGACAAAGGGGAGCACGGGACTTGGCCTGTCCCTGGGTCTCCATCGCTGGCTGGCTATGGACCAGGCTGACCAGCAAGAGAGGAGCCTCTCTCTCCACAAAGATGGGGCCTGGGAAACGGGCACACAAGGGTTCGCAGGTGCGGTCAGTTCACCTCAGCCTCCCCAGCCTATGGACCAGGGCTCCACTCATCCGTGCACGCTCACCGCCAGCTGCACGGGCGCATGGTGGAGGGGAAGAGCATCCACCCACTCCCTGGGGGCCCTGTGGGAGGGCCGAGCCTCCCTCCCCTCCGGGAGTCTGGAGGTGGGGGAGGGTGAAGGGCCGGACGCCATGCCAATGCCTTGACTCCAGGGCTCCTTAAAGATGCGCTGCGGGGAAAGGCGGCCTCGGCTCCTAAGCAATGCTGACGGCAGAGCTCGGCGTCTGGCCCAGCCCCCGAGGGGACAGGTGGCCACGGGGGCGTCACACCTGGCGGAGGGAAGGCCACCTCGCTCTTGTCCCTTTGCCTCCCTGCTGGACCGGGAGGTTGGAGCACAGGGCTGCCATCTGTGCCCCCGGCTCCAGGTCACATTCTGGGCTCACTGAACGTCACGGTGCACCTGGCTTTGCCAGCTCCCTGGAGCTTGGGAAACGGCTCCTGCTCCTGCCCCTCCACATCCTGCCCGGCCGCCTCAACAGGTCTCCGGGACCCGCTGCCCGCGTCCACCTCCCGGTCCCTGCCCTGCACTGGCCACTGCCGGCCTCCTGGGCAACCGCCGTGGCGTCTCCCGCTCTCCCTGCTCCACCCCACCTCACACAACCCACGCTCCATGCAGAAGCCAGGAAGGCCCCGCGGGAGGTACCTCTGCCCTCTGCCCTCGCTGTGCCCACCCGAATCGCTGCTGCAGCAGGACCAGGGAGGCAGACTGCCCCCCGGGGCACATTCAGCTCTGCCTGCATGGGCGCCACGGGCTGCCCCTCACCCCGGCCTGCCGGGGCTCTCTGTGCCCTCTCCTGCCTGCCAGCCCCCAGGGCGCCCACACTCCCCAGCCAGCCCACTCCTCGGCCTGTCCCGCTCCAGTGTGCGTGCGGCTTTCAGGCCTCTGGGGGGGGTCTCCCACCCCCGGCCAGGCACCCCAGCTCCTGGGTCCTCGTGCTGGCTGTGAGACTCCCGAGGCAAGGACAGCCTCTGCGTTTTCCCCACGGCAGCGGCTCGCGGAGCCCTGATGCTGGCGCTCTGCTGGATCTCTTTAATCGGAGCTGATGGCTCATGTTGCTCGGGGTGTATTCCTGTCCCACACTGCCCTGAGCAGCGCCAAGCGCTGGCCGCCTCACTGCCTCCATGCAACCGGCTGTGTGGAGGACACGTTTTAGGCCTATTGAACGCACAGGGAAGTTGAGGCCTAGCGTGTCACCTGCCCCGTGACCCACAGCAGGCAAGCGGCAGGGCTGGGGATCAAATCGAGGTTGAGGTCTGGGGATCAAGTCCAGGCCCAGGGGCTCGGGGAGCCGTGCTCACACCCCCAGCTGCACTGTCACCCCTCCGAACGAACAAGTGGACAATGAATGAATGCATGAGGCCCGGGCAGCAGAGGGCTCCAGGCTCACCCTGACTCGCCGTGAGCCTGGGCCAGCACCACCGTTCTCCGGGCCTCAGTGTCCCCTGGAGAGCGCCAGAGCCCTCTCTGGGGTTACCCTTAGCTGTTCCCCACCTCGGCCGTTTCTTGGCGACCAGCCCGTTTCAGCCCCCTGGGGCTGGTGGCTTCCAAACCAAGACCCCAGTCGGGCAGTTGCCCGTACCCCTGGCCTTTGCTGGCTTCCCAGGCCATGACGTTTGGGTAGCAGATGGTGCCGGCAGCCAGAGTCCCAGCAGAGGCAGGAAGTGGGTTGGGGAAAGACCAAGCTCTGCTTCTCGGCTGTCGGGAGCCTCCGCTCAGCGCTGCTGTCGCGTTCCAGGCCAGCGTTGCTTTCTGGGCAGCCCGGAGAGCCACACCAAGTATTGGTGACATCAATGCACCAGCCAGTGTTTCAAACCCCTGCGCTGGGGCCCGTGCACTTCTGCGGATGACGGCGCCACGGCAAAGCGCGGGTCCCGTGGGACGTGAGAGCACCATACGTGGTCCCTCGGGGCCCTGTGTAGCCGGTGCCTTGGGGACATTCAGCCGCTGGTGGTGGCAGGACCATCCTCAGGGCGACCTTGGATGGATTCATTCCCCTCCCCCAGCCAGCACCTTCTGAAGAACATTCTATAGACCGTGTGGAGAGAGCTCAGTCTGTCCTGGCCCCCAGGACACAAGATGGCCTGGGGGTGTCCAGGCCCCGGGATATAAAACCCATGCGGGTGCTCTCTGGGGCCCCTCAGTGGCAGTGGAAGGGGGCACACGTAATCGAGGTGCCTCCTGCCCGGGGGCTCGCTCCGCCTTGGGGCTTCTGCTGTCCGACTGCTCGCTGTGACGTGCTGTGTGCGAGGGTTCTGCCTCCGAACTCACAGCCGGCGGTGACCGACGCACCGAGCACCTGCTTTGCCTGCGAGTGTCTAAGAGATGCAAGCTCAAGTCTGTCTGGCCCAGGGCTCTTTAGCCCTCCGGGGTTCCTTCCAGGGCCCCCGTACAGGGCGGTCACGGGGAGCTTGCTTCCCCCTTCCCCTGAACGTGGGCTTTTTCTCAGCACCAAGTCTGACGAGGAGTGTTCTGTGCGAAACGTGAGTGCTTGGAGAAGTTGTGCAGAGAACTAACCTAACCAGACCTAACCAGACCTAACCAGGCCTAACCAGGCCTAACCAGGCTCACCTGTCACGAGTTCCTTCACGGAACAGAATCAAAGTTGGTGAAACCAAGGCTGCCACAGGCCCTGAGCTCTTCTCCAGCCTAAGAGGTGTGAACTCCTGGCCCGGAGGAGAGAGCCGCATCTACTCCCTTAGGTTAGGAGGATGGGCCTTGCTAGTCCAACCAACTTTCTCTTTCTTTCTCTCTTTCTTTCTTTAAGATTTATTTATTTATTCAAAAGTCAGAGTTACACAGAGAGAGGAGAGGCAGAGAGAGAGACAGAGAGAGAGAGAGAGAGAGGTCTTCCATCAGCTGGTTCACTCCACAGTTGGCCGCAACGGCTGGAGCTGCACCGATCCGAAGCCAGGAGCTCCTTCCGGGTTTCCTATGTGGATGGAAGGCCCAAGGACCTGGGCCATCTTCTGCTTTCCCAGGCCATAGCAGAGAGCTGGATCAGAAGAGGAGCAGCCGGGTCTCAAACCGGTGTCCATATGGGATGCCCTTGCTTCAGGCCAGGGCGTTAACCTGCTGTACCACAGCTCTGGCCCCATCAACCAACTTTCAGTACAGCACAATTCCAAGGCAGTGGCAACGTGTTCCCCGAGAATTGGGTGTGGCCGGGCTGAAACGGGCCTTAGTGATTCTGGTACCTAATCCGAGCTCATTACTTAGATCACCTTTGAATTTAAAAAAGGAAATAATTCCATTGCACGAGGAGCGTTACTACAGGCAAGGGACAAGACCTTCTAAATAAAAGTAATAAAACGATCGAGCCCCTCTCAGCCCTGCACGGGTGTCACCCCGCGGAGCTCTTGGCGGAAGAAGGAAGTCCTCCCCTTGGACTGTGTCTGCTGCTGTGGTTTGGGCAGGGGTCGCCCCACCGACTTGTGAGCTGACTTTGTGGGGTGATGCCGTCACCGTCTCGAAGCCAGGGCAGGGGTCAAGGCTGGACGGTGCGGGGTTTGAGCTTGGCTCAGGGTCTCCCTCCGCAGTGGGCAGTGTCCCCAGCCTCTGGACATCTGCAAAGTGAGAGCATCGGAATGGCCCCTTCACGTGCACACGCACACACGCGCACACACGCGCGCACATGCACACACAGACACACACGCACGCACATGCACACACACACACACCCCACAGCAGCCAGAGGCACAGGTGCATGGGGCGTGTACGCATGCGCACACAGGTCGGGGGTAGGGGTGTGGAGGCCTCTTCTGCACAGGGTCACCATGGAGACTGAGGAGGGTTCATCCTTGTGTGGGGGCCACTGCCGTCTCCTCCATCGTCATCGCATGGGGTGCGGGCGGCGCTGTGCCATGCTCTTTCTCAGATGAGCTCAGAGAGGTTGGACGTCTTGCCTCAGGACACACAGCCAGCGAGCGGAGTGTGAGACCCAGGCCGAGGCTGAGTGATGGCAGCGACGGAGCCCGGAGCCCCTGAGCGGGTCCTCCTTTGCAGTCAGGTCAACAAATCATGTGTGCATTTAGAATTTCTCAATCAAGTTCAAGCAGAAGCCCTGGGAAGATGGTGTGCCTCCCGACCCCAGAGGCTTGCGGTGAGTGATACTGCCGTGGCCCAGGCGGGGACGGCTCAGGGAACAAGGGGTTAAGCAGACGGACGCCCGTGGGCCACCCTGCGCCTTCCCTCTGCCCCGTGCCTGATTTACACGTGCAGACATGCGGGCGGCTCTGCGGGAGGAAATGGCCACCTAATACCTTCCTCATGTTGTGTCACGGCCCCTGCAGCCCCGCGGGGCGCCCCGGGGAGGCCCTGGCTGAGCCGAGTGAGAGCGCCGAGCGCGGCTGGGGTCCCCACCTGGTCTTGAGCTTTGCGGAGCGTCCTAGGGGTGGGAACCCAGCAAGCCCCAGGGGATCTGCCACCGAGGAAGTGGGGGAGGGTTGCAGACAGGAGCCGCTTGGTCCCTTTAAGGGCAGAAGCGAGCTGTCCTCCGAGGTTGCCTGTCTGGGTACCATCGGCAGGGCCCCGCGACACCCGGGGCTACAGGAAAAGGCTCGGTGCCCGGGAGCCAGCTCTCTGAAGAAGAGCCACAGTCGGCCACGTACGGTCCCGCTTGGCACTGACGGGCAGGACGCTCAGAGCCCAGCTGTCTGGTGGGGAGGTCGCGTCCAGAGAGAAGGGAGCGGCTCCTCCCGCCTTGGCCGTGGAGAGGGGGGTGGGTTTCCTTGCTGGGATTCAAGGCAGGGAGCACAGTGGGGCCTTTATTTATAAAGGGGACCTTGTTTGCCCAGAAGCGCACCCAAGGGAGAAAGCGCCCGGGCGAGGCTGGGGCAGCCGCCCAGTGAGAGCGCGGGCCGGGCGTCTGGGACATCCTGCTGGGTGATCTCCCACTGCAGCGGTGTCTCCCAGCCTCGGCACCGCTGACACAGGAACCCACCGTTCCTTGCCGTGGGGGCTCCCTGGTGCACTGTGGGCGTTGGGCAGCCTCCCAGGCTCCCCTGCTGAGACGCCAGCGGCAGCTCCAGCCGGGGGTGACGACCAGCCCGGTGTGCAGAGTGCAGGCAGCCGGCTGTGGCCCGGGTGCTGCATGGGAAGGCAGCAGGTGCAGACCGGGGGCTCTTGTGGGCTGCAGTGAGCTGCCCAGCACCGGGGTCCCTGGGGGGCTCAGGAGGACTCCGTCCTAGAGAGGCTGTGCTGGGCTCCGTGTGCACCTCCCACTTCCTCCTCACAGCGCCCCCTCCTAACCCACCCCATGGACGCGGCCAGCCCAGGGCCCTGATGGTGGTGATGGTCTCCACGGCCACGGAGGTCCTCCGGCTTCCTTCTGGAGTGTTCTTTCTTCTTTTTCTTTTAATGATTCACTCAATAAATTCTCCCTGCTGGGCCACACAGGGGTGCTGGCTTCCGGGGCCCCAGGAGGAAGGTGGGTGTGGAGGCCGAGCAAATCCTCCGTGTGCGTGGGTGACACGGACCAGGTGTCAGGGGACGGGAGGGCGGGAGGCAGAGAAGTCACCCCTGCGGGGGCAGACCTGGGGGGCTCCCACCTCTCCTGCTTCTCCTGCCACGTTCCTAACACGGTGCCCTGCCTCTTTCTCATCTCCCCCCCCCAGCCTCTCTCTCCCGTGGGTGCCCTTCCCAGGCCCCCTCTTTCTCCCCCCCCCAGCCTCTCTCTCCCGTGGGAGCCCTTCCCAGGCCCCCTCTTTCTCCCCCCCAGCCTCTCTCCCCCTGTTGGAGCCCTTCCCAGGCCCCCTCTTTCTCCCCCCCCAGCCTCTCTCTCCCTGTAGGAGCCCTTCCCAGGCCCCCTCTTTCTCCCCCCCCAGCCTCTCTCTCCCTGTAGGAGCCCTTCCCAGGCCCCCTCTTTCTCCCCCCCCCAGCCTATCTCCCCCTGTCGGAGCCCTTCCCAGGCCCCCTCTTTCTCCCCCCCAGCCTCTCTCCCTGTAGGAGCCCTTCCCAGGCCCCCTCTTTCTCCCCCCCAGCCTCTCTCTCCCGTGGGAGCCCTTCCCAGGCCCCCTCTTTCTCCCCCCCAGCCTCTCTCTCCCTGTAGGAGCCCTTCCCAGGCCCCCTCTTTCTCCCCCCCAGCCTCTCTCTCCCTGTAGGTGCCCTTCCCAGGCCCCCTCTTTCTCCCCCCCAGCCTCTCTCTCCCGTGGGTGCCCTTCCCAGGCCCCCTCTTTCTCCCCCCCAGCCTCTCTCTCCCGTGGGAGCCCTTCCCAGGCCCCCTCTTTCTCCCCCCCAGCCTCTCTCTCCCGTGGGAGCCCTTCCCAGGCCCCCTCTTTCTCCCCCCCAGCCTCTCTCTCCCGTGGGAGCCCTTCCCAGGCCCCCTCTTTCTCCCCCCCAGCCTCTCTCTCCCGTGGGTGCCCTTCCCAGGCCCCCTCTTTCTCCCCCCCAGCCTCTCTCCCCCTGTTGGAGCCCTTCCCAGGCCCCCTCTTTCTCCCCCCCAGCCTCTCTCCCCCTGTTGGAGCCCTTCCCAGGCCCCCTCTTTCTCCCCCCCAGCCTCTCTCCCTGTAGGAGCCCTTCCCAGGCCCCCTCTTTCTCCCCCCCAGCCTCTCTCTCCCTGTAGGAGCCCTTCCCAGGCCCCCTCTTTCTCCCCCCCCAGCCTATCTCCCCCTGTCGGAGCCCTTCCCAGGCCCCCTCTTTCTCCCCCCCAGCCTCTCTCTCCCTGTAGGAGCCCTTCCCAGGCCCCCTCTTTCTCCCCCCCAGCCTCTCTCTCCCTGTAGGTGCCCTTCCCAGACCCCTCTTTCTCCCCCCCAGCCTCTCTCTCCCGTGGGTGCCCTTCCCAGGCCCCCTCTTTCTCCCCCCCAGCCTCTCTCTCCCGTGGGAGCCCTTCCCAGGCCCCCTCTTTCTCCCCCCCAGCCTCTCTCTCCCGTGGGAGCCCTTCCCAGGCCCCCTCTTTCTCCCCCCCAGCCTCTCTCTCCCGTGGGAGCCCTTCCCAGGCCCCCTCTTTCTCCCCCCCAGCCTCTCTCTCCCTGTAGGAGCCCTTCCCAGGCCCCCTCTTTCTCCCCCCCCAGCCTATCTCCCCCTGTCGGAGCCCTTCCCAGGCCCCCTCTTTCTCCCCCCCAGCCTCTCTCCCTGTAGGAGCCCTTCCCAGGCCCCCTCTTTCTCCCCCCCAGCCTCTCTCTCCCGTGGGTGCCCTTCCCAGGCCCCCTCTTTCTCCCCCCCAGCCTCTCTCTCCCTGTAGGAGCCCTTCCCAGGCCCCCTCTTTCTCCCCCCCAGCCTCTCTCTCCCTGTAGGTGCCCTTCCCAGGCCCCCTCTTTCTCCCCCCCAGCCTCTCTCTCCCGTGGGTGCCCTTCCCAGGCCCCCTCTTTCTCCCCCCCAGCCTCTCTCCCTGTAGGAGCCCTTCCCAGGCCCCCTCTTTCTCCCCCCCCAGCCTCTCTCCCCCTGCCGGAGCCCTTCCCAGGCCCCCTCTTTCTCCCCCCCAGCCTCTCTCCCTGTAGGAGCCCTTCCCAGGCCCCCTCTTTCTCCCCCCCAGCCTCTCTCTCCCTGTAGGAGCCCTTCCCAGGCCCCCTCTTTCTCCCCCCCCCAGCCTATCTCCCCCTGTCGGAGCCCTTCCCAGGCCCCCTCTTTCTCCCCCCCAGCCTCTCTCCCTGTAGGAGCCCTTCCCAGGCCCCCTCTTTCTCCCCCCCAGCCTCTCTCTCCCGTGGGTGCCCTTCCCAGGCCCCCTCTTTCTCCCCCCCAGCCTCTCTCTCCCTGTAGGAGCCCTTCCCAGGCCCCCTCTTTCTCCCCCCCAGCCTCTCTCTCCCTGTAGGTGCCCTTCCCAGGCCCCCTCTTTCTCCCCCCCAGCCTCTCTCTCCCGTGGGTGCCCTTCCCAGGCCCCCTCTTTCTCCCCCCCAGCCTCTCTCCCTGTAGGAGCCCTTCCCAGGCCCCCTCTTTCTCCCCCCCCAGCCTCTCTCCCCCTGCCGGAGCCCTTCCCAGGCCCCCTCTTTCTCCCCCCCAGCCTCTCTCCCTGTAGGAGCCCTTCCCAGGCCCCCTCTTTCTCCCCCCCAGCCTCTCTCTCCCGTGGGTGCCCTTCCCAGGCCCCCTCTTTCTCCCCCCCAGCCTCTCTCTCCCGTGGGTGCCCTTCCCAGGCCCCCTCTTTCTCCCCCCCAGCCTCTCTCCCTGTAGGAGCCCTTCCCAGGCCCCCTCTTTCTCCCCCCCCAGCCTCTCTCCCCCTGTCGGAGCCCTTCCCAGGCCCCCTCTTTCTCCCCCCCAGCCTCTCTCTCCCGTGGGTGCCCTTCCCAGGCCCCCTCTTTCTCCCCCCCCAGCCTCTCTCTCCCTGTAGGAGCCCTTCCCAGGCCCCCTCTTTCTCCCCCCCAGCCTCTCTCTCCCTGTAGGTGCCCTTCCTAGGCCCCCTCTTTCTCCCCCCCAGCCTCTCTCTCCCGTGGGTGCCCTTCCCAGGCCCCCTCTTTCTCCCCCCCAGCCTCTCTCCCTGTAGGAGCCCTTCCCAGGCCCCCTCTTTCTCCCCCCCCAGCCTCTCTCTCCCTGTAGGAGCCCTTCCCAGGCCCCCTCTTTCTCCCCCCCCAGCCTCTCTCTCCCTGTAGGAGCCCTTCCCAGGCCCCCTCTTTCTCCCTCCCAGCCTCTCTCTCCCGTGGGTGCCCTTCCCAGGCCCCCTCTTTCTCCCCCCCAGCCTCACTCTCCCCCTGAGGGAGCCCTTCCCAGGCCCCCTCTTTCTCCCCCCCAGCCTCTCTCTCCCGTGGGAGCCCTTCCCAGGCCCCCTCTTTCTCCCCCCCAGCCTCTCTCTCCCGTGGGAGCCCTTCCCAGGCCCCCTCTTTCTTCCCCCCAGCCTCTCTCTCCCCCTGTCGGAGCCCTTCCCAGGCCCCCTCTTTCTCCCCCCCAGCCTCTCTCTCCCCCTGTCGGAGCCCTTCCCAGGCCCCCTCTTTCTCCCCCCCACAGCCTCTCTCTCCCTGTAGGAGCCCTTCCCAGGCCCCCTCTTTCTCCCCCCCAGCCTCTCTCTCCCCCTGTCGGAGCCCTTCCCAGGCCCCCTCTTTCTCCCCCCAGCCTCTCTCTCCCCCTGTCGGAGCCCTTCCCAGGCCCCCTCTTTCTCCCCCCCCCCAGCCTCTCTCTCCCTGTAGGAGCCCTTCCCAGGCCCCCTCTTTCTGCCCCCCAGCCTCTCTCTCCCGTGGGTGCCCTTCCCAGGCCCCCTCTTTCTCCCCCCCAGCCTCTCTCTCCCTGTAGGTGCCCTTCCCAGGCCCCCTCTTTCTCCCCCCCAGCCTCTCTCTCCCGTGGGTGCCCTTCCCAGGCCCCCTCTTTCTCCCCCCCCAGCCTCTCTCTCCCTGTAGGAGCCCTTCCCAGGCCCCCTCTTTCTCCCCCCCAGCCTCTCTCTCCCCCTGTTGGAGCCCTTCCCAGACCCTTTCCACAGACTGTTGTTGTAGAAGAGAATCCGGGATCTTTTCCACTCCCTTGGGGTCACGGGTGCTCGCCCTGCCTCTCCCTGCCTCTCCCTGCCACCTCCGCACTCCCCTCCAGCCACCCTGGGCCCCCTTCTGAAGCCGAGCAGGGGTTTCTGTGCAGCCCGGGCCGAACCCCAGGCCTGAAACGGTAGTGTTCAAAGATGCCTGTAGGAGGAGGGAGGGAGGGGAGATGATGGAGCAGCAGTGGATGGCGAGGGCGGTCGAAATGGAAGCGCTGTATTTCCCAGTGGACATCGAGTGGCCAGAGGAGCCTTCCTGCCCCGGGCACCTGGTCAGCTGTGGACAGGACACAGTGGCAGAGCTGCAGAGGTGGCTGGCTGGCTCTGCACCTGCCCTTGTGTGGGAGGAAGCCCAGCTATGCACGGGCCACCAGCACTGGGCCAGCTCCCAGCACAGGAGAGGGAAGAACTCTGGCCCCAGCGGACGGCTGAGGAGCCGTGGAAGCGCAGGCCGGGCGCTCTGCTCGCAGCTGCACGGGTCACCTCACCTCGGCCGGCTTTAGCGACAATGAGGCCATCTCCGCCTGCTCGGCGGATGTACCCCGGCCTCCCCACGGCAGGCAGAGCGGGTCAGGCCGGGAAAGTGCTCTGGCACTGGGAGCCGGCGGGAGGCCACAGGTGGGCCCAAGGAAGGAGACGCCCTCCCCTGGGTCCTGCTGTGGCCCTTGTGCCCCCCAGGCTCAGGCTCAGGCCCCCCTCTTGCAGAAGGGCAAGCCCCTTCCTGTGCCTGGGACACAGATGGCGAGCTGACCACTGGGCCCCTGCGGCCGGCCAAGAGCCCCAGGGGACACCTGGTCACACTCCCATGAGCAGAGTGTCTGTGGGGGCACTCGGGCTGCAGGGACCCCCGACTCCCCATTTTCCAGGCTCTGCTGATGGAGAAGGAAACGGGGTAGGGGGGAGCAGGCCCTGTGGGGGTCGCAGCTTCTACAGTTCCAGGCCTCCGCTGGGAAGATAAGCGCGAAACTCGCACTCGGAGCCCTCAGACCCCTCCCCCCAGTACAGGTGTGCGGCTTCCCAGAGAACACACGTGCATGTGAGCATGTCTGTGCGTGTGTGTGCGTGAGAGAGAGATTGTGTGAGTACGTAAGAGAGAGAATGGGGGAGTGTGTGTGTGTGTATGACAGTGTGCACTTGTGTGTGTGAGAGCAAGAGTGAGAGAGAGAGGGGAAGGGACCTTAGAGAGTTTTCGCTGCTGTAATTAGACACCCGGGCAGCCACCGCTAGGAGGACAGAGGTGCCTTTGGCTCAGGGTTCTGCAGGTCTGCTGTCTAGGGTCGGGCGGCCCCACTGGCCCAGCTCTGCCGACGGCGCTCTCCCCTGCAGCATCCTGCAGTAGCCAGGGCCTCATGTGACACCAGCCAGGCGCACCCGCGTCTTAACAAAACCACCAGGATCCTGCGGAGGTGGGGGGTCCACTGTGACGGCCCCAGCAGATCCATACCTTCTCCTCCTAGTACCACTCTGGGAGCAAAGCCCTGAGCTACCTCCAAACCACAGCCATGTGTTCTCCAAGCCACAGCCACGGGCATGCGTGACAGTGCGCTCCTCCACAACCTGTGGGGACGCCGTCCCAGCGCCCGCCCCAGCGATGGGACTGCCAGGCACCACGGGATCAGAAGGGCGCTGGTGAGGAGTGTGCCCGGGTGCACAGGGGGTCCCGGCCCTGCAGGGCCCAGACCAAGGCTGCCTGGGACTTGGACACAGACAGGTTTCTGTGTTCCCACCTGCTCCGTGCCTGACCGTGGGGGCGGCCGTGAGTGGCGCTCGCGTCTCTGCTGCCCTCAGTGACCCTGTGGCTGTCTCTTTCCCAGACTGCCCTTGGCCCTGACCACATGGACCTGGGGCTAGGGAGAGCCTCCCTTCCTTGCCCACGCATCTCTAAAGGTGCCACACGTGGTCTGGCTTCTTGGGGCTGGGAGCTGGGTATTCGTTCCTTGTTCTCCCCGGAGATGCGAGGAAATGGAGCCACAGCCCTGCCTCGTTTCAGGCCTGCAAACAGCGTTTCGGCCCTGGACGGCGCTGGACGGCCCTGGACAGCCACATGGGACACAGCTGTGCAGGTATTTTCCGACACACACTCGTGTGCACACAGGTGGATGAGGAACACACGCACACGCGTACACGTGCACACAGGCACAGCCACCTCCTCTTACACGCTTGGACACGGGGGTACATGTAACACGCATACACGGAACCCCCGGGCCCACCTCTCAATAGGAACCGCAGACCCATTTCTCTGATGAAGCCTCTGCCATCGCACCCCGCATTGTCCCCGTGACAGATGGCATCAGGTACCAGCAGGGGAACGACCCGCCTGTGCTCCTGGCTAGCAAGTGCCGGGCCCCTCCACGCCCAGTGACCTGCCAGAGGACTCCACACCCAGTAGGGTGGCGGGGGACACTGTTGGGCCCTGGCCCCGGGGCAGATGGGTCACACGTGGGAGGGCATGGGGAGTCCAGAGAGGAAGTGGCCGTGCCAGGTGCACCCCAGGGTCTGGCCCCCCAGCCTTTGAAGGAGCCTGTGTTGGGAAGAGAGACCCAGAACCAAGGCCCGGAACCGAGGTGGGAGCCACTTGTTTCTGCAGGCCCGGGGAGCCTGCCTACCTGGGGGGGTATGAAGTCCCGTGGCCGGCCGCTGGGCTCAGCTCGCCCCTTCCCCAGGGCGCTGTGGCAACAACTTTCTCATTAAGATCCGCATTTCCGTTGGTTTCTGGGTTGGCAACAGAACGTGGCTCCAGGCAGGACCTGGGCATGAGCAAGGGCCCCATTGGGAGACAGCCTCCTGGCTCTTTGGTTTGTGATCTTTTTTCTTTATGGCTTAATGTATTTTATCATCCAGGAGGCAGAAGGGACGCGCTGTGGGTCAGGGTATCAGGGCAGCCAGCAGGACGGGGAGCAGGGCTGGGGCGTGGCTGCCCGGAGGCCGTCTGGCCTCTCCACTGCTTCGTAGCTGTCTCCTCGAAGCCACAGCAGGCGAGACCCAGCTCCTCCCCAACCCCACCACCACCGCCCTCCATGGAGGGCTCCGGCAGGGCCTGATCACCATGGGTGCCGCGCGATGCCTCAGGCTGCAGCACCCTCGCATTCCGCTGGAAGCAGAGCCGCCCTCCTCCCTCATGCACGTTCTGTCTTGCTGTGGGCTCGGCCTCCGCCTTCTCCAGTGGCTGACGGGTGGTTGCCGCTCCTCACGGTGTTGGTGCTCACACGGCGCCAGGCTTGGGCCTCAGTGCCCCTTGCAGCGGCTCCTGTGCGTGTGATGTCCTCACCCACGTTTCCTAACACACCCTCACTCATCTCGCACCTTCCTTGCCCTGGCAGTCGACTTGGCCATGGCTCTGGGGAGCCTGCTTCCTTTTCTTGGGACTCTTTTAGAGATCAGACCTGGCTGTGGGGTGCACTCGGTCTTCCTGGGGTGTTCTTGCCTGGAGGCCTTCTCAGTGAACAGAGCCAAGAAGTACCTGATGGTGTGTCTACGCATCGGAGCACACGGGTGCAGTGTGTCTATGCAGGTGTCCAAGCACAGGTTTGTGGTGTGTGCGTGCGTGTCCAGGCCCACAGCCTCTCACACACCCACACCCACACCCACACACATACACACACCCACACCCACACACACACACACACACCCACACACACACACACACCCACACACACACACACGCATGCACGTCCCCTGCACCCACGCCATGGCTGTATCTGGGAACCACGCATTCACTGGCTCCCTCCGTGCAGACACAGCGACCCTGTCTCTGGTCCCCGCGCTGTGCAGGGCACGGTGTCCGTCACCTGCCCGCTCAAGGCCACCTCCGCGTGCATGCTGGAACTGTCCCCTTCTCGGGAAAGCCCCAGCCAGCGCCTGCCTGAGGACTTAGCCGCCCACCTCCACCGGCGCCAGGCGGCGCCTCTGCGGGCAGTCCACGCTCTGCACACTCCACTGGACCTGCACAGCCCTGGGGGAGCCTGCGCGGGGTCTGGCAGCCCCTTGTCCCATCCTGCGTTCTCTGCTTCCATCTCCGGGCCCGCCTTGCGAGCCCCCAGCTCCGTGGCTCCTGGTGCTACCCTGAGTCCTCCTCACCTCCGTTTCTGTGCGTGACGGCCTTCTTCCCAGTGCCACGCATCAGCCAGAGTGCAGCCAGCCCGGACACGCACCACGTCCCAGAGCCAAGCGCTGCGGACCCTTGCCCACGGCATCCCCTCTCCCCCGAGAGGACCCCGCCCCCACGGAAACCACCTGGATCACCAAGAATCCGCCCAGGATTGACGACCTCAACTGCCTGGGGCCCCTGGGCTCCGCCTGCTCTCTGCTGATTCCAGACGGTGGAGCTGCGGTGGTGTCCTCGCGCGCTCGGCTTCGTCGGGGACAATTTTATTTCTGCCCAGCCCCTGACCTGGGCCTCCCTTCCCGAATGCAGGTCACAGAGGCACTGGCCACCAGGTGCTCCCCTGTGGATTGAAATGGGGGTGCAGTGACCTCCAGCCTCCTGTCCACAGGGGCAGCCCAGGGTCTGGCCCTCAGCCTGACCAACGGGAAATCTGTAACCCTGAAGCGTGCACACCCAGCCCAGCTCCTACCTCAGCCCTGTTTTCTGCATTTGGCCTCCTCCCTCCCCCCCTCCCCCTCCCTTCCTCCCTCCCTTCCTTTCTAATGTTCAGAACATCAGGTCAGGGCTGCTCTCGGGACTGCAATGTGCCCATGAAAGCCATGAGAAGGGGACCCCATTGAAATGCAGGTCTTGGGCCCGCAGATCTGGGGTGAGGCCCTGCATTCTGCAGGTCCCATGGCTCCCAGGCCGTGCAGTGCCGATGCCACTGGCCTGGGGACCACGCTGGCAGAAGCAAGTGAGGAGGGGACGGCTGGTGACCGTGTGTGGCTTCTGTGTGCAGACCCAGACCCAGAGGGTGGCTCTTCCGTGCTTGGAGGCTGGGCCAGGACTGGGTCCTAGAGAGTGTTGGGGAGGGGATTAGCTTTGGGGACAGAGACCTGGGGCTGCCTCTGCCCATGGTGACATCTTTCGGGCCCAGGGACCCAAAGGGGTTAGGCTGAGGCCCGAGGCCCAGCTGCCACTGACAGCGCCACCGGGTTGGGGACGGGCTTTTCATTTTCCCTGCACCTTCCCTCAGCCCGGCTCTGCCCTGACAGTGGCCAACGTGGGCCCTTCTGGGCGTCCCTCACCCCCCCTACACCTCCCACCCCACTGTTCAGCCGCTGAGCCAAACAGTGGAGCAAGCGGTGTGGCTCAGCGTGGCTCGGGCAGCCAGCGGGCTGGCCGGGCGCAGGGCTCCTGCCTAAAGGCTTTGCTGGTCTTCGATCATCGCCAGCTTGCCGGGAACCCGACCTGCCCAGGGTCACTGGTGGTTACTCTCTTCCTCCTTGCATCACCATTCGCATTGTCGCAGCCTCTGTCTCTGTGTCTCCATCTCCCCCTGCGTGCATGTGTCGATTTTTCTAACAGAGTGTTGTTCCCCCGGCGGTACAAAGGGGGCTCGAGCCAGTCTCCTCTTAGGGTCCAGAGAGATCACAGCCGACCTTGCATCCCCGTCTCTGCACCCACCCCGGCGCTGTGGGCCCAGCTCGCTGACACAGCAGAGAAACACAGAGTGGCCCGATTCGCTGCACATCTGTTGCAAGTTTTCTCGTTCACGGTCATGAAGAAGAAAGGAGCGAGAGGCACCGGCACACTCAGACCACGTTCAGGCTCCGAGGCGAGGCCGGTTGGTGTCAAGGAAAACAGACCGGGGTGGAGCTCCCCCCTGCCCGTGGCCAGGGCGCCCCCTGGGGCAAGCAGGGGCAGGAGGGGCTGCCGCAGGGTCAAGGTGGCGCCTTGGCCTGGGGACAGCAGCTGCGTCCCTGGCGTTCCCGGGTCACTCCCGGTCACCTGGTGTGACCACTGCTGTGCACCGCCAGGGACCACGCGTGCAACCCGGAGCCTGCACACTCTCCGGCTGGAGTCCGCTGTGTTTGGCCATGTTGAATGCGCACTTGGAAAAAATAAAAGGAAAAGGCCCAGGCGGATGGGGCTGGAGCGAATCCCCGGCAGCCGAGGCGCCGGCTGCAGCCCAGGCCTCGTGGAGTCTTGCGTGAAATCTTGCAGGCAACGTAAACAGAGCCGCGGCCAGGCTCGCACCAGAGACACTCAATAATAAAACACAGCTGTCGGCCCTGGCACTTCCCAGCCAGGCTCTGTCGTCGCTGCCGCTAGAAATGCTGACGGAGACAAAACCAGCCGGACCCGAGCCAGTTCTCCTCTCCTCCCCGCCCCGGGAGGCTGCTTTCTGGGAGCCGCTGTCTAAATACTCACTTCAGACCTGAGCCATGCAGAGGGATAATCGAAGCCAGAGCTGCTTCCTGGAAACGCGTGCAGACCAAATGTGTGCGAGGGACCCTGGTGGGGCCTGGCCAGGATCCCCGCTTTGATTTGAAATCCGGGTCTCGATCGTTGGCACGGCCTCGGGCCCCGCGGCTCGGGTGGGTGACCGGGCAACAGGCTCAGCTGCCCCTGCGCGCGCTGGCCGAGGCGGCTGGCCGGGGCTGGGGAGTAATACATCTTGCAATCGGGACGTGCAAGGAGAGAGACCCAGATATGGGCGAGCAGAAACATCTGGAGCCTCTGGCCCGAGGCATCCCACTCCCGGGGGTCCGGGATGGCGGCAGGAATTTCGGTAATAAAAGCCGAACTTTACGAGGGGCGGGGGAGGGGGAGGAAGCCAAGAGTGCAAGCTTTATGTGACTCTCTGTTCCCAGAGTCTCCCCTGGGGACGGCTTGCAATTCACGCCCACGCACCAGGCCCAGGGTGCGGGCTGTGGGGGTGGAGGAAGCTGAGGGGGAAATGGGAGTGAGGATGGGCCTGGGGGTGGTGCAAGGGAATGTGGGAAGCGGGCAGGGGCCACCTGGGGCCCAGGGAATATTAGGGGTTTTGAGCCCGGAAGGTAGATTTATTCAAACCTCTGTGTCCAAAAGTAAAAACAAAAATAAAAAGATGAACTCAAAAAAAAAAAAAAAAAAACACAGAAAGCACAGGCACGTTGGTGAAACACGGGGAAGTCTGGCCTTGACTGACAGGGACTTGGGAGACTTTGCAGAGTCTGGGTGTTGAGGGATGTGTAGGAGTTCTCCCGGCAGGTGGAGGGAACCCCAGGCTCAGGGTCAAAGGCATAGAGAGCACAGCCAGTGGCTGTGGGAGGCAGCTGTGCTCCTCAGAGTCTGACTGTGCCACGTGGTGCCACGGTTATGCCACAGCACCCGGCAGGACCCTCCGGGGCAGGTCCCACCCCAGGCCCCTGGCAGCTCCTCTTCGCCTGCTCACGGTCATGGCAAAACCTCACCTTGGCGTCTAGTGAGGAAGCCCGGCGGCTCTCGTGTCTCCTGTAAAACCCGAGCGGGGGTCTCAGAACAGGGAGGGGCCGCAGACCCTTGCAGCCGACACACGATTCCCGGGCACGTTTTCAGGGTGCAGTCGGAAGACTTCTGACGAAGGAACACGCCGGTGCGACCTCCACCCAGGCAAGATCGAGCTCCCGCCCAGCACTGGCGAGCTCTGAGCTCCATGTCTGTAACCGGAGCTGGTTGACCAGCGACCAAAAAGAAAGAAACAGAAACTCTGGTTGCTTGCGAAGTTTCGATAGGTTTTCAGTGTGAGAGCTCCTGGTTTACCCCAACCCGGCTGTTTCCTGCCCAGGGGCGAGCTCAGCGCCCCACGAGAGTCACCTCTTCCCCGGGTGCAGCGGGAGGGGCCGCGGCTCCGTCCCATTGACTCCAGCTCCCGGGGAATTCCACGGTGTCTCCTCCCGGACGAGGACCACACGCCCCACGAGGCAGAGGTGGCCACAGCACCCTGAGGACGGGACCCCTGCAGCCTGCCCCCAAGTCCTCGTGATAGAAACAACGAGCATGCTCTTCAGACCCACGTCCTCTGGAGTGTGGTTCTGGATTCCAGAAGCCAGCCCAGAACAGCGAGCGCCTGGGTCGCAAAGAGGCTCCTGCCATCGCCAGCTCTTCCTGCCCGCCCCTTGCCTCGTGAAGATCCGTGAAAGTCTGACAGAAGTGCTCTGAGAAGCCAGACAAAAAACGGCCGTGCTGTTACAGGCACGAAGCACTCGTAACAAGGGACGAGGGACAATGAGGGGACGAACAGGGTGACTTCGAAGAGCAATTTCTGGGGCCGGCGCTGTGGTGTAACAGATAAAGCCGCTGCCTGCAGTGCCGGCATCCCCTATGGGCACCAGTTCATGTCCTGGCTTCTCCACTCCCGATCCAGCTCCCTGCTAAGGGCCTGGGAAAAGCAAAGGATGATGTCCAAGTGCTGGAGCCCCTGCTACACACGTGGGAGACCTGGAGGCGGCTCCTGGCTCCTGGCTTCCGCCTGGCCCAGCCCCAACCATTACAGCCATCTAGGGGTGAACCAGCAGATGGAAGAGCTCTCTCTTTCTGTCTCTCCCTCTCTGTAGTTCTGGTTTTCAAATAAATAAATCTTGTTTAAACAAAATACGACAATTTCCTAGCAGCCAGGGGACCGCTGTCACTTTTCCCCGAATTCCAGGTTTTTTATCCCTGCTTCCCGCCGAGACGTGCGACCAGCGGCCACGGAGCTGCCAGACGGCGGCGACCGCCCCGGTGCTGCAGGCCCCTCCGGCCCACGCGTGGAGCCCTAGCCCCCTCAGATAGGGCAGCGTCCAGAGAGCCTCGCGCTGGGCGCTCAGTTTGCCTTTCTGGCTCCCTCTCTCGCTCCCTCTTTCTTTGCACTTCCTTAGGCAGCAAAGGGCTCCTTGGGAAGGGCTGCGGGGTGCGGGCTGTGACTGCAAAGGGCACAACTTCACGGGGGCACCGGGAGGCACCGCCAGGCGGTCCCCACTTCCGGAGCTCCGTCTCCTTGCAGCCTCGGCAGCGGGGGTGGACTCGGGCCCCTCCGCTGCCCCTGCTGCCCGCGGCTCGGGGAGCGCAGGCGGGGGGGGGGGTGCGCTGACCACCCCGCTGTTGTAGAGACTCAGCTGAGGGATGCTCAGACCCCCGAGGTCAGCCAGGCCTGCCTGGGCCTGCGGGGGCTCCTGGCCTTGCAGGATGACTTCTGCTGAATCGCAGGGTCCCGGGAGGGGTGGGCAGAGGGGACAGAAGAGAGGGAGGGGAGAGAATCTTGCATTTGCTGGTTCACTTCCCAATTGGCTACAATGCCAGGAGCCAGGAACCTCCACCTAGGGCCTCCCAGGTGGGTGGTAGGGGCCCCAGCACCTGGGCCGTCTTCCACTGCCTTCCCAGGTGCAATGGTGCTGGATGGGAAGTGGAGCAGCCTGGACTCAAATCAGCACCCATATGGGATGCCGGCGCATCAGGTCATGGCTTAACCCGCTGCACCAGGACGCCGGCCCCTTAAGTGCCTTTTTGCCACACTGAAGAGAGGGGCTGCAGAGTCCGGGACAAACAATGCCCCTGCCCCATGCACCCGACCGGACACCAGTGCCATCTCCTCCCCACAGCGGCTCTGAGGCGCATGTGACACCCACCCCTGGGCTCCAGGGTGATGACCCCTTCCCTGAGACATCGTAGGGGAGGGCCTATGGCTTCTAGCCCTGTCTGGGTGCACAAATGCTCATTGTGGACCTACTGGGTGTCAGGCAATCAAAGCCGCCAGCACGTAGGCAGCGCCAGTCTCTGTCCTGAGACCTGCTGACACCGGATTCGTTCATTTCACCTTCAGAACACCCCGGGGGTGTATACAACATCCCTGTCCCCCCCCATCCCCCACCCCCCACCCCCCACTGGACAGACGTAGAAACCGAGGCTTCAAGAGGCGAAATCAGTAGCCTGAAGTCACCATGGCTGTGCCTGGGACCTCACAGGTCTGCCCCAGGGCGGGGACTCACGGCCACTGCAGGTCTCCGGCGTGGGACGAAGTCCGAGCCTGGGTTTCCAAGACAGAGCTGCTGACATGCAGCTGCTGAAGCCCAGCTGTGGGGCTGTCCTTGTTGGAGGCCTCGTCCAGAGGAGCCCCTGGGTCAGCATGGCCGAGGGTGACCACTGCGACCACGACCACGGACCCCACGGCCACACTGCTGGAGACCACTGCTCAGGGCATGGCCCTCGCGCCGGGAGGAAGCCGGAGCTGCGCACGGAGCACCAGTGCATGGCGGCATCCGCCCAATCAGAAGTTGTGCCCGAGTCATTGCAGCTCCGACTCGGCTGTCGCTCCCAGCCCCTCTGCCACGGCTATTTTGAGCCCAGAAAAGCCCACAGTGTGCCTGTTCTAAAGATCCCGTTAGAAACTGCTCGGAGCGCCCTGGGGATGAGCCACACTCCCACACCCGCCAGCCCTCAGCTGCTCCCGCGCCACAAAGCGGCTTTGAAGAAACTGCAGTTAGCCTCTGCCCCAAAGGCTGTCGGGGCCCGGCTGACGATGCTGTCCATCAGCTGGACGGCTGCCCCTCCGAGAGGCCTGGCGGAGCACCCGTGGGGGAGCACCCACGGGGAGCACATGTCCTTGGGAGCAGGGCCGAGGGCTCCGCGCCTGGCCGGAGGAGAGCACAGGGACCACGTGGGGCACCGAGGCCCGGCAGCAGGAAACAAAGTTTCATCTTTAAAGCAGCCATCTTGGCGACCCCTTGGTGGCCACCCCATGGTGGGGCCAGGACTGTGCCAAGCGGGGGACACGGACTGCCTCGTGGGGTCGCCCAAGCAGCCCCGACGATGCGTCCTGTTTGAACCCCCGCGTCACAGCGTGAAGAGTCAAGGCGGAGAGGGACTTAATGATTCCCCAGCGGCACCCAGCAGAGCCACGCAGCCATGGCCTGCACCTGGGGCGCCGACTCCTCGGTGCGCTCGTGCCTGTGAGTGGGGACCCAGAGATGATATCATTCCGCGTGAGCTGGGCAGACCCTGAATCCACGAGACAGGCGTCCTTTTCCCCAGACACACAGAGGCGAGGGGACGGCCCGTGATGACGGAGGCAGGGGCTGGGGGGACGCAGCCAGCAGCCTCCAGGCAGCGCCTGGCTCCTGTGGGAGAGGCAAGGGAGGCCCCCCCAGAGCCCCCTGGGAGCAGCGCTCGGCCAGCACTTTGGGGGTTTCCGGCACTAGAATGGTGAGAGAAGAGCGACCATGGCGGGAAGACGACGGTAGCCCAGTGCTTTGCCTTAGTAACCCCGACAGCGCCCTCCTCCAGGGCCCCTCGTGGGACGGGAGGAATGGTGGGCGTCGGCTGAGCTGGGTGGGCCGGGGACCCAGCCAGGACCACGGACGCCTGAGCAGGGCGCGGGCAGATGCATTAGCGCCAGGAGTCAGCCTCTGTCTTTGAGCCATGGCTGGCACGAAGCCAGGATGGACATGGAATGAGAGGGCCTCATGCAGACCCAGCGAGGCCGCTCCCTGCTCCGTGTGTGAGTGGGAGGAGGAGACGAAGGCCACGGCCTAGACCCCCAGGGCTGCCCGGCGGGGTCAGTGTGGTCTGGGGTCCACCGGGGAGGCACTCCTCACCCCCACCCCCAGTCTGCTCGCTGACCTCGGCTCCAGAGGTCTCCTCCCCTCCGGGAAGGCTGAAGCTTTGAAGTCAGAAATCCAGGTGAGCGATTCTGGTGGACCTGCCGGGGGCACCGCAGCTCCACGGGCCTCTGGCTTCTCATCTCTAAAATGGGCGCACTGTGCACAGAGCAGAGGGCACTCCAGGAGAGCACTCAGCACCGGGTGTGGTGCGCAGGAAGCCGGGAATCGACGCCACCTCGAGGGCTGCTCTGTGGAGGCCCTGAGCCTGCCAGGACCGTGAGTGGGCAGCCAGGGCCTGGGCGGCTGGCAGCCGACCCCTCCGCTCCACCCTGCCATGTCGTCCACGTCATCTTCACAACCTGCTCGCCTCCCCAGGCTGCTGACGACAGAGCCAAGGCCCAGTGGCCGACCGTCCTGGCTTGCCTGGCCCTGAAGGTTTTTACACGGGGACAATCCTAGGCCATCCTAGGACGGAGCTAACGCAGTGGACCTGGGCTGTCCACCCTCCTGCAGGTCCCTTGAGAAGCCGCCGCCAGGCTTGTCCAGAGAGGCGTTCGCAGACCGGCTTCCCAGCAGCCCCATTGCACGGACTGTGTAAACTGAGGCCTCCAAACTCAAATGAGTTCCTTGAAGCCTGTCACTGCACAAGCCCTGGAGGCCCGGAATGACTTGGGAAATCCTGGGAACAGTTTGTGGGAAAGAGGAAGACTGTGGCCTGGACCCAAACGTGGTCGCAACCCACTGAGTCATCGTGTAGATTTCCCACACCCAGTCCAAACCGAAGCAAACATTGCAGGGGGCAGCTGCCTGTGCCGGGGACCCTGTTTCGGCGGCGTCATTCTTCCCAAGCACCCAGTCTGCGGCCATGGGGGTGGGGTAGGGGCCCAGCGTGACGGGGTGGCTCCCACAGCTGCAGACGCTGAGTCACAGAGCTGCAACGTCACAGCGACACTCGCTCCCCAGCGGGGATGGATCCCGCCCACGGGCCGTGCTACACCCCCCTCCCCCACTGCTCCTCCATTGCCCGGCCCTTGAAGCCAAGAACTTGGATACCGACTAGTGATGGGCTCCGAGTCCGCCTCTGTCTGGATCTCAGCGTTTGTCCCTCGTCCTCCTGCTCCAGCGGTCACGGCCGTTGCAGGCCCACACTTGTCAGGTTTCTGGCTCAGGGCCACCCTGGGTCCTCGCCTGTGTGGGCTCCCCCCCGAACACTGAATGGGGTGCAGGGAGTCGCCCGGGGGTGTGGGCCCAGGACGAGGGAGAGCACTGGTGGTGGGGAGGGGGCAGGACGAGAAAGGCACAGCCATGAGCAGCTTCCCTCGGGCGGGGGTCACCTCGGAATTGTCCCCTGGAGACCGGGAAGCCACAGTCTCCACCCCTGACCCCTGCTGCTCCTGACCGAGGCGGACCCAGCCCCTTCCAGGTGGCCCCTGCCCGCGGGCCTGCGGGCTCCTGGGGCTCTGGACAAAACGGGCAGGGGGTGGTGGAGGTTGGAGGCGGGCTGGCCGGGCTGCAGGTGGTCCTGGGATTAGAGTGAGGGAAGCCTCGGGCGGGGTGGGGACTGGGGAGCGTGGGCTCCGCAGGTCCAGGTTCCCTCTGAGAGCCCTCTGTTCTGCAGGCTCCCCGTTTTGAGTGCTGCTGCCGCGTCAGTTTGCTTAGTCCTACTAGTGAGCAGCATCCATATGGCTACTTTGAGAATGAGGACACGGAGATAACCCCCAGAGAGGTCACTTCCCCACCCACGGTGACTCCACAGGTGGCAGCCGGGGAGGAGCTCGGGCTGTCTGCACCTGAGCCCCGTGCTCACACCCAGGCCCGGCCATGAGGGTGCAAAGTGTGGGGCAGCGTCCACTCGGGGTCCTGCCTCACCCTGGCCCTGGCCCCACTCGGGGCTCTGCACAGACCACCCCCGGGCGCACTCCCCCAGCCAGCCTCCGTCACCGTCACATGTCACCTGCCATCCTGGGCTGGGCGGAGGTGTGGCCTGGCCGTCTGCTGACCTGTGGCCACCTGTGCCCATGAGCTGCAGGCTCCTGGGACCATGGAGGCCATGGCGCAGCCGGGTCCTGCAAGAGACGTTTGTGCCTTTGAGCTGGCAGAGAGGGCCTTCCGGGCTGGTTCACACAGGGGCTCGGGCCCTTCCAGCCTTGGCTCCAACACGCACAGTGCTTGGGAGTTGCGGTTCTCGGCCCCGCAGCACGAGCGAAGCGGAGCAAACAGAATCAACAACTCAGCCCCTTCGAGAACTGAGGCCGCAGGCAGATGCTGCCCAGCCCTGGGGAGACGTGGGCGGGTGCAGAGCGACGGCTCACAGGGACGAGAGGCTGTGGAGCCAGCATGGGGCGGGGCCTTGGCATGGATGAGTTACCCCATCCCCTCCTCCCCCTACCTGTGTGAGAGCCCCGGCTGGAGCTCCTGGCTCCTGGCTTTGGCCTGGCCCAGCGCCAGCCATAGCAGCCATCTGTGGAGTGAGCCAGCTGATAGAAGTTCCTCTCTCTCTCTCTCTCTCTCTCTCCCCCTCCCCTTGTATCTCTGCTTTTCAAATAAATCTTCTGTTTAAAGAAGCTATTCATAGGGAAGGGAAAGTCAGATCTATCTATAGGAGGAGCACGAGACAAGGTATAAATTAAGGTCAAATAAAATCTCTTATTTTTCTCATTTATGATTGATCTCACAAGTAACTGTACAAAATAGTAATACTAAGGCATTGCGCTGTTCCAGTCTGTGGGTAAGGACATGGGTGACGGCGACGTTACAGGAGCAGAGGGACAATCTGACCGAGAAGGTTCTCTTGCTGGGTACCTCCACCACCCAGGAAGCAGCACAGGGCTAGGAGAGTGGATACAGATTAGTTGCAAATACAAATTGGAAACTCCAGGGAAAACTCTAAAATAAAATTTTAAAGAAGCATAGCTGAAAAAAAAAAAGCAGAAAAAATTAAATAATAAATAAAGTACTCCATTAAACCCAAAAAATGCAGGAAAAGAAGAAGACAAAAAATAACAAGTGTAACGAACACAAACTGTTGCAAGTATGGTAGACTTTAATGTAATGGTGTCAATAATCACTTTAAACATCAAAATCTTGGGGCCGGCACTGTGGCACAGTGGGTTAAGGCCCCGGTCTGTAGCACCAGCATCCCCTATGGGCACCGGTTTGAGACCCGGCTGCTCCACTTCTGATCTCTGCTGTGGCCTGGGAAAGCAGTAGAAGATGGCCCAAGTGCTTGGGCCCCTGCATCCACGTGGGAGACCAGGAAGAAGCATCCGGCTCCTGGCTTCGGATCGGCGCAACTCTAGCCGTCGCGGCCATCTGGGGAGTGAACCAGCGGATGGAAGACCTCTCTCTCTCTCTCTGTCTCTCTCTCTCTCTGCCTCTCGGTGACTCTGACTTTCAAATAAATAAATAAATCATTAAAAAAACTATTTACAAAAAAAAAAAACCATCAAAATCTAAGTACTGCAACTAAAGACAGAGATGGACAGAGTGGGAAATGAGATCCAGTATCTGGCTTCTCGGCCCTTTGGCTAAGATCAAGTGTGTGGAAATCCAGTACCCACTGTCTGCATGAAACTCGGCTTTCAGGCCAGAGACATGGACGGATTAAACACAAACGATGAGGCAGGGACTTGGCTCAGCGGCTAAGGCGCCACCCGGGCGTCCCAGCCCCGATTCAGAATGCCTGAGTGCAAGTCCCGCTCTGCTCCTGATTCTGGCTCCCTGCTATGGCACCCTGGGACGCAGCGGTCCTGGCTGAGGTGTGGGTCACCCTCTCCCCTGGGGGGGCCCAGACTGAGGTCCCGGCTCTTGGTTTCTGCCCGGATCAGCCTTAGCTCTTGTGGGCATTTGGGGAGTGAACCAGAGGACGGAAGATCGATCTCTCTCTCTCCCCCTCCCCGCATTGGGCTACCTCTGTCTCTCTGCCTTTCAAATAAAATGATGAAGATTCCCCGTGCTGGCAGTAGCCGCTCGGCAGTGGCAGCAGCCAAATTAATTTCAGATGGAGCAGACTTCGGAGCAGGGACACTTGTCAAGGACAAAGGGGGCCGGTTCTCCAAGATGCCACAGCCGAGCGTCAACACCTGTGAGGCAAAGACAGAGGGAAATGCGGGAAGACACAGACGGATCCACTGTCACAGATGGCGACTCCGCACCACGTGTCAGAAACAGGCAGAAAATCAGCGACAACAACCTGGGACTCAGCAGCGCTGGACGTACGGGCAGCTGTCAAATCCACGCCCGACAGTCACCGCGACAGAGCGTGTCCGGGCCGTCCACTCACCTGCCCAAATTCAGACGGCCGGAAACCATACACAGCGTTCTCTCCAACCGTTAGACCACTGAGCAGACAGCAGCCGCAGAAAGACGGCTGCAGGCTCTCCCAAACAGTTTGAGATTAAACAGCACTTGTACGAAAAAAAAAAAAAAAAAAAAAACCACACACAAAACTTAGAAATATTTGCAACTGAAAAAAAGCACACCTTATCAAAATTTGTGGGATGCAGTGAAAGCGAGGCCTAGAGGTAAATTTGTGACGTGGAACACACGTGTCGGAAAAGAAGAAAGGGGCGGCGCTGTGGCGTAGCAGGTTAAACCCCAGTATGCAGTGCCGGCATCTGATATGGGCGCAGGTTCGAGTCCCGGCTGCTCCACTTCTGATCCAGCTCCCTGCTGAGGCACTTGGGAAAGCAGCGGAAGATGGCCCAAGTGCTTGGGCCCCGGCACTCACGCGGGAGACCCAGGAGAAGCTCCTGGCTCCTGGCTGCAGATCAGCTAAGTTGCGGCCATTTGGGGAATGAACCAGGGGATGGAAGACCTCTCTCTGTCTGTCTCTACCTCTCTCTGTAACTCTTTAAAATAAATTTTTTTAAAAAGTTTAAAAGTAAAGAAGAGAAGGGAGATCGAACTGATGATCTAAACGTCCACCTTACGAAGCGAGAGAAAGACACGCTTCTAAACCTAAAGCAAGCAGGAGAAAGGAAACGAAAGGAACCAGAGAAGAAATAAATCGGATAGAAAATTGGAAATCAACAGGGAAACTCGATGAAACAAAAAATTGGTTCTTGGAAAAGATCAATAACATCGTTAACCCTTTATCCGGTCTAGCTAATATAATGATAATAATAATAAAAGGCACAAAGTAGCGATGTCAGAGGTGACTGAGGCGCCATGATGAGCCATCTGGGTCCCTACGTTTTCTGTCGCTATAACGACACCTGGGCCCGGGCAGCTATAAAAGGAAGCAGGTTGCTTGGGCTCCTTGCTTCAGAGGCTGAAGTCCAAGATGGAGTGACCCCAGCGGCCCAGCCTCTGGGGAGGTCTCGTGGCCAACGGAGAGCATGGCAGCCCCGAGAGCCCGTGGGGAGCCCGGGAGAGGCGGGGCCTGGCTTGCTCTCCAGGGTCTCGCTTCTCACATCACTCGTGGGGGCTCAGGCTTCCAAGACCTGACCCTTGGGGCACACACTCCAACCCCAGCATTCCGCCCGGCCCCCAAGATCCGTGTCCCGGTCGCAATGCAGAATAGATTCCTTCCATCCCCGATAGTCCCAGGCTCTGAATTTGTTTCCGGATCACTCGAGTCCCAGGCAAACTCCTCCAGGTTACCTACTTTCAAATACAGAAGTGCAGGGGGCAGGGCGAGCGTTCCTGCTCCAGAAGGGAGAAGCAGAAGGGAGTCCCCGGCTACGTGCAGAGACAGACAAACCCACAGTCACAGCAAAGCATCTGAAATAGAGCCCCGGGGTGGCATTGTGGGGCGATGGTTCAGCCGCTGTCACACAGTGCCGGCATCTCACACGGGCACTGGTTCCCCATGTGGGCGCCGGTTCAAGTCCTGGCTGCTCCACTTCCGATCCAGCTCCCTGCCAATGTGCCTTGGAAATATCAGCAGAACATGGACCAAGGGCTTGGGTCCCTGCGCCCATGTGGGAGACCCAGATGAAGCTCCTGGCTGTGGCCTGGCCCAGCTGTGGTCATTACAGCCATTTGTGGGGGTGAATTAGAGGATAGATTATCTTTCTGTCTGTCTGTCCCTCTGTGTGTGTAACTCTGACTTTCAAATAAACAAAATAAAGCTTTAAAAATGTACAACTTTCTCAATAATTTATTTTTAAATACATCTTTATTTTTATTTATACAGAGTAATTGCATTGTGGTATTAGTAATTGAATTTTTAACATTTTTTAAAGTTTTATTTATTTGAAAGTTAGAGTTATAGAGAGGCAGAGGCAGAGAGAGCTCTTCCACCCACTGGTTCACTCCCAAAATGGCCACAATGGCCAGGGCTGGGCCAGGCCAACGCAGGAGCCTGGAGCTTCATCTGGATCTCCCATGTAGGTGCAGGGGCCCAAGGACCTGGGTCATCCCCTGCTGCTTTCCCAGGCACTGTAGCAGGGAGCTGAATCGGAAGTTGGAGCAGCCGGGGCATGAACGCGCGTCCATACAGGATGCCAGTGTGACGGGTGGTGGCTTCACCTGCTGCACCACAGTGCCGGCCCCAGCAACTGACTTTTTAAAAAGCAGAGGATGATAGAAAAAATCCACAAGGCTATGGAGGATTTAAACAACAATAATCAGCTTGGCCGGTTGTTGCTTATGGAAATCCACCCAACAACCACAGAATAAATTATTTTCAAGTAACGTGAACCATCCACCAAAGCATACCCTGTGCTGTGCCATACAAGGAGCCCCGGCGTGTTTCAAAGGCTTGGAGTTACCCAGAGTATGGTCTTGTGCTAACCAGAAATCAGTTACAAAAGTATAACCATTCCCAGATATCTTGGAAACTAAGCAACACACTTCTAAATAACTCACGGATCATGGAAGAAGTCACAAAGAATATTTTAAAATATTTTGAAATGAAAATAAACATGAAATCTGTGAAACAAGCCGAAGCAGTGCTTAGAAGGGCGACGCGGAGATTCAGAAGCAGAACTTGAGAACGTATAAAATCAGCGACGCAAACTTCCATCTCAAGACGCGAGCGGGAAGGCGCAAACTGAACTCAGAGACGGCGGAAGAAAGAAACCGAGAGCAGAAACCAGTAAAATGGAAAATCAAGTCAGGAGAGCAGCAGCGTGGAAACTCGATTCTCTGAACGGATTCATAGAATCGGTGCCCTGCAACGAAGATCCATGAACCAGCGCCGGGGGTGGATCCCACCTCGGAGGCCCCCAGTGGGGGCCCCGCAGCTGTTCCCAACCTGAAACCTGCGGGCGTAGGGCTGACGGTCAGCACAGCCGCTGCGGTGCCCCCCGAGACACCCACGCTGCCTAGCAGGGGCCTGGGTCCCCAGCCCGTTCCCCCCGACCCTGGGAGGCCACAGGGATGGCTCCACTGGTTCGATGAGCTGGGTCCTCGCCACCCACGTGGGAGCCCTGCATTGAGTTCCTGGCTCCCACTCTGGCCTGGCCCAGCCCTGGCTATTGCAGGCATGTGAGGAGTGGATCAGCACAGGGCAGATCTGTCTCACGCTCCGTGGACGGCCCGGGTCCTGTGTGCAGGTGCCTCAGGTGTGGGGACATTATGACTGCAGGGAGACCGGCAGCATCGCCATGATCCCGCCTTGTCACTGTGCACTCGCAGGCGTGCCGAGTCAGCATCATCTCCCCTACCAGGACCTTGCTGGGTGTGTACTGACACCCTGGGGCCTTGATCCCGCACTCCCGATCTGTCCAGCTTGGGTCACAGCGGTGAGGGCTGGGCTGCTCTGACCATTGGATGGGCCAAGCCCCGCCCCCTTGGCCACGCCCTTCTGGAGAATCGCCTGCCCCAGGAATGAGGAGGGGGCATCCCCATGGGCTCTCAAGTGGGGCGGCGACTCCCCAGCACCAGCTGAGAGTACTGGGGGGAGAGGCCTCCCGAGACCCGCACGCCCCTCTGCCCACCTCATGTCCCCGGCTGTCCTGAGCACACACACACACACACACACACACCGCCTGCCTCCAACACCAGGGAGCAGAGGAGCGGGGCTGCTGTCCCCACCACCCTGCGGCCAGGCCTGAGGGCGTCTAGCAGGAGACACAGGATTTTCTCACCTCCTGAAGCCTCCCTGGGCTCCCAGCCCAGAAGGAAGGGAGAGAAAAAAGGACAGGGCGTGAGAAAAGGAGGGGGGGGAGACGCAGATACATGGGAGCTGGGAGACGTGGTGCGGCCCCTCCCCATCCCGGGCAAGGCCGCCAGGCTCACCCCTGCCTACTCATCCTCCCAGCCACACAGAGCTGCCCCGCTGCCCACGCTGCCCACGCCCCTGCTGGCCTCTGCCTGGCTGTGCTGCTGCCCAGAGCACCTGCCAAGTGTGGGAGATTTCTCCGACCACTGCCTGGAGTGGGGTCCCTTCCTGTCCATCCGAGGGTGGCGCCACCCAGGGGCCCGACTGCATGGGGACACGGGGGCACAATGGAAACGCTGCCCCGGGGCAGGCCCAGTCCTCAGGGCTCTCCAGTACAGAAGGAAATAAGAGCATTCGAAAGGGGTCCTCTCGCCCAGCCTGCAGTACGGTGCCCCCGCCCCGCCCCGCCAGGGCTTGGCTGTCCCCAGTAGTACAACCTAAGGGAACACGATCCATCCCCAAATTGCAATAAGCTGGAGCTCCCCCCCTCCGCCAGGGAACCCCGAATCTAATTAGATGCCACCGCCAGCGTCGGAGAAGCCGGCAGACGCGACTCCGCTCCGCCAGGCGTGACTGTCTGCTGGGTTTTATGCTTCAATTTTCCTGGTGATGAGAGGGGAGAAAAAAGTGGCAAAAAAAAAAAAAATCGTGTTTTTCAGCTGCAGTTTGACGACTTTCTAAATAGCTTTGCATCTTAACAGAACACGTTCCCGCCAGATATCACGGAAGGGAAGTGGCGCGAAGGGGCTTCGGGGGGCTGGAGAGGGGCGCATCTCGCTGTGGTTCTTAGGGACGCGAGAGCAGTGAGCGCAGGCCAGGGAGGCCACCGCACCTGCTGGACGGGGTTGAGCTGGGTGAGCCCCGAGCTGGGTGAGCCCCAAGCCTCCCAGTCCCAGCCCACGGGAGCTTCCTGTTTCCATGGTTCCTGAAGCAGAGACAAGGATGGGTGAAGGGAGGAAGCCCAGGGAACCCAGCTCCCGGACCACCCAGCGCGGCCGGGGCCACGTGGTGCAGCATGAGCCGCGGGAGGCCACCTGGGGGTCTCCCTGCAGACAGAAGTGCAGGGGACTTGTCGGGGAGCCCCAGAAACGGGGAGGTGGAAATTGGCCCCAGGGTCGGAGGTGGGGGCTGCTTGCTGTGGGCCAGGCTGGGGGGCTCCAGCACTGCCACTGCATGTTGAGATGCACAAGGACCCGGTTCGGAGCTGTGGGCTACGGCAGAAGCCGTAGGTTCGGTGGAGCTGTCTGTCTCGCACAGAGAAGCCGGTGCACTGGGGGAGCCGCCAGGGCCCCTTCCTCCCTCTGCAGTGCCTTGAGGGGCCTGGAGGGTTTGGGGGTCCACGAAGAAGCCTCGCCTGGGACATGTGGGCTGCACCAGCACTGCCAGCCGCACAGGACTTCCAGACGGTCCTGGGTCCTGGCCCGGAGGACGGCGCAGCCCGGACGCCGACTGCTGAAGACTCGACCACCAGAACACGGGGCCGGGCTCCGGGCCTGGCAAAGTCACGCCGGGCCGGTGGAGTTCTTTCCGGAGCAGCAGGACTGTGCGGCTGCAGAGGCCGCGTGGGAGGGGCGTGGAGGGGTGTGGCTGGCAGCCCTGGGAGTCAGTCTCCACTGCCTTTTTTCTTTCTTTTTAAGATTTACTTATTTATTTGAAAGGCAGAGTTACAGAGAGGCAGAAGCGGAGAGAGAGAGAGAGAGAGAGAAAGAGGTCTGCTGGTTCACTCCCAAAATGGCCAAACGGCCGCTTCTTCTGGGTCTCCCACACAGGTGCAGGCGCCCAAGCACTTGGGCCACCTTCTACTGCAGCCGGGACTCAAACAAGCTCCCATGTGGGATGCCGGTGCCATAGGCTGCCGCTTTACCCAGTACACCACCGCGCCAGCCCCTCCACTGCCTTACCGGCTGTGTGGCCCTGGGCAAGGCACAAAGGACGAGAGGCCTCCCCCAAGGTGGTGCCACCGTAAGCACAGAAGCTTCTGTCCCCTTGACATCTGCCTTCTGTTCTCTCTGAAACTGTGAAGGAGGGAAAGACACAGGGCAAAGCCAAGCTCAACCCCCAGACTTTGAAAAGCCCCGGCTGAATCCCGAGGTGGGCAGGAGCCCATCAGTGAGAAGCAACGGACAGCTCAGCTCAGGGGCGGGTGCTGTGGCACAATGGGTTAAGCTGCCGTCTACATATCATATGGACCCCGGTTCAAGTCCTGGCTGCTCCACTTTCGATCCAGCTCTCTGCTGTGGCCTGGGGAAGCCCAGGAAGACGGCCCAAGTCCTGGGCCCCTGCACCCACATGGGAGACCAGGAAGCAGCTCCTGGCTGTTGGCTTCAGCCTGGCCCACCTCTGGTGGTTGTGGCCATCTGGGGAGTGAACCAGTGGACAGAAGACTCTTCTCTCTCTCTAACTCTGACTTTCAAATATATATATATATAAATATATATATATAGAAATATATATATATATAGAAAAAGCTCAGCTCAAGACAGCCGGAGCAGACAGGGAGGTTTATGGCCACAAGAACCTGGGGCCGGGTTGGTTCCAGGCGCGGTGGTGATGTCACCTCTCGCTGTCCACTTACCTGGGCCTCATGGCCATGGCAAACCAGCCTCCAGTGCCCTGTGCCCTGGCCCGCCCACCTTGGTAACAGGGCCATCGCATTGATGAGGTGTGGAATCCTCCACCGCCCACTCGACCGTACCCAGGTGACTGGCACAACACATGTGTGTGATCTCACCACCACAAAGCAGTCTGGGAACCTGCAGTGGGTCCAAGATGGTGGCAGCGTCATGTTCCCCCAGGGGCGCCCGAGGACAACCCCTGCTATTCCTCTCCCGCCTACACAGGCCCCACACTCCCGCCCTGTGGCCCTTCCTCCACGTTCAATCACATAGTACCAGTCAGCTCTCATCACAGCACCTCACGTCATGTCGCGTCATATCATGTCAACCCTGACATGTCGCATCACATCACGTCATGTCATGGCATACCATGTCACATTATATTATGTCAACCCTGTCATGTCACAACATATCACATCATGCCAACCCTGTCATGTCACATCACATCATGTTACATGGCACATCATGTCACACCATATATTGTCACACTGCATCACATCACATATCACATATCACATGTCACATAGATCATACGTCATATCACATCACACCACATCATACCACACCACACATTATGTCCTATTGCATCACATCACATCACACCATATCATATGTCATGTCATATCACATCATGTCACATACATCATACGTCATGTCATCGCATCACAACCTCATGATATGTTACATCACATCCCGCCACACCATGCCGTTTACATCCATGGCTCCCATGGACTCAGGTGTTTCGACGCTGGCTCTCCTGCCTCGCCCCTGTTTTTCCAGGTCAGTCTCCCATCTCGAGGTCCACTGATGAGCAAGTTCAGTGCCGCCTGCAGCCTGACAGAGTGTCCCCGGGCTCCAGGGTCAGGCCGTGGCCATCTCTGAGCCGCCGTTTTGCCACGTCTGTTGCCTGTCGTCTGCCGCCCTGGCCTGGCCATTCCTCACTCTTGTCATCTGTAAAACGGGGCGAGGGCCTCCCCCCTCAAAGGACCGTTCTGCGGCTGAGAAGAGAGGATGCTGTGTCCTCAGCACAGAGCCCAGCACACACCGGTGAGCAGCACCTGCCAGCCGCGGGGTCGTCCGCGGGCCCTGAGCACCTGCCGGCCGCGGGGTCGTGCGCGGGCCCTGAGCACCTGCCGGCCGCGGGGTCGTGCGCGGGCCCTGAGCACCTGCCGGCCGCGGGGTCGTCCGCGGGCCCTGAGCACCTGCCGGCCGCGGGGTCGGCCGTGGGCCCTGAGCACCTGCCGGCCGCGGGGTCGTGCACGGCCCCGCCGGGCAGGCATTTCTGGGTGCAAGCAGAGCAGTAAAGTCAAAGAACAGCTGGGCCTGGGCTCTGAGCCTGCGACCCCAGCCTTCCTGGTGCAGTCCCGCCACTGCCTGGTGTGACGGCGCGGAGTGGGGGGTGCACCGCCCTCCCGGCAGGGCTCAGGTAGCTCCATCTCAAGGACACTGGGGGCTCCTGAGGCCTCGCCCTCTCCAGCCGCCCCCCACCCCGACTAGTTACAGAGTCCACGCAGGAAAACAACAGAAAAGGAAGCTACTGCTACTCCGTGGCGCCTGCACACAGGAGCTGCTTAATAAGTGCTCCCCACTCTTAACGACCGAGAGAGGAGGAGAGAGCGCTTAGCACTGCGTGGGGCAGGGCGTCCCTGCTCTGCTCGGCCTCCAGACGCCTGCTGGGCTGCTGCGGGCCACTTCCTGTTACTGTGAAAAAAATAAAACCCTAGGGGCTCTGTACTTTATTAAGGAAAGATATTTCTTTTTAAAAAAATGTTTATTTGAAAGGCAGAGTGACCAAGAGGGAGAGAGAGAGAGAGATCGTCGTCATGTGCCGGTTCACTCCACACAGGACCACCTTGCTGGGCTGGGCCAGGCTGGATCCAGGAGCCAGGAACTCTATCTGGGTCCCCACATGGGTGCAGCAGCACAAACATTTGGGCCAACTCCTGCTGCCTTCGCAGGAGCGTTAGCAGGGAGCTGGATCTGAAGTTGAACGGCCGGGACCCGAACCTGCACTCCGGTGTGGGATGCGGGCATCGCAGGCGGCGGCTTAACCTGCCGCACCTGGACGCCGGCCCGGGAAAGCGCTTCTTCAGCTCACGGTTCTGCAGGTGCAAGAATACGATGCCAGCATCACGCTGGGAGTGGGCACAGGTGAGCACACGGTGAGCGCAGATGGCGAGGGGAGAGCTCTCCCTGTAACCAGTGTGGCCTGCCGCCCTCCCGCGAGGCAGGTGTCGATCGCTCCGGAGGGCAGTGTCCCGGCAGCCGCGGGAACAGCAGCCCTGAGCCCTGAGGGCTGGCGGCACCCTCGGCTGGCTCCCAGCCACGCCCCCACTCACCTCCCGTTAGCTCCTGGGGAACCCGTCCTGGCAGCTCCACGGTCTCTGCAGCCTGAGCGCATTATAGCCACGAGGAACTTGGGGAACAGAGAGGGAAGGCACTGGATAGAGGACACACAGCTTACAAGAGAGCAGGACAGGCGCTCCAGGGCCGTGTCGTCATCCCCGCCCGTGTAAGCAACAGGTGCCTGCCCCACTCACCTTCACGAGGAGAAAGCAAACCACGCGCGATGCCAAGCCCGCCCTCGCTCCCCGCTCCCCCGAGCTCCCAGCCCAACACTTCAGAAAGCCAATTACAGGTTTAATGATCCCGCTCGCACAGTCACGTCGCTCCACAGCGGCGCGAGCCGCGAGTTCACGATGAAGCCCCTGTCCCAGTCAGCCGCGTTTTTATTGATTCGTAAGCCGCTCAATTGTCTGGCAAAAGACAGTGCACCAGCCCGCGTCTCCGGGGTCTGGCTCGGTGAATGACAGCCCTCGGCCGCTGCGGGCTGGCGGGAGCCGGAAGCAAGCCCGCGTCTGAACACCTCTGAGTCTAGACAGAACTGCCTGCCCGCCCGCGTGCCGGGCTGCAGCCCCGGGAGACGCCATCCGGCTGGAAACACGCAGAGCCCCGTGGGCTCCTTTCCCAGGCCAGTTACGTGGAAGGCGCAGGTGGAGCCGCAGCGTGCGGTGGAATCGGGGCCCCCACATCCCCTGCCTTCATCTGGTGTCCTGGGCCCTAAAGGTGTGGCCACAGGCCCAGCACTCATCACCGGCGGCTGCTTGGGACTTGAGGTCCCTGAGCCTCAGTCTTCTCATCTGAGACATGGGTATGATAATGGTGCCCTCACAGGTCCCAGCAGAGCTGGATGACGCGATAACCACGGCACTGGGTTGCGAAGCACATCCCCCCCCCCCACCGATTAACGTCCACCCAGAACCTCAGGTGTGATGCTGTCTGGGGAGGGAGTCACTTCAGGTGTCTCGGGTTAGCACGCAGTCTGCCCGAATCCCATGGCCTTAGAAGAGGCAGGGGCACCCGAAGGCACGGAGGGGCGAAGCTGGGATGATGGGGGCTGAGGCTGGTGTGACGTCCCCAAGCCCGGAGACTCCAGGGACTGCAGCAGCCAGAGGCCCCTCCCCCCGAGACTCCCAGCACCCCGACTTCCCACTTGTTTGTTACAGCACCTCCAGGAGACGCCTCCGACTGGGCAAAGGTCCTGGCGGTTTGCTGCGCACTCCACACCTGCACAGGGCTCCAAGACTCAGGTGCATCTGCTGGCCCATTTTACAGAAGGGGAAACCGAGCTTCAGCACCCGAGGCTTGCCCAGGCCTTTCCCACTTAGGGAGCGCCTGCACCTCCGGCCGGGTCTCCGCTCCGTGTCTGCCCTCCGCCCACGGGGCTGGGTCCCCGGCCAGAGCATCCCTGTCCCCCGTGTGCAGCTCCATCACCCTCCGTCCCCAGGAGCTGAGCCCCCAAGCTCTGGGGACTTCCTGCCTGCCCAAGCACCAGACAGGAACAGAGCCCTGCTGTGTGCCAGGCACAGTTCTGGGCCCCACAAAGCAAGGACAAGGAAGACAAATCAAACTCAGAGCACCTAAGGCTGGATGTGGGGACTGGGAGAGCTTTGTGGGTCCTGGGACCACTGGACTGAGGACCGAGGACTGAGGGGCTGAGCCAGCTGACCACACAGAGTGGACTGAGGGAGCAGCAGCACATGCAAGGGCCCTGTGGCAGGAGAGCCCGCGTGAGGAACTGCGAGGATCCGGTGATCCAAGGTCAACCCTTGGGTGCGGAGGGACCAGGAGGAAGGGGAGGAGACAGAGGGATGCACAGGGCCCCCCGGGGTGAGGCCGAGGTTTGGACTCCGTCTTAAAGACAAAGGAGAGACACAGAGGCTCATGGAAGGAGCAGCCGTGGCACAAGTGCCATCTGTGCCACTCCCGAGGGTGGCACAACTCCCCAGGGAGGCACTTCCTGCCACCTCAGTCCCTCTGCACCCAGTGGGGGAGGGAGCACCCGGCTCCTCTCTGTACCCAGGGGAGGGAGCACCCAGCTCCTCCTGCACCCAGGGGAGGGAGCACCCAGCTCCTCCTGCACCCAGGGGAGGGAGGGAGCACCCGGCTCCTCTCTGCACCCACGGGAGCACCCAGCTCCTCCCTCAACAGTGAAGCCCGCAGCCCTCCCCAGAGGGGCTCCCAACACTGAAGGGACAATTCCAGGGAGTGCAGGGGCCCCAGAGCCGCCCTGATGAGGAGTGGCATGGGAGGGGCTGGGCGGAGGCCCTGGCAGGCTCCCCCAGAAATCCCAGGTGCTCAGGTGCTGCTGCCCACGTAGGCCCTGACCAGCCCAGGGCGCCCAGCTGGCTGCAGAGCGGCTCCGAGACCATGCACCTAGGGAGTGAGAAGCTGCTCACCCCAAAAGCTGCCCCACGCGGGGTGTCCTGCCCTCCCCAGCAGGAGGTCATGGGAAGAGCCTGGGTGACTCAGAGCATCAGGGTGAACGCTCCACCCCTTCTCCAGCCCTGTGTCCCCGTGGGGGTCCCGCCATAGCCCTTTGTGTTTTATTTACTGCAGATTCTTCCTTAACCCACACCACCCACCTTTGACTTCTCTAAATGACATGAACTTGGGGCCAGCTGCTGCCCGGGAATGACCAGCCCGGGCGTCACCCAAAGGCACTCACCCACCACCCTTTGGGACCCCCCAGCCCATCAGTCTTGCAGCCATGGAAATGGGCCAGTGTGGCTGGGGGCCCGCTGAGCATCACAAAGCCCATCGGTGTGACACCAGGGTCCCTTGTCTGTCCCAGCCTCCCTCCTATGGCTGTGAGCCGCTGGAGTGCAGGGCGGAGCCCCGTGCCCCTTGGCTGTCACCACTGCACACAGTAGGAGCTTTATCAATGTTCATTTGTTCGAATGGCTAAACCGATTGCGAGCGCTGCGGGGACAGTGCTGGTCTGTCTGGTTCTGGCCGTCTGTTAGGACGCACTGCCTGGCACATAGTAGGCGCTTTATCAATAGTGGGTTATGCAGTCACGTAGCGTAAGCCGTGTGAGCAGTGGGGCTGGTCTGCCGCCTTCGCCCCTGCTCCACCGCGCCACGTTGTCGTTGCTGAATTCCTCAATGAATGACTGAAGGGTGAAAATAGTCTAAATGGAGGCTTGACGTAGTTCGGACTAAAAATCCGCTTGTCTGAACCCATCTGGCCATTAAGCAAAATTCTGTCCGGCCCACATAGCGCACGTAGGGAGGGGAGAAGCCACTATGAACAGCTCCCCGCGGCCTCTCTTCTGCCGGCTGTGGCAGGCTGCGATGGCGGGGCTCAGCCCTGCAGGGCCTGCCACGTGTCTGTCCTCGCCGTGGACAAGTGGCTCCCGTGCGGGGCGGGGGGCCTCCGACACCCCAACACGCGGAGCAAGGCTTTTCTCCTGTGCCACGCTGGGCGCCCTCGGGGCTGGCCTGTTTCGGCACTGATGCACACACTGGGGTCCTGAGGAGCAACCCCCTACCTGAGGCCCCTGTGCCTCCAAGGTGACCCGGACCCAAAGAGCTGGTGCACAGCCGGCAGCTGCTCCAACTGGACAGGAAGCAGGGGCGGCTGTCGGGCCTCACCGGGAAGCTCGGCCTCATGGTGGCAGCCCCAACCTCCGCCTGCCAAAGCTTCAAGCTTTTGGGGCCAGAGCTGTGGCACAGCGGGTTAGGCCTCCGTCCACATGCCAGCATCAGGTATGGGTAGCAGTTCGAGTCCCGGTTGCTCCACTTCTGATCCAGCTCTCTGCTATGGCCTGGGAAAGCAGCAGAAGATGGCCCAGGTGCTTGGACCCCTGCACCCACGTGGGAGACCCGGAAGAAGCTCCTGGCTCCTGGCTTTGGTCTGGCCCAGTCTCAGCCATTATAGCTATTTGGGGAGTGAACCGGCAGATGGAAGACCTCTCTCTCTCTCTCTCTCTTTCTTTCTCTGTAGCATAGCCTTTCAAATAAATAAATAAATCCTTAAAAAAAAAACCTTCAAACTCCCTGGGACACAGTTGCCATAAAAATAGTTAAATTTGTGTTTCAAATAAACAGTAATTTTAATACATTGAGCTATCTATATATCTATATTTATATACATTATATGTTTATAACTATAGATTATGTTTATATTCTCAACATATAAATGCAAATATACATGGGGAAATAAATGCAATATATTATGCATTTTTTATTACACTACAACAGTCTTATTTACTCCCCTGGGATCCACACTTTGCCTGGCCGCCCGCACTGTCAAGGGCAGACCCTGGCCCGCTGAGCTCGGCCTGGCCCTCCTGGGGGCCAAGCCCAGGCCGACCGAGCCAAGCAGCTGCGCCTGCCCCAGCCATGGGCCCAGGGCTCGCGTCCGCTAGGTCAGGGCCACAAGACTCAGTCTGAGCCCTTGGCCTGAGCGCCCTGCCGAATTCACGCTGCACACAGACATGAGCAAGGGGCTCTGCCGGTGGCCCTGGGCGCAGTGGATGCAGGTTTCGGAGGCGGGAGGCGGCTCCAGGCGGCTCTGAAACCACACCAACTTCTGACCGTGTGGACGCAGCAGGTGCTAACCAGCTCCCTTGCCTGTTAAAGCCGCATGGAGTTGGGTTCTGCGGGGTGGCCACCGCAAGCCGGCTGGAGTGGGATGGAGCAGTGCGGCCCAGCCTTCCTAACCAAGGTGGGTTGCTTGCTTGAGATCCCTGAGATCCGGGCACCCCCCTGGCTTTCCCAGAGGCCTCTGGGAGTTGAGCTTTCTTGTTCAGGCCCTGCTGACCCGGAGGTCTGCCTGCGGGAGCACGCACGGCCCCATTCATCCCAGGAACCCCGCCAAGGTCAGCAGTGACGTCTCCTCACCTGAGGGTGGTCTGGGACACAGGCCCCAGCCCGACAGCCTGGGATAGGCACGGTGGAGCCAACAGGGAGCGGGGGTGGGAGGGATCGGGGCCGGGCGCGTGTCTGCGAGGCTTGGGGAGCTGAACAGCAGATCAGAAATGAGGAGTCGCTCGACCAGCACACGCGCACAGCAGAGCCGCATGGAACTCACCCTCCAGGGAACCCGGCCCTCTCTCCTGGTGCCTGTGTTTTCCTTTGTCTGATTCCACGTCCTGCCGGGTACGGCTGAGGGGCCGGCGTCAGAATGAAGATCCATGTCCTGGCGGGCGAGGCCGCGGGCGCGTGCAGGCGGGTGGGAGGGTGGGTGGATGCACAGCCTGGGTGGTGGGGCTCTGTCTGCAGAGGCTGAGGGTCTGGGACAGGCCCCTCCCTGGGCCCTGTGGAGCCTGCTCACAGGGACCACCAGGCTCCCTAAAGCAGGCGTCCTTGGTTTTTCCACTCCCTGGTGCGGAATCGTGAGGCTGCACGAACTCGTTAAAGCAAGGCAAGCGATCGCCAAGGGGCACAAGGACGCTGACGACCCCCCCATCCCACCTGCAGTCTCGGCCCTCACCCACGCCCCCTCTCCGTGCCCATGGCCCCACCTCGCGGACCCCCAAGTAGACACGGGACAAATACTGCTTGGAACTTGCAGCCCCTCCCCCAAAACAGTATTCATTTGACAGGCAGAGAGTGACAGAGAGATCCTCCATCAACTGCATCACAACTTAAATGACCACCAGGGCTGGATGAGGCCGAAGCCAGGAGCCAGGAGCTTCATCCGGGTCTCCCACATGGGTGCTGGGGCCCAAGCACTTGGGCCATCCTCCACTGGTTTCCCAGGAGCGTCAGCAGGGAGCTGGATTCAAAGTGGAGCAGCTGGCGCTGTGACAGGGCCGGTACATGAAGGACTTGGCCAGGGCTGTGGCCGCGGCCACACCCACACCTGAGCTGAGCCCGAGGCCCTGTGTGGTGGCTGGGGCTTATGAGATGGCAACGAAAGGATTGGGCACTGGAGAACACAGCAGGGGCTCGGGGGACCCGTGAAGCCATGCAGCCCCCGGGCGGCCCATGACCCAGGCCCTGTCTCATGTACCTCCCCCGGCAGGACCCACCCCTGCACCTGTGACAGGCGGGCTGGCCAAGCCTTGCAATCAGGCCCTTAGTTTCTGCTCCCCGAGCGCTGAGGGCAGTGCGGGGCACGCGGGGAGCTCACGGGAGGGCTGTCAGCACCTGGGTCCAGAGAGTCCGTGTGGACACACACACGGATGTCGCACCTGTTTCTCTGCCGGCAGGGGCACCCGGACACCTGCCCCATTCCGCTGCCGTCCTGGTCGGGGCGAGCAGTGTCGGAGGGGCCCGCGTTTGGCCGCGGCTATCCTAGCACCCCAAGACGAGGGTGTTGGTGCCAGTCACTGTGGGAGGTGACCCCAGGGGTGCAGGTGAGGAGGCTGGGGAGGAGAATGACCCACGCCACTTGGGCGCAGGAGGGGGCGTCCGGGGTCAGGGACCCACTTCTGGTGTGGGTGGGAGGCGAGAGACCCTAGACGGCCCAGGGCACGGCCCCAGCAGCCCCAGCCGCCCTTGGCTGCGCACTGCCCCTGGGGGAGGGGCCAGTTACACATCCCCCGCACTTCTGCTGTCTACTCCCATGCTTGGGTGTGCAAGGCTCTTCCCAGGCCCAGAGAAACCTGACACAGAAGACACAAGAAGCCACCGGCCCCCACCCCCAGGGTGGCCCCAGGGATGGCGGCTGCCCAAAGTACCCGTTGTGGCTGCCGTCTCCATCGCCACCATCATTGCTTCCGTCATGGTCACCATTACCATTGTCATCGTCACCGTACCCCTGCATCACAGAAGCCACGTAGGGGAGGGGCAGGACCTCGCACCCACGGGAGACGCCCTGCCACAGGAACCACGTAGGGGAGGGGCAGGACCTTGCACCCACGGGAGACGGCCTGCCACAGGAACCATGTAGGGGAGGGGGCAGGACCTTGCACCCACGGGGGACGCCCTGCCACAGGAACCAGGGGAGGGGGCAGGACCTCGCACCCACGGGAGACGCCCTGCCACAGGAACCAGGGGAGGGGGCAGGACCTCGCACCCACGGGAGACGCCCTGCCACAGAAGCCACGTAGGGGAGGGGGCAGGACCTCGCACCCACGGGAGACGCCCTGCCACAGGAACCACAGAGGGGAGGGGGCAGCACCTCGCACCCACGGGAGACGCCCTGCCACAGGAACCACGTAGGGGAGGGGCAGGACCTCGCACCCACGGGAGACACCCTGCCACAGGAACCACGTAGGGGAGGGGGCAGGACCTCGCACCCAAGGGAGACACCCTGCCACAGGAACCACGTAGGGGAGGGGCAGGACCTCACACCCACGGGAGACGCCCTGCCACAGGAACCACGTAGGGGAGGGGGCAGGACCTCGCACCCACGGGAGACGCCCTGCCACAGGAACCACATAGGGGAGGGGCAGGACCTCGCACCCACGGGAGACGCCCTGCCACAGGAACCGCGTAGGGGAGGGGCAGCACCTCGAACCCACGGGAGACGCCCTGCCACAGGAACCGCGTAGGGGAGGGGGCAGCACCTCGCACCCACGGGAGACCCCCTGCCACAGGAACCAGGGGAAGGGGCAGCACCTCGAACCCACGGGAGACGCCCTGCCACAGGAACCACGTAGGGGAGGGGGCAGGACCTCACACCCACGGGAGACGCCCTGCCACAGGAACCGCGTAGGGGAGGGGGCAGGACCTCGCACCCAAGGGAGACGCCCTGCCACAGGAACCACATAGGGGAGGGGCAGCACCTCGCACCCACGGGGGACGCCCTGCCACAGGAACCACGTAGGGGAGGGGCAGCACCTCGAACCCACGGGAGACACCCTGCCTGAGTCCTGGGCCCGAGGACTGAAAACACCCGACCACGTGGCCAGGGACAGCTGCCCGGGGGGGCTCTGTAGTGGATTTGGAAGGAAAAGGCGAGTTGGAGGAGTGGAGAGCTCGCTCTAGGACCCTGTGACAGGCAGAGAAGAGAGGGCTGGCGAAGGCGGGGCGGGGGGTCAGATCCCCCAAGGCTGGGTCACAAGGCGGGGACATGCTGCCACGACCCACATTGTTGGACACACTGAGGGACAGAGAGCCAGAGAGTCAGTGCTCCGTCTGCTGGTTCACTCGCCAAATGCCCGCAGCAAACAGGACCAGGCCGTGTCGAAGCCAGGAGCCAGGAGCACAGTCCAGGCCTCTCGCACGGGCGCGGGGACTGAATCACTGGGCCCTCGCCACTGCTCCCAGGGTCTGCACGGGCAGGAAGACGGAGCCAGGACTCGAGCGGGGTGCTGGCCCCAGGCCCTCCGCTGTAAGACATGCGGCTCCACCGGCATCTTGACCCCGGGACCAACACCTGCCCCGTGCTGGGTGCCCGAGGCCAGAGAGGACCAAGCTGTGAGAAGCTGGCCTGGGGCTTCCCCAGGGCTCGCGGTTCGGGGCTCACCCTGGCCTCTGCCCTGACCGGGACAATGAGGTGCTCCCCAGGTCGGGGAACACGCTGCAGGGGCAGACACCAACCAGCTGCCCACAAGGAGCTTCCCAACTATGCCACTGGTGACCCCGGGCTCTCTTCCACCTTGCTCTGGAGAAAGGACCCCAGGCTCCCCTGGGGGACCACCCCTCCCTCGGTCATGGGCCCTGAGTTCCGGTGCTCCCAGTGTGACCAGGTCCTTCCGGGTCAAGCCATGAATCCTGGGACTGGTGCTGGAGCCAACAGCAGAGAGTCACTCCTTCCTCTGGCTTTGACGCTGGGAAGATCAGCTTTGGAGCTGTTGGGAGCCCCACTGCCACCACTGGGCACGAAGACAACGTGGGGGACGGGGGAGACTCAGTGCTGGACCCACCCCTTCCTGAAGCTGGACTGTGCTGACAGCCTGGACTCTCATGTGCTAATGAATCTCCTTTTTGCTCCAGCCAGTCTGGATCAAGCATTCTGCCTTGTGTAGCTGGAATTTTCGGCAAAGCTTTAAGAATATGCATTGACTTTATCAGTTACTATGGGAAATGACCTTGGCCGCTGCCAACATGAAGTGAAGTGATTGCTCATAAAATAAACTTGGGCCTTCTGTGAACATGCAAGCAGCTGTTCCTGCCTGTGGCCCTAACAGCCCAGAATCTGCTCCTCTCCCTGGGGGGCCACTGCGTCCTGCCACTCGTGGCCCATGGTAGACTTCAGGGACGCAGCAGGGAGAGAAGTACAGAGCCTGGCGCCATGCAAAGGGTGGAGACATAAACCAAAGGTCATCAGGGCCATGCAGAAAGCAAGAGACAAGATAATGGGGGCCGAGGGTGTTGGGGTGCGTGGGGAGGCCACGCTGCAGCAGAGTGGTCGGGGAAGTGCTGAGGTGACTTTGCCCAAGGACTTGGCTGGGGTGCGGGGGAGCCGAAGAGTGTTGCAGGCAGAAGGCATGGCCAGAGCCAGGGCCCTGAGGCCACGGCGTGTCTGGCTTGTTCAAGGCCCTTCCAGGAAGCCAGCGGGGCTGAAGAGGTAGTGAGCAGGTGTGGGGAGAAGGAGGTGAGCTTGGGCAGGTGGTAGGTGGGGGAGGGAGCAGAGAAACGGAACACTCGGGGCTTCCCGGAGAGAAGTGGCGCTCTCTGACCGACTGCTGGAGCACAGCGAGGTGGGATCAGAGCAGGGAGACCGGGAGTGCTGCGGCCACGGCACAGGCAGGAGAGGCTGGGGGCCTGGCCCTGGTGGTAGCAATGCAGGTGGCAGGAAGGACGTGCCCTGTATCTGTTTTGAGTCAGAGCAGGTGAGAGGTTAGGCCCCCGGTTAGAACAGCCCACATGCCACAGCAGAGTGCCCGCGGCAGGTGTTGGCTCCCACTAACGCACACCCCGGAAGCAGCAGGGGCAGGTTTAAGCGTGTGATGTCCTGCCAGCCGCATGGGAGACCTGGGCCGGGTCCCCAGCTCCCTCCCACCTTGGCCTGGCTAAGCTCAGCTTTTGTGGGCGTTTCGGGAGTGAACCAGCTGATGAGAGCACCCTGTGTGTGTATGTGTGTGTGTGCACGTGTGTACGTGCTCACATCTCTCAAATGAGAGAGAGAGAGAGCGCGCGAACCAGCGCTTACTGGGTTTCCTGACCCTGGGGAGAAGCCCTTTCAGGCGGCCCCGGCTCTGGAGGGCTGCGTCTCCCAGCAGGCCACGGCTCCTGGCCATTAGTGCCCACAGTCTGCCCGTCAGTCTCACTTCCCCTGGAGAGGAGCCAGGAAAGAGCCGGAGGCGGAGGGAGCACGCGGGGCAGCATGCGGGGTGCGCTTGTCCCCTGGAGAGCAGTCGTGGCTGCGTCTGGTCTCTGAGCCGTGGCCCCAGCAGTCTCTCTGCACGCAGGATGCCAGGCTGGCGGCGGCGTCTACACAGGCAGGGGGTGGCAGACAAGTCCCCGGCGTCTACACAGGCAGGGGGTCGCAGACAAGTCCCCGGGCGGCCTGCTGCAGACAGCGCGGGAGCTCATTAAACAGGACTATGCTTAATTCTCTTCTTCCTTATCAGCTGACAGCTTCCAGCAGATACAGCTTATATTATTTAAGCTTTCGCACACCCGGCGCGATAAATATCCCCGAATTCCAGTCTTCACGGGAAAAAAATTAAAAATGGATGAAGTCAGAATCTCCAGTAGGTTTCTCGAAACGTGGCCTTTGTGACTGGGTCTGAACGTTCTCAGAGTCCCAGCCTGCACTGCCTGAGGAAGGGCTGGGGTCGAAGGGCACGGGTCAAAGGGCGCAGGGACCGGGCCGAGGAGAGAAAGGTTGGCCCCAGCGGGCACAGTGCACCTGCTGGTGGAGACGGCTCTGAAGCGGAGGCCTGCCTGGCTCTGCACGACCGTCCGGGAGGGGAGAGGAGACCTCTGGGTGTCGCCCTGGGCTGTCACTGGCGAGCAGGTCCCCTCCCTTCTGTGTGCCTCATTTCCTCAAATGGAGTTCAAGATCAGGAGCCCCCCCCCAAAAAAAAAACAATCTCTGAGCAACCCCCTGTCACTTCCCCGCAGCCCAGGACAGAGAGGCCTGGCGACGGGCCTGTGTGCACCCCAACGTCCAGGCCCGCCCGAGATCTAAATGAGGCCCACCCCACCCAGGAGGCCACAGGAGGGGGCGCTGCCTGGTGGGGGTGGGGCTCTGGGCCGCAGGACAGATGCTGAGAGCCACCTCAGCAAAGTGGGATTGATCGGCAGGATGTCTGGGTGTTCACAGAGCTGCCTGGAGGGCAGGCTCCCAAACAGCGTGGGACAAAATGTGGTCTGACCAGAAGGGGAGCCTGTCCAGGGAGGCCTGTCCAGGAGCCCTCAGTTCGTGCACAAAACATGGGAGCCCCTCCCCCTACCCAGGGCCATCAGTGCTGGGCCACACCCCTTTGGCTCATGTCCTGCCTCCAGCTCAGTCCCAAGGGCCCCCAGGATCAGCCATGGAGGCAACGGCTGGACCAAGGTCTCCAGGGCTGGGCGCAGAGCCCCTTGGCACTGCCCAGCCCCCCGCACAGTGCATCCCGAGGTCCCTGAGAGTGTCACCAGCTCCTGGCGGGGGCCCCTGATGGCGGAGTCTGGCCAGCAGAATGAGGGCCACGGCCACGGCAGCATCAGCCGGACCCGCCAGTCCCCCTGCTGCTCACGCACTTGGAGTCTTGTGTGGAATCTGTTCTGGGAAACAGAGATGGTGCACGGGAGGGGGTGGCTGGTTGTGAACGCTCAGGGCCCTCTGGCGGGGGAGCTGCTCTGTGCTCTCAGGCCTGTAGGCTGGTGCGGGGACCCCCGTGCCCACACACAGACGCGTGCAGTGACAGGGACAGGCCCCATCAGTGTCAGGGTCTCGGCCAAGACGTGGGCCTGTGGTTTTGCCAAATGTTCCCACTGGGGAAACTAGCACCGTGTGCCAAGAATCTGCAGTATTTGTTACATGCGCCCTGCAATCTATGATTATCTCCACAAAAGCAGAAAGGCCTCAGAGACAGCAGGAAGACCTCTGAACTTGACCTCTGAACTTGATCTCTGAACTTGACCTCTGAATGTTCTTTTTATTAAAAAAAATTTTATTTCTTTATTTGAGAGGCAGAGTCACAGACAGTGAGAGGGAGAGACAGAGAGAAAGGTCTTCCTTTCATTGCTTCACTCCCCAAATGGCCGCAACGGCCGGAGCTGCGCCGATCCAAAGCCAGGAGCCAGGAGCTTCTTCCAGGTCTCCCACGTGGGTGCAGGGTCCCAAGGACTCAGGCCATCTTCTACTGCTATCCCAGGCTGTAGCAGAGAGCTGGATTGGAAGAGGAGCAGCCGGGACTAGAACCGGCACCCATATGGGATGCTGGTGCCACAGGCGGAGGATTAACCAAGTGAGCCATGGCGCCGGCCTCTCTAAATGTTCTTTATGCGTTCATTAATTTATTCCAAAAATGCACCCACTTTTCTTTATTCAGACAATATGAATGAAGCACAGCTCTATGCCAGCTCTCTTCCAGGGAGATCTCCCTCCCCCTCCCCCTCCCCCTCCCCCTCTCCCTCTCCCTCTCCCTCTCCCTCTCTCTCTCTCTCTCTCCCCTCCCAGAGTTACTTGAATCTGTGGGACTAGGCCTCGGGAGGGCTAATACCCGATTTCACAGGGTGCTGTCACACGATGACGAATGTCCCACATCTGAGACACAGGGCCACTTGCAAAGCTGACAAACGGCAGGTGACGGAAGTCACAGAAGAATCCAGCCCAGGAAGACCAGGGCTGGAGAGCTCCAAGGAGCAGAAGCGGCAGCCCACGCCCTGCAAGGTGGCAGTGCGCTCAGCCCTTGTGAGGGGCAGAAGGACCCGGCAGGAGGGGCGCAGGGTGGAGAGGCAGGCGGGCGTGGCGGGGGCAGAACCGGCAGGGCCTGCACAGCCAGAGGGGCCCGGACTTGGTCATGAATCCCCCGAGGGGTCCCCCAAGTGTTCCAGGCAGGGCCAAGCGGCGCTGACTTCCTGTGTGTTTAGAAGGTCACTCTGGCTCCGTGTCCCCTCCAGCTCAGGGGCTGTGACTCCAACTGGCACCTGTAAAGCACCTGCTGGGTGTTATCAGATGTAGGACAGGCCAGCCTGCGCCCTGCCTGGCACCTGGATGGTGACACTGGACATCGGTGACAGTCAGTGCCAACGGTGAGCACGCAGTCAGGGCCAGCAGCCCCGGAAAGAGGGTCTGTGCCCCCGCCTCCAGGGCTCGAGCTGTGTCTCTGCCGACCCCAAGCCCTGCCCGCCCCTGGCTCTGTGACCACTCCGCTGCCCCAGGGACAGACACATGGTGGCATGTGGATTTGCACCCACACCTCTCCAGCGCTCGGAGAGACGGCCCAGAGTCACCGGTTGGCGGCCAGATCAAAAGCAGAACAGAGTGCAGACAGCGCCTCGTCTCCGGCGGATTTCTAATTAACTCCTCGCTGGCACGTGCAGCGTGTGCACGTTCTCCCCCCGCCCCCCCCCCCCCGCTCGCTCTCACTGCCCCATCCATACTGAAGAGCTGACAGCTTGCCTCGTGCTACATAGAAGTCATGTTGTGAGCTGTGAGTTCCATGCGGGCCGGGGGGATCCGCGTCCCGAGAGCCCTGGGGGGGCTCTGCTTCCGCGTCTTGCTGGCCAGCGTGTGGGCACCCCCGCCCACCAGTCTCCCAGCGCCCCCACCCCCCTGGTGTGGGGACACGAGGGGCCAGGCACTGCTGGTGTCTGTCCCACAGCCACCCTCTTCCCCTGGGGACCAGAGCTGACCTCACATCGGACTCTGAGGGTGGCGTCTGGCCCAGCACATCGCGTCCCCCGGCCACAGGGGCTTGTCCACTTCCAGGTGCACCTCCGTGGGAGGAAAGAGAAGGGGAGAATGTTCCAGATTTCCAGAGATGGAGAGTTGAGAACCAAATGCAGTGTGCGAAAGGTGTTGGATTCCAGTTCAAAAACAAACCAGCCAGAAGACTGGGAAGTCTGCACCAAGCGCCAGGCACAGGGGACCGGGGGAAAAGCCGGATCGTGGACTACGAGAATTGGTGTTCATTTCGTTAGGCGATAAAAGGCCGCAGTGGATACAAAGGCCTCGCCGCTTTCTCCCATCGCCTTCTAACCAGGCGGTCAGGGAGAGTGGCCGTGGACAGGAGTGACCTCTTAGGAAAGGGTCGCTGAAGTAGTTAGGGATGAGCGGTCACAATGCCTGAAGTCTCCTCTTGGGCGGCAAACACAGACACGGACACAGAGACACAGACACACATAGAGACACACAGAAACAGACACACAGACACACATAGACACACACACAGACATAGAGACACAGACACACACAGAGACACAGACACACACACAGAGACACACAGAGACACAGACACACACACAGAGACACACAGAGACACAGACATACATAGAGACACACAGAAACAGACACACAGACACACATAGACACACAGAAACAGACACAGACACACACACACACAGTAAGAGACACAGACACAGAGACACACACACAGAGACACACAGACACACACAGAGACATAGAGACACACAGACACACACAGACACACATAGAGACACACAGAAACATAGACACAGACACACAGACACACAGACATAGACACACACAGAGACATAGAGGCACAGACACACAGAGACACACACAGACATACAGAGACACAGACACACACAGAGACACAGACACACATAGACACACATAGAGATATACACGGACACAGACACACAGAGACATAGAGACACACACAGAGACAGACACACAGACATGCACACAGATGCACACACAGACATGCACACAGACACACAGAGACACACAGACATAGACACACATAGAGATATACATGGACACAGACACACGGAGACACACAGACACACAGACGTGCACACAGACACACAGACGTGCACACAGACACACAGATGCACACGCAGACACGCATACGCACACGCACAGGCACGGCTGAGGGCTGGCCTCCGTCAGAGCTGGGTGGTGAGCGTGCAGGCGGTCACAGCACTGCTCTCGGCTCTCTGCACATCCGATCACGTTCACAACAGGAAGTCAGTGTGAAAACCAAGCCCTGTGCCTTGCACCTTAAGGCTCCGAGCCCCACTTCCTCACCCAGCCAATGGGGACAAAGATAACAAAGATTTCCTAAGGCTCTTGGAAGTCTCCCATGAGACCGTCCAGGCGGAAATCTGGTTTCACCTGCCCCAGGAAGTCCCCAACAAAAGCTAACAGTCAGCGTTATTAGAAGACAGGGTTCTTCCAGCCGCACCAGAAGAACCCGATCAAAATACTCAGGAAATACAGAAGAGAATCTTCCAGAAGAAAGCCAGTGTTTGCCCTGGTCTCTCCCCAGGCGGGAAGATCATCTGCCGGGTGCCAGGCCCCGGAACCTGCTCAGCCCCTTCTCCCAGCCTCCTGGTGACAGGCAGGGAGGTGTTGAGCAGAGGCTACCTCCCCCCCTGCAGCTTTGCCCAACCCCACCCAAGCCAGCAACAGCTGAAAATAGCCAACAAGGCTGCCAACTGTTTTGACGATATTTATTTAGTTAGAATGTCATTATAATAGAATGCCATGGCTGACACTCCTACTCCCATCATGCCTCTGACGCCATGACACTTCCAAGATTTCCAACACAGGGCCAGGAAATGGACAGGACTGAAACCCTGCCCAAACTCCACCCTCTATGAAGACCCCATTAAAGCCCAAGCCTCACAGAGCACTGCTCACCTGTGAGCCCCCTCCCCAGTGTTCTCATGCAAATGTCTTGTTCCAATGCTGTCCCTCACCCACGTCTCATTCTCGAGTTCTTCTTGCATCAGAGACAAGAACTCGGACCCAGCCCTCGGACGACGACACCTTGACCCAGCAACCCACGGCGCTCAGAAAGAGCGTTTTCCACTTGCACACACCAACATGGGGTCACGCTCCCTGGAACATCACAGGTTCCATCAGAAAAGATAGAAGCGACTTATACACAGTGTTGGTGACAGGCAGAGCCACGGGCCCTCAAATCTACTCCCGGTGAGCTTTCCAGGTGGGTCAAAATAATTCTGGAAACACATTTGGATGGTATCAGAGTTCTGCAAGGAATGAGAGCCCCAGTCACTTTTACGGTCTGCTTGATGACTTGTTAAACAGTCTGATGTTTTTTTGCAATGAATTGGGCACTATTCTCGTATCTAAAGATGATAAAGTGGTTTCCATTCTGAAATAAAGCTACGAAAAGACCTGACTACGCCCCTCTCTACGTCCCTGCTGGACCACGTCCTGCCCCACAGGCACAGGCACTCCCATTTGCATGCTCACCCTCACATGCTCACACCCAGTGCCACGCACCTGTCCACTCCCATCTCACAGTCTGGCAACCACTTGCACACTCGCCCACACTCACGATGCTCACACGCACACCCCCGCTTCACCCACCAGTGCTCTCTACACACACACGCCCCACACGGCTACTCTCTCCCCGTCAGCTCTGCCTCGGGCTGTTTATTTCTCCATCAGCTGAACAGGCATCGCCCTGGGAGAGCAGCGTCCTCCTGAGAGTCTCCCTGAGCTCCAAGTTCATCCCGGGGCCCAGACGGTGAGCGAGGAGAGAGGCAGCCTGGGTGCACCTGCCGCTGGCCGTCTCCGCACCGCCTGCTCTGTGCAGGCCTCTGGACCAGCAGTCGCAGCAGCACCCAGGGAGTCGTTGCATAAAGCACATTCTCAGGCCCCCCAGACTTTACGGAGTCACAGACTCTGCGTGGGGCCCAGCAGCCCGTGTTTTCAGAATCCCCGCAGACGATTCTGCTGCGCCCTGACGTTTCTCATCGGCTGCTTTAAGGACCCCCCCACCCCACGCAGAAACGAGGTGGGACTGTGACCAGGTGCAGAAAGAAGAACAGGACAATGCCAGCCGCACGCCACACTGGCCGCACTGCCGCTCAGGGCGGGCGCGGGGCCCAAGCTCAGCCCCGGAGGACACGGCACGGGCAGCTCCGTGAGCCTGCACGGGGACAGCGAGGGCCGCCCACGTCTCCAGAGGCTCAGGGCTTCTGTTCAAGGGGCGGCACCCAGAGTCCCTCCCCTGGGCGTGGGGGTGGGGTGGTCCCAGGGCACAAACCTGTGTCTGCTTCCCACGGCTGCAGCCAGGCTGTCTTTCCTGCACGGTTCGGGACCTCGGCCCTGCGCAGGGGTCTCTAAGCCAGCGCTTCTCGGCTGCAGTGTGTGCCGGCAAGGGTTGGGGGCTCCACAGGTCTGGGTGGGCCTGGGACTCTGCTCCGGGGCACAGAGGAATGGCTGTCCAGCCGGAGGTCTCGTCTTCCCTGGCGGGGGCCTGGAAAAGTCCCCAGCCCCTCCTTGAGGAGGTCCCGGAGGGAGGGTCCGGGATGCCATGAGTGGGGGGACGTGACTCCACCCCCTTTTCTCCTGCTTGCCAGACCCTGGACAAGAGCTTGGGTCTGAAAAGGAGACCGAGGTGGAGAGAAGCCCCGGGAGGCTGCGGACTGGACGGTGGCCCTCACTCAGCCCCCGGCGACGAAGGAGAAAACCCGAGGGGATGCTGGGAGGGCGCTGCTGGCGGTGGACTCACAGGGCAGTGAGGCAGGACAGGTGCGGGAGCCGGCGGGAGGGAGACCCGAGGACGGAACCCCGAGACAGCAGACGCCCGAGGAGGGCCGGGGGCTTCGCAGCCAGGGGATTTGTCTGGACTGAGAAACCACCGGGTAGTAGGCTGGCTCCCCAACCTCTTCAGCTCTCTCCTCGATGACTTCAGTCACAATTGACCAGGAGCCCAAGTTGGAATGGCCCTGCTCAGGAGCACCCCAGCCCTCTCACCCAACGGGCAGCCCAGGACAAGAGCTCCGGGTCCCATCCGTGGTGGCATGGTTGGGAGGGACCCAGGGCTTTCCAGTCTCCCTGACGATTCGCCCACCTCAACACATTAGCTTGGCTCTGTCTGCTTCCTCATGGTTCCAAGAGGGCTGCCACAGCCCCCAGATCACATCCAGACAGTGTGCACTACATATAGAGGACATAGGGCTAGCTCTCCCTATGCAGATCTCTTTTTGAAAACTTCTATTTTTTAAATTTATTTGAAGACAGAGAGCTCCCAGCCACTCGCTCGTTTCCCAAATGCCCACAACAGCCGAGGCTGGGCCAGACCAAAGTCAGGGGTTAGCAACTCAGTCTGGGTCTCCCACGTGGGTGGCAGGGACCCAGCTACTCCAGGCATCACCTGCTGCCTCCCAGGATGCACATTAAGAGAAAACGAGGGGCCGGCGCCGTGGCTCACTTGGTTAATCCTCTGCCTGCGGCACCGGCATCCCATGTGGGCGCAGGGTTCTAGTCCCGGTTGCTCCTCTTCAGTCCAGCTCTCTGCTGTGGCCCGGGAAGGCAGTGGAGGATGGCCCAAGTGCTTGGGCCCCTGCACCTGCACAGGAGACTGGGACGAGGCGCCTGGCTCCTGGCTTCAGAACAGTGCAGCTCCGGCCATGGCGGCCATTTGGGGAGTGAACCAGCAGAAGGAAGACCTCCCTCTCTCTCTCTCTCTCTCCCTCCCTCCCTCCCTCCCTCTTTCTTTCTCTCTATCTCACTATCTATAACTCTACCTGTCAAATAAATTTTAAAAGAGAGAGAGAGAGAGAGAGAAAACGAGACTCGGGAGCGGAGCCAGGACACACCCAGGCGCTCTGAGTGCAACGCGGGCGTCGTGAGGGCGTTTTTAACTATGCTGCACCAAAGCCAACCTCTGCCTTGAATCTTTTGGAGAACAGCGAAAATCCAAAACAGCTCCCCTTCACAACCCGCTGGCCACAGCCGGCACGCTCAGCCCTGGGTAAACACAGCCTGGATTCTGCAGGCAAGGGCTGGGACGGACGCTCAGGCCCCTGGGAGTGGAGTGGATTTAGAACAAAGGCGGGGCTCTGGAGGAGAGGTGGGAAACAGCAGTGCCTGCTGGGACGGCGACTGGGCGACAGCACCCTCCAGGCACACAGCAGCCAGGCGACAGCACCCTCCAGGCACACAGCGACCAGGCGACAGCACCCTCCAGGCACACAGCGACCAGGCGACAGCACCCTCCAGGCGCACAGCGACCAGGCGACAGCACCCTCCAGGCGCACAGCGACCAGGCGACAGCACCCTCCAGGCACACAGCAGCCAGGCGACAGCACCGTCCAGGCGCACAGCAGCCAGGCGACAGCACCTTCCAGGCACACAGCGACCAGGCGACAGCACCCTCCAGGCGCACAGCGACCAGGCGACAGCACCCTCCAGGCGCACAGCGACCAGGCGACAGCACCCTCCAGGCACACAGCAGCCAGGCGACAGCACCGTCCAGGCACACAGCAGCCAGGCGACAGCACCCTCCAGGCGCACAGCGACCAGGCGACAGCACCCTCCAGGCGCACAGCGACCAGGCGACAGCACCCTCCAGGCGCACAGCAGCCAGGCGACAGCACCGTCCAGGCGCACAGCAGCCAGGCGACAGCACCTTCCAGGCACACAGCGACCAGGCGACAGCACCGTCCAGGCACACAGCGACCAGGCGACAGCACCGTCCAGGCACACAGCAGCCAGGCGACAGCACCTTCCAGGCACACAGCGACCAGGCGACAGCACCGTCCAGGCACACAGCAGCCAGGCGACAGCACCGTCCAGGCACACAGCAGCCAGGCGACAGCACCGTCCAGGCACACAGCAACCAGGCGACAGCACCCTCCAGGCGCACAGCGACCAGGCGACAGCACCCTCCAGGCACACAGCAGCCAGGCGACAGCACCGTCCAGGCACACGGCAACCAGGCGACAGCACCCTCCAGGCACACGGCGACCAGGCGACAGCACCCTCCAGGCACACAGCAGCCAGGCGACAGCGCCGTCCAGGCGCACAGCGACCAGGCGACAGCACCCTCCAGGCGCACGGCAACCAGGCGACAGCACCCTCCAGGCGCACAGCAACCAGGCGACAGCACCCTCCAGGCACGCGGCGACCAGGCGACAGCACCCTCCAGGCACACGGCAACCAGGCGACAGCACCCTCCAGGCACAAGGCTGGCAGTGGGCTCAGCCTGTGGCTGCCCCACATGGAAACTTGGATCGCGGCCCTGATTCGGAACCGGACGGCGGAGGACAACACAGCCCCTGTGTCCCAAGGTGACTGAGCCCAGCCCCAGCAGTGCCTGTGCTTAACCCTCTGGCTTTGGAGAAAACAGAAAATCCTTCCCACCTGGAGAAATGTCCCATGGACCGAGCAGTGGCCCGGGGCCTGCGGCAGCTCTGCTTTGAGGGGTCTTGGGCACGGTGCCACCCACCCCCGACCCAGCAGCAGCATCTGCGGCGAGGCCCCCGCTCGAGGCTATCGTGGGAGGCACCAAGTGGCCTGGGGTCCGGCCGAGGGCAGGGTCACTCACCTGCTGGCTCAGGGCCCTGCTGCAGGGCAGGAGGGGCTCAGCTGCCCGGCACCTGCCTGCCGCTGGTCCTGCAGCTAGATTAGGAACCAGGTGACACTCCCCCAGCACTGGGCACCATCACAATCCACGGACCCCACCTTGGGACCTGTGGTCTCAGACTTGTGTCCCCCTGGGGTACACGTGCCCCATGAGAGCAGGTGCCACTTCTGGCATGCATGGCTCTGCCTCTGGGGCCGGCACAGCTCCTGGCATGTGTCTAGGAATTGACAGACAAAACCAAGAAGACTGTAACTGCACAGAGCCGAGAGTGAGGGATGTAGCGGACAGAGGAGGCCCGGGACGGCCTGCACCATGGCCATAGCGGACAGAGGAGGCCCGGGACGGCCTGCACCATGGACATAGCGGACAGAGGAGGCCTGGGACGGCCTGCACCATGGCCATAGCGGACAGAGGAGGCCCGGGACGGCCTGCACCATGGCCATAGCGGACAGAGGAGGCCCGGGACGGCCTGCACCATGGACATAGCGGACAGAGGAGGCCCGGGACGGCCTGCACCATGGCCATAGCGGACAGAGGAGGCCCGGGACGGCCTGCACCATGGCCATAGCAGACAGAGGAGGCCCGGGACGGCCTGCACCATGGCCACCGGCCACGCAGCGTCACCACCAGGGCGGCTCCCACCCGGCCAGGGCCGGACTGATCCTCAGGCTGCTCCCCAGGAGCCGGGTGCACGCCGACGCGCCTGGCCCTGCCCAGAGCGGGGAAGCGAGCGCCTGACTTTGAAATCACTTGGCCTTTGGGTTTTAAAGGAGGCTGTTCCTGCTAAACTGACCTGAATGCTAACGGCGCGGGAGTGTGATTTGTATTCAGACGGAAGGAAGCGGCTGCCGCTGGAGGAGACGGGAGACCCGAGACGGAGACGGAGCCGCTTAATTAGGTCTGGTCCTTACCGCGGAATAAAGGCACCAGGCGCCAGCAGCCCGGGAACGACCAGTCTCCAGGGGCTCCCGGGTTTCAGGGCGCCGTGCAGTGAGAAGCTTAGAGACGATGGCCTGGCGCCCTGGGACGGCAGAGCCTCCCGCCGGCCTGGGGTGCTCCGTGCTCACGGTTCTGAGTCAGCTAGAACTGCAAGGGAACCAAGAGAGAGGGCGCTGCCAGGGTCTCGTGTGTGTGTGCTTGAGCATGTGTGAGTGTGTGTCTGAGTGTGTGCACACGTGTGGGGAATGTGTATATGTGCATGTGTGTGCACGTGTGGGGGCAAGTGTGAGTGTGTGCACATGTGGGGGCATGTGTGTGCATATGTGTGTATGTGTGTGCACATGTGTGGGGCATGCGTATGTGTGCATGTGTGTGCACGTGTGTGGGGGCATGTGTGTGCATATGTGAGCATGTGTGAGTGCGTGAGTGTGTGTACTGCATGGGCATGTGTGTGCACATGTGTGGGGCATGTGTATGTGTGCACGTGTGTGGGGGCATGTGTGAGCGTGTGTGTGCACATGTGTGGGGCATGCGTGTGTGTGCATGTGTGGGCATGCGTATGTGTGTGCACGTGTGTGAGGGCATGCGTATGTGTGCATGTGTGTGCACATGTGTGGGGCATGTGTGTGCACATGTGGGGCATGTGTGCATGTGTGTGCACATGTGTGGGGCGTGTGTGCATGTGTGTGCACATGTGTGGGCATGCGTATGTGTGCATGTGTGTACGTGTGTGGGGGCATGTGTGAGCGTGTGTGAGTGTGTGCACATGTGTGCACATGTTTGTGCGTGTGTGTGCATGCATGAGCATCTGTCGAGTGAGCCGTGCACCTGTGTACCTACACATGTGTAGGACTTTCGGGCCCAGGGTGGGAGAAAGGCAGAACCAACCTTGTTTTCATTTTATCTGAAAAGCAGAGCAAGAGAGAAACAGACAGACGGAGAAGAGAGATTTTTTCCTCCGCTGGTTCACTCCCCAAATGCCCCCAACAGCCAGGGCTGGGCCAGCGGCGCCAGGAGCCGGGAACTCCCTCCAGGTCTCCCCGTGCATGGCAGGGACACGAGGGCTTGAACCGTCCGTCAGCTGCTGCCTCCTGGGTGTGCGCTACTAGGAAGCAGGGCTGGGACCGGAGGAGCCGGGCCTCGAGCGGGTACCTGCCGTGGGCTGCGGATGTCAGGCTCAACCTGCTGCGCCGCCACAGCACTCGGCCCACGGGCTGAGAGCAGCGCAGCTCCCCGCAGCCACCACCAAGCAGAGCGGGCGACAAGCCAGGTGCCGGCCTCGGCAGAGCGAGTGGGGGCGTGGCGCAGCCCCACCGCGCAAGAGCACCCAGCATGGAAAACAACAGCACCCCCTGCACAAGAGTTCGGAGGGGGGCGCGGTCAGCACGCGCGGTTCCACCTACACAGAATCCTAAAACAAGGAAACCCGTCCGCGGGGACAGGGGCAGAACAGGGCTGCCTCGGCAGGAGGCACGGCCTGGCGGCTGCAGAACAATCTTCATATATTTTTTTGTTAAAGTTATTTATTTGAAAGTCAGAATTACACAGAGAGAGGGAAAAATGGGGGGGTGGAGAGAGAGAGAGAGTTTTCCATCTAGTGGTTCATTCCCCAGATGGCCACAAGGGCCAGATCTGGGCCAATCTGAAGCCAGGAGCCAGGAGCTTCTTCCAGGTCTCCCACACAGGTGCAGGGGCCCAAGCACTTGGGCCATCTTCCACTGCTGTCCCAGGCCACAGCAGAGAGCTGGATTGGAAGTGGAGCAGCCTGAGCTCGAACCGGTACCCATACGGGATGCTGGTGTCACAGGCACCGGCTTCACCTGCTGCACCACAGTGCAGGCCCCAGTCTTTGTGTCTTGGTCACACATGGGGTTAGACAGGCAGGCACACGTGTAGAAATGCCCCACGTGGCACGTGTTCGAAGACTCACGCACTATTGCAACTCAGTTGAGATTCGTGCACCTGTAAAGAAAGTCCCGTGCAAAGAACACGGCCGCTAGGGCATGATTCTCCGGCACCGCCCTCCTGACACACGCAGGCTCGGCGCCCGGTGCCACCCTGCAGATCTGGTCGCCCACATGCAGGGCACGCTACATTCAGGGACACACTGCTGGAGCGACGGGGGCTGTCACCCTTACGGTCACGGGCTGAGTCCTTTGCACTCGTCCCCCAGGTCCCAGCGCCCCTGCACTGGCTCCCCGCGAGCTTCACCAGGTGGAGGTGCGGCCCTCCTGGCCTTTGCGTAAGGGCTCTTATGATGACCGGCAGACTCACAACTCAGGAAATCCACGGCGATCGTGCCGCCACCCCCACCCCCACGGAGTGCAGGAGAGAGGAATGACTTGATTCCAAGCCAGCGGACGCAAACGAAACGCGCTCGGCAATGCTGGCTGCTTGCCAGGAGGCCACGGTTCTCCAGAGCAGGAGCTGATAGGCAGAGCAGACTGTGAAACCGACGTCCCAGCCCCGGGGACGAGGCTCACCCCGCTCTGACCTGCAAGGCCGAGGAAAACGGGGTTCAGCCCCAGGAACGTGGCTCGCCCACTCTGACCTGCAAGGCCGAGGAAAACGGGGTTCAGCCCCGGTTCAAACAGGCGAACGCTGAAACCACCGGCGATGAATAAAACACGAGGATGCTTGGAGAGAGGCAGGAAGCCGCGGCCAGAGGATTCCAGGGCCGCTGGGGCGCAAAGGCTGGGAGGAAACAGATCCTGCACAGCCAGGAGCCCCCCTGAGAGGACTTGGACGACACACCGAGACAGGGCCGGCCGGGCGGGGAGGGGCGCGGGGCTGCAGACGGGAGAACGTGGCGCTCACGGTCCTGCTCACTCCGCATCCACCCATCGGGATCCCTGGAGTCAGCGCCCGGCTCCCGGGGCTGCAGGGAGGAAGGAGATTCACCACCGAGGGTCGCCACCCAGGGTCCCAGGTCCAGCTCCCATCAGCCAGCGGGGCAGGGTCCTGGTCACAAGCAGACTGACGAGCTAGGGCCCTGCTTGTCACCCACACGCAGGACACGCCACGGAATTCCTGGAGGTCGGGGCAAAGCGTCACTGCTGGTCCCTTGTTCAAAATGCAGGGGGCAGGTGGCGTTGAAAACACAGACGATAAACCCACCTCCCTCTCGTCCAGGACCTCGCTTGACGTGCCAAGAGCGGATTTAATTTGCCATTCTCAGTCATCCCACTCAAAGAATAAATTCTGGATCCCGGCGTGGATCTTGTCACTCGCCTTACAGCTCGCAGACGGCTTTGAAGACGCGTGTGAGAGCGTGGAAGGCCGTGTCCCTGGGGACTCGCTGCGTTGCTCATCCGTGCTCCGGGCAGGCACGTGCTGGCGCTGCACGGGGCTCACGCGGCTCTTTCTGGGTCACTTCCTACTGTGCACACAGCCGACCCACACGGCCTGTCCTGGGCCCGCTGACCGGCGAGGGACACCGTGTCATCGCAGCAGCCTAGGTGCTCAGCGGCCGGGCAGGTGACAAAACACAGGACACACCGGGGTCCCTTGGTCATCAGGACGCCACTGTCTTCCCTCTGTGCTTGAAGCAAGTTCAAGTTCAAGTGCAAGGCATGGTCTCGCAGGTCTCAGGGCCCCTCTTGTCCAGCCATGGACAGACCTGCTCACCTCACACCTGCCGGACTCATGCCACTCACCAGGTCCCCGGCATGTTGTGCCGGCGGGCAGGGCGTGGCCACGCACACACACGGCTGGCTCACCACACTCCCCTCGGCCCCGTGAGTTTCTCTTCAAGTTCAGCAATAGAACTGTTCCATGGTTCCCGATGGCCACAGCCTAAGGGCATCAGCCCGGGGTGTGACTGCACTGCCCCTCCTGGGGACTCGGCCTGGTCCCTGCCGGGCCTCGCAGTCCCCGGCCCACCAGAAGACAGGGCGTCCATGCCAGGTGACCTTGCTCGGGGGCTACCGTGGCGGCCATTGTGACCCAATTTACAGACAAGGATCTGAGACCCCTCAGGTGAGGTCAGGGTAACAGCCCTGACGGCCAGTGGGGGCTGCAGATGCCCTCCACTGGGTGGGGGCTGCAGATGCCCTCCACTGGGTGGGGGCCCAGACCCTTCCCCCCTCCTCAGATCTGCGGCCCGTCCTGGAAGGCCCGGGTATGGCTCAACCCCAGGTCAGATAACAGACCCCCCACCCGGGGTCAGACCCGGTGTGAATGAAGCCGAGCAGGAATGAGCCCCAGAGGGGACCCCCGCCCCCAGGGTGACGCAGAAGCCACAGATCCTGCAGCTGACGGGCACGGGGGCAGGTCCTGTGACCCCGGGAGGCAGAAGACCTGTGGAGCCCAGCCCTGCTGGAGCCGCCATGGGCAGCGCTGAGGGCAGGACCGCAGAGCCCACGGGCATGGTGGGACTGCTATGGGAGACAGCTAAGCCCATGGACACCCTAGGGGCGTGGCTCTGCCAGGCTCTCGGGCGTGACCAGGAGGCACAGGGCCCGGTGGCCTCCCAGGCAGAGGGGACAGCACAGGCAGAGCTGGGGGACAGGCCTGAGCCTGGGGCCCTCGAGGGACCGAGAAGAATGTACGGGGGGAGGGGTGCGGGGTCTGAGGGAGGCTCTCCCAAGGCTGGGGAGGATGGGGGAGGCCTGGCTGCAAAGGGGGTGCCTGAGGCCCCAGGTCAAGGGGACGCCCCATTCCTCCACGCTCCTCCCACCCTGAGACTGCCCACCTCCCACACCTCCCAGCTCCACCCGCCTCCCACCTGCCCCCTGCCCCCAGGGTTTGCATCTTGTCTTTGGCGTTTACTCTGTGACCTTCCTAAGCCTCAGTTTCTCCATCTGTAAAATGGGCTGTGCTTGTCTCATGGAGCCTTCGGGTAGCGAAATGAGACCCTGTGCACACAGCCCCTGGCTCACATCTCCCACAGGATGCCAGCTCTGGCAACTGCAAAGAGCCCCCCAGACCCCGGGGGCCATGCCGTCCCCACTGGGGAGCCAGCAGAGGCCAGGGATGCCGGCAGGGCCTGACACTTGCAGGGCCCAGGCGCAGGTGCCGCTGGCTGGGCACTGAGATTCTCAGGGGTGTCCTGGGGCGGGGGATGGGACCTGGGCACCCAGCAGGGGGGTCCCCGAGAGGAGGGGGAGGGAGAGCTTCCTGCAGGTGAGGACCCGGAGCCTGCGTCCACCCCAAGCTCCCTTCCTGTGAGGACCCTGAATGCTGTCCTGGGGTCGACAGCTGGCTCCAGGCTCCCTGCCCGGAGCTGCCCACCCCTGCCCCTCTCGCACCGACTCCGGAGAGTCGCTGACCCCGCTCCGGTACAGCTCAGTGAGCAGGGAGGAGCCCCTGGTACCGTCTCAGAAAATAGATCCGTTTCTCTCTGGCTCAAGCCAGCTCACAAGGAACAGTTTTGCAGGAAACCTCGGGTTTGGTTCCAGAGCCCAGGAAAACGTGACTCTCTAGGTTTGGTTCAGCCTCGCTCGAGGCTCATCAATTCTGCGCCTCCCCCACAGAGGCAGGAAACGCGTGCCCTGCAGGTGCCACCCAGGCCAGCACCCGTAACCTCACGCCAGACAGGGCTCTGCTGACCCCGGCCCAACGGCCACACCGGCCAGCCGCCGATCGCCTCTGACCTGAGAGCTAAAACTGGCACTGACGTTTCTGTGTGGTTGGGAGCAGGTGGAATGCAATGCACCTTTCGAGGATTACAGAGAATCCATTGACGCCCAGCTCCCAGCGACCCTAAGTGACGTCTTCCTGGCGCACAGCCACGTGCGGGCGTGGGGGAGCCTCTGGCCACAAAGCCTCAGGTGTTCCCCCCACCCCAGGCCTCTCACAGGAAGGCGTCCGCGGGCCCCCAGCCCCTCTGCTCCATCCCAGGCTTCACCGGCCCTGTCACATGGAGTCCCCAGACAGCCACCGCGGGGGAGGCGCCCTTATCGTTCACCTACAGATGAAGTCTCCAAGAGATGGACCCAGGATTCGAACTCAGGACTGCTGGGCTCGAAAACCTCCGAGCTTCTTGCACTTGAATGAACCGATTTGGCTGCGGCCGAGATTGACTTTGAACCCTGTAGCCTCTGGGAGCTCCGGCCAGGCAGCTCCCCCACTCCAGCCTGGGGCGGCTGACTCACTCTTGAATCGCAAAAACAAACAGAGGGTAAGGGTGAGAGCTGTCTGGGCCAGCCTCTCTCAGGTCTGGGAGGAGGGCCAGTAGAATGGGGCAAGGTTCTTAGGGACAGGAAGCAGGGGTCGGGTCGTGACCTGGCTGCTTCCCCTGGCCTTGTCCCTGGCACCCAGTGAGTCTTGGCCCCAAGCGGCTTCCCCTCCCCTCGGCTGGGGGGAGGCAGGCACTGCAAGTCTCTTTGCAGGGTGTTCTCTGGCAGTACCCCCCTCCCAAACCCGCCCCCCCCCCAGGCCACAGCTGCTCCGGCCTCCTCCTGGCCTCCCCCTCCCTCCCTCCGCCGCCTCCCGTGGCTGCCGGTTGGAGGAGCAGCGTGGGCCGGGAGATCTGAACGCCGTGACCACGTAGGCGTGCCCTGTACCCCACTCAGGGCACACCTGTGCTCGGAGAATATCTGGCTTTTTACCTACTTTTACTTGCTAAATCTGGCAACCCTGAGCCCACCTCCCCCGCTCCCCTCCCCAGCCCCGCCCCCACTGCTGCTGCCCCAGCCCCCACCACCTGCCTTCGTGCCCCGCCCACTACATGGCCTCCTCCAATCCTCTCCCTCGCACCTGGCCCAGCAAATTCCACGTGCCCTCTGACCCAGCACAGGTGTTGCTTCCTCCGGACGGCGGATGGCGGCGGCCTCCCTCAGCACCCCAGCTTCCTGTCCTCTGTCCATGGATGGGGCCCCAGCTCTTCGACCATGTGTCCACCAGGTGAGGGCTGGGCCACGCCTGTCCCGGCTGCTGCACAGTGGCTGACGAGTGTCCCGTCAACAAGCGAGCCAGGCCCGGACCCACAGCCTGAAACCCAGTGGCGGCCCTGCCCAGGCCCCGGGCCCCGGCCCCCGGCCCCTCCCTGTTTGCAGTGGGCAGGGGCTGCGTGCAGAGTCCTGGAGATGAGGTGGGGACTTCTGCGTCACTCCTTGGAGTTTCGTTTTCCTGGCAGGAAATCAAATGGCTTTCCCAGACCTCACGGTTTGGAGGGGTTGGCCGGGCCGGATGCACTGGCCCGCTCTTCACGCTGGAGGTCTTCCTGCGCTACGAGGAGGCGGGCCTTGCACCCAGCCCTGCACTGATACGTGCATTTTCTCATCTGTGCACAGGGTCCTCTGCCTGGCCTCTTGCCTGTGGGGAAGCAGAGGCCGCCATGGGGTCGTCTGCCCCGGGCGCGCAGCTGGAGGCGACAGAACCAGGCTAGCATCCGAGCTGGAAAAGCTGCCTTCTCCTGGCTTCCTCTCTCCAAGAGAGGAGGCCAAAGAACACGTAGAGGACCTGGATGCAGCCCGAGGATAATTCCCAGATGCTGGGGGGGGGGGGGGGGGGGGCGGGGGCACCAGCACCGTGCTTGACCTGGGACTCCTGGCCCAAGGGCACCAACAGGCCAAGTGCAGGGCGCAGGACCCCACGGGGAGTGCAGCCCCCGTGATCTGAGGTCAGCAGGAGAATCCTGGGCAGAGAGGAAATCCCCAAACCCTCTGAACCCCCACCCCGATCTGACGGGAACACCTGGAGGCACTCGGGACAGACCAGGAGCAGCCCAGGGTCCACAGAGACGTCAGCCGAGACTGAACCCCCCCCCCCCCAGGGGTTGAAGCTCAGGTTTGGCCGAGAGAACCGCCTGCCGGCACACAGGAAACAAGAAAACCAGGACAGCCGGACTCTCCCCAAGGGCCGCTGACCACACCCAGGCGGCTGCAGCCCTGAGGACTTGCTATGGGTCGAGCGGCTGGAGCACACACGCGTCTGTGTCCCAAGTCTGAAACGCATCCGAGAGACCGCGTGCTCACCGGGAGCTGCTCGCGGCCCCGACTCACTCACTCGGGTCTCTGCGCTCAGTACCAAGTCTCTCCTCCTGCCTCTGAGCCTGTGGCTTCAATGTGCCTGCCAGGGAGGTCCAGGGCCGTGTACCCTCAGGAAATCCTTCGTCACACGTGCAACTTCCGGTGCCACAGTCACAAGTCCTGGGGCCTGCACTGTAGACATCTGCACAGTCGGGGAAGCGAGGGGCAGGCACTGTTTTATGTTTTAACCACATCCTGAAGTTGTCTGACATACACAAGAAATGGAAGAAATTCTCAAGAGAAGGTGAAGTCCAATGGGAGAAGCCTCGCGATGAACTCAACGTGCCGGAACTGGAAGGCAAAAAGCTTTTTACAGCAACTATCAAAAGTATTCTAATAAAGTTCAAGCAGATAAACACACAGTTAATGAAAAAAACAAAAAATCCCTGCAGAGAACGAAACAAAAAAAGGGCTACATCAAAATCCTAGGGCCGGCGCCGTGGCTCACTTGGTTAATCCTCAGCCTGCGGCGCCGGCATCCCATATGGGCGCCGGTTCTAGTCCCGGTTGCTCCTCTTCCAGGCCAGCTCTCTGCTGTGGCCCGGGAAGGCAGTGGAGGATGGCCCAGGTCCTTGGGCCCTGCACCCGCATGGGAGACCAGGAGGAAGCACCTGGCTCTTGGCTTTGGATTGGCACAGCACGCCGGCCGTGGCGGCCATTTGGGAGGTGAACCAATGGAAGGAAGACCTTTCTCTCTGTCTCTTTCACTAACTCTGCCTGTCTAATAAAAAAAAAAATCCTAGAACTAAAATATTTAGTATCTGAATAGAAATGCACACAGCGGAACTTTAACAGCTAAATAAGACAGCGCAAAGAGTGAACTTGAAGCCAGACGCACAGAAATTATTCAGGACGAAAAACAGAGACAACTCTGAATTCAGAAAAAGTGAGCGGAGCCTCGGGAGCCCGTAGAGTGTGAACGTGCCTCGTGTGCGTGCAGGTGGGCTCCCAGAAGAGGGGGGGCACAGGGCAAACCCGTGTTCGGAGAAGCAGCGGCCAAAAGGTCTACAGATTTCACTGATGCGAGACGGCCAGTGAGCCCCCGACCAACCCGAGGAATCCAGACCAAGACGCACACAGAGCAGAGTGGGGGTGGGGGCCTGGGGGCAGGGATCCAATTCACAGTGACCTCATTTCAGAGAGCATGGCGGCCAGAAGCGTGGGAAACGTCTTCAGAGCAGTGAAAGGAGAAACCGGTCAACCGAGAGCGACACCCGGTGAGGCAAGGCCAAGGCCCGGCGCTGCGGTGCAGGAGGCGAAGCCGCTGCCGGCCACGCCGGCAGCCCGCGGGGGTGCCCCCTCGAGTCCCAACTGCTCCACTGCCGTCCAGCCCCCTGCTCACGTGCCTGGAAAGCAGCGGGAAGGAGCTGTGGCTGCCCGTGTGGTGGAATACCACGTAGCCAGAAGAGGGATGAAGCGTCGACCCAGGCGGCAGCAGGATGCCCTCGGAAGCTGGCGACACAGGAGGCCACGTGTGTGGAAACGTCTGGATGGGGGCGGAGTGGGGAGAACGGGGTGGCGGCACAGAAGGTTCGGGCTTGCTCTCGTCTCGACTCCTGATTCCAGCTTCCTGCTCACGTGCGCCCTGGGAGCCCTGGTGGCTCACGTGGCTGGGTCCCTGCCGCCCACGTGGGAGACCCGGATGGAGCGCCCAGCTTTTGGCTTCAGCCTGGCCCGGCCCTGGCTGTCTTGGGCACTGTGAACCAGTGAATGGAAGATTGTGTGTGCGTGTGTGAGTGTGTGTGTGCAGGCACGTGTGTGCCTGCCTTCAGATAATCAAAAGAAATACATTTGTAAAATATAAAACAAAGGCAGCCATGCCGGGCCCAGCAGCAGCTGATGCTGTCTCTCACAGGGCCGGGGGACACGGCAGAATGACCGAAAGCCCAGAGAATCTTCCAGAGGGCTCTTCCCTCACGTGTGGGTGCTGGGCTCGGCGGGGGCAGTGAGGCAGGCACCTCCACAGGAGCTCTCGTGTGGCTTGGGCTTCCTGGGAGCAAGGAGCCCCTGGATCACCTGGGGAACGGGCACAGGCTCTGTGGCCGGGGAAACTCCAGTGTGGTCGGCTCCCTCACTCCCGTCTTCCTCTCTTGGCTGTCGCCGTCCACAGCCCAGGCAGGAGGGAGAGCCTAGGTGTCTGGGGAAGCGAGTCAAAGCGCCTGGAGATGTGCCTGCAACCCGCTCACCGGTGCCAGGATGGTGAATGCCCGTGGCCCGGCCGTGTGTGGAATACTACGCACCCATCAAAAGGAGGGGCCGTTGCCTGAGGCACCAACAAAGGGTGATGGTGGGATCAGCAGTGTTAGGTGGAACCAGGCCAGGAGCCATGGCGGCACACAGGAGGGGGGGGGGGGGGGGCCCGCAGGCCTGTGCGGCACCCACTGCCCCTGGAGGGACACACGAGAAGTGCAGAGCAGACCTCCCGCTGGGAAGGAAGCAGTGCCTGGGAAGGGAGACGCTCATTTTCACTCAACACCTTTTTTGCAGGCTTTTTAATTAATTTATTTATTTGAAAGTCAGAGTTACAGGAGAGAGAGGGAGAGACAGAGAGTGAGGGAGGGGTCTTCCATCCGCTGGTTTACTCCCCAATTGGCCACAATGGCCAGAACTGCACAATTCCGAAGCCAGGAGCCAGGAGCTTCCTCCGGGTCTCCCATGTGGGTGCAGGGGCCCAAGGACCTGGGCCATCCTCCACTGCTTTCCCAGGCCATAGCAGAGAGCTGGATCAGAAGTGGAGCTGCCGGGTCTCGAACCGGTGCCCATATGGGATGCCGGCATTGCAGGCCAGGGTGTTAATTTGCTGCGCCACAGCGCTGGCCCTGATTCATTTTATTTATCTGAAAGGTAGAGGGACAGAGAGAGAGGGAGTCAGAGAGACATCTTCCATCTGTTGGGCCACTCCCCAAATGTCTGCAATGGCAGGGGTGGGCCAGGCTGAAGCCAGGGCCCGGAGCTCCATCCTGGTCTTGCACGTGGGCCGTCGTCCACTCCCTTCCCAGGCGCAGGCACAGGCGCAGGAGCGGGATGGGAAGTGGAGCAGCTGGGACTGGAACCAGTGCTCGGATATGGGATGCCAGTGTCTCAAGCAGTGGCTTGACCTGCTACACCACGATGCCAGCCCCTAGGAGATAGTTGTCTCTCCCTGGGTCAGTGGAGGCCGGGCCCCAGAGCAGCGCCCCCTTCTTGGTCTCACCGGCCTCTGTGCCAAGGAGCGAAGTCCTGGTGGGCCCTGCTCTCCTCCCTGCACCCACTGCCCACAAACACCAAACTGGGTGCCCACATTCCCTTCCCTCTCTTCCCCACCCTGGTCATCTCTTTCCTTCTTAGCAATGATACATTTATTGCTAATAAGTATACAAACAAATAAGAAGTATTTATTTACTTATTTGAGAGGCAGAGAGACAGAGGGAGAGAAATTAGCAGACAGAGACAGAGACGGAAGCAGCCCCCGTCCGCTGGGTCACTCCCCAAATGCAAATAGCTGGGGCTGAGCCAGGACAAAGCCAGCAGCAGGGAACCCACCCCGAGTCTCCCACGGGGTGGCCGGGACCCAGGCCGTGCAGTCAGAGGCAGCTGGAACCAGCAACAGAGCAGAGACTCAAACCCAGGCCCCTGATACGAGATGTGGGTGCTTCGACCAGCGGCTCAGCCACCAGGACAAATGCCAGCTCCGGCAAGAGTTGGAAGAAATAAAGAATCTCCAGTTTGGGCCGGAACTGCTAACGCAACTTTGTCTTCGCTTGGAGGGCCCTGCTCCACCAACGGCCCACTGCACAGGTAAGAAAATGGATGTACAGAAAGGTGCCTCGCCCAGGGTCACAGAGCTGCAAAGGGCCGAGCTGGGGTCTTGAACCACTGGGGCCAGCTCCTCCGCCCCGGCCCCCACCGTCTCCGTGGCTGCCTTTCCTTGCAAAGCACCCAGCGCCCCCGGCCCTCGCCTCCTCCCTCCCTCCCACTGCCGGGCTGGCATTGAGGAAGGTCAACTTCCTTCCACAGAAAACACATTTCAGCCTGCGCAGGTCCCAAAGGCAGCCTCTTCCCAACCCTTTAGAATTTATTGATCTAATTAAAACTCTCGCAGCAGCCAGCACGCTCGGAGAGTTCATGTTTAACCATACATGGGGCCACCCCAAGCTGCCAGCCAGGGCAGGGCAGCTCCATCCCAGCAGCCCCCCCCCCCCGCTCCCCTCCCTCTGTGACCCTCTGCAGCTCCCAGGCGGGGGCAGGGCACAGAGGAGCAGCGGGCACCCCAGGCACCCCGGGCCAGCCAGCTGCGTTTCCGGCCAGTGAACCTGCCGCTCAAAGCCTCCTTGTTAATTAACTGCAGCTCTCAGGCGGCCGGAGCACGTGGGCCAACTTCTGCCTGACTTCACCACCACGCGCATCCCAGTTTGCTTTCTAAGAATAGAAGCAGGAGATGGCGGGGAAGGAGGAGGCCGGAATCTAAAAATGAATTTGCAGCCCAGAGCAAAACAGCGCAGCCCAGGAGGTGGGGGAGACAGCGGCGCACACGCTCACGGGCGCACACACCCCGCCGAGCCTGGCGGCGTGCCCAACTGTCTGGCAGACACGGGGGTGGCGGGTGGCGCTGCTCATGCCAGGAGCAGGCAGCTGGGGACACCCGCCCTGGGGGAGTCTGGTCTTCCCCGGTAGACAGAGGTGACACTGGGCTGGGGTCTGGGGGGAGCCCAAAGTCTCAGGAATTCTGCAGACAAAATGGGCTGGGGAAGGGGCAAGTCCAGCCTCACCCCCACCAGGAAGAGGAGAGTGCAAAGTGGAGCACACTCCTGAGGGAGGGGACCCTAAGAAGAGGACCGGCTGCCCTGCGTGGAGACCTCGCTCTGCCCGGCCCTGGCCTGACTCCCGTTTGACCCCCACCACAGCCACATGTGCTCCCAGCATTCCTTGGGCAAGGACGCTGTGGCTTACAGAGTCGTTGTGTGCCCAATGTCCTATCACGTGCTCAGGAAGTGATGTGCGGGCACCTGCACAGCCCAAAGGCTGCGTCTCGAAGCAGCTCCTTCTCCCTGGAAGCCAGCCGGGCCGCTGGTTACGCGGTGTGCGCCACGGGGCAGATGTGCAGGTAGGGGTGGGGTTGCGCAGGGCCCGGGACCCAGCTTCGGACAAGGAACTGCACACTGAGACAGTCCTCCCCTTTTGATCTCGCCAGCGCCGCGGGGGGAGTCTGCGTCCACACCTCCCCACGCCACGGAGCCCAGAGAGCAGGTGCCCAGCCCTCGACACGCCCCCCCGCCCTTTGCGCTCCGCGTGTTTCTGCAAAGTGGCCCAGATCCTGCTTCTGAGACAGTGACGCAGAGGGCGTGGGGCCCTGCGGTTCCTCAGGGGACTCCGGGGGCCGGGTGCGGAGCTGTCTGGGTGATGGGCGCACAGCTGGGATGGGCTTGGGAATCAGCTGGCGTGACCTGGATGCGGAAGGAACAGGTCGCTGTGCGCTGGAACGTTGTGACGCTCCTGGGTATTATAAATAATTTAAATATAATTCTTTAATTTGTAGGTAACTTCTTATATGATATTGCAGTATACTTAATATCTTATGTATTCTGGATAATACACACATATGCATCACATATTTTGCATAGCTTGTATTATATTATTCAGTACGCATTCAAAACTTTCTGGGGGCCGGCACTGTGGCTTAGTGGGTAAAGCCACCCCCTGCAGTGCCGGCATCCCATATGGGTGCCAGTTCAAGAACCGGCTGCTCTACTTCCGATCTCGCTCTCTGCTGTGGCCCAGGAGGACAGTGGAGGATGGCCCAAGTCCTTGGGCCCTGTACCCACGTGGGAGTCTGGAAGAAGCTCCTGGCTCCTGGCTTCGGAATTGCACAGCTCTGGTTATTGTGGCCAACTGGGGAGTGAACCAGCGGATGGAAGACCTCTCCCCCCCCCCAACCCCGTAACTTTGCTTTTCAAATAAATAAATCTTTTTCAAAAAAACTTTCTGAAATAAAAACTTTTTAAATGACACACACAAAACAAGTCAGGGGCAGGCACTTGGCCTAGCAGCTAAGACACCTTCAAGGCACCCGCATCCCACACCGCGTGCTGGGGGTGCTTCCCGGCGCCAGTGCCTGCAAACCCCACAGGGCAGCGCAGCGGCACTGGCTCGGGGAGGGGGTTCCTGCCGCCCACGTGGGAGCCTGGGAGTGGGGCCTCGGCTCAGTCCCAGATGTTGGGGGCAGGCAGGGGTGCTCGCTGTCTCTGTGTCTCTCTCGAACAAATACATAGAGTTAAAAATACTTACAGCAAACTGTCTTAGAGGAAAAGGTTAAGTATGTAACAGCCTACGTGGGCCCCTGAGCTACGAGGGAGACCAGCAAAGGGGATGTGACCCACACTTCCAAGGGCACTTTCTCCTTCCTGGGAAACAAAGGCAGCGCACACACAGACACACACACAGAGACAACAACACACACAGATACACAGAAGCACAGACACACATAGACATACATACACATAGACACACAGACATATAAACACACAGACACACACAAACACACAGACACACACACACACACCTAGACGCACATACACAAACACACATAGACATACATACACATAGACACACACACAGACATACAAACACACAGAGACAACCACACACACATAGATACACAGAAGCACAGACACAGACACACATAGACATACATACACATAGACACACACACAGACATACACAGAGACACACACAAACACACAGACACAAACACACACACCTAGACGCACATACACAAACACACATAGACACACAGACACAACACACATAGACATACATACACAAACACACAAACACACACACATAGACGCACACACTCACAAACACACATAGACATACATACACATAGACACACACACAGACATACAAATACACAGAGACAGAGACACACACAGACACAAACACACACACCTAGACGCACATACACAAACACACATAGACATACATACACATAGACATACATACACATAGACACACACACAGACATACAAACACACAGAGACAACCACACACACATAGATACACAGAAGCACAGACACAGACACACATAGACATACATACACATAGACACACACACAGACATACACAGAGACACACACAAACACACACACATAGACGCACACACACAAACACACATAGACATACATACACATAGACACACACACAGACATACAAACACACAGAGACAGAGACACACACAGAGACACACACAAACACACAGACACAAACACACACACATAGACGCACATACACAAACACACACAGACATACATACACACAAACACACAGATACAAACGCACACACATAGATGCACACACGCACAAACACACATACAGACACAGACACACACATGCACACGCACCTGCAGGCCTCTGGCCCAGTGGGGGCCCTGGGAAGGCGGGGCTCTGACCTGCTCCGTTTAGACCCCGGGGAGCAGGGCTGGCAGGGGCTGACCCTGCAGGGCAGGCAGCACACCCAGCCCAGGCGTCACTGTCCGATGTTTACTGCTGGGGTGGACAGAGAGCCCGCCCCACCCCCCACCCCTTGGTGGCATTCTCGGGGCCGCGAAGCCTGGAATCGTCTTTCTGCCAAGGCTGAAGAAAGCTCGGGCTTACAGCACACACAGCCCGCTCTGCCCAGGAGGCTCCGGCCAGCCGGCCAGCGCTGCTTCTCCCATCCCCCGGGCGAAGAGAAGTGACCAGGCCTCCCCGGGAGCGGTTTATGATCGGCGGGAATATTACCACGGCGCTTAAGAGGTTATTAACACCTTTTATGAACCTCATTGTTGGGAAGCCTGCTAAGCTCGATCCTTGCAGCACCATTAAACCGGCATTAGCAGCAACGCCGCGACTCGCACCCGGGAACGCCAGCTTCCGACAGCGCGGGGAGGCGGTGGCTTGGAAAATCCCGGCAGAGCAGGTGCACACTCAGCCCCCTGCCAACACGCGTGAACGCGGCTCTGCAGATCCCACATGACAGGGCGTGCCTTCCCACCAGGAGGCGCAGAGTCTGCCCACCCCCGCTTGCCAGCCGTCCGCCCCTTGTTGACTGAGCACCTGCCCCAGCAGGCGGGAGACCCGTCTACACAGGGCTGTCCGAAGCCAAGCTTGACCTTTCTCATGCTTCCCAAATGATACGCACGTCGTGAAGTGCTCCCCTTCCTCCTCCACGCTCCATAGCCCAAGAAGCCTGGGTTCAAATCCCAGTTCTGCTCCTCAAAAGCTGTGTGACCTTGGACAAGTGACGTCACCTCTCTGTGCCTTCATTGTGTTACCGGTCTCAAGGGCATCGCTCTGGTAAAATCAAGCGAGAGAATCTGCACGTTTAGCACAGGGTCTGCCTCCCAGTGGTGTTGGGTCTGGTTCGGCCCCTCGTGGGTCCCAGAGGTGACACCGTGGTGGCCTGGAGAGGAGCTGTTCAGACACTGGTGCACCCTGTGGCACAGCCCTAGCGCTCGCGCTGTTCTCCCCAAAGCTGTTGCCGCTGCCTCCGGGGGAGCCCCCACCCTGCCTGATGCAGCCTGGGACTCTAATATTATAGGCTCTGTGGGCCACCCGGTCCCTGTCGCACAGCCCTGTGGCAGAGCGGGAAAGCAGCGTGGTGACATGTAAGCAGATGGGCGTGTCTGTGCGTACCAGGCGGCACTGGGGTGCAGCCGTGAGCGCTCTGCTCGGTTCGCCCGAACCCTGTAGCGCAGGGCCTGCGTCCAAGCCCCCTCCGTCCCAGTCCAGCTCCCCGCTGATGCACAGGGAGGCAGCAGGGCAGGTGTCGGCTCCAGTGCTTGGGCCCCTGCCATCCATGTGGGAGACGCAGGTGGAGCCCCTGGCTCCTGGCTGGGACCTGGCTCAGATCTGGGTGCTGCGGGCATTTGGGGAGTGAACCAGCAGAGCCTTTCAAATTAAAAAAGCAAAACAAAACCAAACCCCAAATGTTCAAGAAAACAAGCAAAACTTCATGTACAAAAAACAGCAGTGGGCAGACTCGGCCTCCTGCTTGCTCACAGAGCCCCGCCCTGGTGGCCCAGTCCTGGGGTCCCCTGGCCACTGGCACTTTTCTTTGTGCTGTCCTCTCTCCCTGGGCCTGCGGCCCAAGCTCTGCTCTTCCAACAGCGCCTCCAGGTCTCTCACTCAGCTCTCGGGGCACTGGTACTGGGAGACGCCGTCCCCGGCCGGTGATGGCACAGGTGCCCCGGATGTATGAAAAGCAAGTTGGGTGCAAGTGACGAAGCACACGCGTGTGGGAAGCGAAGGCTGAAGGGGAGGCAACCGGTCGGCGGCGCCTGCTCTGTGTTCTGGGGACAGGGCAGAGGTTACTCCAGAGGTGCGACCTCTCCAAGGTCGTTGGACAGGCGGTGGGGAAGAGCGAGCGGGAGTCTTATTTCGTGAGCGGTAGACACCGGCCCTCACGGAGAGCTCTGGCTCAGGGGCCCGTAATGGACTCCTCAGAACCCACAGGGCAGGGACCGGCCCCACGGGACAGCTGACGGCATCCTGTCTCCGCCTGATTGGTTGTTGTTTGTTTTTTAGCTTTTTGCCAGACGTGAGCATCAGGACGTGGCACCTAAAACTAGGGTTTCAGCTTCTGAATATTGGGCCGGGCCGGCAGGTGCAAGAGGACCGACGCGGCCTCTCACCGCCTGCCCCCGGAGCTCTGCTCGCGCGTCCCTGCGCCGCGCACGAGGGCAAGCTGCTTGCTGCTCTCTGCCTCAGTTTCCCCTGCAGTGATGTGGAGGTGCCGGGAGCACACCTTTCTCCCTTCCCCCAGCTACTCCAGAGCAGGCCCCTGGCAGCTTCCCAGACTCATGACGCCCGTGTCGGCCCCAGGGCCCTGGCACGTCCAGAATGCTTCCCGCACCCCCGCGACTTTCTAAAGGCCATCCCTCTCCTCTAGCCTTTCTGGCCTCAGTTCAGGGGTCTCAACCCCTCCCAGACCTGCAGACCGGAAGCAGACCCACGCCCCGGCCTCGGCCCTCTCCTCAGAGCTGCACCGTGAACTTGACTTTTCTTATGTACTGTTCGTCGCCTGTCTCCTTGCAAACCCCAATGGACACTGTCTCGGCCACTCAGCAGCTGCCCATCTGTGATGAAACAGAGCCAGGATTTGAACCCAGGTCTCTCTGCCTCCACCAACTCTTCCCTCTCCATCCCAGTCCCCTCCAGTACTGCGGCCGAGAAGCCGGGCTCTAGAGCCACACTGGAGACCCGAGTCCCCTCCTCCAAGTCTTGATGTGGACCTCCGTGTGTCCTGATCTGTCCGTGGACTAGAACTCCTGACTCACAGGCTTGGGTCAGGCTCCAGTGAGTCAGCGCCAGGCTCAGAAGGGGGCCTCGTGCGGGGTGAGCACACGGGGAGCCATCGCTTTGTCCTCATGAGCTCTGTTCCCCAGCAGGGAGCAAGGGCTCTACAGAAAACCCAAGCCGGGGCTCTGGCTTCCTGGAGGGGCCGGTGGACCCCGGCATCCCGAACACGCCCCGCTCACTCCTCCCAGCAGGTGCAGAGGCACAGTCAGTCGCTCCCATTCCAGAGAGGAAGAGCAGAGGCACTGGAAGGCTGACAGTTGTGTTCCGAATAAAACCGCTGGCCGAGGCTGGTGTCGTGGCGCTGTGAGTTAGAACAACTGATTCCCTGTGAGCGCCGGCTGGAGCCCCAGCTGCTCCACTTCTGATCCGGTTCCCTGCTAATGTGCCCGGGGAAGCGGTGGAAGTAAGGACCTGGGCCCCGGCACCCCCATGGGAAACCCACATGGAGCTCCAGGCTCCCGGCTTCCCCCTGGCCTGACCCTGGCTGTTGCGGCCTTTTGGGGGAGTGAACCAGCAGATGATGATCTCGCTCCTCTGTCTCTCCCTCTTTCTGTACCTCTGCCTTTCAAATACATATATACAGCTTTATCAAAAAAACAACTGGCAACAAGAGCCCTAGATTCACCCCAAAGCCCCTGATTCTAGAACCCCTGGTGAGAATCCTTAGGAAGACATTGTTAGGTGCAGCAGATCCACCTGCGGGAGCGGATCCGCAGGCGAGGCTGGCCCCCACCGCGCTGTCTGCCCAGCCTTGCCCAGGCAGAAGCAGCGGCAAGGTCCACGCCCGGGGATGGCGCCAACGGCACGTGCCATGCCCGCGCGCAGAAGCTGTGCAGCGTGGACGCCGGTGCCCACCTGTGTTCAGCAGCATGGGAAGCTGTGATCGCTGAGCGTGGAAGAGCAACCCCGAACCACATCTTTCCTGTGACTCTGCTGTGGCTTCGGTATATATTTAAACACGCACGCGCGCACACACATCGTCCCATGTGTGCAAATACGCGTAGAAATGAGACGGCAGGCAAACTCGTCCAAATGCTGAAAGGCGCATCTCTGGGCAGTGGGAGTCTGGCTCCTCTCCACTTGCGTGCTTGCAATGTTCCGTTTTCTCTATTTTTTGCCGTGAGCATGTATTGCCTTTACAATCGGGGGCGGTGCAAATGTAGAAAACAATTTAGCTATTTTCGTCTGGAAAAAGTGGGCAACTGGATTTCTGCACTCAAGTTAAATCCTGGACCCCCGCCTGGATCCCCTGAGAGAGTACAGCCCGTGCGCGGCCACACCACCCTGAACGCGCCCCATCTCGTCTGGGAGTACAGCCCCTCTTTAGGACTGCGGCACCGTGTTCCAGAGCTCCATTGCTTTCACCCAACCATTCCCCTTGCAAGGCTCGCGGCAGGGCTGGGGGGGAGGGGGGTCCCCAGCCAGGGAGGCAGGGCAGGGGAGGCGTGAGCAGGGAGAGAGCCGAGGAGTGGGTGAGAGGGACAGGCCACGTTGCAGGGCTCAAACATGGCAAGCAAGACTTGCTTCCAGCTGGCCCTGGCTGCCAAGAGGCAGCAGCCCCAGCCCCGAGGAGCCTGGCTGTCCACAGGCCCCCCAGGACCGCGTAGGCACTGGCAGGTGTGAGAAGCTCCGACTGCCACAGCCGTCTCTTTCCAAACCACAGCCCCGTCGCCGTCTGCGTCCGGAAACAGGAAGGAGTCTCAGCTGTGCACCGAGACACAGCAGGTCTAACAGCAGACCTGCGTGTGGCCGCCCGGGGCCCGGGGCCGCGGGTCCAGGAGCGCCGGCTCGCGGGGAGCCAGCCAGGGGCCGCCGACGTCGGAAGGCTGGGCCGGGGCTGGAGGATCTGCCTCCAGGATGCCCCACTGCACGGCTGCGGGCAGCGGCTGGGGTCCCAGCTGCAAGTGGCCGCAGCCCTTCTGTTCTACGGCACGCGGGCCTCTCCACGGGCGGCTGCTGACGTCTGGCAAGAGGAAGGAGGCAGAGGCCACGCTGTCCTCGTCCCAGGTTGCAGAAGAGGCTCCATCGCCCCTGTTTTATACTCAGAGGAAGTGAGCAGCCAAGTCCCACCCACACCCAGGGCAGGGATGAAGCTCCACCTTGCCAAGGGAATTGTCTCAAAGAACCTCTGGGTTTCTTCCAAACCATCTCCTGGGGGCTGGGGGGTGGGGTGTCCTAACAAGTGTCAGCGCCCACAGTCCCCACTGCGAACCCTCACAGTCCAGCAGCCTCAGGGAATTTCTCAGAAATGCAGAGTCTCGGGCCCCACCCCACACCTGCGGAGTCAGGATCTGAACCTGAACTTGAACAGAGGCCCCAGGTGGCTCCTGTGTTCTAGAAGGAATTGGACATCAGCAGCTAAGAGCTACACAGGTGGGTTCCCGAGACAGGCACGGCTGGACATGTTGTACGACGCAAGGAACCTGGCTCCTAGGAGCTTAGCAAATGTTGCTTTAAAAATAAATAGCTACTTGGGACCAGCCATTGTAGCACAAGGGGTTAATCCACCACCTGTGACGCTGGCGTCCCCCATATGAGCACTGGTTCGGCCCTGGATGCTTTGCTTCTGATCCAGCTCCCTGTTAAGGTGCCTGGGAGAGCAGTGGAAGATGGCACAGGTACCTGGGCTCCTGCACCCACGTGGGAGGCCCGGATGGAATTCCAGACCCCCGGCTTCAGCCTGGCCCAAGGCATCGCAGCCACTTGAGGAGTGAACGCGGGATGGAAGATTCTCTCTCTCTCTCTCCCTCCCTCTCTCCCTTTCTCTCTCTCTCCTGTGTGTGTGTGTGTGTGCGTCTCCCTCTCTGTAACTCTGCCTTTCAAATAAATAATTTTTTTAATAAAGAGAGAACTTTATTATTTTTTAAATTTATTTAAAAGGCAGAGAGAGAGACTGCCGAGAGAGTTCCTATCTGCTGGCTCACTCCCCAAGTGCCCAGGGACCTGGAACTCAAGCCACACGGGAGGCGGGGACCCGACGCCCTGGGCCGGCCCCGCTGCCCGCCCCCCCCCTCCCCCCGCCGCCGGCATTCGCTTGCAGGCAGCTGGGGGCCCGTGGGGCTGCCACAGGAACAGCAGGCAGCCCAGCCAAGTCCTAACTGCTGCACCAAACACCCGCCCAGCAAGCGGTCAGCTCTCCTGCCCACCTTCGCGGATACCAAAAATAAAGCCAAGCCTGGCATGTGTTCATTTCTGTCCTTAGGAGAAGTCGCCCAGCGTGCTCGGCCGAGTTTGTAGCTGGCAGGGACTGCTGGCTTCTGCAGGTGCAGCCAAGCTGCCTGGGCTGTGACAGCGGCCACCGAGGTGTGGCCGAGGTCCTCCCCAGCAGGGCCTCTGTCGTCACCTGGGATCCACAAACCCCCTCAGGAGACGGGCGCACCGGGGAAACAGACTCGGGCAAAACGAAGAGGCGGGACACAGCTCTGTGCAGGCAGACTGCCGGGGGGGCCCGGGATCCCACTGCCTGGGGGTCACACTCTGCACAACCCCTGCCCCTTGAGCATGAGCCAGACTCCTGGCCGCCCCGGTCGCAGGTCCCCATCGGCTAGGAGACTCCCGTCAGCATCTTCCTCTCTATCGGCTGTGAAAGAGCAGCTCGCCAAATCCTCTAGCCAGGAAGGCGAAGCCGAGCCTGGAGTCAGAAGCTCGTTCCGTTCCAATGCCCACTGGAGTCAGCCGAGCCCACAGCCCCAGCCTCAGTCCGCTGAGACCCCAGGGTCTTAGAGAGCGAGGCTAAGCCACGCCTGGACCCCCGCAAGCCAGGCAGTAAGAAGTGTGGGCTGCTTTAGGGGGCAGAGTGCGTGGTAATGCGTCTCTCGGCGAGAGGCGGCTGAGGCTCTCTGCACCCGACGGCGGGGCCAGATCCCGTACACAGACGTGCTGATCGCCCAGGGCAGAGTGGATTTGTTAAACGGCGAGTGGGTTCTAGTGGATGCACCATGCAATACTTGGCACGTACTTAGACGCACGCGGCTTTCAGTGTTGATCTGAAAGTCACGGTGACCGCGCTGTCCTGCTGGCCCCGATGGAAACGGTGCCCCAGGAGGTTGGAGAGTGGAGCCCACGCTCGCCTCTCCCTGTGGGCAAACCCAGGGAGCTCTGGGAACGGCCGCCCTGGGCCAGTCCGGGGAGGACAAAAGCCAGCGCCCTCGTGTGCCCTCTTTCATAAACCCTCTTGCCAGCCCAGGGCTCCAGATCCAAGTTCCCCTGCATGTTGGGTTTCCTGGGCCAGAGCGCACCCAGCGCCCCCAGGACTGTCCCCAAGCAATAGCACAGAGCAGGAGGCGCCCCACTCGCCCAGGAGGGGACCACAGGAGGGGCCGGAGAGTCCACTGGCTCGTGTCAGGGTTCAGCGCAGATGCTCCCTGGAGGAAGGGGTGGTAAACGGAGACCCGCAGGAGGTGGAGGGCTGGCTGGGGTGTGTACAAGGCGGACTTCCGCCACAGGTGTCAATCAAATATCTGTATCAGACCCTGTGAGGCCCCGCCCACCACAGGTCAGTGGGGACAGAGACGAGGGGAGATCTGAAGCCACGTGGATCCCGGGGAGTTGTGCCCCCAGGCTGTGACGCCTGTGGCCCGGAGTTTGTTCCAAAGGCCACAAGAAGGGGTTTGTGGGATGTTTCCGTGCAGGTGCCACCTGACTTCACGGTCAGAAGGTCTGGGAGTAGAGCGGAGGCGGCATTTGCACAGTGCCAAAGACGCCTGCACCCCGCGTCAGAGTGTCTGGGAGGCTCCGGTCTGATTCTAGCTTCCTGTCAATGTGCCCCCCGGGGAAGCAGCCATGATGGTTCAAATCCTGGGTCCCTGCTACTCGCGGGGGAGACCCACGTGGAGTTCCCCGCTCCTGGCTTTGGCCTGGCCCAGCCCAGACTGTTGCAATTTAGGAAGTGAACCAACGGAAGGAAGATCTCTGTCTCTGCCTTTCAAATAAATGCAATTAATTGCTTTTTTAAATAGAAGGAGCCGGAACCAACTCTGGCGTAGTGATGCCAGCATCCCATATGGACACCGGTTCTAGTCCCGGCTGCTCCACTTCTGATCCAGCTCTCTGCTGTGGCCTGGGAGAGCAGCAGAAGATGGCCCAAGTGCTTGGGCCCCTGCACCCACGTGGGAAACCTGGAAGCACTCCTGCCTTCGGCCTGGCCCAGCTCCAGCCATTGTGGCCATTTAGGGAGTGAACCAGCAGATAGAAGATCTCTCTCTCTCCCTCCCTCTCTCCCTCCCTCCCCTTCTCTCTGTATTTCTGCTTTTCAAATAAGTAAATTAATTTTTAAAAAAAGTAGGAGCAGAACCAGACAAGGGGAGCCCCCGGGGGCAGGACAAGGCTGGTTGCTGATGCCCAGGTTGCCATGGGGGGGGAGGAGCCAGCTGGGTGAGGAGGAGGACACTGCATGTCAGCTGCCCACAGGACTTTCAAAGACTCAGCCGGAGGGAGTGGGGACTGGGGACCAACCTAGAGACATCGTTAACCAGACTGGCCAAGACCACAGGAGGCACCTGGCTCGCCAGCACCCATTCTGGTAAGGGCCCCCATGCTCGGCCACGTGGTTCTAGAGAGCCAATCACAGGACTCCATTGCCACAGCCTCGGTGATTGGTTCAGGGATAAGCATGTGACACAAGCCAGGCCAATGAGCATCCACCCTGGGACTTTTCCTGGGGCTTAGGGAAGAGGCGATCTTTGTGCCAGGGTGTGTGTGTGTGTGTGCGCACATGTACACGGGTGTGCGCATTTGTTTACGGTGGCAGGCAGGGCCCGCGTGGCCTTGGCGGGCGCAGCCTCTGCTCACCCCTTTTCCGCAGGAGGTTGGCGGAAGGAAGCGCAGCATCCGCCGGGGACAGGGTCCTGCGATCAGGAGGAGCCGTCCAGGGCAGCCTGGGCTCTGGCTGGGGAAGTCCTACAGCACCGTGTCCAGCAAGCCGCGGGCACGTGCATGATGAAGCCCGGGGCTGGGAGTGACCCACACGGACCAGACTTGCCTGCAGGGACCTGCTGGCCACAGAGCCGGCGGTGCGGGGCTCCTGCTTGGCCTCCCCTGTGCCGAGCTCTCTCCCCACACTCGTGCCTCGCGTGGGCTTCCTGCTGCCTTGGAGAAGAGCGCCTCCGTGTGCCTTCATGGCTCGCTCGCTCGCTCTCTCTCTCTCTCCCTCTGTCTCTCTCTCTCCCCCCTCGCTCTCACTCTCCCCCCTCTCCCCCCCACTTGCTCTCTCTCTCTCCCTCTCTCTCTCCCTTGCTCTCCCCCCCTCGCTCTCTCTCTCCCTTGCTCTCTCTCTCCCTTGCTCTCTCTCTCCCCCCTCCTCGCTCTCTCTCGCTCTCTCGCTCTCTCTCTCTCTCACTCTCTCCCTCTGTCTCTCTCTCTCCCCCCTCACTCTCACTCTCTCCCCTCTCCCCCCCCACTTGCTCTCTCTCTCTCCCTCTCCCTTGCTCTCCCCCCCCACTTGCTCTCTCTCTCTCCCTCTCTCTCTCCCTTGCTCTCCCCCCCCACTCTCTCTCTCTTGCTCTCTCTCGCTCTCTCTCACTCTCGCTCTCTCTCTCCCTCTGTCTCTCTCTCTCCCCCCCTCGCTCTCACTCTCCCCCCTCTCCCCCCCCTCACTTGCTCTCTCTCTCTCCCTCTCTCTCTCCCTTGCTCTCCCCCCCGCTCTCTCTCGTTCTCTCTCTCTCGCTCTCTCTCTCCCTCTCTCTCATTCTCCCCCCTCACTCTCTCTCTCTCTCTCACTCTCACGCTCTCTTTCTCTCTCTTGCTCGCTCTCTCTCGCTCTCTCTCTCTCACTCTCTCTCACTCTCACTCTCTCTCTCTCTTGCTCTCTCTCGCTCTCTCACTCTCGTTCTCTCTCGCTCTCTAGCTTCTGAAGCGTTGTTCGGCACATGGCGGGCGCTCACCATTTGTTCAACTAAGGGATGAGTGATGATGGCCGCTCCCAAACGCAGCTGAGATTCTGCCCCCACCCTACTCTCTGCCATGTGACCCTGGGTGACCAGGCACCTGCGGCCGTGCCTCAGTCTTTACATCAGAGCTATGGGTATCCAGCCCTGGGCTGTCCTGGGTAACACAGGACACAGAAAGGGAGGAGACCTGGGACACAGTTGTCTGGGGGCAGAGTTTGGGCAGCTGGAGGGGGAGTCCTCAGCCCAGCGCCGGCCACCTGCCTCTGGAAATCTTCCCAGGGAAGGCATTGGGAGCATCACCAGTCGCAATGCCCCTGGGGATGCCTGGGGCTCAAGTCCAGCTCTGTGTCCAATTCCAGCTTCCTGCCGACGGGCACCCCGGGAGGCAGCAGGCGATGGTTCACGTACTTGGGCCCCTGCCACCCACACGGGAGACGGGGATGGAGTTCCAAAAGCATGAGAGCCACTCGTACGCAGAGCCGCGCGCTTGATCTGTGTTAGAAGACAACGGGGGGCCGCCTGGCAGTGGCGGTAGTGACGGAGGGGCACCGGGCTTGTTCTGGGGCGCCGGCCCCGTCAGTGTCGCTGTGGATGCTGCTTGTGTGGGTGTCGCTGGCTGAGAATCCCTCGCGATTCCTGCACTCTCTGCGTGCTGTACCCCAACAGATAATCCCGTCCTGCAAAAAGACGTTGTTTGCCAGCAGGTACGTGAATAAGCAAGACGTGGTCTCTCCATAGCCCGGATGCTACTGAGAGACAAAAAGCAACAACCTGATCCACGCACACACAACATACCCCATCTCTAATGAGGAGGGAAGCCGGGCCCAAGATGCGCATTCTGTGTGAGCCCACAGGGGACAGCAAAGCCACCTGCAGCCCTGCAGGCAGCTTGGTCGCCAGTGGGAGGCGGGGCAGGAGCGCGCCATCGCTGGGGGCAGACTACGGGCCTGGGGCAGGCAGATCTGCAGCCTCTCCCCGTGGGGTGGGCTCACGGGGGCGGGGATCACGATTTGCCCAGCTGTCCACTTGAGACTGTGCGATTTGTGCTTTGCCAGCCATGCCCCAGGAAGGCCCTGTGGAAGCCCAGGATTGGCTCATGGACGGGATGCGGAGTGAGGGGAGAGGGAGAGAAGGATCAGAGGGCCCCAGACGCCCGGGCCAGGTCCAGGGAGAGGTGGAGCCTTCGGGCCCAGCTTCCCCACAGAGACTGGAGGCACGGCCAGGGCCAGGCTCTGTGTCTGTGGCACCGAGGACAGAGTGGGCGCAGGACAGTGAGCGCTGGCTGCCCTGCGCAGGTGCTTCTGCGCGAACCTCTGTGCACGCTGCAGGGCCCAGAGCGCCCCTGCCCATCCCAGGCTGCTTATGTGGGTGCTCCTGGACCCAGGGGTCACCCCCAGGAGGCACAGGGCAGAGGACAGAGGGAAGCCGAGAGGACAAGAACAAGGAGACCAAAAAGAGGCCCCGCTTGCATCCCTGAGGCCCCCAAGGCGTGTTGCAGGGAGGAGTCAGCTGGCGACTGCAGGGCGCTCCCCCTACCTGCCGCGTGAGGGCCTGGAGCCGTGGGAGGGTCACACCCGTCTCACAGGTGAGGCCGGCAGCCGGGCTCCGGGCTCCTGGGAGGCTATGCCCAGAGTCACGCCAGGCAGAGGCGGTGGACAGAGCACCTGAGCCCAGTGCTGCAGGGGGGGAGACCGTCCCAGGCAGAGCACAGGGTACTGGGCACCGCCCTGCACCGCCAGGCACTGCCGACCCCAGCAGACATGTGGTGATGTCAGGCGGTTTTGGTTGTCACACCTGAAGGGTGACTGCCACTGGCACCTGCAGGAAGAGGCTGGGGACAGCCCCCAGGACAGAGGTTCCCTGCCCCCAAGGCCGAGACTGCTGGCCCGGCTGGTGCCGCTGGGGCCGGGAGGGGCAGGCGAGGGCCTGGACCAGAGCGTGCGTCAGCTGGGAGCCATGGAGAGCTCCACCGCACATAGACATGTACACACACAACATGCATGGACAGACACACACAACAGACACACACAGAAACACACTGACACACATTACACATACACACCACGCACATGGACATATACACACTACACGCGGATACACACAGAAACACACATGTATTACACATGCACACAATGTACACACATACACACCCCATGCATACATACACTGACACACACAACCCACATACAAAAATGAACACTGGCATACACACACCACACACAGCACACACACATACACTGACACAGAGCACGTTACACATATACACCACACACACACCACACACACATACACTGACACAGAGCACGTTACACATACACACCACACACACACCACACACACATACACTGACACAGAGCACGTTACACATACACACACACACCACACACACATACACTGACACAGAGCACGTTACACATACACACACACACCACACACACATACACTGACACAGAGCATGTTACACATACACACACACACCACACACACATACACTGACACAGAGCACGTTACACATACACACCACACACACATACACTGACACAGAGCACGTTACACATACACACACACACCACACACACATACACTGACACAGAGCACGTTACACATACACACACACACCACACACACATACACTGACACAGAGCACGTTACACATACACACACACACCACACACACATACACTGACACAGAGCACGTTACACATACACACACACACCACACACACATACACTGACACAGAGCACGTTACACATACACACCACACACCACACACACATACACTGACACAGAGCACGTTACACATACACACACACACCACACACACATACACTGACACAGAGCACGTTACACATACACACCACACACACACACATACACTGACACAGAGCACGTTACACATACACACACACACCACACACACATACACTGACACAGAGCACGTTACACATACACACACACACCACACACACATACACTGACACAGAGCACGTTACACATACACACACACACACATACACACTAACACAGCACATGTGCCCACAATATGCACAGAGACACGTGCAACAAGACAACACATACACAAGCCGCAGACACAGAGCACAACACACGGCACCGCGGACCACGCAGCACACACCCGGGGAAGGTGTGGGGCGCAGCGCCCCGCGCAGGTGTGTCCGCGGGCTGCGTCTGCCAGGACAGCGTGTAAGACGATACGCAGGGATCTAAAAATAATGAAATAAATAGCCGGAGAGGCCCGAGCTAGCTGGCTGGTGGTTTTAGCGTGGAGATTGGTACAGCTTGCTCCACGCATCCTGGTTTCCTTGGATACGTTGGCCACACATTAGCTGTCTCAGGCCAAAAATCAAAGATCAGTGAAAAAGAGCCACAGGACATCAGCATTTTAAACACCGGACGCCCTGGGCCTGGGACGGCGAGGCCCTGCTTTCTCTCCCCCTCCCCTGGACAGGGCAGTGGCTCAGCGTGGACCCCAGAGCGCGATGGTCTGGGTTTGAATCCTGCCCTGGTAGTAACCAGGCACTGAGAGGGTACCACAGCTTCAGCCACGGTGCTTTCCCGGTTCAGCAAAAGGTGAGACACTGCCTGCCTCGTGGTGGGGGTGTTCCGAGCCAGGCCCCCGGGGTTCCAGCGTGGCACCAAGGTCAAGGCCCAGCTTCACCCCGGCATTTAAAAATGGAAGCAACGCTCTTCATCGGCAGGGGCGGGGGCAGGGTTTGCAGCCCCTGGTCTAGGGGAGCCACGTTGCAGCCCCTGGTCTAGGGGAGCCACGTTCAGCTTCCCCATGCGTGTGCTCTGTGCCTGGCGCCGTGCACCACACCACGTCCAGAGGACGCAGCGGGAAATGCCTCAAAGCCTCTGAATTTCCACAGCAGGTGCACGGTGGGGTCGTATGGCTGCTCTCTGTGCCTGTCCACAACACCTGGCTGGCATCTGCCAATCCAAGACAGAATGCAAACGAGAGCCTAGTTTTTGTGAATGGCGGCCGACACTCCCTCCCCCTCGGCAAAGTTCCCACACAACCTCCCTGCCCGGCAGGGCCTGGGAGGGACACACGGGGCAGCCTGGGTGGACCCCTTGCTGCGGCCGCTGCTCTGGGTGTTGGGCTGCTCCCAGGTCCCTACCTCATATCATTTTTGTTTTCCACCCATTTTACACAGGAGCGACTGAGCCCAGAGAAGCAAAGACGCGATGATCAACACACAGGAGCTGCAGTCAGACCCAGGGCTGAACCTGCCACTCCGACGGTGGGGAGCCACGGGGTCGCCCCGCCCGGTGCCACTCACCGTGCTCCCTCTGTCTTCCTTTACCTCCAGAGATGGGACTGCGCATGGACGCCAGCTCCTGCGAAGTGTTTCCTGCTGCCCGGGGGCCTCTCAGCTGCCTGCTGCCACACGCATCGCCCGAGTCTCCCACCACAGAGACACCTGCTTTCCCCTTCCTCTTCTGTTTAAAGATTTATCTATTTATTTGAAAGTCAGAGTTACAGAGAGAGAGAGAGAGAGAGAGAGAGGTCTTCCATTCACTGGTTCACTCCCTAATTGGCTGCAACAGCTGGAGCTGCGCCGATCCGAAGCCAGGAGCCAGGAGCTTCTTCCAGGTCTCCATGCTGGTGGCAGGGGCCTCAGCCCTTGGGCCATCTTCTGCTGCTTTCCCAGGCCACAGCAGAGAGCTGGATCAGAAGTGGAGCAGCCGGGACTAGAACCGGTGCCCATATGGGTTGCCGGTGTCACAGGTGGCGGCTTTACCTGCTACGCCACAGAGCCAGCCCCCCTTTTCCCTCCCTCTTAACGCCTCCTCTCTGGGGTTGTGTTAGAGGTTTGCTGACCGCCCTCAGGTGAGCCGGAGCCTGGGGCTGCATGAGCACAAGCTGGCGTCTACTGTGCCAGGCACAGGTCCTTCGTCCTCACCTCTCCGCCACTTCTCCGCGGTCTCCCACGTTCCCGCGAAGTGAAGAAAGGCGGAGCGGGCCCTCTTGTGTTCGCCCTTCGTCTCCCATTGACCCTTGACATGGGACTTGGGGACCACGCCTTTCATACATCTCTGGGCCTCTGGGGGACACCAGACTAACACTCACATCATGCAAGGCAGTCCCTGGGCAAATCGCTTCTCATCTACAAAATGGGGATCGAAGCAACCGTTGCCCAGGAGGCTCAGTGAGCCAACCAGTGCACGACTCACACATGTGCAGCCCGGCTGTGCTGCCTACAGGAAGCTGCTGCGAGGTGAGAGCAAAGCACGTGGAGCGCGGAGCTCAGGGCCGTGCTCAGGGGCCGGGCTCAGGTGGCCTCCAGGGCCAGGGTTGCGGTGCAGCGGTTAAGCCACTGCCTGCAACGCCAGCATCCCATTTGGGCACCGGTTCGAATCCCAGCTGCTCTATTTCTCCTCCTCCTCTTCCTCCTCCTCCTCCTCCTCTTTCTCCTTCTAACAGGCAGAGTTAGACAGTGTGAGAGACAGAGAGAAAGGTCTTCCTTCCATTGGTTCACCCAACAGAAGGCCAATCCGAAGCCAGGAGCCAGGTGCTCCCTCCTGGTCTCCCATGCGGGTGCAGGGTCCAGGCACTTGGGCCATCCTCCACTGCCTTCCCGGGCCACAGCAGAGAGCTGGACTGGAAGAGGAACAACCGGGACTAGAACCGGCGCCCATATGGGATGCCGGCACCATAGGTGGAGGATTAGCCAAGTGAGCCACGGCGCCGGCCCCCCAGCTGCTCTGTTTCTGACTCAGCAGCAGAAGATGGCTCAGGTGCTCGGACCCCTGCCACCCCCTGGGAGACCCAGATGGATCCCCGGGCTCCTGGCCTTGGCTTGGCCCAGCCCCTGCCATTGCAGCCATCTGGGGAGTGAACCAGCAGGTGGAAGATCTCTCTCTCTCTCTCTCTCTCTCTCTCTCTCTCTCTTTCTGTAACTCTGCCTTTCAAATAAATTAATTAATCTTAAGGAGAAAAAGAAGCCAGGCTTCCATGACTGGGGCCATGAGCGCTGCTGGTGCCGTGTTCTCGCCATCGCTTCTGCCGCATCAGTCTCCCTCCACCCTGGCTGGGTCTTCTGACCCCAAATCCAAGTCCGTCCGCTGCCAGCTAAGGGCAGGCATCAGCTTCGACACCCAGCAGGCTGGACCCCGATCCGGGCTCCACCGAGTAGGCCAGCGACTCACCTTCTGCGGGCATCAGATTCCGGGTCTGTAAAACGAAGGCGGGGATGAGACCCAGCTCACAGGGTACTGGTAAGCACTAAAGACCCAAGCGCACAGTGGGAGATCGGTCTGAGGCTCTATGGCTATTGCTGCCGGCCTGTCCACCTGCAAACCCCACGCTCGGTCCACCACGTGGCCTCATCTCCACGGCCACCACCTGCCCTCCCTGCCCTCCTTCCCACGTCCCTCTGACCCCCAGGCTGGAGTGACAGGCTGTCCTCAGCCGTGAACACAGGGGTGTGGACTGGCCACGTGACCTGACATGGGGCCGTTTCTGCGGGGTCCACGGGGGCTTCCTCCCAGCAAGCAGAGGCCGCCTGCCCCCAGCCCTCGCAGTGCCCACCAGGCCACCAGTCACCACACCCAGGAGCAGCCAGCTGTGCGCTGGCTCCTGGACGGTCAAGTCCCACATCCACCGGCCGGCTGTCCCCTGCCGGAGAGGCCCACACAGCCCTGCTGAGCCTGGACAGGCAGCTCTGGCCGCTGCGAACCCTGAGACATCACCCCAGGGTCGAACAAATGGTGCTGCAAGCAGGGAGAGACAACCCCGCTGCCACACCTCCCCCGACTCCCAGCGGCCGGCCGGCCCCTCCGCGTGGGAGGGGGCCTGTGTTCCCTTGACCCCTGTACCTCCCGGCCTGCCAGGCTTCCGGTTCATGAGGCAAAGATAACCAAGGGGAAAGCAGCACACACACACACACACACACACGGAGCACAGGTGCTTGCCGGTGGCCCGAGGGAAGGAGACAGGACGTACGCTTGGAGGGTGGGGACGGGCTTCCGAGGGGAGGCGCCATTTGGGCTGAGCCCTGAAAGGTGAGAAACCAGTCCAGGCAGTGGGAGCAGCACGAGCAAAGGCCCTGGGGTGGGAGGAGGTGGGCCATGGTTCAGGGCCATGCAACTGCGAGTGACAAGCAAGAAAGCGGTAGGGGGAAATCAGGCAGCCAGGCGGCTGCCAGGCCATAGCCAGCCTGAGTGCCCGGGGTGAAGGGTGAGGACAGAAATGTGCCGGGAGGCGCTCGGGTCTTGCAGCTGCGTCCCAAGGGCTGACCCTTCCCCTGGCGCACGTGGAGGCGTTTGCAGACGACCTGCGTGGCCCCGGGCGTGTTTCTCATGGGACAAAGGTGATCAGCTTGTCCACTGCAAACAGCCTGGTCAGGCTGTGGCTGCGCAGACAGGGCTCAGCCGGGCAGCTCAGCCGTGTGTGCGCACGCACTGTCCGCTTCTGTTCTCCTGACAACGGTGCCCCCGGAGGGGGAACAAAGCGAGGCTGGGGCTCGGGACCCTGGCGAGCGTGTGCCCCGGGTCAGGGGCTGTCGGCTCTGAGCAGACCCCCACCATCAGGGGCTGCACAGCACTGCTGGAACAAAGCTCCCATAGTGACCCCGGGTTCCAGGAGCAGAGGGCAGGGGCAGGGGCTGGAATCGTGGTGCAGCCGGTAAAGCCGCCGCCTGCAGTTGCTCCACTTCCGGTCCAATTCCCTGGCTGTTGCGGCCATTGGGGAGTGAGCCAGCAGACGGAGGATGTCTGCTCGCTCGCTCTCTCTCTCTCTCTCTCTCTCTCTCTCCCCGTCTCTCACTGTAACTCTGTCTTTCAAATAAATCTTTAAGAATTTAAGGAGGAGGCCGGCGCCGCGGCTCACTAGGCTAATCCTCTGCCTAGCGGTGCCGGCACCCCGGGTTCTAGTCCCGGTCGGGGCGCCGGATTCTGTCCCGGTTGCCCCTCTTCCAGTCCAGCTCTCTGCTGTGGCCCGGGAGTGCAGTGGAGGATGGCCCAAGTGCTTGGGCCCTGCACCCGCATGGGAGACCAGGAGAAGCACCTGGCTCCTGGCTTCGGATCAGCGCAGTGCGCCGGCCGCGGCGGCCATTGGAGGGTGAACCAACGGCAAAAGGAAGACCTTTCTCTCTGTCTCTCTCTCTCTCACTGTCCACTCTGCCTGTCAAAAATAAATAAATAGATTTTTTAAAAAAGAATTTAAGAAAGGGCAAAGTGCTGCTGATTCAGGGGCCTCTCTGGGGCCGGGGGCCCTGAATGAAAGGCACACAGTGCACCTGCCCCCACTCAGAAGCCAGAGGAGGCCTGGGGCTGGCACCGCAGAACGTGGCCACAGGTGGGAGGCACGCCTTCCAGACAGACGTCAGACTCACGTGGATGGGCCCCAAACCTAGTGACAACTCCATGGAGGCTGCTGGAAGACAGAGAGCCCGTGAGGGTGAAGGCAGGGGCCAGGTGATGCGTCCATGGCCAGGAAACGCCAAGGAAAGGGGCCGGCGCTGTGGCGAAGCCAGTAAAGCTGACGCCTGCAGTGCCGGCATCCCATATGGGCACCAGTTCAAGACCTGGCTGCTCCACTTCCAATCCAGCTCTCTGCTGTGGCCTGGGAAAGCAGCAGAAGATGGCCCAAGTCCACTCACACAGAGCGTGGTGTCCACCCACGCCCAGGGCTGTCCCTGCTCATAGCTGACGTCAGTCACTCGGGTGAAGCCCAAGAAGCCATGCAAGAGACCCCAACCAAGAGGAACCGGCGCTGGCAGGCGGAGGCCTGGGGTCTCCCAAGCTCTCCCCGGGGGTCTGTAAACAGCAGCTAACCAGGTCTCAGCGCTCCGCTGAGGGGGGTCCAGACCCCGCTGACCGCGGCTGCACAAGCTGACGGCACGCTCACCCTCTGACCCGGCACTCCCGTGCCTAGCAAAGTCCCCGTAGAAATGAGAGCAAGTGTTCATTGTGGCTGACCCAGGGCAGCCAGTGGGCAAATCCCAGGCCGTCAGTGAGAGAGAATCAGCCACTCTCACCCAAGGCTTACTCCCGAGACCCAGCAGGAAGTGCCCAAGTCAGACTCAAAGCAGCACACGCTGTTCAAAGACAGGCAAGGCAAACCCGGGTGGGCAGCAGCCGGGAACTTTCTAGACTGATGGAGCGCCCGCCTTCAAGGGGGCAGTGGGCACACAGGTGGAGTCAGCATGAAGGGTCTTTGACCTTGCACACGTCACTCTCCATGCACGTTCTATCGCCGTAGAATGTCCGGAGTGGAGGGGAGAGCGGCAGCCGTGGCTCTGGGCTCCGGGCACCAGATTCCCGCAGCCAGCTGCAGGCAGAGGCCACAGCAGCCCGCAGTCCTCCTGGCCTAACCGGACGCCATCTGTACTCCGCTTTCTGCCCCGGCAGCCTCTTGTGGGTCTGGGGGGACCCCAGAGGGGCAGTGGGCTCCATGGGGTGTCCCACGTGGTGTCACCCCCAACACCAGCCCTGCGAGGTCTCCAGGCTCTGCTCTCACCTGCGTGAGTCTCCACACTTTTTGAACAAGGAGCCCTGAGTTTTCGGTCCCCGGATTGCACAGCCAGTCTTGAGCGGGAAGCCGTGGCGTAGAGCTTGGCCCTCGGGACAGACCCCTGCGGGAGCACACGGCGACACAGCCACGAGGCAGGCAGACCTCGGCTTGCTGTGAGGAAGAACTGTCTGCCAGCGACGGTGGCTCCTGGAGAAAAACTAAAAGCCGTGTGATGAGCGCAGACCCGTGCCAGCCACGTACCCACCCCCCTCAGCCCTCCCAAAGACCCCACGGGAAAGGGGTTGCTACCTCCCCGTTGTGCGAGGAGGAAGTTGTGGCGCGGCGGGCTTTAGGACCTTGTCCTGGGTCTCCCTGCTGGTTGGTAGCAATGCTGGGAGCCGCACCATCCTCAGCCTGCGGGCTACACAGCGCCAGGGTCAGGGACCGGGCTCTCAAGCTGGCAGGAGTTCTGAGCTCCCGGTGGAAACTCTGGGATTCCAAACACCGACAGGAGGAAAGGACACCACGGCAGCACCACGCAGCAGCCCCGGAGCCCAGGCCCAACCCGGGGCCTGCCTTCACGGGTAGCCCAGGAGACAGAGAGTGGTGCACAATGACGGACACGTGTGGTGCACCGGGGAAGGCAGGGCCCGTGGCTGCTCATGCTGAAAAGGTAAGAAAAATCCTAAACATCATGCACGCAGCCCAAAGGCCCTTCTGCAGGCTGCCCCAGCTCAGCGGTCCCTGCTGGTGTAGCCTGGCTGGGGATGGACTGTGCTCCCCACCAGCGCCCACCGTGGCCCAGCTCACGGCCCGACGTGCAGGCTGCCCGTTCATGAGAGAAGCGGCACCGGTGGCAGCCAGGCTGGTCGCCCCCTTCCTGACACTGCCCTAGCCCCCACCCCACCCCACCCAAACCCTAACCCTAACCCTGAACAACGTGCCTGGCCTGTCTGCTCCTTCCCCTCTCTCTCATTTTCCAAGATCCCAGGCCTGGTTTATGGAACGCTTCTTAGAAAATAAAGGCTGGGTATGGGATAGACACTGCGACAGGGCAGTGGTTGAGAGCAAGGGCAGCCAGACCTGGTGTGAGGAAGCCCGGCCCCTCCTAGCCCCAGGGCCGCAGCAAAGCTACCTGGTCTCCGTATGGGTCTTAGCCTGTTTTTGTGAGCAGGGAGGGAGATAAGACTTGTAAATCTGTGACAGTTAAATCAGGTAAGACGGGTGACACGCCCAGACAGCACCAACACCTGGTGCACAGTGGGCAGTTCCTGGGTGCCGGGTGTCACTCTTGGCGTTCCTCAACACCTCCTGAGCCGGGAACTGGTCACGACCGTCCAGCAGGTGCGCACTGAATTAGTGAACTGTGCGGCAGACTCCGCCCAGGCACGCGGGGGCTGCCCCCGGGGAGCTCACATCCTCCAAGAAAGACTACAAGGACCTTGCACCAGGGCCAGCGCAGTGGGGGTCCGTGTGTGTCCCCCCCTGCAGGCCCCGTTCGGACACGCCCAGCACAGATCTGTCACGTGCATGGATCCTGGTACGACAGGCTCAGCAAGGCTAAGCTCCAGAAACGGAGCCCCGGAGCCACAGCCCCCGCAGAGCCCTGCGCCTTTAAGCGGCCCTGGCCCCCGCGCCCCGCCCCCTCGCCACCACGTGGATTTAAAACCCACGCGGCCGCCGGGCTCCTGCCCCTCTTCTGCCATTGGCCGAGGCCCCAGCACTTGCGTCCAATCAAACTGGCTTCTCCCGGCATCCGAACTTGGGGTTGGTGTCTCCGCGGTGTCATTTCGGGCTGCCTGTGACGTCAGCCCTGTCTGGCACCCCCGCCCCCCGGGTGTCTTGACTCTCCTTAAAGGAGCTGCGCGGGTTCGGAGGCTCCGTGACCTTTCGGGGTTCGTCTCCGCCGCGGAGCAGGGCGACACCGCAGAAGTGCGTCGCGTTGCACGGAGGTGATCACCGTGGACGTCTGGCACCCGTTATTTCAGTCTCTTTTCTAATAACCTTGTACAAAATTGGGGTCAGTTTTCGGTAGCTTTTTTTTTTAATTTATAAAGGACTTTTAAAATATCATCAGATAATCTTTTGAGCAGCTACATCATCTGTAGCCGTCAGGTGTTTCCTTAACTTCACTGCACTTTTGCTTTTACAAATGAAGATGGAGTCAACATGTTTGTCCTTAAATCTTCCCTTAGTTCCCTGATTATCTCCTTAACCTGTGTCATAGAAATGGAACTACTGCCTGAGAACACACGTACTTTTTTTTAAGGCTTATTTATTTGAGAAGCAGAGTTTCAGAGAGGCAGAGAGAAAGAGAGAGAGAGAGAGAGAGAGGGAGAGAGAGAGAGAGAGAGAGAGAGAGAGAGAGAGAGGTCTTCCATTCGCCGGTTCAGTCCCCAGTTGGCTGGAGCTGCGCCGATCTGAAGCCAGGAGCCAGGAGCTTCTTCCAGGTCTCCCACACAGGTGCAGGGGCCCAGGGACTTGGGCCATCTTCCACTGCTTTCCCAGGCCACAGCAGAGAGCTGGATCGGAAGTGGAGCAGCCAGGACTTGAACTGGCGCCCATATGGGATGCCGGCACTGCTGGCGGCAGCTTTACCCGCTACACCACGGCGCGGCCTCTGAACGCACAGACTTTTAAGGGCCGAATCCACACTGCCTCCGATCCTTCAGCAGCTGTGTGGGGAGTACACGCCGTGCTCGCCCCAGGAGCTGCTGGGAGCCGAGGATGCAGCCCACAAGAACACAGACGGAGCCGGTGCCGCCTGCACCATCTTCTGGACACCCTCCGGGGCCTCAAGGCTGGGGACAGCTGCGCCCAGAGGAGGGCTCCCGGGCAGGGAAGGGGCGCGCGGAGGAAGGGGGCAGCGCCTTCCCCGGCCACCTCTTGTGGGGACTCCGAGGGCAGCCGGGACCTGTTCCCCTGGGCGCTGGCAGTGCCCGGCTGGCGTCTGGGTGTCTACTCCGGGGGCCACACGCCGGGGCCGGGCTGGGCAGCGCCCGCTGCACAGTGCTGCTGACAAACTCGTGACGCAGTGACGGCTCCAGAGACGTTCTCTGAAGGGCAGAAGCGGGACCTCGGGCTCGCCTGTGTCTGGAACCGGAGCCCAGAGAGCCCCTGGTCTCAGGAGCCTGCGCCCAGCCAGCGTTCAGTGCCCGACGGGAGCCCCCACGCCGTGCTCCCCGGGCCCAGTGAGCAGGTGCCTTCCCGATGAGGCCGCAGACGAAGTCACACAGCTGGAAGCCGTGATAGACGCGTGTGACCTCACAGCTGCTGGCGTGCAGAGCCCAGGTCTGGGGGATGAGACAGCTCCCCCACTGCCAAGGGTAAACTCCCCGAGTGCAGAGCCCGGCTCCTCTCTGTGCCAGGTGAGCTGCCTGATGCCGGCTCGGCCCAGGCTCCCCAGGTTCCCGTGTCTGTCGACTACTCGGCCTCACGCGCTCTCCCTGAGCCCTCCACCTGTACCCGTCTCCCTCAAGACCCAGCAATAAACTGGCCCTGCCCAGTGCTTTATGCCCCGCCCACCAGTGCCCACCAGGCCCCCAGTGCCTCCCTGGCCTTATTCACAGCTCCCACGGCAGAAGGCACCTTTGCGGTTCACGAGAGGAGAGGTTTCTGCTCCGGAAGTCGGCGTGAATGACAGTATTTCTAGCAGTGTTTCAGCCATGAGTTCAACACCTGGAATCTTCCAGACCCCTTTCAGGCGAGAGCAGCCATAAACCACTTCAGGTAGCACAGGCCCTGGGGGTCCTGGGCCAGGAGTCAGGGCGGGACCCCAGCCCGGCACTGCCTTCACTGGCACATCGCCGAGTCTCCGTTCTCTCTGTTTAGCTGTCTGGCAGGACACGAGATCGGCACGAGTGTCCCCTCTCCTCCCACGCCCCTGCACCTCCCCGCCGGGGCCCCAAAGCTCCCCGCCAGAGACAGAAGACAGCAGGAGCGCTGGCCAGCAGAGGGGTCCTGGGAGGGGCGTGGCCCCTGTGGCTTCTTCGGCTTGCTGTTGGGGACCCCAACCACGTGAGGTCCTGTACCAACACCTGAAACACACAGGACACAGCCAAGGGACACAGCACACACACGTGTGCACACACAGAATATGAGTGTGCAGATACGCTCCACTAACGCGCCATCCAGACCACACGCACACAGCACACACACGCGTGCACACACATGCACACATCACACACACACGTGCACACACGCACACATCACACACACGCGTGCACACACGCACACATCACGCACGTGCACACACGCACACATCACACATGCGCGTGCACACACACGCACACATCACACACGCGTGCACACACGCACACATCACACACGCGCGTGCACACACACGCACACATCACACACATCACACACGTGTGCACACACACGTGTATGCACACACACACAGCACACACACAGCACACACACAGCACACACAGAATATGAGTGTGCAGATACGCTCCACTAACGCGCCATCCAGACCACACGCACACATCACACATATGCGTGCACACACGCACACATCACACACACATGCACACACACATGTGCACACACAAACATGCACACACACATACCATGCATCTTTCTGGCTCCTGGCACTGGTTAGGAGCCTATACTTGGGGGGGGAGGGGGACAGTGGGAGGAAAGATCTGTTAGTGAGCAATGGGGGTCCCCAAAGGCGCCACCCGCAGGTTTATGCGTATAGGGGCCACCAAGCGCCTCCCACCCAGCACCCACTGCGCCCGACCCCGTCTGAGGCAGTGGCCCTCTTGGAGCTGTCAAGTGGAGGCGTCCGTCCGATGCTGCTTGTGCGAGCTGAGGCCCCGAAAACCCCCCCTCCTGCTGCCAAGTGCCGCCCCCACCCCCGCTCGTGGTGGAGGGCGCAGGTGCAGCGAGGTGAGGCGCCTGCCAAGGTCAGCCACAGGGGTTCTGCAGCAGGCGCCTGTGGGAGGTGCGCGTCTGGCTCCCCGCCCCCTGCAGCTGCTGTGTCTTTGGAGGGCACTGGGGGATTCTGGGGCGGCTCCCGGGAGCCAAAGGGGCTGCAGTTGCCTGAGGCCCGTAGGGTCAGGGGGCGCAGAATCCACTTGCTGAAGCCACAGCTCAGGGGCTTTGGGGCCCGAATACCGGCATTCACATCCTGGCTCCGTCTCAGGATCCCTGGGCCTCAGTGTTCCTCTCTGACAAATGGGAACGATTTTAGCCTGGACCGCCCAGGCTGCTGCGGGAGGTCCCGGCTCGCTGAGGAGCCTGACGCATATTTGTCGAGTGACTAAACGGAAGAATGTGAAGTTGGTAGAGCCCGGAGATCCCCAACAGCCGCGAGCTCTTCTCAGCGTCTAAAAAGTAAAGATGCTGACCTGGTTAAGTCGCCGGCCGTGAACCACAGGAAAGACTTGGGGGAGAAAATGACTCAGCTGGCAGGAGGTGCCCGAGGTGGTGATGTCACTCGAAGCGGCTCCGGCCCGCTTCTGAAAGGCGGTTCTGTCTGCCGCGGCCTGGGGTAGGGGAGGTGAGGGGCAGGGCTGGCCCCAGGAAGGCCTCCCTGCCTTGTCCCACGGCCACACTCAAAGCAGGCCCTTTGTTGGCTCAGCCAGGCGATTTCCACAGCGCCCGGCCACCCCAGGCCGCCGGGCACGGTCGGGACATTGCCAGCCACCCTCGGCCTTGGCCAAGCCCACGCTGGCTCCCACGGGCTCCCAGCTGGCAGCCGGGGCGGTCTGGCATCTGAGCAGGACTGTCTACAGTCAGGGCCCCTTGTTCAAAAACTGTTAGATATTATGAATTTGCGGATGGCGAAAAGAGGGCATTACACTAAGCAAGGGGGCTCTTGGGAGAGCTTGGGGCTCGTGGGGGGTGGTCTCCCCCAGGTGCCAGCCTTGCCCCCTGGCTGTCGGCTCGCTCGGCTGGGAAGCTTTCCTGCTGGCTTGGAAAGGACCTTTTCCCTCTAAACCTCGGCAGTGGCTTCGACCCAGGGCAGGGGCGGGCGGCGGTGCACTCTGTCTGGAGTCCCCGAAAGGCCTGTGGCTTGGGGACACAGCCGTTTCGTGGTCCTGTGACCGTGTGTGGGTTGGGAAATTTCTCCCCGATTCCAGACTTCCTGGGGTGATGGGGATTTCTTTGTTCTTCTTCCAGCAGCTTGGCTGGCCTTGGCACCGGCTGCCTCCCCACCTGGGACTTCCTCCCCGGTCTGGTTCCCACCTTCCCAAAGAGGCCACCAGACCCTCTCTCTGTGCTGTTCCAGCTCCGTCCTCTGAAACGGTCCCGGGGCCGTCGGTTGGCTCACGAGGTCTGTCTTGCCTTGGAGAAAGTGAGCCCCAGGAGGTCGGGGACTTGGCCCTGGTCTTCAGTGGGTGCTCAGTAAGCACAAGTTGAATGGGCTGCCGCTTCCTCCAGGAAGGCGTCCCTGATCTCTCCCCGCCCGGGGCCTGGGGTCATCCTCACCGTATCCAAAATGCCCTCACTGAGCCCTGGAGAGCACACGTGTCTTCGGCTCCACCTGTCCTCCATGATGGCACGTGGCTGCCCACAAGCAGCTGGAACACAGTACTTGTGGAATGTGGGAAGGAAGCTTCTTCCCCTAGCTTGTGATCTTCCTCCTCCTCCCCACGCCCCGCGGGGACAGCTGTCACCCTCCGCCCTGCCCCACCTGCCCTGAACAGAATTTGGAGTTGTGAGTGCTTTTGCATACGCCAAGCCTGACCCCGGGCACAGCACCCTCATGGCTGTATTCCCAGCCCAGTGCCCTGGGCACACAGGTTCACCGGATTTAACAAATGAAAATATGGACATCTGATTCAATTTGAATTTCAGATAAGCATTAGATCGGTGTTTAGTGCAAGTATGTCCCAAGCACTGCCTGGGGTATACTTATACCACACACGTTCACGGCATGTGTTTATCTGGCAGCCCTCGGCACACAGAGGGCCTCCTGTGGGTGCAGGCCTGGTCAGGCCACGCCTCTCCCAAGGCCACCTTGTCATGTCCTGCTGCCCACGTTCCCTGGGCCCTGTCTGAGAGCAGAAGTCCATCCCTGTAAAATGGCCATGGAGTGACGGCAGCTCCTTCTCTCCCGGGGTTGCTGGGACGGCGCAAACCTGCAGCTCTCTGCTTCCACATTCTAGCACTGACCGCCCGCTGCGTGCCCCAGGGGCACCACGGCACCACGTGAAGGCGCCTTGAGACCCCCCCCCCCCAGCTGTGCAGAAGCAGAGAGGCAAAGGCACTTGGCCAGCTCACACAGCTGTGCGCCACGCACTTTGGGGGGCCCACTTCTGACCACTGAGCCTGCAGCCCCCCAGCCTGGGGACAGGTTGGGAGACCACTGAACCGATCCCTGGTGACGCCGTCAGACAGCAGGGTCGCCGGAGCACTCCATCAACAGTGGCCTTCCTGTTGACCCAGACGGCTCGATGGGAGGGCCTGGGCGGTGAGCCGCGTTCTTTCTCCTTAATCCACCGAATTAACTGGTTCTGTCTGCCCGTGGCTTTCCACCTGGGGTGTGTAAATGTTGCCTCATTCCCAAGACAATCAACGTGTGATTTCTCCCTGCCTGACGGGCCAGGTCTCCCCAGTGAGGCTCCCCCCAGCCCCAGGGCTGTGCACAGCGTCCCAGAATTCCAGCTCTGGGCTGCAAGCTTAGTGAAAGTTTGTTGATTGAAGGCAGGAAGGGAGGCTGAAAGGAGGGGAGTGGCGAGGCTGGAGCCCAGCAGGACCCTGGGCGACCCCAGCCCCCACCCCCAGGGCCTTGCCCAGGATTCCCCCGGCCTTTCTTCCAGGATGCAGCGAGCCCTGCTCTGGGGAAGACCTGGTGTGAGGACGCCGGAACGCAGGCAGCAGCGCCCGCCTCCCCCTCCTCCTCGGGGAGCTGGTGCCCTGACCCCGGGCTGGCGGGGGCTCTACGCTGGAGGTCTCTGGCACCGTTGGACCTCTTTCTGGCCCACCCTTGGGTCCCACCAGCCATCCCTGAGCTCGGCAAGTCTCCCGTGTGTAAGTGTGTGTGCGGCTCTGCAGGAGCAACACTCTGCACTCCACCTCCACTTCCCAAATTCCTTGTCCTCCTCCTTGCAATTTATTTAAAATAAAATAAAACTACAGTAACGTCCAGAAGTTTTTTTCTGCTTTGAAAAGAAAAAAAAAAAAAAAAAAGCAAAGCAGTGCCTGCTCATTACCAAAACTCCAGACACTGCAGGAAAATGTGGATCCAGTGTGTGCGTGCGTGGGCGAGGGGAAGGCCAGGCACCCCACGGGCCATGTCCTCCGGCCCTGTTCCAGTGTTGGGGCTTACAGGCGGCGCTCCATAAGTGCTGGTGAAGCCAGGTTCCCGGAGCGGATACGCCGAATTCTGGAGACGCTGGCGTGGAGCCCGGGAGGACAGCCTCTTATGTAATATTTTAATATCTTTTTTTTTTTTTTTACCCCACGAGAGTGTGTTCTCGTAGCTCTTGGGTAATTAAAAGTTAATGAAATAAAATTACACCCCCGCCTTCCCCCTTCTGAACTCGGGAGCCGCGCCCCCCAGCCGGCAGCCCCCGGGGCAGCAGACAATGGGTGTGGATTCGCCCGGGGCCCGCCGGCTGGGGCCGGACAATGCACCCGTCCCGGACACGCATTTACATGACAACGCTCCCGGGCGTGTCTACGCGAGTGCCCGGCTTCCCAAGTCCACCTCCGCGGGAGCGGGTAAAAGTGCCCTGGGAGGGGGCGCCGCGGAGCCGAAGGCGGAGAGAGCCTCCTGCGGAATCCGGCAATGGGTGACCGAGCTGGGAGCGCCCCCTCCCTTCTCCAAGGTCCCGCCCCCGGCCCCCCCGGGACGTCGCGCTCCTTGAGAGACTGCGTGCCCCCCACGACAACCCGGGCCCGGGCCCCCGGCGGTGGCGGCGTGGGCAGGGAGTGCCGGCCACGGTCCGGCGGGCGCGGGCCGGGGTGAGCGCGCAGGCTCCCCGGACGAGGGTGCGCAGCGCCCCTCCTCCGCGGCGCGCGTCCCGGGTCTACGCGGGCCGCCGGCTCTGGCCCTTTAAGAGGCCGCCCCGTTTCCCGTCACCCCGCCCCCCGGCCCGGGGAGGGGGTGCGGGGGAACCTCGGCGGGGATTGGCGCAGCGCGCGCCCCCTCCCCGGCCCCCGCGCGGTGGGAACCGGCAGCCCCGTCTAGCGCTGACGTCAGACCGTCTGCCTGCCTCGGACCGCGGTCTCGGAGCGAAACCCGATCTCCTTGGACTTGAATGAGGAGGCGGCGGCGGCGGCGGCGCTCGGCGGGGGGAAGCCAGCGGCGGAGGCTCAGCCCCGGCGGCAGCGCGCGCCCCGGCTGCGGGCCCATTTCCCGGACGCCACACGCGGGCGCCGCCGCCGCTGCTGGGGCCGCCGAGGGGCGGCCGGGGGGCGCCGAGCCGCGCGGCCCCGCGCGCTGAGCCCCGAGGCGCCCCGGGAACTTGGCGGCGCCCCGAGCCCGGCGAGCCGGGGCGCGCCTCCCCCGCCGCGCGCCTCCTGCATGCGGGGCCCGCGCCCCGGGCGCCGGCCGGAGCGCCCCCCGGCCGCCCCCGCGCCCCCGGAGCCGCGCGCCGCCGCGCCGCGCCGTCCATGCACCGCTTGATGGGGGCCAACAGCACCGCCGCCGCCGCCGCGGGGCAGCCCAATGTCTCCTGCACGTGCAACTGCAGGCGCTCTTTGTTCCAGAGCATGGAGATCAGTGAGTGACCCTGCGCCCCTCCCCGGAGGCCCCGTCCGACGCGGACCCCGGGTCCCGGCGCAGCCGCGGGCAGGGGCGCGGGCCGTGCGCCCTGCGCCCCGGGCGCGCCCTCCCGGCTCGCGGCGGCTGGCGGCCGGCCCGGCTTTGTCCCGCGGCGCTTGGAGCTTGGCGCGGCCCCCGCTGCCCGCGCCCCGCCCGCCGGGACTCGGACCCGGGGCCCCGCGGCTGCGCCCGGCGCGGGAGGGCCTGGGCGGCTGGAGCCGGGAAGTTACAGTTTTATTTCCCTAAGGGGCCGTCACGGAGGAGCAATTAGGCCGGCGCGGTATCAACTCGGGGCGGGGGGGGAGGGCGGCCGGCTGGGAGACTCTGTCTGGCCCGCGAGCTGTCGGCCCCTCGCGCGTGTCTGGGGAGTGTGGCGCTGTGTCTCGTTCTCGGGGAGCGGATTTCCGTGCGTCTGCGGAGTGTGCGTGCCTGCGTGTCTCTGTCTGGCTCTCGGTGTGTCGCCCCGGGTGTCCGCGGGGCTGTGCGGTCCGTCCCCCGAGGATGCCGGCGTCCGCGTCCCGCACTCGGCGCGCCTCCCTCGGGGTCTGGGCTCCGGGAGCGGTGTCCAGGGATCTGACTCGGGGGCTCAGCGCTGGTGCGACTGGCCCAGCGTGGGTCCTGCGTGTGTGTGTCATGGTGCCAGCGAGTCCCCGACGCACCTATAAATAGCGCCTGTCTGGACAGCCTGGCTGGGTCTGGCTGGGACTGTGCTTGGAGAGGAGTCCAAGTTTGGGGCTGTTTGTGGTCGGGACTGCCTTGCCCCAGATGGGGCAGCTGGACCCGGGGTGGGGAGTGGGTGTTTGAAGCTCAGGGCCGGCGCCCAAGCCCTGCACGAGCAGAAGTTGAGACAAGTGACCCCTGCTTCCTTCCCGCACCTGGGTCCTGTCCTGGTGGGCGTTTGCGTGGATGGGGAAGGGAACCCTCTCCCCATCCCCCGGCCGGCCTGTCTGGGGGGACCTTTGCCTTTCTAAGCTTCAGCGTCCGTGTCCTTGTCGGGAGCCACCCAAGGGGAAGAGGCCGTGGCTCTTGGCCGCCCTGCCTGCCTTTTCTCCAGCCACGTCTGGGTGACTCATGCGCCAGCTTCCGCAGGCGGCTGCCACAGTTTGTGGCCCCCGAGCCCTTCCAGTGAGGTGGCCAGCCCAGGCTTCCGTGGTGGTGGTGGTGGTGGTGGGTCCCCAGGCCCCACACCCCACTGCTTCCCCACCTCCCCCACCCTCCTCCCTCAGCTGCCCAGAGCCAGGTGGGGAGGCGCCCGGAGAGCATGCCCAGGGCCGGGGTTTGCAGGATTGACTTGCATGAAACCGGATTGCTTCCCAAAGGCCCCTGGTGATGAAGTGCACGTGGAATACGTCGGCACTTGTTCCGGGGCAGGCTGGGGGACTCTACCCCAGGGGCTTCCGCCCAGGGGACCCACAGGGTCCCATCCCCTTCCTTCCAAGGGCTAGGCAAGACTTTTTAAACATTTACTCCTTGCAGTTTTTTGTTTTTGTTTTTAACTTCTTCCCCTGCTTGAGCTAAGCAGCCCTAATGCTTTGGCTGACACCCAGGCATCTGCTCCACCCATGCAGCTGAGACCCTGGAGGTGAGCACCTGGCTCCCGGCCCCTGGCTTGGTTTGGCCCCGTGCACTTTGCCTGCTGAGTGCCCTACCTGCGGGAGGAAGCAGCCGGGAGCAAGGGGAGCTGGGCTGAAAGGCTGAAAGCATGGGTACAATGTCACAGTTTGTTGCAAGTGTTAATCAGATTTCCTTGAAAGAGACTGGGATGAGGGAGCCCTAAGGCCACGTGTTTCCTGAGTGGAAATATAGGAAGGAAGGAAGGGAATGGACTGACCACCTGCTGGGAGCCCTTGGCCACTGCAACTGTGGGCTGGGATGGAGTGGGCCGCAGGGCGGTGTGGGCACCAAGACGACTCTTGGCAGAAGACTGACCTTGTTAGTTAGGGCCCTAACCCCCCCCCCCCTACATTTCCACATCTGAACATGGAGACCAGAGAAGTCTGTGCTGTCCAGAGGCCCGCGGATGTCTGGGTCTCCCCTGTGTGGTCTTCATTGGCCCCAGCTTCAGACCTTGGTGAACTTGGGGTTCACACCCTTAGCTTTAGAGATGGGGAAAGTGGGTGCTGGGAAGCTTTGCCCATGGCCCCCAGCTCTGCCTAGACCCGACGTGGGCTGCGTCTCAGGGACCGCACACGCTGCCTTTGAATGTGGAGCTTGGGCCGCAGAACAGGTCCACCTTGAACTTGGGGTCTGGAGAAGCTCCTTGGCATCCCTTGTGTCTGGGAGGGTGGGACTGGGTCTGCCCCCAGGAAGCCAGATGGGTCCTGGGGCCCCATCTCCTGTGAGAGTCAGCGGTGAGGGTGCCGCCTGGGAGGGACTCCCTCTTCCCCAAACACAGAGGAAAAGTGCACGGTACCCGTCAACAGCCGGGGCCTTGGGGTGGAAAGCCCTTGGCCCGAGCGACTCCTCCTGCCGTCCGTCTCTCCTGGCCCTGCTTTTGACCCCTGCAGCTCTGAACTTAGCCCGTCTCTCAGCACTTACCCCGTCTTTCTCCTCCGACTTTGGCCTGAAGCCAAGGGGAGCGCTGGTTTGTGGCTGCGGTGGCATCTACAGGAGGCAGGGTCCTGGGCCTCCCCTTCCTCGCCAGCCTGTTCCAAGCAAATATTCCAAATACTGGAAACTCCCGGGGCTCCCGGTTGTCCATGGGTGTGTCCTGCTGTTCGGCAGCTGTCTGGGCCCCAGGATTCGGCAGGGCTTGGAGCCGGGACTGAGCCACATCCCTGGCCTCTAACCCCAGATGCTGGCTCCCAGCTGTGTCTTCCCTACATATCTCTAGATGCAGCCAAACGCCCCCCACTGAGCACTGCAGGGCTTTGGGGGTCAGGGGGAAGAGGGGGCACCCCCAGGAGACCCTCACTTCCCTTCAGAAGTCAATCTCTTTAAAGGTTTGGGGGTGTTCACGCTCGGAGTTGCACCTGCCACCTCAGCTTCTCGACCTTACCTGAGCTGTCGTGTGCTGTGAAGGACAGATGGAGGTGCCCCCTCCCCCCGGCGATGAAGCCCTGGTTTTTATCTTGGGTGCACATTTCTAGGGAGAGACCCTGGCGTCAGAGAAAGCTGACATTTTGGGGTTCAGGTTGAAACACCGACGCTGGGTATTGGCTCTTCTCTGCTGTGGGCTGTCCGGGCTGGGACTTTTCCCCTGCAGGGTTTGTGACCGTCTGGGCTGTAGGTTGCTGCAATCAGACGTTGTTGAACTTGGTTCAACTCAGACCTTGGCGTTTGGCGGCTGCAGTCCTAGACCAGACACTTGGCAGGAGCTTGCTGGGAGAACTGGGTGAAGCTCAGCGTGACCGGGGTCAGGGTGAGTCAAGATGAACACTAAGTGATCGTTTCTGCGCGCACGTGTGCTTTGCTGGTCCATGCACACAGACACACGTACACACACGCACACACATGTACACACGTATACACACGTACACAGCACACACATGTACACACGTACACACACGTGTACACACGCACACACGTAGACACACACGTACACACATGCACGCACACGCAGCTCCTGCCCCTTCTGCCTGTTGTTCTCCATACACTGTGCAGACGACGCCGGGCAAGCAGAGTGTGCAGTCTTCCTTCCGGAAGCCCCTGCAGCCTCCACACTGCACGGGGCAGCTGCCTCCAAGTAGCCCCTGAGTCTCTGGCCCAGGGGTGCCCTGGCACCTGCTCCCCACCTCCACCCAGGCTTTGCTTTGTCCCTGCTGGTGCAGGGCCCCAAGCCGAGGGGCCGAGGGCCTGAGTGACGCTGTCTCCTCAGGTGTGGTCGACACGGGCACCCCAGCCTCTGGGGTGAGTGATGGAGGCTGCGCACCTGCCGGCCGCAGGTTCCTGCGTGGGGCACGTGCTGAGGGGGAGATCACAGCGCCCCCCCGCCCCCGGTCTTGCTCTTTCGAAGGTGTTGTGTAACTGTGTAACGCAGGTGGGGCTGGGGCATGTTCCGGGAGCCGTGTGTGCGGGCGCCTGCTCTCGGTGTGCCCTGCGGATGGCAGCTGGGCGCACTGGGGGCTTCCTGGGCTGGCAAAGCCTCTGGTCTCATCAGGGAGTTGACCAAAGGGGGTCCCAGCACCGCACGGGCCCCGTGTGGCCAGCTCTGCTGTGCTCCAGGGAGCCTGGACGGCCAGATGTTGATGGGAAGAAAGCTCCTGGGTTTTCTGCGCTGGCATGTGTCCCCACAAGTCACCTGCCCTGCCCGTGGCCGAGGGCCAGAGGCGCAGAGGCTGTGTGCCTACGATGGAAGGTAGGTCCGACTCTGCCCGGTCCCCAGTGTCGCGTCTGGCACCGTGCCCAGTGAGGATGCCTTTGCCTAAACAGCGTTTCCCCACTGGGGCCTGGCTGGGAATGCCGGCACCAGCAGGGCCTTCCGGGGATTGTGACCTTGAATGCGGAGGTAACTGAATATTTGGGTCACATTCCCCGTCTGTGCCAGGCCCACTGCGGGCCGAGCTGGCAAAGGCCTGGCATGCCCGCCCCTGGCCCAGTCGGCCTCTCAGGCCTGCCAGCATGGACGTACCGTGGCTGGGGACAGGGTGAGAGGCACAGAACTTGGGCCACGGAGCCAGCATCACCCTGGCTCCAGGCACCCGCCGTGTCCATTTCCTAAGGAGCAGAAAGCCCAGAAACTGGGCTGGTTTGAGCCGCCCAGTTATGAACACGAGCTTCAGTGTTCACCAAGTGAGTATGGGGGTTGGAGGCAAACCCCTGCCCCCTCCCTGAAGCCCTGACAGCCTCATTGTGTGACGCTGGGAGCCGCACCTGCCGCCCCGGGGGCCTCATCTAGCGCCTGTGACTGGCAGAGGTGTGTGTCCCCGAGCTGAGAGGGACCTCAGGATCCGCAGAGCCTTCAGCACTCCCGGCTGGGCCTGGGGCATCCCAGGGCTGTCTCTTCCTTTCCCCGGGGACTGGTAGACTTTGGCTTCCGCTGCTTTTCCTGGTTGGATGTGGAGTGGTTCTTACGTGCCAGGCGCTAGTGACACATTCTTCCCAATCTTGAAAACAACTCTGAGAGCTCGTGCAGTCACCAATGTGCAGATACAAAACAAGGGATCAGAGAGGGTAAGACACCCGCTCTGGGTCACACAGCTGGGAATGATGCTTTGTGGGGATTCGCACCCAAGCTCCTGATCCCACAGCCCCACAGGGACCCCTGAGCTCCCAAGTCGCTCACCCCTGTAAGAAGGCTGATGGTCAGGGAGCTGTCCAAGCAAGCAGTGGTCAGGTTCCTTTTGCTCTGATCTCCTGGGAAGTGCCCCAGCTCCCTGTGCAGCCCCCGCGCCCGCACCAGCAGCTGTGGGGGCAGGAGCCGCAGAGTGGCTGGGGTGTGCTGGAGAGACTGGTCAGGGCTGCCACGGGACACAGAGTGCCCTTGGTGCTCAGACACTCAGCAGCGGTTGTCACCTGTGGACCCCAGGGGACAGCAGACAGGACCCTGGCCGCCCCCAGTGGCTGCTGGTGCCAGCAGGTGCACAGAGGGGGCAACAGAGAGGACACTCACGGAGCTTCATATAGGGACCCCCCCCAGGCCGTTCATCCTGGGGGTGCTCTGGGACCCCCCCCAGGCCGTTCATCCTGGGGGGTGCTCTGGGACCCCCCCCAGAGGCCGTTCATCCTGGGGGGGTGCTCTGGGACCCCCCCAGGCCGTTCATCCTGGGGGGGTGCTCTGGGACCCCCCCCAGGCCGTTCATCCTGGGGGGTGCTCTGGGACCCCCCGAGGCCGTTCATCCTGGGGGATGCTCTGAGACCCCCCCAGGCCGTTCATCCTGGGGGGTGCTCTGGGACCCCCCCCACCGAGGCCATTCATCCTGGGGGGTGCTCTGGGACCGCCCCCAGGCCGTTCATCCTGGGGAGTGCTCTGGGACCCCCCCACCGAGGCCATTCATCCTGGGGGGTCCTCTGGGACCCCCCCAGGCCGTTCATCCTGGGGGGTGCTCTGGGACCCCCCCCACCATGGCTGTCTCCTGTCCCGCCTGATTGTCCAATAGTGGTGTGGTCAGCTGGAACACCAAGGGGTTGGGTCGTCTTTTGTTTGCTGTGCCCCCAGCGGAGTAGGCAGGCAGTATGTTGGAGGAAGGCAGGAAGTGGGCTGGCAGGTTTCTAGAAAGTTCCAGGCAGGCTGGGACGCTGTCAAGAAATTGTCAAGAAGGCTTTGCACACCTTCATTCTGAGGCAAGCTCTGAATCCCCCCTCCCACCCTGAGGCTCTGCCTGCCCCCTGTGAACTGGATGGCAGGACGGCGCCGGCCCCGGGGGTGACCAGACGGTCGCCTGCGCTGTGAGCACGCGGCTGCATGGAAGATGACCCGTCATGGCCCCAGGAGGACGCGCTGTGCTGGGCACAGCCTCCTCCCCACCCTCTGGAAACGTCAGAGCCCCACAAAGGGGCAGGTGCAGGTGCACCTCGTCCTGCTCCAGCCCCACCTGCGTGGCGGGGGTGGGGGTCAGGGCTTCTCAGCCGTCACCTTGGTCTTCCCAGGGCGCCAAAATGACAAAAACGCCTTGCTGGGGCCTGCCCCGCGCCCCGGAAGGAGAGCGTCTAGGGCGGTTCCCCGCACGAGCCTGTGTTTGGTTAGTCTTGAGCCGCCTGGCAGCTCGGGTGGGGCCTGCTCAGAGGTGATGGTGAGACGCGCACAGTGAGAGCCGAGAGGCCGCTCCTGGGACTCGGTCACAGTCCCACCTTCCTGATGGGCAGGCGAGCTCTGGGTGTGTTTGCTGTGCGCTGGGCTGGGGGCGGGAGGAACAAGCGTGGCTTTGAGTCTGCTGGTGAAGGTGTCAGAGACGGGGAGGGCCGGCGCTGTGGCGGAGTGGGCTGAGCCTCCCCTGCGGCACCGGCATCCCACATAGGCGCGGTTCTGGTCCTGGCTGCTCCTCCGATCCAGCTCTCTGCCAGTGGCCTGGGAAAGCCGAGGGAGAGGCCCAAGTGCGTGGTTCTAGAAGAAGCGCCTGGCTCCTGGCGTGGGCCTGGCCCAGCCCCAGCTGTCATAGTCATTTGAGAAGTGAACCAACGGTTGGAAGACCTCTCTCTCTCTGTCTCTCTCTGTAACTCTGTCCCTCAAGTAAATAAATAAGTAAATAAATTTTTTTTTAAAAAAAAAGAGCCGAAAGAAAAACAAAGACCAGAATTAAAAAAAAAAAAAACAGAAACACGGGAAATATGGTCCCATTCTTTCCCCTTCACATAGATTTTAACTCCGATCATCTTTGATCGTATCCGTGGGTTTGGGAAATGGCTTTCCTGGCAGGAGGGGGCTTTAATTATTTGGTAACAATTTTAAAAGACCCCGCAGCTCTGCATTGTGAGCGCTGGGTGAGGCCCGACCCTGAGAGCCAGGGGCTCCCCCAGGCTGGGCGGAGACGCCTCACCTCAGCCAGCTTGTGGGCTCAGGATGCTCCCCAGCCTTCTAAGTTTGGGGAATTGTCCCTCGTCCTCTGGCCCCTGAAGGGGCGGCTGTGTCGGCTCTGGCGTGCACTGAGAAGTGGCAGGCTGAGCCGCTGAGCAGGTGGGAGTGAGTGCACGCAGGCGTCCCTGTTCCCTGGAGCGGCTGGGGGCGTGCGTGGTTGTTGCACGGGGCGGGCACGGGAGGGGTCGCTGGCACCGCCACCCTGTACTGTCACTGACGGGTCTCACTGGTCCCAGTGTGCAGGTCGCGTAGGTACCAGGGATGGCAGCGTCCCGGTTGGTCGGTACGGTCTCCTCGAGGTGATGTTTCCTCCAGCAGCCTTGGGAGCGTGGCTGGGGGTGGGGGGCCGAATGTGGCAGGTGCAACTGTGGGTTTGTCAGGGCGTCAGAAGCTCAGAACGTGGCCACCCACTGCGTCCACAGGATCCGAATCCGCTGACCCGAGATAGTCAGAGGGGAAAACCCACCCTGTCCTGAATCCCTAGAGACGTCTCCCCCGATGGTCATTCCCAGGACATACAGCACAAGTGTCTACGCAGCATTTATATCCTCTTAGGGCTTACAAGTCAGAGAGGAGTGATTTGAAGTGGTTGGGAGGGGGCGTGTAGGTTCTGTGCCGATGCTGCGCCATTGATGCCGGGACTTGAGCATCTGCCGATTTCTGTGTCCGCAGGGGTCCTGGACCCGTCGTGCACAGACACTGAGGGGCGACTGCTTTTACGTTTAGATCCGTGCAGTACAGCACATGGATGTTACCGTCTGCATGTGTGTGTCAGGTGTGAATTCCACCCGGCAAGGCTGGACGGCGTCTTTCGCAGTTTTGAGTTCCCACAGGCTGATGAAACCAGGATTCCAGGCCCCGGCACTGCTGGGGGCGCCGCTTGCCTTGTGGGCTCGGTGCTGGCCACCGGCCTCCGGCAGGGCAGCAGGCTTTGTGGCCAGGCGCAGGGAGTCGCCGTGCTAACGCAGCCCTGCCGTGACCCAGTGCTCTCCCCGATCTTACTGGCCCGGGTTCGAGACGCCGCCTGACGTGAGGGAAGTCCTTGCTGAGCACCTGGGTGGTGGCCGATAGCCGGTGGCAAGTGGGACGAGCCTGGGAGCCTGAGCCAGGCCTGAGGTCAGTTTGGTTCCCTTCTCTGTCCTGGGGGCCGGGCGTCCCTGACGTGGGGGTCACTCACAGGCTTTGTGGGAGCTGCGCAGGTGGTCGGCTGCCCCCGCAACGTGGTCCGGCCCAGGCCCTGCGGGGGGGTTCCTCCCGAGGCGGCACCTCCATCAGCGCTCGTGTGTGGCCACAACAGTTGTAAAGCGGCTTTGATCTCAGGACGGAGTCTGGTGGAAGTCCGTTCAGAGGAGCGAGGGGCTCGGCTGATGCCGGCTGCTGCCCTTAAAGAAGTGAAAAAGTTAGTGCTGAGACTCTGGCTCGGACCCCGTGTGCCCGCGCTCACTTCTTCACACCCCCAAGGGGCCCCCCAGGGCTGCGTGACCTTGCAGAAGGGGTAGCTGGCCCAAGGCTCCCGTCTGCAGAGCCTCCTCCCTGGGCTGATGTGCCGGAGCTGGCCACGGCTCTAATTGCCTCGCTAAAAACGATTTAGTCGGTGATAATTCTGTAAACCTATGAATCAACTTTGCGCAAACACCCTGAGTAATTTCTTTGTTCTCCTCTCTACTTTGTAACTGGTGTCTGTGAAAGCCACAGGGCCGGGCTCGCGGAAGGCGTGATTCATTTATGGTGTCTGCACCGGCTCGTTATCATTCAGTCATTTCAGAACGCCGGCGCGGGGAGCCGGGTGATTCATGCCGGGCTCAGCTTGCCAGCCGCTGGGGTCACGGCCGCAGGAGGAAACGATTTTTCCAACCTATTTATGGTGTGGGAAGCAGTGAGGCGGCAGAGAGGGTATCACCAGCCCTTCCTGGCACGCCACCCCACCTGCTGCTGACTGTTGGGACGGATCACAGCAAACCCACTCGTGTCTCAGGAGTGTCTGAGCCGCTGCCGTGCGAGGAGGCCCCCATCCAACCTGCCCGTGTCAGGTCATAGCCACCCATGCAGAAGACGCTGCCTTTTTTTTTTTTTCTCTCTCTCTTATTTGACAGGCAGAGTGGACAGTGAGAGAGAGACAGAGAGAAAGGTCTCCTTCCGTTGGTTTACTCCCCAAATGGCCGCTACGCTGATCCGAAGCCAGGAGCCAGATGCTTCTGGTCTCCCATGCTGGTGCAGGGACCAAGCACCTGGGCCATCCTCCACTGCCCTCCCGGGCCACAGCAGAGAGCTGGACTGGAAGAGGAGCAGCCGGGACTAGAACCGGCACCCATATGGGATGCTGGCACCGCAGGCGGAGGATTAGCCAAGTGAGCCACGGCGCCGGCCCTGCTGCCTCTTTTTTTAAGAAACCTGGTGGGTGCACTGTGGAACCTTTGGGATGTCCACGCTTGTGTGTAAGGGGATCGCTGGCCCGGTCATGCCTCCAGCAGCGACAGTTACTGGCTGTGTGTGAGTAATTGACAGGTGTTGGTGTTGTTCTGAGCTTCCGCAGGTTTTATTAGTTGCTTTGGGCCCTAAATAAAACGGCCATCATCCTCCCACCTGGGGCAACTGCAGCCGCCGGCCTGCGTGCCCGAGGTGTCATTACCGGTCCTGTTTCCAGCCGTGGGCGCACAGTGAGGCCTGTGGGCGCGTGACCCAGCAGTCACGGTGGTTCAGTCGAACTCGTCTGCCCTGCGGAGCCCACGCTGCTGGACCCTGCGCCCGGGGAGGCCCTGGCTCAGGGATTTCCAGCCCCAGGCCAGGAGCAGAGCATGGTCCGGCCGGTGTCTGTCCGGTTCCTGGCTGGTGAGGAAGTTCGCTGGAGGAGAACGCTGCTGTAACTCCTCAGTTAGAGCAGAACCCAGCCGGGACTTTCGAGGGACATGGAGTGCATGGCGTTCGACCCAGCGCTTCTGTGCTTGCCCATGACAGGCATCACTAATCGATTGCAGTGTCTGTGCTTGCTGGGCTCAGAGCCCCGCCCCCGTGGTACTTGCTCTGGACGTCCGCTCCCCTTCAAGGCTCCCAGTGCACTTCAGTGATAATCTCTGGGCTGCGGACGAACCTTCCAAGGAGAACCGGAAGTTGTGTGTGCAGAGACTTTGCTGGGCAGGAGAGAGCGGGGCTGCACAGGTGTGGAGGGAGGCTGCTCCCACACTCGGTCCCCAGGACCACCTCCCCAGCTGTTCCTTCTATCACCGTGGCATCCCACTGGGCTGCTTGCCCATCCCCCCGGCCGGCGGAGGTCTCCACCCCCAGAGAGGCAGCCTTTAAGTGCAGTACAGGAGCAGGGATCTCCCAAGGTGCTGGCTGGACCCCCCTCGTGTCCGGCGCCTCACTTGTCTTTAAACAAAACTAGGGTCACAGCTCTGCTGTGCGCGGCAGCCTCTTCCCGAAGGCGCCGTGAGCGCCACCTGCAGCTCGGGAGCATTCCTTTACACTCTAGTGAGAATGAGCAGCGGACGTCTCCCCGGGCTCAGGAGGAACCAACGGGGAGGCAGCCAGGATTTAGGGACTCAGCCCAGTGCCCGCGGGTTTCCGTCCTTGATCGCTTTTCTCGCCGCTGCACGTGGTGGCGTTTTGAACCTCAGCTGTCCCCACTGACAGCAACAGATGCTTGTCCTGTTAATCCTCGTGGCCGTGTTGCTCATGTGTGAGGGGCGGGGCTGAGCCGCTTGGCACAGAGCAGCTAGGGCTTGAGCGTGGGCTACGGGGCTGGGCCCACCTTCCCCTGAGCCTCAGAAACACCTGCCACTCGGGTTGAAGGCCGTGGCCACCCCCCTCCCCGGCCACACACACCAAGGGTCATCAGGCAGCATCAGGTGACCGTGGGGCTCGGGGCAGAACGGGTCCGGGGTTCCTGTGCTGGCCCCGGGGGGCAGGGGCATCACGGAGACGCAGGGACAGGGCCCTGGCCAGCGCAGTTAGGAAGACGGGCGTGTTGTGACACCCGGCTCACGCCGTCTCCTTCCTCGCTTCACGGTTTTCCTCTCTGTAAGCGGGCCTCCCCAAACCTGGGGGCCTCGTCAGAGCCAGGAAGACGCCGCCAGTCCCCACGGGAGCTGTAGGTGTGGTCTCCGTTCCTGAGCCGGCCTGCCCCCCGCCCCGTGTTGGGTGTCCTTTCCCGGCAGGCTGGGGTGACTTCCAGGGACGCTGCAGCAGCTGCCTAGGTCCAGCCAAGAGATCGCCGCCGGCTCCCGGGAAAGCCCTGCCCCTCCCTTCCTGCCTGCACCTGCCGCCGCCCCTCCCCGCCCCGTGGACTCCGTCCTGGCGTGGATCGGGTCAGTGGGCTCGTGCTGTGTGTGCCGAGTTGCGGTTTTCAGCGGGGCAGGTCTGAGAGCCCTGAGCAGCGGCCGAGGCGGGGACGCCGGGCAGCCCCGCGGGGAGGACGTTCTGTAACTAGAGCGGAGCCTCAGGAACGGGCGCACATTCCTGGGCGTCTGGCCCAGCGCCCGCAGTGCCGGAGCCCGCAGCAGGTCCCAGCCCAGAGCCACCGCCTGCCCGCTCACCTGGCCTGCCTCGCCCCACGGGGGAGGAGGATGTGGCTGACCCAGACAGGTGTGAATCATGTCTTGGGGATGGTTACTCAGAGGCGGTGACCGGCCAGCCGGGACCTTGGCACGGGGCCAGGCGGTGAGGGCCGGCAGTGTCTGCCTGTGGTGAGTGGGCCTGGCGGCCTGCAGGCCCTGGCCCCTCAACAGTCACAGGGTCTGTAGGAGACCAGAGAACGGCAGAGCCCCCCCCCAGCGGGGTGCAAGCTCAGCATCCTGGCTTTGTGCCTCGCAGGCCTCAGTTTGTCATCTGTAGAATGGGCGTGCTAACGAGCAGCTCTGTTCTGCTAACGAGCAGTTCCTACTCTTGTTGTCTGCCTGCCCGCCGTGTGCACCAGGCCCTGTGCGACATGCAGCCCCTGTGCGAGCTGCCAGGCCCACTTTGCAGATGGAGAGACCGAGTCTCAGGGCCCACGACGGATCAGTGGCTGAGCTGGATATAAAACCTGTTGACCGCCCCTGGGCCATCACCACCCTGCCCCCGTGAGTCCCAAGACACCTGCAGACCCAGCGCAAACCGTGAGCCGTGAGAACATTTCAGATAGCCGTTTAAAGGTTGTGTCTACGCTGCTGTATGTCACAACAAAAACATTACTGGTTTTATGAGTGCTATTGTTTAAGGCGAGCCCAAGGAATAAAAAGGAATCAATTGGGTATTCATTTCATTCCTTCCGCAGGGTGTTCGGAGGTGGTGAGGGTCAGGGAGGCTGAGCGTGGTGCCGGGCACCGTGTCAGTCCCGGCAGCATGGAGGCACTCGGCCCTCTGGCCTTCTAAGGTCACCTGACCTGACCTGGCTGAAGGTCCGGGAGATCAAGGTCACGGGGTCAAGCTGCTGGGGGGGGGGGTGGGGCGGCGGGCAGGTGTGGGGGTGAGGGACCTGCCATCCTCGCAGAAGCTCCTGGAGGGTGACACCAGCATCACTATGATACTGGGGATGGAGAAGCCAGCCCTGTGCCAGGTGCGTTCCCCGGCTGGGCCTCACGGTCCCCTCCCTGCACTCGGCACGGAGCTCAGTGTGTCCACAGCCGGCCTTGGCTCTGACGTCCTCGTCTCCGCCTTAACCAGGATCTCTGCGTTCTGTCTCGGACACAGAGAAGCGTTTGCTGTGTAGGGCCGTGACCTGGGCTCAAGCTCCAGGGCCCCTGGTTAGCGCTGGGGCGAGGGGAGACTGCAGGGTCGCGGCCGACGCCTCCCTCCCACTGGCACCTGGTCGCTGGGGGACAGCATTGGCGGGAAGTGCACGGGGTGGCCCTGCTCAGGGTTGGCGGCCCTTCCTCCACCAGCACTCGGCGCCTGGCAGAGTCCAGGGGGTTCAGGGAGGCCAGGCCCCGGGTGGGGGCACCACGCTCTCCCCTGCCCCGGCGCGTCCTGGGCCTGCCTCCTCCCTGACTACCAGTCTAGGTATTTTTATTGCCGCGCGGCGGCTGGAATGTGGGCGCTCCTGGCCTGGGAGTGGCGGGGGGGAGCAGGCTGCTGGGTGGGAGCCGCGAGGCCCACAGGATGTGGGTGGCCCGCGGGCGTCGCCGCTGCCTCAGCGCTTGTCTGGCTTTTGCTGAGATTCTGTGTTTGACTCCGCCCCGTTCGTCCCGGTTCAGTTTTGGCTTTGGTTTTGACCGCTTCCGAGGAGACCCTGACACAAGCCAGATCTGAGCGAGAGCCTGGCAAAGGCTCCTAACTGGGCAGCCCCGCGTGAGCGCCCCGGGCCGTGCAGTCAGCAGCCCCATCGCACAGACTGGACACCGAGGGTCAGAGGGCACCTGCTGTGGGCTCTGGGCGGGGGAGAGGCAGAGCACCTGGCCGCTTTGACTGGGGTGTGGGGCCGTGTGCTTGGTTGGGGGGGCAGCTGTGGCCCTTTTAGGGTAGGAGCAGCCTGGCCGGTCAGCTGCTGGGATAGGTGGTGGCCTGGGGCTCTGCGGGGGGAGGGGAGAGAGTGCCAGGAGGCCTAAGACCCGCCAGGCCCCAGACTTGGGGCTCTGCCTTGCCGCTCCTCCCTGGGGACTGGCCAGGAGCGGGTGAGGGCCCCCAGGCCCAGGGGTGCTCAGCTCCCGCAGGGGCCCTTCTGTGGATGCCGCCGCGCCAGCACCATTGCGCCTTTTCCCGGCTGGTGGCCTTGGCCCTTGAGGAACTCCTCCTGGGGCCACGGGTGCCCCTGCTCATCCCTCGCTGGCCACAGGCCAGTGCAGGGAGGGGCCTCCCAGGGTAGGGGGCCTCGGCGACCAGGAGCTCGGGGGCCTCTGCTCCTCCACCCTGGCTGCACCTGCACCCTGCCTCTGTTGAGTCCGCCGATGCACCGATCTGGCCCGAACAGGCCGCACCCGATGCCTGTGCTTATGGAAATCTCCAGGTGAGGCCAGACTGGGTCCCAGGGAGTGAGGGGGGTCCCCCAGGATGGGGACCCAAGAGGGCGGCACTGGGGCCGGCGCTGGCGCCAGATGCCTGGGTCTGACGCCTGCCACTTGGGAGGGAGGCCGGGGGTTGCCTGTCGTCATCCGTGGAGTGGGACAGTGACACCCGCTGCATAGGCTCAGGGTGAGAGTGACCTCCCGAAAAGCTCCAGGGATGCGGCCTGTTCTGTTAGGAAGCCACGGCCAGTACTGAGGGGGCGTGGCCACTGAGCCCGTGCAGCCCTGTGGGGAAGCGGGAAAAGCAGGAGTCTCCTCGATGCTGGACAACGATGCTGGAGCCGGCCCTATGGTGTGGCAGGAGTTGGGGGTCTCCTGTGAGATCCCAGGTGCCAGCCCCGGGGATTCCGCCCTCCCGTTCCTGAGAGACACACAGTGGGGCCGGCGAGGGGGCTCCGAGCCCCTCCACAGGGGTGTAGCAGACAGAGTCCAGACAGGGCGGGTCTGTGCCCCCGTGCTGGGAGGGTCCTGCCTGCCCCCACCTCACGCTGACCTGTGTCCTCTTCTGTAGCCCGGAATTGATTTCCTTTGGGGGAAGATCCTCCCCCGACCCTGGGGGACCGGGACGAGCGTTTTGGGGAGTGGCCGCTGTGTCGGCAGCAGGGGTGGGGCCCAGGTTGCTGTGCCCTGGACACCGGGTCCTCCAGAGACCCAGCCCAGCCCCACGGCTGAAGGGAGCCCGGTGGATGTGCTAGGGAGGAGGAGATGACCCCACCAGCTGCTCTGCGCCCGCCCACCGACCCACGGCTCCTCCCTGGGATGTGGGGCCGCAGGCCGGCCTGGAGGGAGCTCCGTGGACGTGCTGGGGAGGGAGGAGATGGGGGATGAGGCGAGGAAGTGCCCCTCGCCCTCCTATGTGGGGCGGGGGTGCTGCAAGGCTGGGGTGGGAGACCGAGTGACAGGCAGTTTTGTACACGTTTAGGAACCTCACCGATGGGTAATTTTTCTCAGTAACCACAACCGTGTATTTGCTCGGCCTTCTTTGTTGAGCACCTGCTATGTTCCGGAAGTTTGCGGCTGTGAGGAGACCCTCAAGCGTGGTGGACAGGAAGTGAGCAAGGAAAGCAGTGTGTGTGTTACACACGTCCTAGAGGGAGAGGCGGAGGCCGGAGGGCACCAGGGCCGGCTTTCTCGGCTTCGTGCGCTTTGCCATCAGCGTTAGCAGCCGGAGGCCTGGGCCCCGGGCGGGAGACGCAGCAGCACCAGGCGGGCACGCGCGCTCTTCCTATGCGTGCAGAAGCTGGGTGGGCACAGGAACCTGCGTTCTCACAAGGTCTCCCCCAGGAGATCCGGAATCGAGAACTTGGGCCTGTGGATCCTGGTGTCCGGCGCGAGCCCTGAGCTGCCCCATCCCGCAGACGTGCGGTGGGTGGGAGTCGCGCCCCTGCAGCCAGACGTTTCTAAGTGCTTCCTAGTGTGGCTCCCGAGTGCTGGAGCCTCCTGCTCAAGTCGCCGGCCTCTCAGGCGCCTTGGGGGCTGGCTCCAGTCTGCAGGTGGCCGGGTCTCTTGCGTAGAACTTGCCTGTCACCCACACACGTCCACTGAAGTCACCTGGGTGACTTGTGCTCCCTAGGAGGACGGAAACACCTCGAGAAAGGTTGTTCCGCTGTATCGGTTAGCGGATCGTGACCGGAAGCTGCTTGCGCAGTCCTGATTGGATTTTTCTTTTGGATCCATTTTCAGTCCACCGTTGGTTGCATCCTTGGATTCGGGCTTCCACGCGTGTGGAGGGCGACTGTATTTCCCCTGCACCATGTGTACCCCACACCCCAGGTTGCACCTGTTTAAGTAGCATGGTCCCCTGTTTCACGGTATTTATAGCCTCCTCCTCTGGTTGGAGTCAGTGTCCGGTTCTAGCCGTGGCTGCAGCCGCACCTGTGTTCTGGGAGGGGCAGAGTCCCTCCCCCCGGCCCTGCCAGGTGCGCCTTTGTGGCCGGAAGGCCGGCCCATGTCCCCGTCACACATTCAGGCGGGCAGTCTAGACGCCCCGCTCCCTTTTGTTCGGAAGGGTCGGGGGCTGGGGGGGGGGGGGCTTGGGCTGAGACGTAAGGAGGGGTGGGCACTGGGCTTGGGGAAGCCGGCTTCAGAGGACACAGCCCGTCCCTTCCGCCTGCCCTGCGAGTGGGCAGCCCCAACCTCCAGCCGTGCACCCGCTTAGCATGGTGGAGGCAGCGCCCCACGGAGTAGACGGCCGAGCTCCTGGAGCTGCTCAGCTGACAGGGTATGAATAGAGCCCCGCGGCCCGTGCCAGTCTGGGGCAGGCTGCCAGCAGGAATCGAAGGCTGGGGCCGCACTCCGCCGGGGCTGAGCCGGAGAAACCCCTGTGGGGACAGGCAGCCAAGCCACACTCCCCAGCCTCTGCCCGCTGGGGGATGTGCACGGTGGGAGGGCAGGGGTGCAGGCGGGGACCCCAAAACCCTGGTGACCAGACCTGCTGGTGCTGCCCGGGAGCTGGAGCCGACCACAGAGCGATGTGGAGTCCACAGTCTGTGTGGCTCTGTCCCGGGCCTGTACCTCAGTGAGCCTCAGTTGCTGTGTCTGCAAAATGGGAACATGAATGGTCATCGTGCGTCCTCAGGGGGCGCAGAGCGGTCGCTTGTGCTCCCTGTTCATTCTTCCTGGCAGGACCCAAAGTTCTCAGCCGTCCCTTGGGGACATGGTTTTGGTTGTTACAGCTGAAGCCCTGGTGGGGGGCTGCTGCCACTGGCACCCAGTGGGTGAAGCTAGGGTATTGCTGTCCACTTCTCAGAGCAGCTGGGGACCAAGGACTTGGGCCATCTTCCATTGTTTTCCCACAACAGAGAGCTGGATTGAAAGTGGAGCAGCTGGGTTTTGAACTGGCGCTCATATGGGATGCTGGCACTGTAAGCGACAGCTTTACCCTCTGTGCCACAGTGCCGGCCCCTCTCATTTCCTTTAAAGTCAGAAGACCCCCCGCCATGGCTATATTTGGGGAAGAATTGGCAAAAAAAGTTTGATTTGACTGGTGGGGTGCTGGGGAGAGGAAGCTCTCGAGGCCAAGGCTAGGCTCTTGCAGAGAGAGCGTGGTAATTGATTAGTAATGTCTGCTGTGGTTCCAAGCCTCAGGAATGGTGGTAGGTGTGTGCAGGGGAGTGGAAAGTGCGAGAAATAACAAGGCCCTTCCTCATCCCGGCTGGGTCACCTTGGCCAGGTCACGTCCCTTCTGGCCTTGTCTGTCAAGCGGCAGAGCTGGGTCAGCGCCTCCTCAGCTGTGACTTCCTGTTGCTGGAGGACCTCAGCGCTACCCCTGGCCGGGGAGACCATCTGGGAAGAAGGAAATGACTCCAGCAAACCCTCGACAAAAGGGAGCACTGTTCCAAGGCCTGCACTCGGATCCGGAGTCGGCGGAGTCTTCCAGAACCTGTACATCCGCGTCGGGGTGGGGTGGGGGACTGGAGGCTTCGTCCAGGGGCAGCAGAGGCTGGAGGAGCCGGGTGAGGAGCAGCCTTCCAGAAGTGATCATCGAGGGCGAGAGTGTGGAAGCCGGAGCACAGGCCCGGGACCCTCACCCCACTCTGTGTGTGTGGGGGGGTGGGTGTTGAAAGAGCTGATGCCTGCCCCAGAGCGGGCACTGGTAATCCTCACGTCTTTCAGGACCGGGGGGCCGGGACCCCGTGTCACAGAGGCGGAGACAGGTTCAGAGAACGTGGCGGAGCTGGGGTGTGTCTGCCGTTGGTTCTGACGCCTGGACGGTGAGGTTGGAGAGGGAGGCGGCAAGGCGGGCAGACAAGACTCCGGAAGAAGCAGCCGCCTCTGACTTCGGGGCCGGCCTGGGGAAGGGCCGAGTGGCTGTGCCCGGGCCGAGTCGAGTGGCTGTGCCCGGACCGAGAGGATGGCGGAGGTTGGTGGAGTAAATGACCTCTCGCTGGGGCACCTGCTGGGCTCACGCCTCGCCATACAAGCTGACAGTCTCCTGATTAGGAGACCTGGCCCTGTCCGGCCACCCCAGATGGGGGGAAACACGCCCTGGCTTAGAGGGTGCAGGTGTCTCCCGAGGGAGCCCCAGGGGCACACCCTGTAGCCAGGTTGGAGGTGACTCCGGGTTCCTGCCCTGCCTTGTCGGCTCCTCTGGGCCCCCAGGTGGCCCCCTCTTGTGCACCTCAGCCCAGTGGCCGCTCCTGGGCTTAGAAACAGCGTCGCAGTCAGCTTCGTAGGAGAGGGAATCCCCCGCGCTCCGCCGTGCCGGCCCCTGCCGCCCGCCAGCCGACCCTGAAGCAGGCCGGTAACTGACAAATCGCCTCAGACGGAGAAAGCAATGCCACATCCTTAAATGGCCACTCTGCGTGCTGTAAAGTCCTTTGTTAGCGGTGTCTAGACAGCGCGCCAGCGGAATGCTGGGCCTGCCGAGCCGAGAGAGACCCGACGGGGCTGGATTCATCTCCCCGCGTGGTTGAAGCGGGATTTCAGAACCCGCGCTCATAAGCTGTGCGGGCCTCCACGCCGGCCTGTCTTGTTTTTCGCATTTTTTGCCTGTGGGGCTGTGAGCGTGAGGCCGCGGCTGGGTGGGTGCCCTGGCGAGGGAGTGACTGCAGCCGGCCGCTTTGTCCTCTTGACCGTCTAGACGTCCTCCCTGCGGCCGCACTGCCCCAGACTCCTCGCCCCCCCGAGCCTCCTGCTGGCCTCTGCCCATCCTGTCCCCTCATCAGGGAAGCAGAGAGGGGACACAGAGACCCTGGGGCCCTTCTTTTGCATTTTTGGGGTTTGCTTTTTGTTCTGGGGGAGTTTCTTGATTAGCATGCATAGACCAGTAAAGCAAAACCTCCAGTGGTTGGCTTTTGTTTTAGACAGGCGGGGAGGGGGAACGCCCATCCCGTGGTTGGCTCCCCAAGTGCCCGCAACGGCCAGGGCTGGAATAGGTGGCAAGCTGGGAGCGAGGATCTCATCCAGGTCTCCCACGTGGGTGGCGGGGAGCCAACTGCTGGCCAGCGCCGCTGCCTCCCTGGGTGGGCGTTAGCAGGACGCTGGCGTCGGGAGCCGGAGCTGGGAGTGGAACCCAGGCACTCGGACGTGGGCCCAGGGCATCCTAACCAGCAGGCCAGTCGCCCGCCCTGGGGTTGGCTTTTTGAGGATCAAACTGTCAAACGCTGCTCCGGGTGCCCGAGGCTGTAGTTCTGAGGAAGAGATACATTAATCGCCATAGCAACTAGGTCATTGTTGCCTGAGTGAAAGGGGAAGGGGGGGGGGTGGAGGGTCTCCAAGCCCCCAACCCCGGAGCAGAATGCATTGTCCTGGGGTGACCGCACAAGTGGGCCCAGTGGTGATGGAGGGGAGTCCCACCCGCCTCGCCCAGGGGGGACTTGGGAACTTGAGTGACAGCCGAGGTGTATGTTCAGGGGATGGGGAGGGCAGAGACCCTGCGAGAGGGCTTCCGGAAGGCAAGCTGGCCTTGCGCTGCCCCCACCCAGCCAGATCCTCACCCCCACCCCCCTTAAAAAGGCCAGAAGCGCCCTCAGCACCGCTGTCTGCAGTCTGCCTCGGGCTCCCCATACGGGGCACACCGGTGTGGGGAGGCTCCAAACCAGGTAGCTCCTGGGGTTTCCAACCTGCAGCTCAGGGAGCCAGGGGAGCCCCCTTCCCCCGGGGTGGGGGCTGCGCACTGCACCTGCTCAGCTGCCACTCCATCGCCCAGGTGCCCTGCGCCGGCTGCACCTTGCGCTGTTGAGCCCGGGGACTCAGTGCTGGGGTCTACACCTTGCTGGTGGTTGTCGCTCTTTGAAATGCAAAGGAAGGGGCCTGTGGGGGAAGACGAGGTTTGTGTGTGGTGCAGCCCAGTGGGCTGCCACCCCAGAGTGGGGATGTGCCTTCACAGGGACGGGTCGCTGGAACCTTAGCTCCCTGGGCTGGCAGATGTGTGTGTCCTGGGGTGATTACAGTGATGCGCTGGCGCGGAGAACCCAGGGACCCTGCAATTGTGGGTGCGCGCGCCCTCGGCTGAGTGTGGGGTCCTGGGGACATTGTGAGTCCGTCCTGTGCCTCCTGGTCGTCTCTGTGGGGAGCGGTGGTTCCTCGCGTTCCCCCTCGGGGCACACTGGGGCGTGCTCGCAGAGAGCGGAGCCCAAGGCTGTGCCCCGAGGAACGTCTGGTTTCCACCGCTCGCCTGGACGTTTTTCTCTTCTGAAGAGCGGGAGGAGCGGGAGTTTTGCGCTGGTCTTGGTGCGCTGCCTTATTCAGGAGGCGAAATGCCGTTCATTTGTCAGGCAAAACAGATGCAGCAGGAGACAACATCTATTTCCATAATTCCAGACAGACCTGGCGCGCCGCCTGCCTTCTCCGTGGGGCCTGCTCATGCAGAGAGCCCGACGCCCAGCACCGTTCAGCAGAAATATTTATAGCTCGCCCATTGAACTTGCCTTCCCCCAGGAAGCGCTGGTGGCTGCTGGCACTGGGGACACAGACTTGAGAGCGAGAGTGGGAGCTGTCGCAGCCGCTCGGTGGGTACAGAGGTGCCTCGCGCCTGCCGGTCTCGCTGTCTTCCCGCTGGGGGGCTGTGACCTTAAGGCTTGCACTGTCGGGCTGTCGGAGGCTGGATTAGGGGGACAGTCCTCCAGGAAAGCAGTGGGTGGCCGTGACGCTCCAGGTAGTCCCAGGACCCTGGACCCCAGTCGGCAGGGACCCCATTTTATGGATGAGAACACTGAGGCTCAGAGAGCGGAGGTGGAGCTGGACTCCCTCCGAGCCCTCATAGGGCCAAGCCCTCAGTTCAGACCAAGGCCTTTGCTAGTGTCTCCTTCGATGCAGTGTGGCCCTGGACGAGAGGAAGTGGTGATGTCGCCCGAGGGGGTGGGCCTGGTGCTCCAGGGACCTGGCTTTGCCTGTTCCTTTGCACGGTGGTTGCGCCCCTACTGTGTGAGAAGGGGCAGACCTGCACCTGCCGCAGGGAGCTGCTGGGAGGCAGGCAGTGAGCTGAGGGGAAGCTAGGAGTGGGTGGGACCAGGCCCAGGCTGCTTGCCGGGGGTGGGGGTGGGGGGTGTCTGGAAAGGACCCTTTGAGACTTGAAGGGTGGGCAGGATCGGCAGCGGCAGAGCTGGGGTGTGGGTGGGGGGTGCTCCCAGCTGGCTGCCTCCCCTCGGGCTCCCCAGGCTCCCAGTGAGGCTGAAGTGGGCAGTGGCTCCTGGTCCTCCTGCCAGCTGCCCCTGCCGGGGGTTGGGTGCAGGGGGTGTGGAGACTCTGTCACTGCTCACGCTTGTGTGTGAGACTACAATTATCCCAAGATAAAAAGGTTTTTTTTTCCCCTCAAACACTAAAAATAGATCTTCCGTATGATCTAGCTGTGCTGCTCCCGTGTAACTAAAAAAGCTCAGTAACAAAAACACGAGATAATCCAATTAAAGATGTTTTGTTTCTTAAGTAAAAGGTCTGGTGGAGTGGGGGGCTCCCTTCTCCTTGCTGGGACCCCTGCAAAGGGGCCACGAGCCACCCCCAGGAAGGGAAGACCCCGAGGGCTGGCTGGGGAGGGGAGGGGGCTCCTGGAGGCCAGGCTGCAGGTGGGGTATCTGGTTCCCTCCTCTGCCCTGGAGAAGACAAGGACCGGACCAGGATGCCTGCCTCATATCCCTGCTGGCACTCAGAGCAGACATCACCAATCCATCACAGCATGCAGCTCTCGGCAGCACACCTGGCGTGTGAGACAGACGTGCTGGGGTGGCATCCCAAGTGGGAGGACGGAGCTCCCAGGCCCGGGAGAACAGCTGAGCACAGCTCTGCCCCGGAGCCTGGAGTCTCCTGTGTGCTGGGGCGCAGGCCCTCGGTGGGAAAGGCGGAAGCTACACACTGTGGCTTTTCCTGCACTGCCATTGGCCTGGTTTTCGCTCTCCTGCACTTCCTCTTGCTCACTGATTTTTTTCCAGCATGTGTCTGTGAGGCGCTGTCTGTGGGCCTGGCCCTGGCATTGCCAAGTTCACCGTCTCAGGCGTCATTTTGGGGCAGGGCTGCTGTTACGACTCCTTACGCCAGGTGCGGGTCCCTCGCCTGCTTGCTGTCTGCATGCGGTGTCCGTCAGGACTCCCCTGCCCATGTTCACCGAGCAGCTTCCACGTCCCCAGGCACCGTGCTCTGGACACTAACTGGTCTCGTGGACCACAAAGTTGCCCGGACCTGGTGCTGTGGACCCTGGGCTGGGTCACTCTTTTCTCCGGGGGCTTGTTTGCCCATTGTATGACTCAGCCACGTCCCCTGTACCCACTGGATGCCAGCACCCCCCCAGCTGTTGCCAGGTGTCGGGGGCGGGGTGAAATCCCCCCAGTGAGAAGCAGCCGTAGCCGGAGCAGACTGGTTGACGCTGGTTGACGCTCTTGCCTCCATCTCTTCCTCTGTCACACGTGGGGAATCTGGGAGCCGTGAGTGATCTGGTGCGCCTCCTGCTCTCAGCACAGCCTGGCGGGGCTGTCGTGGCTGTAGCTGTCCCCACGGTGTCTGATGGGCCCCAGCACAGCCTGGCGGGGCTGTCGCGGCTGTAGTTTTCCCCACGGTGTGTCTGATGGGCCCCAGCACAGCCTGGCGGGGCTGTCGCGGCTGTAGCTGTCCCCACGGTGTGTCTGATGGGTCCCCAGCACAGCCTGGCGGGGCTGGCGGGGCTGTAGCTGTCCCCACGGTGTCTGATGGGTCCCCAGCACAGCCTGGCGGGGCTGGCGGGGCTGTAGCTGTCCCCACAGTGTGTCTGATGGGCCCCAGCACAGCCTGGCGGGGCTGTCGCGGCTGTAGCTGTCCCCACGGTGTGTCTGATGGGTCCCCAGCACAGCCTGGCGGGGCTGTCGCGGCTGTAGCTGTCCCCATGGTATGTCTGATGGGCGTCAGCACAGCCTGGCGGGGCTGTCGCGGCTGTAGCTGTCCCCATGGTGTGTCTGATGGGCCCCAGCACAGCCTGGCGGGGCTGTCGCGGCTGTAGCTGTCCCCACGGTGTCTGATGGGCCCCAGCACAGCCTGGCGGGGCTGGCGCGGCTGTAGCTGTCCCCTCCCTCCCTCTCTTTCTCTTTCCCTCTGCCCCTCTGTAACTCTGCCTTTAAGAAAGAGAGAAAATAGGCCGGCGCCGTGGCTCAACAGGCTAATCCTCCGCCTTGCGGCGCCGGCACACCGGGTTCTAGTCCCGGTCGGGGCACCGATCCTGTCCCGGTTGCCCCTCTTCCAGGCCAGCTCTCTGCTGTGGCCAGGGAGTGCAGTGGAGGATGGCCCAAGTGTTTGGGCTCTGCACCCCATGGGAGACCAGGATAAGCACCTGGCTCCTGCCATCGGAACAGTGCGGTGCGCCGGCCGCAGCGCGCTACCGCGGCGGCCATTAGAGGGTGAACCAACGGCAAAGGAAGACCTTTCTCTCTGTCTCTCTCTCTCTCACTGTCCACTCTGCCTGTCAAAAAATAAAAAAAAAAAAAAAAAAAAAAAAAAAAAAGAAAGAGAGAAAATATAAATGTTTAGAATTTCTTCTTTAGACCTGGAAGTTGAAGGGTGATAGCCGCAAGACGGCTTCATGGGCTGCAGCGCCAGATGGCAGGTGCCGTGAGCAGGAGCTGGGGGGGGCCTGGAGAGGGGAAGTGGCTTCTGGGTAGGCCCCTGCCCTCCCTGGGGCCAGGGGAGGTGCCCAGGTCCCGTCCCAGGGTGGCTTAAGGCTGCTGGTGTGTGCTGATGCTTTGTGGTCCAGGTGAGGCTGAGGGACCTGGCCTCCCAGGGTGTGCCAGACTCCCAGAGTGTGCCGTCTTTCTTTTTTTTTTTTTTTTTAATTTTTAAAAATTTATTTGACAGGTAGGGTTAGACAGTGAGAGAGAGAAAGACAGAGAGAAAGGTCCCCCTTCCGTTGGTTCACTCCCCAAATGGCCGCCACGGCCAGCACTGCGCTGATCCGAAGCCAGGAGCCAGGTGCTTCTCCTGGTCTCCCATGCGGGTGCAGGGCCCAAGCACCTGGGCCATCCTTCACTGCACTCCCGAGCCACAGCAGAGAGCTGGACTGGAAGAGGGGCAGCCAGGACTAGAACTGGCGCCCATATGGGATGCCGGCACCACAGGTGGAGAATTAACCAAGTGAGCCACGGTGCCGGGCCCCCTGTTTCTTTCTAAAACAACTTTTCCTTTGAGATAGCTGCCCTCAGTGTGCACTTGTGAGAAATGACGGCGCGCAATCCCAAACACCTCCTCCAGCGTCCCCTGAGGCGACGATGTCTTACACGAGCCCAGTGCCACAGCCGGGTCCAGCCCTGGGGCCCTGGGGCCCGTCCCCCGACCTGGCACCCCTGTGGGTGTGCGCGGGGGGTTAGCTCAGGGCCCACGTGTACAGGGGGTAAGCTCAGCATGCGGTGCTGTGTGGGTACCACCACAGTCGGGGCCCACGCAGCTGCCCAATGGTGAGGGCAGAGCCACACCCGGCGCCGGCGCCTCGACAACCTGGCTCGTCTACCGTTTTGTTATTTCAGGAGTGACCTGGCAGTGGAGCTGCATTGCTTTTTTTATCTGTTTTTTTAAGATGTATTTATTTGAAAGGCAGAGTTAGAGAGAAGAGAGAGTAGGCAAGTGACAGAGAGAGGTCTTCCGTCCACTGGTTCACTCCCCAAATGCTGCAGGCAGGTGCAAGTCAGGAGCCAGGAGCTTCATCCAGGTCTCTGACGTGGGTGCAGGGCCCCAAGCACTTGGGCCGTCTTCCCCTGTTTTCCCAGACACATTAGCAGAGAGCTGGATAGGAAGTGGAGCAGTCGGGACTTGAACCGGCGCCCATATGGGATGCTGGCGCTGCGGGTGGCGGCTTTACCTGCACCACAGCGCTGCCCTTTCGTGTTGACGGTGAAATGGGACCAACGGTAATCAGGCAAGCACGTGAATCCTGAAGTCTCTCCCAGGAGCTCACATGGCTTAGCTGGTCTTCTGCGGGTACCCCAGTGGAGCAGGACCATCACCCCCCTCCACGGACAAGCAGGCAGCGGCACAGAGCTGATCCCACCGCCGAACTGTGACAGCTGGGACAGTCCGAGCCCCTGACCCTCTGCTGCTCTGTGTGTTCCTGTGACCCTGACGGTTCACCCGCAGGTGCCAAAGGAGAATGCATTTGGGATGAGTGACCTAGGAGAGACCAAACTGCATGTGCAAAGGCCCTGGGGTGGGAAGAGGGAAGCAGCATAGCCAAAGTGCAGTGAGCAAGAAAGGAGATGGGCGGTGGGACAGTGAGGTCAGCTGGGCCTCTTGCGGCTTTAATCTGAGCGTGACGAGGCACTGATTCGATGGGCGAGGTTTTTTATCTGCTCTGCTGGGTGGGGGGCTGCATTGGCGGCAGCAGGGAGGCTAGAGTGACACGCAGGACCACTTGTTCTTTTTTTTTTTTTTTTAGGATTTGTTTATTTGAAAGTCAGAATTACACACAGAGAGAGGAGAGGGAGAGAGAGAGAGAGGTCTTCCATTCGATGGTTCACTCCCCAGTTGGCCACAACAGCCGGAGCTGTGCTAATCTGAAGCCAGGAGCCAGGAGCCAGGAGCTTCTTCCAGGTCTCCTACATGGGTGCAGGGGCCCAAGGACCTGGGCCATCTTCTACTGCTTTCCCAGGCCATAGCAGAGAGCTGGATCGGAAGTGGAGCAGCCAGACTTGAACCCGTGCCCATATGGGATGCTGGCACTGCAGGCCAGGACGTTAACCCGCTGTGCCACAGCACCGGCCCCGAGACCACTTGTTCTTGAGGGGTCTCTCCCAGGCTCCCCGAGTTTGGGCCGTGGCGCAGGGGGGCAGCAGTAGAGGGTGCAGTCCGGGGAGGCGCCTCTGAGCAGCTCTGCCCTGGCTCTGCCTTCCAGGGCAGGAGAGGCGACGCCCCCTTTCTCTGCAGCCAGACCTGAGCTGTGTCCTGTGATGGATTTTTCTGCTTTCTCCATTTTTCTCGCATTTTCTCTTTCTGCCGATTCTCCCATAAATTGAATGTACCTGCTCAGTATCCATCACTCCAGGTCATTAGCCAGTGTCCGGCTGATGTCCTTGTTACATCCATCAGGGCCGCCTGCTGTGTAATCTATGATGGTCACCACTTAGGGTACGCTTGCTGTATACCAGCTGGTGTATGGGGAGTGGGGCGTCCTGCCTGCTCAGTCAGGCCTTCCGCAGCCCCACGGGGGTCAAACCGAGGCAGACCTGTGCCATGCAGTGAGGACTCCAAGGCAGAATTCGAATCCAGAGCCAGACCCGTGTCCCACCGCTCCGCTCTGTCCCCGTCGCTGCCCTTGGGGGCAGGTGACACCCAGGCCTAGGGCAGCTTCACCCTTGGAGTGCAGGCAGAGAGAGGCCGCGGTGCCTGCGTCTGGGAGCGTCTCTCTTGGGGTCTGCGTTCCTTGTCGCCTGAAAGAGGACATGGAAGAGGCCATACGGACAGAGCTGCCGCCAAGGGCTCGGCAGGTGCACACCCGGGACAGGCCCCCATGTGAGACGGGCACCCCGCCTCCCCGTGAAGGAGGACACCCACAGAGGATGCAAAGTGGGCAGGGGGGTCCTCCCCCACTTCCCCTACCCCTCGGTGCCAGGTCGTCCTCCCGGGCCCAGCCGTCCATCAGTGGCCTCTTGTCGGTGGGACCAGCCTTGTGCGCTGGAACCTTCCTCCGGAACGTGGTCAAATAGACGTGCAGCAAGGAGGCTGTGTGGCCTGGGGTCCCCTCGGCACTCAAGTCCCGCAGAGCTGGATGAGCCCTGCTGCAGGTGGCGCGGGGGAGGGGCCCCGTGGTGACAGAAATAACTTCTGCTTTGTGTTGCTGCTGAGAACTGGGGGGTGCACGGCCTCGGGGGGCGGGGCTTTGTGTGACGAGGGGGAGCCGTGGTGGTGACAGCAGCTCCCGCGTCCCTGGTCAGGAGAGCCTGGCCCTGCCCTTCACACCTGGGCGTATTTTTGTGCCTCTCTGTGTCTCCAATTCCCGGTCCCTAACACAGGGTGATCAGCAGGCTGGGACTGTTCCTGGGCGCTGCTGGCAAAGTTACATGAGACGACAGAAACCCCCTCCGGGGGGCGCAGGACACACGAGGGCCCCTGCACCTGTCACACGTGCCCTGTTGGGGACAGCTGTGGGAGAGGCCAGGTAATCGATCAGATGTCCACATTGGTCTCCAGAAATAAGTCCAGGTTGCTGGGGGCTCAGGTTCGAATCCCTCTGCTCCCCAGGAGACTGCACAGTCCAACAGGAAGGGCCATGGCCGCTCCGGGAATCCCAGCTCCCGGGGCCTGGCCTTGGTCGCCCGAAACCTCCAGCAGGTGCAGGGCTGGCATGAAGCAGGAGCCCGCTGAACAGGTGCTGCTCAGACAGGTGCATCGGCCTGCAGAGTCCCTCGCGACAGATTCAGCCATGGAAAATAAACTTAGCCTCCCGGCCACCCACCCGGGCGTCCACGCGTGGAGCTGGAAGGCACCTGGGCTGCCGTGGGTCCATCTCCCAGCGCAGGGCTCCTGCATCCACTGCCCACAGCCAGGTCCCCCCCGGTCAGCCCCTTCCGTCTGCACGAGGGGTGTTGTTTTGCTTGCGCTGCTGTAATGGAAGGCCACGGACTCCATGGCCCCAAGAATAAGCACTTGGGGAAGTTTGAGATCAAGGTGCCTGCGAATGTGTGCTCAGGTGAGGGTTTGCCTGGGTGACCGCCTCCGGGCTGCACCCTCCCGGGGTCTCTCCACGCAGCACGTGTGTGCGTCTCTTCTGTGAAGGACATGAATGGTCTTGGATTAAATACACAAGCAATAGATAGATACCCAGAAAGTCTTAAAGGGGCCCCACCCTTTCCGAGGTAGCCGTCAAGGGCAGTTTGGTGCATGTTCCCGGTCCGGTTGGCTGTGAGATGGGGCCCACGGTCCGCACCGTGCCGGTTCACTCTTTCTGCCCAGCCATGATTGCTGGCACCTGTGCCCCGTCAGCACGGTGGCCCAGGGCTTCTCAGCCAGGGGACACTGGGCAGTGGCTGGGGCCTTTGTGGCTGCCACAGTGGAGAGGACATAGTGCTCCTAGCATCTGGTGGGAGGAGCCCGAGGATGTCGCCAAGCGTCCTGCTCTGCCCAGGGCAGCCCCCCAACACACACCCTCCAGCTCAGAACGCCCTCCGTGCTGAGACTGGCCGGGCCCGCCACGGTCTGAGGTGCTGTGTCCCACACTGTGATGGGCCAGGGTTCGCTGAGTGGCAGTAGATGCCCTCTGAGAGGGCGGTGGCACCTTCACTGTGGACAGACGCACTCCCGCCATGTCCCCGCCCTCGGTCCACAAGACGTGGCCCTCCAACGTGGCCCTCGGCGGGGGCAGCCGTCTCCCCACCCTCAGTCCACAAGACGTGGCCCTCAGTGGGGGCGGCCGTCTCCCCACCCTCAGTCCACAAGACGTGGCCCTCCGATGTGGCCCTCGGCGGGGGCAGCCGTCTCCCCACCCTCAGTCCACAAGACGTGGCCCTCAGTGGGGGCGGCCGTCTCCCCACCCTCAGTCCACAAGACGTGGCCCTCCGATGTGGCCCTCGGCGGGGGCAGCCGTCTCCCCACCCTCAGTCCACAAGACGTGGCCCTCGGTGGGGGCGGCCGTCTCCCCACCCTCAGTCCACAAGACGTGGCCCTCCAACGTGGCCCTCAGCGGGGGCGGCCCTCTCCCCACCCTCAGTCCACAAGATGAGGCCCTCGGTAGGGGCGGCCCTCTCCCCACCTTCAGTCCACAAGACGAGGCCCTCGGTAGGGGCCCTCCGATGTGGCCCTCGGCGGGGGCGGCCCTCTCCCCGCCCTCAGTCCACAAGATGAGGCCCTCGGTGGGGCCGGCCCTCTCCCCGCCCTCAGTCCACAAGACGAGGCCCTCGGTAGGGGCCCTCCGATGTGGCCCTCGGCGGGGGCGGCCCTCTCCCCGCCCTCAGTCCACAAGACGTGGCCCTCCGACGTGGCCCTCGGCGGGGCCGGCCCCTCGCCGTGAGTTCCCTCCGTTTTGCCGATACCTCTGGAGCGGTGACTGATACTTTGCTGACAGCGGTGTTTAAAGATGTTCAATGTTGGTGACAATAGGGGAAAAAATCTCATTAGTCCTTTCCACTTGGATAACAGCAAGGAAGATAAAAGGCTCGGCTTTGTCTTTTCTTATAGAAGGAACGTGTAACCATGAGGTTCCAGAATGATCGCAGGGCCCTGAGCCTCCCTGGGCTCCCACTCCACCGTCCTGTCCCCCACAAGCACGTCCCGGCTCGGGGCTGCAGGTGCAGCTTCCGCCCCAGCTGCCTCCTGCAACGACCTTGGAGCGCCCGGCGCCGCGCCCCAGCAGTACAGGCTCCGCGAGCCTCTGTCACCTCTGTCACCGGGGTTTCGGAAGTCAGCTCACCCCCAGCCCTTTGCCAACTAACACAGGCGCAGTTAAAGGGGACGCTCACACAAGCTGTGGGGCTGGGTTGTCTTCGGAATCCGTTAAAGCCAGACCTGTATTTATTGTCTAATTGTGTGCGTGCGCGCGCGTGTGTGTGTGTGTGTGTGTGCTTGCGGTCCCTCGGGGTTTCCCGCTGGGACACTCTCATGTGGAGCCTTCTCTGTTAAGCCCCACGCTAGGCCCAGTCCGGGCTGGAAGGATCTGCAGAACTGAGTCAGGGCCCCCACTCTGCAGCGCTCACACCCCAGGGTGGGGGCCGAATGCCTGGTCAGGGAGGGCCCAGGCAGCGCCAGATGTGGGTGTGCGCGTGCCTGAGCCCGAGGGCGGAGGTTTGGGTCGGGGTGTCTGTCTCAGGTCTAGTGCCTGGTAGGGAGGGAGGATGGATGGGTGGATGATGGGAAGATGGGTGGATACTTGGGTAGGAGAGTGGGTGGATGGTGGATGGAGGGGTGGGTGGGTAGGTGAGTGGGTGGGTAGGTGGATGGTGGATGGATGGACGGGTGGATGGGTGGATAGGAGAGTGGGTGGAGGGGTGGATGGTGGATGGAGGGGTGGGATGCTTGTTGAGAGCCAGCCAGGTAAGGAGAGACCGGGAGTGATGCAGGCAGAGGCGTGCGTGTGGTTCCTGGGGCACGAAGCAGGTGATGAGACAGTGCCCTCAGAACCTGCTCTGTCATCCCCTGTGCCGTGCAGCCACATCAGGGTCCAGACAGGACACCACTTCCCAGGAGTGGTCTGGTGCCTGGGACAGGCAGCCAGCCCCTGGGTCACAGGGCAGCTTCCGTGGGTGGCCACGGCCCAGGGAAGGAGACAGGACTGTTTGGACCCTGGGTTCTGGAGTCAGGGGAGCCTGGAGGAGTGGACAGGTGCCCCTGCTGCCCAGTGGGCACACTCCCTGCTGCACCTGCAGCTCCTGGGGCAGTCGGATGCCTCTGCGCACCCCTCCTGTCAACCCCAGGCCCCCTCCAGCCTCCTCGTCCCAGCAGGGTGACAGCGCCTCTGTGGGGACCACGTGGGAGGCTTCATCACGGGGAGCGCAGAGCTCGGGTCCCCAGTTCCACCATGAACGCACCTGCGTGTGCCTGGAGGTGCCAGAATGCAGACGTGTGTCACACGGAAGGGGCCCTCCCCTCCCCCTCCCCCGATACCCATGACCGGCAGGTCCCTGTGCACCCTGCTGGCCCCTGGTCTGGCGGACACAGAGCTACCCACCACCCAGGTGTGCATCGGCCGATCCCGCCTTTCCTTTTAAGAGAAACGTGCGCTTGTTCTTCTTGAACCCCAGACGAGTCCGTCCTACCTGGCGGCTTCCTGTCAGGATACACAGGTGGCCTGATGTCCCTGCCCCTCTGTGTGCCAGCCCCCGGGGGCACGTCGAGGTGGCTCCTGGTTGGTGTGGGTCTGTTGTAAGCTGGCACGGGCCTTCAGCACCGTCCCTTGCACATAACGACGGACACGCTCGCTTGTTAGGGATGAGTTTGTGCCTCCTCTGGAGGGTAAGCTGCGTCCACTCTGGGGGGAGAGGCGGGAGCTCCTTGTCAGACAGGGACGGGGCCTGGGGCTTGGCAGCAGAGGACCGTGCCAGACGGGGTGCCCCGGGGACGTCCCAGTGACGCTGGAGCGAGCCATGTGGACACCTGCAAAGGTGCCGGGGCTGGGAGGGGCGGCTGGTGCTTTGAGAGACCGGAAAGCAGAAGGTGGTTAGAGTGAGCACAAGGCAGAGGCCCAGCAAAGATGGGGAGCCGGCAGCCCCCAGAGGTGGTCTGGGCGTGCGAGGGGCCCAGCTGACCGTGTCGGGAAGGGGTGGGGGGGCCTCTGAGTGGAGCTGTCCGTGGCCTGCTTGGGTGGCTAGACGTCCCCTCCCGGAAGGCTTTTTCTTTCATAGTTTAGATTTTTTTTTCACGTATTTATTTGAAAAGCAGAGTGACACAGAGAGAGAAAGAGAGAGAGAGAGAGCGCTTCCATCCACTGGCTCACACCCTAAATTCCTGTAACATACAAAGCTGGGCCAGGCCAAAACCAAAGGCCAGGAACTCCACCCCGTCTCCCACTTGGGTGGGAAGGACCCAGGTACTTGGGCCATCACCTGCTGCCTCCCCAGTGCTGGCCAGCAAGCTGGGACCTGGCACGCTGATCCCAAGTGCAGGCTTCCCCGCCAGGCATCCTCCCGGCGTTCCCTGGGCCTGTTCCTGCCGCAGCCCAGGCAGTGGGGGGGCAGACCCACTCCCCTGCAATTTGCCCCAGGCCCCAGCAAGTGGCTGAGCCTGCACAGGATCCCTGGACCCCGAGGCCACGCTTCCTCATCTCACCTGTGGCCCAGGTTCTATATGAGCGCAGGGCAGGGAGCTGGGCGTGGGACCCCTAACCTGAGTCCCTCTGCCCTCCCAGCACCTAGCCGCCTCCCAGGGTTCCCCCGGCCCGAGGCCAGGCGCCCACTCTCAAAGCAGCCTCGGCTGTTCTTCAGCGCGAGAACCCTGGCCTAGATGGGCAGGTCGCCCCCAAAACCTCAAGAGAAACGGAGCGGGATTGTTGTGTTTTAGTCCATACAAGGTCTGACTTTAAGAAGTGAACGTGCTGTCGGGGGCGGAGGGAGGGAGAGGGTTGAAATGGCACCAAGAGCAATCAGCAAGATACCCCTTTGACGCCTGGTTCAATTTCGCTTGAAACTCAGGGTGAGTGGGGGCTGGGCTCTCAGCCTGTCCCCGAGGGGGTCGGGGGCACAGCACAGGAAGTGGCTGGAGCCCAGGCTGGCTGGGACTGTGCCGACCAACCATGAGGCGCTCCTGGCAGGTCTCATCCAGGCAGGCCTAACAAGATTAGATTTTCATAAATTTCAGACAGTGCCAATTCCTAATTCCTCGGTGTGCGGCCAGGAGGCCAGACAGGGCCGCGTGTGCGGGCCGTCAGCCAGGAGGAGGCAGGGGGGCGGCGGCGGCGGTCATTTGTCTGGAGACCTCCCTCGCGCTGGCAGGAGCCAGGTGGACTCTGCCCAGCTCTCCAGCCCAGCACCGCTGCCGTTCCGGTTATTAGTGGCAGACTGGGGCCGGGCAGGGGCGTCGCCTGTTAACCGGTTCTACGATCCCCCCCCCCCCGCCGTGCGCCCTGGGGGGACTCCGGCTGGGATTTGAGGGTGGCTCCAGCTCCGTCGCCAAGATCAGGGACTGAACCTGGTAGGGAGGGGATCTAGGTTTCCCCGACCCCCTGCCGAACGGAACCACGCACGCAGGAGCCAGCCCACAGCCGTGCCTGGCTCCTCCGACCCGAACTGGTGGAAACCACGGGCCCTGCCCCCCGTGAAACACACGGCCAGGTCGCCTTTCGTGTGGCTGTCTTCTCGCATCACACGTGTGCCTGTGTCTGCTGCTTCTGGGTCACGGGTCTGGGGAGAGGTCGGTCACTGGGTCTCCGCGCCATCAGCTTCCTTTTTAGCCAGCTGTGTTCTCCCTGGCTGCCCGGCCGGGGGCAGGCACGGAGCTCGGTCTGGAGGTTTGGCTGTGATCCAGGGCTGTGCGAGTGAGGAGGAAGTTCTTGCGGGGTGTCCCGCACACGGGAGGTGGCAGGAGCTGTCGTGCCACTGCCAGGGCCCGGAACTCCGCCTGACCTCCCCAGGAATGTGTGCTCTGGTCCCCACCAGCCACCAACACCGGCTCTGTGGACCCCGCGGAGGGTGTCACTCTGGGCCTTTGCTTTTTTGTTTAAAGATTTATTTATTTGAAAGAATGACAGCCAGGGCTGGGCCAGGCCAAATCAGGAGCCAGGAGCCTCCCCCAGGTCTCCCATGTGGGTGCACAGGCCCAAGGACTTGGAGCATCTTCCGCTGCTTTTCCCAGGCCACTAGCAGGGAGCTGGCTCAGAAGTGGAGCAGCCGGGACTTGAACCGGTTTCCACGAGGGGTGCCTGTTGCAGGCAGCGGCTTTACCCGCTACGCCAGCCCCGCTCCGGGTGTTTCTGTGCAGCCCTTCCCTGGAAGCCGTGCCAGTTAAGGTACTGCGGACCCTCGTCCCTGGGCCCACCCAGTCATTCTAACCCTGCCGTGAAGGCGGAGGCCTTGGGGCCAGAGAAACGGGGCTCTGGGCCCTTGGACTGTGGGGTCAGTGGCCGGTCACCTCTCCTCTCTCAGTCTCATTGTTTTCCTGTATAAAAGGGGGGGGGGGGAGTCCGCACTTATGAGAATGACAGGACTCAGCGAGCCGATGAGTAGAAGGGCCGGGTGGTCAGGGCCCTTGCACGCGGCCGCTTGTCCTGGTGTGAGATGGCCGGGGAAGGAGTAGGGGTGAGTACGCACCCCCAGCGAGGCAGGGGGAGAGGCCTCAGTGAGATTACAGCGCCCCAACTTTGCGTGTAGGGGATGGGTGTGGTCTCCTCCAGAGCCCGCCACCTCCACCACTCACCCCTAGGGGGAGATGACAAGGAAAGCGGACAGGCGCCGTGCCCGGGCCGGAGCAGAGCGGGGGAACGGGGTGGGACGTTTGCCTCCCAGCGGTTCCCGTTCCCACAGCTGGGTGCTGGGGCAGGGCCTGGTGTTGGACTGACCTCAGCTCAGACCCCGGCCCTGGGGTCAGAGGTCAGGCAGGGAGCCCTGGGCCTCCCCCGCGTGTACTGAGGCCTCTCGCTGGCAAGCACAGGTGGAGACGCGGGGTCCGTGATGGCGGCGGGGAGGGGGGACCCAGCCCTGCTCTTCCTAGTTGCAGGATCGGGGGCAGGAAAGGGGCGCAGTGATAGGACCGGGTTGGGGGGGGGGGGCTCAGGGCCCTGGCTGTCTTAGGATCGCTCGGCTCACAGCCAGTGCGTGCAGCGAGTTAGGGCCGAGGACGAGACCGTGTCTGCGAGCAGTGGCTGCGTCCTGTGTCCCCAGGAGAGTTGAGAGCCTGGGACAGCACAGGGGGAGGACCCCCGGCAGCATGTCATCCTGGGCACTTTAGGGAAACTGAGGCAGGACCGTGCGCCTTGGGTGCTGTCGGAGCTTGTGGATGAGCTGCCTGAAGCTGAGTGACATCACAGGCGGTTCCCAGATGCCCGGAGAGACGGGGAGAGGGGCCACGCTTGCACGCGTGCCCTGTGTGCTGTCCTGGGGCAGGGGCTGAGCCACGCGAGCTCAGCCGTGTGCAGCACAGGGCCTGCCAGCCTCCCTGCATTCTCAGGGACAAATGAGGGGCCGGGAGCTGTCGGGGGCTGAGATGAGGGGGCCGGGAGGGTCTGGGAGCTGTCGGGGGCTGAGATGAGGGGCGCGGGAGGGTTGGGAGCTGTCGGGGGCTGAGGTGAGGGGGCGCGGGAGGGTTGGGAGCTGTCGGGGGCTGAGATGAGGGGCGCGGGAGGGTTGGGGGCTGAGATGAGGGGCGCGGGAGGGTTGGGAGCTGTCGGGGGCTGAGATGAGGGGGTGCGGGAGGGTTGGGAGCTGTCCGGGGCTGAGATGAGGGGCGCGGGAGGGTTGGGGGCTGAGATGAGGGGCGCGGGAGGGTTGGGAGCTGTCGGGGGCTGAGATGAGGGGCGCGGGAGGGTTGGGAGCTGTCGGGGGCTGAGGTGAGGGGCGCGGGAGGGTTGGGAGCTGTCGGGGGCTGAGATGAGGGGCGCGGGAGGGTCTGGGAGCTGTCAGGGGCTGAGGTGAGGGGCGCGGGAGGGTTGGGAGCTGTTGGGGGCTGAGGTGAGGGGCGCGGGAGGGTTGGGAGCTGTCGGGGGCTGAGGTGAGGGGCGCGGGAGGGTTGGGAGCTGTCAGGGGTTGAGATGAGGGGCGCGGGAGGGTTGGGAGCTGTCGGGGGCTGAGGTGAGGGGCGCGGGAGGGTTGGGAGCTGTCGGGGGCTGAGATGTGTCCACCTTGGTGCTGCTGGGTGCACCTGTCGTGCTTTGAACTTTTTTGTTTTTTAAGATTTATTTATTTGAAAGAGTTACAGAGAGGCAGAGGCAGAGAGAGAGAGGTCTTCCATTTTCTGGTTCACTCCCCAGATGGCCACAATGGCTGGAGCTGCGCCCATCTGAAGCCAGGAGCTTCCTCCAGGTCTCCCACGCAGGTGCAGGGTCCCAAGGACCTGGGCCGTCTTCTGCTGCTTTCCTAGGCCATGGCAGAGAGCTGGATGGGAAGTGGAGCAGCCGGGACTCGAACCAGCACCTATATTGAATGCTGGCACTGCAGGCACTGGCATTACCCTCTATGCCATTGCACCAGCCCTGAAGTATACATTTTTTGGTTAAGATTTATTTGTTTATTTGAAAGGCAGTTAGAGAGAGAGAGAGAGAGAGAGCAAGCATGCTCTTCCATCTGCTGGTTCACTCCCCAGATGGCTGCAACAGCCGGAGCTGTGCCAATCTGAAGCCAGGAGCCAGGAGCTTCTTCCGGGTGTCCCATGTGGGTGCAGAGGCCTGAGCACTTGGGGACCATCTTCAACTGCTTTCCCAGGCCATAGCAGAGAGCTGGATTGGAAGTGGAGCAGCCAGGACTAGAACTGGCTTCACCCGCTACTCCACAGCACCAGCCCCCATGCTTTGAAGTTGACTCTGAGGCCTGGGGTGAGGAGAGGCACCTCCTGGTTCTTGGTGCCTCATAGAGGGGTTTGTGCACTCGGCAGGGCAGGGAGCTCATGCTTGATTAGCTCTGTCTGCCGTGGGCACAGGGCTTGATTAGCTCTGTCTGCCGTGGGCATAGGAGGAGGTGGTAGAGGTGTGGATGCCGGCAGGGGCCAGGCAGGCAGCATCCAGGTATGTCGTGCTCAGCAGCCGGCACAGCTCGTGCAGAGTGTGGCTGCCTGGGCTCCATTCCCGTGATGCCTAGCGTGAGCACTGCTGGGGCCAGGGATGGGGACGCACACGTCCGTGGGCCTCCAGTTTGTGACCTCCACCAGCAGGTGCACGTGTGCTGTGTTTCCAGGCAGCCCCCTGGGTGTGGGCGTGCGTGGCGGTGGGTGTGTTGTCGGCAGGACCGGAGTCCCTCGTCCCTCACCCTCAGCCGCAGGCAGTCCTTGCTGGGCCCCTCGGGAGGTCCCTGTGATGCTCGAGGGTCCTGAGTGCTTCTCCTGCCTTCCTCACAGCAGGGAGTGGGGTGGGTGGACTTGGACTTGGGTGGAGATCTTGGGGCCAGCGGGAGAGCCTGTCCCGCCCCTGTCGACGCCTCCGTGCCTGGCTGTAGCCAGTAGGGTCCAGCTTCCCTGCTTTGCTTGCCTGGAGCCCTGACCTTGGCCCTGACCTTGATCCTGACCTTGGCCCTGACCTTGGCCCTCCTCAGCTCTCTGTGAGCTCCTGGGGCCGCTGTAGCTGGGGTCTCCATTCATCGTGCTCACCTTTAGGGAGCACTGTGGGCCGAGCACGTGGCAAAGGCCACCCAGAGCCAGCCCAGGACCTCAGTCATGTGACTTAGGTCCCCTCCCCCTGCCCCCCCCCCCTTGTAGAGAATCCTTGTGACTCTCAGATCCTCTGAGTGGCCTTCAGGCTGTAGGGTCCCCAGGGGTCACCAAGCCTGGCCAGGCAATGACTGGGTTGTTTCCCCTCCCCTGATGTCGGCTGACCGTGGCAGGTCAGGAAGGCCGCCGGGGCTTGTCCACACCCTGCTGGCCCCACTGGCCCTGCTCCCCAAGCCTCGTCCCCACCACTGTGGCTGGCTTGGGTCCCACAGGCGCCAGGACCTGGGTCAAGGGACAAAGGCAGCCATCGCCCGCTCCCTCAGGGCCCCTGGAGACAACCCGTGGGAGGGGGCTCCGCCAGCCGGGGTGAATTGTGCATGAGGCTGGGGGCCGGGCCTCGCAGGTCACTCTGGGGAGAAGGCTTGGGCGTTGCACAAAGCAGGCCCTGTGTGTCCCCTGAATGTGAGGCTTTATCCCGGGCCCCCACGGGCAGACCGGGGGCACGCGGAGTCAGGCCTGGCTGCTAGGCTCCAGACGGCCCTCAGCCAGGGAGGCAGGAGGTGTGGCCACAGCGACCGGGGCTGAGGTCCTCCAGGTGGGAGCCTCAGGTGTCAGAGCTCCTCCTGCTCCTGCCCGGCCCCTCCAGGGTCAGCCCATCCAGGCTCAGATCCAATTCCTGGGACTGAGCTGGTTGGAGCCACCAGCTCTGGGCTCCTGGACCACCTGTGTGATGTGTGGACGATCAGAGCACCTGAACGCAGGTGTTCAGCCCTGTGCAGGGCCCGCTGCCGTCTAGGAAGGACCCGGTCACTCTGTGTGTGTGTGGATCCCAGGGACAGGCCAGGTGGTGCGGGACAGGCCTGGTGATGTGGCGTGGGGCTGTGGTCCTAGGGACAGGCCTGGTGATGTGGCGCGGGGCTGTGGGTCCTGGGGACAGGCCTGGTGATGTGGCCCGGGGCTGTGGGTCCTAGGGACAGGCCTGGTGATGTGGCCCGGGGCTGTGGGTCCTGGGGACAGGCCTGGTGTCGTGGCATGGGGCTGTGGTCCTAGGGACAGGCCTGGTGACGTAGCACCGGGCTGTGGTCCCAGGGACAGGCCTGGTGTCGTGGCACGGGGCTGTGGGTCCTGGGGACAGGCGTGGTGTCGTGACGTGGGGCTGTGGTCCCAGGGACAGGCCTGGTGTTGTGGCGTGGGGCTGTGGGTCCTGGGGACAGGCCTGGTGATGTGGCCTGGGGCTGTGGTCCCTGGGGACAGGCCTGGTGTCGTGGCATGGGGCTGTGGTCCTAGGGACAGGCCTGGTGACGTAGCACCGGGCTGTGGTCCCAGGGACAGGCCTGGTGTCGTGGCACGGGGCTGTGGGTCCTGGGGACAGGCGTGGTGTCGTGACGTGGGGCTGTGGTCCCAGGGACAGGCCTGGTGTTGTGGCGTGGGGCTGTGGGTCCTGGGGACAGGCCTGGTGATGTGGCGTGGGGCTGTGGGTCCCAGGGACAGGCCTGGTGACGTAGCACCGGGCTGTGGTCCCTGGGAACAGGCCTGGTGATGTGGCGTGGGGCTGTGGTCCCTGGGGACAGGCCTGGTGATGTGACGTGGGGCTGTGGTCCCAGGGACAGGCCTGGTGATGTGGCGCGGGGCTGTGGGTCCTGGGGACAGGCCTGGTGATGTGGCCCGGGGCTGTGGGTCCTGGGGACAGGCGTGGTGTCGTGACGTGGGGCTGTGGGTCCCAGGGACAGGCCTGGTGACGTAGCACCGGGCTGTGGTCCCTGGGGACAGGCCTGGTGATGTGGCCCGGGGCTGTGGGTCCTGGGGACAGGCCTAGTGTCGTGGCGTGGGGCTGTGGTCCCAGGGACAGGCCTGGTGATGTGGCCTGGGGCTGTGGGTCCTGGGGATAGGCGTGGTGTCGTGACGCGGGGCTGTGGGTCCTGGGGACAGGCCTGGTGATGAGGCTCGGGGCTGTGGTCCTAGGGACAGGCCTGGTGATGTGGCGCGGGGCTGTGGGTCCTGGGGACAGGCCTGGTGATGTGGCGCAGGGCTGTGGGTCCCAGGGACAGGCCTGGTGACGTAGCACCGGGCTGTGGTCCCTGGGGACAGGCGTGGTGTCGTGACGTGGGGCTGTGGGTCCTGGGGACAGGCCTGGTGATGTGGCCCGGGGCTGTGGGTCCTGGGGACAGGCATGCATGCAGCAGGAAGCATTCTTGACCTCACCTCTCCCCCGAGGACAAGCTGGCCTTGTTTGGGCCCAGGTGTGACTTTGGGTCCCCTCTTGGTGGCCCGAGCATGAACACACGGGCACCCCCATGCCTGTCCTCTGTCGTTCCCAGCCGAGACCTGCCTGGCCGCTCCCAGCTTCCTCCCCCAGCCCCGATGCTCTGTCTGGGGAGGAGGAGTCGGCTGGGCTTGAACTTGTGACTGGGTGCTCCTTAGCTCCAGCAGCACTGGGGAGTCCCCCGTGCGCCTGGGGCCGGGCGCGCTGAGTGGGGCCAGGCTGCTGGGACCTCAGCCCCCCAGTGCTGCCTCCCAGTGGCTGGGGGCTCTGCTGGCACCAGCCGCGGCCAGCTGCCGAGGCACAGGCCTGCTGGGTCAGCACAACGCGCCTGGCTCAGGCGGGATCAGAATAACCGTCTTCCTTTTCCAGCGCTTGAGGGTTTTTCTGCCTTCGAGGAGAAAACAAGCCCCAGCCCAGGCCACGAGAGGGGCAGCGTTGCAGCCACCTGCATGGTCTCGTCCCGAATCGGCGAGGGCAGGGCGGCCCTTAGCACCCCACATCCTTGGGGGTGGAGCTGTGCGTGTGTGTGTGTGTGTGTGAGACGCATGCGTGGTGTTCTTGGGTCTGTGGGGTGTGCCGTGTGCGTGCTTCGGCTTTCGTTCGCGTGCGTGTGTTGGTTTGTGTCCGTGTATCCACATGTATGTGCCAGGCTCCGGCGTTGCCTGTCCACACTGGGGCAGGGGAGAAGCCCAGCATTGAGCCCCGTGTCTCACACATCCCTCTGCAACCCCCTGGGGTGGGACAGGGGGGAAGCCCAGCATTGCATCTGTCTGAGACCCCCTGGGGCAGGGTTCTTGCACCTGCGTCTCACAGGCCCCTCTGCGACCCCCCTGGGTGGTGGGGGGAAGCCCCACATTGCGCCCCTCTGTGATCCCCTGGGGCAGGGGTGAAGCCCAGCATTGCGCCCGCATCTCACGCGTCCCTCTCCCCACAGCGGAGCTGGAGTTCGTGCAGATCCTCATCATCGTGGTGGTAATGATGGTGGTGGTGGTGGTGATCACGTGCCTGCTGAACCACTACCGGCTATCACCGCACTCGCTCATCAGCCGGCACAGCCAGGCCCGCCGGAGGGGCGACACCCTCGCCTCGGTAAGGCCTGGAGCTAGAGCGGGGGGGGGGGGGTCCACACACTCACGCAGTGTGCTGTGTGTGTGCTCTGTGTGCTGTGTGTGTGCTGTGTGTGTGCTGTGTGTGTGCTCTGTGTGTGCTCTGTGTGCTCTGTGTGTGCTCTGTGTGTGCTCTGTGTGCTCTGTGTGCTCTCTGTGCTCTCTGTGTGCTGTGTGTGTGCTCTGTGTGTGCTCTGTGTGCTCTGTGTGCTCTCTGTGTGCTGTGTGTGTGCTCTGTGTGTGCTCTGTGTGCTCTCTGTGTGCTCTCTGTGTGTGCTCTGTGTGTGCTCTGTGTGCTCTGTGTGTGCTCTGTGTGCTCTGTGTGTGTGCTCTGTGTGCTCTCTGTGTGCTCTCTGTGTGTGCTCTGTGTGTGCTCTGTGTGCTCTGTGTGCTCTGTGTGTGCTCTGTGTGCTGTGTGTGCTCTGTGTGCTCTGTGTGTGCTCTGTGTGTGCTCTGTGTGCTCTGTGTGTGCTCTGTGTGTGGTGTGTGTGTTCTGTGTGTGCTCTGTGTGTGTCCTACGCTGTGTCCTGTGTCCTGTGTGTGGCTGGCACTGCCTTGGGCCCTGGGCCCGTGACGGCACAGACAGGCCCTTGCTGCCATGGGGCTGGAGAAGGGGACTCAGGGATGACAGTGCTGGGGGGCGGGCACACAGTCACCGCAGTTCCTACGCCGGGTGCAGGGAGGATGGTGACTGAGCAGCCGGTGCCCGGCAGGTGCCCAGCTCTGGGGGATGCCTGGGGGTGGCAGTGGCACCCAGAGCCCTGGGCAGAGGCGAGTCAGGCTCAGAGCGTTGGCCCCAGCCCGAGCCACGGGGCCTGCGCCCAGCAGGGTGGGGGCATCTCTGCTCGCGTCAGGCCTGGGTCGCCGGGTCGAGGGCGTCCGCTGTGGTGCCTACTGCAGGAGCGTGGGCACCCGAGGCCAGGCCCAATTGGAGGCCTCTGAAACTACTGCTGCTCCAGTCCGGGGCTCGCTTGCTGGTGCTGTCGCCGGCCGGGCTGCACTCGGGCTCTCCCCACATTTCAGAGCAGAGGCTGGGGCGGGCACCTGCCCCATGCCCTGGCGCCGGCATAGCCCATCCTGTGCTACAGAGGAGGAAGGCGCGTGCCGCAAGGAGAAGTCAGCAGCCCGGGAGCTCGCGCTCCGCTGTCCGTCTGGCCCCTGTGCGCCTCGGCGTGGGGCTCTGCACAAGGAGGAGGAGCTTGTCAGGCTGTGAGGGGGACAGTGGGGACAGTGCCCATGCAGTCGAGGAGGGGGAAGCTGCCCCTGTGGGTGGCAACCGCAGGATTCCCGCTCTGGCTGCCTGGTGACCTGGGGCCGCGAGAGCCCTGCCTGGGATGCCGGCTGCTAAGCTGGAGCCTTGTTAGCCTCCCCGAGGTCTCTCCTGGGTTAGGGTGGCAGTGTGGCCAGCCCCGCCCAGCCCCGGCCCTCCTGGGACAGAGTCTGCACCCCACGGCCTGGGCGGCCCTGGCCGAGATGCTGGGGGAGCGGGGTGCACTTGAGCTGCGTACGGGAGGGAGAATCTAGAGGGGAGGGGGCTGTCAGTGACCCCCGGGGTCGTCTGCAGCTTGAAGGATGTCAAGGCTGTTCCCTAAATTAGACACCACCCTGACCTCAACCTGGCAAATGCATGCCAGGAGGGACCGTTCTGGGAGCTGCAGAGCCCCCTAGTGGCCGTAAGGGAAATTGCCGCCCTCTGGGAGTTCCCGTCCGGGCTGCAGGTGAGACTGCTGCCTGCAGAACCATACCCCAAGGAAGCTCTGGGGCCGATAGATACGTCCATTATGTCGGTTGTGATGACAGGTTCGCTTTTTAAAAAAAAAAAAAGATTTATTTTATTTTTAAGAATTACAGAGGGAAAGAAACAGATCTTCCATCTGCTGATTCGCTCCCCGGATGGCTACAACAGCCGGGGCTGGGCCAAGCTGAAGCCAGGAGCTTCCTCCAGGTCTCCCACGTGGGTGCAGGGCCCAGGCACTTGGGCCGTCCTCCGCTGCTTTCCCAGGCCATCAGCAGGGAGCTGGATTGCAAGTGGAGCCGCCAGGACTTGAACCAGCGTCCTCATGGGATGCAGGTGTTGCAGACGGTGGCTTAACCTGCTGCACCAGAGCGCCAGCCCCAGTGACAGGTTCTTAATATAGGCATTTGCCCAAACGTGATCAGGTTGTGTTCTTGGAAGGTGTCAGTTTGTTGGATTCTGATTTTATCCCAGTGAAGCCGTAAAACTCAATGACATCCCTTGTGCGAGGCCCAGGGCTATTCCCAGAAACACCTGGGGCGACTCAGGAGCCGGTGCTAGCGTGCGGATGTGGCTTTCCTGGAGGGAGCCACAGGGCCCTGCGGAGTCTCAGGGCAGAGGACTTGAGCCTCGTGAGGTGGCGACACTGTGCCCACCCCAGAGCTTGCGACAGAAGTGGTACCAAGTCCCTCGCTGGCTGGGACCGAGACGTTGCTTGGTCATAAACCGGGACATGAGTAATGGCTGGTTCATACCGCACAGGCACATAAATACGGACAGGATGATCGCAGGTGAAACATGGCCACTGTCTGGTGGGAGCAGGCCCTGGGGGTGCGGTCAGTCGGAGGGAGCCCTGCAGTGGAGTGGAGCGGCCGGGCAGTCTTTGCCAAAGCTCACACGCACGTCGAGGGCCTCAGAGCTCAGTGGCTGGCCCCAGGCCACACGGCAGGCACGTGGCCGAGGCCGGGAGGCCGAGGGGCGCTGGTGGAGGGTTTGTTCCAAGGTGCCGAGCGTCGGGGGGGACCCACGCGTCACGTGTGTGTCTGAGCAAGGGGAAGTGCGAGGAGGCGGTTGCAGCCCTTGAGAAACTGACCAGGCCAGGGCGGGCCCGAGAGCTGACTCCTGGGGGAAACACTGCAGCTCTGGCCCTCTGTGCGTGACACTGACCCTGCCTGTCCCTGTTCCCTCCCACACAGGAAGGCTGCCTCTGGCCCTCGGAGAGCACCGTGTCAGGAGGCGGAATCCCGGAGGTGAGACCCAGCGCCTGCCCGGCCCCCTTCCATTGTCAGAGTTGTGGCTGCTGGGAGCTGGGGCCTGAGCCGTTGGCTGGGCTCCAGCCTGGCTGCCCCGGACGGGAGGGAGCTGGGTGGCAGCCGGGGCCACATCCCTGCCCCTCTTCCGCATGCCACCCACCCTGCTGCCCTCTCTCCCGGAGCCGGGTCTCAGCCTCTGCCCCCGCCCCCCAGCCGCAGGTCTACGCCCCGGCCCGGCCCGCTGACCGCCTGGCCGTGCCACCCTTCGCGCAACGGGGCCGCTTCCACCGCTTCCAGCCCACCTACCCGTACCTGCAGCACGACATCGACCTGCCGCCCACCATCTCCCTGTCGGACGGCGAGGAGCCCCCGCCCTACCAGGGCCCCTGCACCCTCCAGCTGCGGGACCCCGAGCAGCAGCTGGAGCTGAACCGGGAGTCAGTGCGCGCGCCCCCCAACAGAACCGTCTTCGACAGCGACCTGATGGACAGCGCCCTGCTGGGCGGCCCCTGCCCCCCCAGCAGTAACTCGGGCATCAGCGCCACGTGCTACGGCAGCGGCGGGCGCATGGAGGGGCCGCCGCCCACCTACAGCGAGGTCATCGGCCACTACCCCGGCTCCTTCCAGCACCAGCAGAGCAGTGGGCCGCCCCCCTTGCTGGAGGGGACCCGGCTGCACCACACGCACCTCGCCCCCCTGCAGAGCGCGGCGGTCTGGAGCAAGGAGAAGGATAAACAGAAGGGGCACCCCCTCTAGCAGCCCCGGAGCTGGGGGCGGGCCTGGGGGGGCAGCGAGGGGCGGGGACCGCCGCCCGCTGTATAAATACTCTGTGTTCTGTGTGGTCTGGATGCACAAGCTGAGAGAGCTTGCAAAAAACAAAAACAAAAAACCCCCACGTTCCTTTGTCGAGCTGTGTCTTGAAGGCAAAGAGAAACCTGCATAGAACTTTGTGTTTCTATCTGAGCTGCGTGCGCGAATGCTTGTTCCTTCTGTTTATGATGTCACTAAACTTTGAAGACGTATTTGCACAAAACCTTTAAAAACCTGCAATATTATATATAAATATATATAAACTAAGAGGAGCTGTACGTGCGAGGGCAGGAGTATTTTTGTATTAGAAGAGTCCTATTAAAGTTGTTTTCTGAACTAGAAGAGGGGGAAAAAAAGGCAATTTTGAGTGCCAACTCGGGAAGCGTGTATTACCTTGTTAAGCAGTTACAAAGCAGGGGTCTAGAGTTATTTATATAAATGTTGAGATTTTGCACTATTTTTTAATATAAATGTGTCAGTGCTGTTTGGATGACAACTTCTACCGTGTCTGTTGAGAGATGTTGGAGCTTCAGAGGCCAGGCAGAGGGCGAGCTGGCCCCCCGGGTGCGGAGCGGGCGGGATCCCGAGGGCCACCGGGCTGATGCCCTGTCCGGGGGTCCCCACGCGACACACTCCCTCCCGAAGGGATACGTTTCCCCGCTCCGGGCCACGGCAGCCTTGGAGGAAAGTTGTGGAGGTGCCAGCTTCCAGGGGGTGCTTCTGCCTTTCTCCAGCTGAAATAAACCGTTGCTGAAGGCGTCCTAGTTACTTTCCTGCTCTTTTTTTTAATCGTGAAGGTCCCCGCAGGGCAGGGGCGCACCAGAGGGCTGCGGCTGAGGGTTGGCAACGCTCCGGTGCCTGTCCAGCCGGCTGGGGTCGGTGCTGTGCACTGGCGTGGTGGCGAGGTTTAACCTCGTCCCTGTCTGTCCCCTTACGTATCTGGCCTCACGGCGTGGCCGAGGCGCTCCTGCCTTGTGCAGCCCCCTTGCTGTCTCCTCCGTGGAGACGGCCATTCCGGAGTTGTTGGTTGCTTTGTGTTTCTCTGGCGTTTTGTTTTTTGGTTTTGTTTCTGAGGACCTGCGGGGTTGGCAGGAGCCCCGGCTGGTGGCCGGCAGGTGGGAACGCAGGAGTCGGGACAGGAGGAGAGCGCACGCGAGGGCACTTGGGCTCTGCCAGGGACCAGGACCCGTGCCTGGGGTCTCTGCTGCCCGCTGCAGACTCGCTGACACCCCTGCCGTGCCCTGGAGGGGTCTCCCCATGTGGGGCCGAACGCTGACGTGGGCTAACACGGGAGAGGCGAGGCAGGCGGTGCACCTGTTGTATGTAGCGAAGCAGCTTTTTTATTACTTGAAACCCAGTGTTGGAGTTCTGACCCTTTGAGCTCTATCCCCAGGTGTTGAAGGCGGCGGGTGGCGGTGCGTGGGTCATGGGTCCCCTGCGCTCCCCGCAGAGGCCTCGTGCCTGCTCTGGGCGTGCTTCTCCTCTCAGGGGAGCCCTTTTCCAAAGCCGTGCGCAGAAACCCATCCAGTTTGTCGGGAGAGGTGTGGGCCAGTGCTTGGCGAGGTGTGTGCACCCGTCTTTCCTTCCTGGCCAGTGTCTCTGTGCCTTACTGAGGCGGCCCTGGCCCCTTGTCTCGGGCAGGGACTTATGGCCGGTGCCCTGCTCGTCGGCACTGGCATCCCTTCCCGAGGTCCGCAGGAACGCCTGCTTCCCCTCCGTCATCCCCGTCACCCTGTGTCCCTCCCATCCCAACAGTGGATGTGCCCAGCTTGGCGAGAGGCCCCTTCCTGGCCCTTTTTGTCGGGGACCCTGGATCACTCTCACTTGGGCCGGAAGCCCCCAAGTGAGGCTCCTTTGCATGCGTGGCATCCTTGAGCTGGACTGGGGGTCTCGGCGGGTGGCCGTCTTGGCTGGCTTTGCTCGGAGTGGAGGGGGGGAGGCAGAAAGGGGGCTGGCCTCAGCTGGCTTGAGGGCACAGCCGCCTCTGATGACGGGCAGGGCTGTGGCCCTGAGACTCCTGCCCGCTGCGTGACAGAAGCGTAGGAGGGGAGCAGCGCCCGTCAGAGACTGGGCCGATTCCCCCACGTCAGAGTGGGGGGCTGCTGCCTGAGCCTAGCTCCTGGCTGCCCTGCGGGACCCAGAGCCCTGGGGTCTGCCGCCCGGTTCCTTGATGTCATTGTCCTGTCTGTGTCTTTGCAGTGCCTCTTGGGAAGGCCCCACCTTGCACTCGGAAGTTCAGTGGGGTCCTTGGAAGTGGCTGGTTTGAGAGGGACCAGGCTGGTTTGGGGGGACGCTGCTCACCCAGGCTCCAGAGCTTTCTCTCCCCTCCCCCGTCTGTCAGTCTCTCCCGCATGTCAGTCACCACGTTTCTTCCCCCGGAAGTCCTTTCCCCTTCAAAGCCTGGATCTGAGCCCGCAGACTTAGCCGATCGCTCTAAGCACCGCCCAGGTTCCCCAAAGCCCAGGGTTTTTGCAAAATCCACAGCGGCCTCTCCCCAGCAGGGCGGGGCGAGGACGGGCTCCACTTCCTGTCCTGGCAGCTCGTTCCGCAGGGAGGGGCACGGGGAACACGAATTGCACCTTTCCCTTGTGTGCCACGCATCCGGTGATGAGGACCGAAGTCGCGTTGTGCTGTGTGTTTCGGGGAACCTCGCCGAGGTGGCACCGGCGCCGAGGCTGTGTTCCGGCCCCGGGCCACGCTTCCCGCCCTGTCTCCCGCGTTGTTCACCTTAAACTTGTGCGGCTGGCCCAGACTCTGTACCTGGCGGCCCGCCCCCAGGCCTGAAGGAATTGCTTGTTGTATCAGTAATCGTCAGTGGCAATGATGACTTCGAAAAGCTGCAATACTTACCCAATAAATTTTACAATTCTTTGGAACCAGGCGTCTTCCTTGGCTGTGTTGCCCCTCCCCTCTGCCCCACCTCAACCCCAGGATGCATTTCGTGAGTGGCTGTGCAGCCCTGAGGAATCCCATAGGCCTCTCTGTGTCAGTGCCTCCGGCATTGGGGGCCCAGCGGAGGGGCTGTGGGATCAGCAGGGTTCGCAAACATCCCCTCCCTTCCCTCCCGCTTGGGGACAACACTGTTCAGCTTAGCTCCTCCTCCCTTCTCAGGGGGTTCCCCCAGAAGTGAACCTGAAACCCAGGCTTGTGTTAGGGGATGGGGGGCTCGGGGTGGGGGGGCTGAGGCAGTCAGGGCAGGGGGTAAAGCAGGGGTCGAAGCTGGCCGGGGGGGTGGTTCCAGGTAATTTCCAGCCACACCTGATCCCAGGGCGGGGGGGGGGGGGGGGGCTCTGTACCTTGCACCTGTGAGAGGGGCTCTTGTGCTTAGCAGTGGAGCAGTGAGGGGTCCAGGAATCCGGAAGCCCCAGCGCGGACCCCCAGATGCCAGCCCCTCAGCAGCAGCGGCCGTGGGCGCTGCAGGAGGGGATCCAAAAGGGGCTTGGGGCTGGGGTCCCCCAGCACCCACTACAGAGAATCCTCGCTGGTTTCTGGTCCGTTCTGCTCAAGCGAGCCACTGCGAAAGCCGCCCCCAGGGACAGTGGCGATTTGGCCTCGACCCCGGGGTCTCCCAGGCTCAGGCTCCACAGTGGCCCCCTGGGTGGGAGCAGAGCTTGGCACCCATCTGCCTTCCCTCCCCCTCTGTGGTGGTGAGGATCCTGGGTGACACAGAGCTGGGAGAACCATCCCCTCGCTGGTGGGAGCAGGGGCCCCAGCTGCGCGCCCGTGCCCTGGAGCCAGCCTCTCCCTGGGTCACAGCATCGGCAGAGCCTCAGCCGCCTGCCTGGAGTGGGGTCGGCAGGGGTGCTCCTGGTGTCTCCTAAGATAACACAGGGGCCCTGTGGGGTCTCCTGACCATAACCAAGCGCCCCCTTGCAGCCCTGGGCTGGACCCAGAGACAGGCCCACCTATCCCCGGTGGTCAGGGCAGAGCAGAGCCGTTTCCAGCTGCAGAAGGGAGCCCCCTGCACCAGGATGGCTCCGGCAGGCACAGCCGTCAGCCGGGGATGACAGCGAGCACCCACTGCACCAAGCAAGGCGCTGCATTCCGCCCGAAGCCGGCAGCTCCTCACGCGGGGCGGCCCCGCCCTCTCTGCTCTCATCCTTGTGAGCACGCGGGGTGCTGGGAGACACCAAAGCCTCGGGCCCAGGCCTCAGCGCTCCCGCAGTCCCGGCGGTCCCCAGCAGTGTGCGGGGGGTTTGCACAGGGCTGGATCTTGAGTCCCGAGATGCAGATAGCCTTGGCTTACGGTGGGGATGGAAGCCACTGCCAGCAGAGAACACACTCGGACCCCAAGCCTGCCCGGGCCTCATCAGCACGGCTCGTGCTCAGCACACTCAGGCGCGCACACCGCAAGGCCTGGTGGACGGCAGAGTGCGCGTCCCATGCGGGTCACTGCAAAGCAGGACGGTGTGGGGGGTGGGGTGGGCAGGGCCGGCCATGTGGCACAGTGGGTTGCGCTGCCCCCTGCAGCTCCAGCATCCCAGAGGAGCACCGGTTCGTATCCCGGCTGCTCCACTTCCGATCCAGCTCCCTGCTGATGTACCTGGGAAAGCAGAGGAAGATGGGCCAGGTGCTGGGCCCCTGCACCACGTGGGAGACCCGGATGAGATTCCTGGTTCTTGAGTCCATTTTGGGGAGTGAACCAGCAGGTGAAAGACCACTCTCTCTCTCTGTCTCTCTCTTTGTCTCTCTGTCTCTCTCTCTCTCTCTCGTTGTCTCTCTCTCTGTCTCTCTCTCTCTGTCTTTCTCTCTCTCTCTCTGTAACTCTGCCTTTCAAATAGGTAAATATTTATCTTCAGAACAATTTTATATTTATGGGAAAATTGAGAAGACTGACTTCTACAAATCCAGTGTTGCCCATCATAACCACCTACGCTAGTAGGATGTGCTTGTTACAATGGAGTCCACATTGACACCTGATCATCTACCTAAGCTTCACTCACGTTGCCTTAGCTGGTCCCCCTTTCTGTCCCGGGAACACACCCAGGAGCCCTAATGCGGCATCTGCTACAAGTCCTCCGGCCCGGGACCCTCCCCCCCTCCGCCCCTCCCTTTGGATGACCTTGACAGTCTGCAAAAAGGCCGCTCAGGAAGTTTGTAGAATCTCCCTCTAAGGGGCACATCTGGGTTTTTCTCAGGATTGCAATTGTGGGTTACTGGGTATATAGAGAAACAATTGCCTTTTACCTACTGGCTTACTTTCTTTAATTTTTATTTTTTTTAAATTTACCTCTTTTTAAGATTCTTACTTATTTGAAAGGCAGAGAGACAGAGAGACAGAGAGAGATCTTCCATACTCTGATTCACTCCCCAAATGACCATAATGGTGAGGGCTGGGCCAGGCCCTAGCCTGGAGCTTCTTCTGGGTCTCCCATGTGGGTGCAGGGGCGCAAGGGCTTGGGCCATCCTCCACTGCTTTCCCGGGTGCATTAGCAGGGAGCTGGATCAGACGTGGAGCAGCCGGGACTCGAACCGGTGCCCATATGAGGTGCTGGTGCTTAACCTTCTACGCCACAGCGCCGGCCACAACACTATAGTACTAAAATCACTTGCTAGTTCCTGGAGTTTTTGCTGATTCTTGGGGTTTTCTCCATGGACAATCACGTCATCTGTAAACAAAAGTCTTGTTTGTCTGCTCTCCGTATGTGTATACACTTCATCTCCTGTTCATAGCTCGTGGCACGGGAGCCCTCGGGGGCGTGGAGCGCGCTGTGGATTGGTGCAGGGAGAGGGGCCGTGCTTGCTTCTCCTAGGGGAGAGCAGGCAGCTTCCCGTCACTGGGCGCGACGCTGGCCGGCAGGTTCTGTAAGAACGTTCTTGGTCAAGTTGGCATGGTGCTAACCACAGTGCCTGGGGCCCTGCCCTGTGACGGATCACCTCCCGCGGCCCCGCCTCCCACCGCGGCGCCTGGAGGACCAGGATTTCCACCTGAGAACGTGGTAGAACGCAACACTCAGGCTGCCGCCCCTTTACGCCCACTGCCTTTGGTCAGGAGTCAGGAATGGGCTTGTCAGACACTTTCTGCACCGCTGCCCCGGTCAGACTCAGCCCCCGCCTGCTCACCTGGGTGCTGCACTATTGGAGTGTCCAGGTCCTTGTGCACCTGTAGGAACTGACCCTGGGCCATGCTGGGTAACTCTTTTTATTTTTTAATTTACTTATTTTACTTTTTTAAATAACTTAAAGACAGTTGCAGGAGGCACACAACTGTCTTTTTTTTTTTTTAAGGATTTATTTAATTATTTGAAAAACAGAGTTACAGAGAGAGATAGAGACAGACAGAGGTCTTCCATCCACTTGTTCACCCCCCAATTGGCCGCAACAGCCGGAGCTGTGCAGATCCAAAGCCAGGAGCCAGGAGCTTCTTCTGGATCTCTCACACGGGTGCAGGGGCCCAAGGACTTGGGCCATCTTCTACTGCTATCCCAGGCCACAGCAGAGAGCTGGATCAGAAGTGGAGCAGCCGGGACTAGAACTGGTGCCCACATGGGATGCCAGCACTGCAGGCAGCAGCTTTACCCCTTACACCACAGCACTGGCCCCAATTCTTTTTTTTTTTAGATTTATTTATTTACTTAAAAGACAGAGTTACAGAGAGGCAGAGAGAGAGAGAGAGAGAGGTCTACCATCTGCTGGTTCCTTCCCCAGATGGCCACAACAGCCAGAGCTGTGCCAATCCAAAGCCAGGAGCCAGGAACTTCTCCCAGGTTTCCCATGTGAGTGCAGGGGCCCAAGGACTTGAGCCGACTTCTACTGCTTTCCCAGGACATAGCAGAGCTGGATCGGAAGTGGAGCAGCCAGGACTCGGTGTCCAAATGGAAGCTGGCACTGCAGGCGGCAGCTTTACCTGCTATGCCACAGCGCTGGCCTCATATAATTCTTGATGATAGATAGATAGATAGATAGATAGATAGATAGATAGATAGATAGATAGATATAGATAGATAGATAGACAGATAGATATAGGTAGATAGATATGTATATATATATATATGTAGTTGGTCTTGATTTGCTATTATTTTGTTGAAGATTTTTACATCTATGTTTATGAAAGATACTTTTTTGTAGCTTTTAGTTCCTGTAATGTCTTTTTTTTTCCAGTGTGGGTTTGGTAATAGGTTAACCATAGCCTTACAGAGTGAGCTGGTGTTTTTTTCTGATTCTGTTTTCTGGAGTTCATGGAGAATTGCTGTCATTTCTCCCCCGAGTCTTTGGTGGAATCCACCTGGGGAGTGGGCATTTAGCCCAGCGAGTGCCTGAGTCTGGTGCCTGACTCCAGCTCTCCACTGCAGACCTGGAGACGCAGGGGCGATCACTCGAGTAACTGGGTTCCTGCCACCCCGTGGGAAACCCGACCGGACTTCCAACACCCGGCTTTGACTCCGGCCTGGTCCTGGGGCCTTTGCAGGCGTTTTAGTAGTTACACAATGCACGGAAACTCTCTCTCTCTCTTTCTCTCTCTTTCTCTCTCTTTCTCTCTCTCTCTCTCTCTCTCTCTCTCTCTCTCTCTTTCTCTCTCTCTCTCTCTTTCTCTCTCTCTCTCTCTCTCTCTCTCTCTCCCTTCCCTACCCAACTCCCCAATCTGGGCCTGATGCTTTCTTTATTGGAGGTTATTAATTAATAATTGGTTTACTTCATGATATAAGCATTCAGATCACTTGCTATTATGTGAGTTTTTGTAGTTTATATATCTTAAGGAATTCATCTATTTCCTCCACATTATCAAATTTATAGGCATAGAGTTTTTTTAGCTTCCTTATTGAAATTATTATTACTATTTAAAGATTTATTTATTTGAAAGAAAAAGGTACAGAGAGGCAGAGGCAAAGGCAGAGGGAGAGAGAGAGAGAGAGGTCTTCCCTCTGCTGGTTCACTCCCCAGATGGCCACAAAAGGCTGGACCAGGCCAAAACTTCCAGGAGCCAGGAACTTCCTTCCAATCCCCCACACGGCTGCAGGGGCCCAAGGACTTGGACCATCTTCTACTGCTTTCCCAGGCCACAGCAGAGAGCTGGATCAGAAGAGGAGCAGGCAGGACTTGAACCCGTGCCCCTAAGGGATGCCGGCACTGCAGACGGTGGCTTCACCCGCTACGCCACAGCGCCTTTATTATTCCTTCAATGTCCAGGGGACCAGTGATGAAGACTCCTCTTTGATCTCTGACATTGGTAGTTCATGTCTTCTCTCTTTTTTTCTTGCTTAGCCTAGCTGAAGGCTGTCAATTTCACTGAAAAATTATGTGAGCCAGATTTTGGTTTTGTTGATTTTCTTTATTGCATATTTTTATTTTTATTAGGTTCTGCTATGTTCTTAATTTCTTTCTATCTGTTTGTTTTAGGTTTAAACTAGCCTTCTTTTTCCAGTTTCCTACGGTGTCACATAGTCCTTGAGGTCTTTCTTCTTTTCTGATCTATGCATTTTACCGCACGAAGCTCGCTCTCAGCACTGCTGTAGCTGCACCCCGCAGGCTTGCATGTGGTTTTGTCTGATTTCCCCCCGTGAATGTATTTTCTAACTGTCCTCATCATTTCTTCTTTGGTTATTTAGCAGTGAGTGCTTTATGTCCAGGTATTTGGAGATTTTTCCAGCTGCCTTCCTTTGATCGGTTTAGTGTAATTCCACTGTGGCCTGGGGCCACGCGTTGTATGCCTTCTACTATTTTGAATGTTAAGATGTGTTTCAGGGCCTAGAATGTGCAGATGGACTTGGACAGAGCAGTGATTGGCTGTTGCTGGGTGGGGTCTTCTGCAAATGTCGATGACGGCAAAGCCGTTGAGAGCGCTGTTCAGCTCAGCGCCGGCCTTGATGTTTCTGCCTCTTTGATCTACAAACTGCAGAAAGGTGTTCAAGACTCGAGCTGCAGGGGTGGTTCTCTAGTTCTCCCTGCATCTCTAGCAGTTTTTTTCCTGTGTATTTTTTAAAAAGATTTGTTTATTTTACTTGAAAGTCAGAGTTACACAGAGACAGAAGGTTCACTCCCCAGGTTCACTCCGCTGGTTCACTCCCCAGATGGCCACAACAGCCAGAGCTGGGCCGATCCGAAGCCAGGAGCCAGGAGCTTCTTCCAGGTCTCCCATGCAGGTGCAGGGGCCCAAGCACTTGGGCCATCTTCTACTGCTTTCCCAGGCCACAGCAGAGAGCTGGATTGGTAGTGGAGCAGCTGGGACTTGAACTGGTGCCCACGTGGGATGTGAGCGCTGCAGGTGGAGGCTCAGCTCAGCACGCCACGGCGCCGGCCCCTGTTCTCTCTTTTCCTGGTTGGTCTTTGGTTCCTTTGTGTCTTCCTCTCTTCCTGACTGCTCTGGTTTAAGTTGAGCGTTCTGTATGACGCCACTTTCTCTTCTTTTAAAAATGTTAGTGCTTGTCCTAAAATTTTGGAGTTTGCAAGATACATTTACATTTATTCTTAGTCCAGTTTCTAAAAATGTTGCCCTGCTCCATGACTACCGATGGATCTTCTAGCAGTGTCAGGCTGCTGCAAGTCACCGTGGACCGGGCTGAGCCATCAGAAACGTGTTTTCTGGTGAGGGGCAAGGTCAAGGTGTTCCCTCCTTTTCTCACGGTGGGGGGCAAGGTCAAGGTGTTCCCTCCTTAGACTCCTGGGGAGGGCTCTCTCTTGGGCTGCAGATGGTCAACTTCCTGTTCTGTCTTTACCTGTGCTTACCTTAGGGTGTGCTCGGGGGAGGGGGGAGGGTGGGAGGAGACAGAGGTAAGCCTCTCACTCTTCTTACTGGGCCACCAATTCCATCGTGAAGGCCCCGCCCCGTGACCTAATCTAACCCTAATCACCTCCCAAAGACGTCATTCCCAGACAGGACCGCACTGGGGGTTAGGATGTGGGGGAAGACAAAACGTGCAGACCATGACAGGAGAATCCCGCTCCCGTCCCCTGCCCCGTGTCACGAGGCTGACACAAGTTATAATCAACCAAGCCCATTGTTGCCACTGTCATTTTGAACAATTGCCCATTAAACCAATGACAAGAAGAAAACTTCAGTTGTATTCTACCTTCTCGTTCCCCAGCGCCTCCCAGCTTCTGTGGATCTGAGTTGCTGGCTTGCGTAACTTGCCTTCTCTCTGAAGAACTCCTTTAATAATTCTTCCAAAGTAGATTGGCAATAACTGCTCCAGTTTCTGTATATTTGGGAAAGTCTTTATTTCTTCACATTTGAAGAAAATTTTAGCTGAAAAGAGAATTGCAGGGGGTAGCAGGTGGTGCCGGCATCCCACGTGGGCTCCAGTTTGTGTCCCGGCTGCCGCGCTTCCGATCCAGCTCCCTGCTCATGGCCCGGGACAGCAGCAGCAGGTGGCCCAAGTCCTTGGGCCCTGTCACCCGCGTGGGGGGACTGGGAGGAAGTCCCTGGCTCCTGGAAGTTTTGGCCTGGCCCAGGAAGACTCCTCTCTTTCTCTGCCTCTCTCTGTATCTCTGACTTTGAAATAAATAACTCTTGAAAAAAGAAAGAAAATAGAATTCCAGGTTGGTCGCTCTCCTGGCACTTTAATTATTCCCTCCCACTCTCTTCTCGCTGGAAAGTTCTCTCCGGAGAAGTCTGGCGGAATTCTTACCCTGCTTCCTCTACAGGGAAGGAGGGCGCCGTCCCCTCTGGCTTCTTTCTTTCTTTCTTTCTTTTTTAAAAGATTTATTTATTTACTTATTTGAAACAGTTACACACACACACACACACACAGGTCTTCCATCCGCTGGTTCACTCCCCAGTTGGCTGCAATGGCCGGAGCTGCGCTGATCCAAAGCCAGGAGCCAGGAGCTTCTTCCTGGTCTCCCACAGGGGTGCAGGGGCCCAAGCATTGGGGCCAAATTCTGCTGCTTTCCCAGGCCACAGCAGGGAGCTGGATGGGAAGTGGAGCGGCCGGGGTGCTCTACCCGCGGTGCCAAGCGCCGGCTCCCAACAAGGCGGTTTTTGTTTGTTTGTTTGTTTCTAGCCCCTCCTTTTGGGTCTGTCTGAGCGTTTTCAGCTTGGCTCACACTGGCCATCCATTCTAGCACATTCTTTCCTTTTTCTATTCCCCATTAGAGGATTTAACAAACCAACCACGGTTATTCAATTTCCTATCCAATAGTTCCAAAGTCGGTGTCACAGCTGAGCCTGGTTCCGCTGCTCGCTCTGTCTCTTCAGGCTACGTTTCCACTTCCTTTTTAGCATGTGTGTGACGATTTTTGGTTAGCAACCAGGCACAGGCTGTTGGGTCAGAGGAATGGAGGAGGGGCTGGCGTTGTGGAGTGAAGGCAGATAGACACTGCCCGTGATGCCGGCATCCCACATGGGCACCGGTTCAAATCCCGGCTGTTCCACTTCTGATTCAGCTTCCCGATAATCGTCTGGGAAGGAGCAGGCGATGGCTCAAGTGCTTGGGCCCCTGCCGCCCAGGTGGGAGACCCGGATGGAGTTCCTGGCTCCTGTCACTCCGGCCTCTCCCACGGAGACTGTGTCTTCCTCCAGTTCAGCACCACTGCCACCATCCCAGCTGCCCCGGCACGGTGGTGACAAAGTGGACTCAGGGTCGAATTGCTGGCATTTCCCGTGCTGCTGTGCCGGCGCGGGGACCCTCCCGAGGGTCCTGCAGCTTCCTTTGCTCTCCCCTCAGCTGAGAGTCTGGGGGGCTCGGCCCCTGGAGAACGAGAGGGGTCCCCCCCGGTGCCTGCTCCTCCTCTCCCGTGGCCACTGCCCAGTTCTTCACTGCACTGACCTGGGTGGGTGTGGGTCCCCGGGGACGGCGCCCCCTGGGTCCACTTCCATGCTGCCTTGGCTTGCCCTCAGTGGCTCTCAGGTGGGAGTCCCCGTCCCTACAGCGACACCGGCTCTGTCACCCCGGGAGACTTCAAGCAGCTGCCTGCCCTGTGGCTCTCCCCTGATGGGGCCACGGCCCAGGCTTTTCTTATCAGGAAGACAAGCGTTCTGGCTTCCAGGCTGTTTGCACGGCAGAGCTGAGCGTGGAAATTCTCTTGCATCTGTCCTTATTTTAACATCTAAAAATGGAGACCCTGTTACCTACCGTGAAACGCCCCTGTGTTAAAGGTACACTCCTCTAAATAACAGATCCTACCACCACCGCCACGATCCTCCCAGATTCTCATCCCAGGAGCAGTCACCCTTCTTTTTCTCCTTTTCCGCACCCCTTGCCACTGCCCATGTACTTTCTTTTTTTATTTTATTTATCTGAAAGACAGAGTCACAGAGAGAGGTAGAGACAGAGAGAGAGAGAGAGAGAGAGAGAGAGAGGTCTTCCATCCACTGATTCACTCCCCAGAGTGCCGCAACAGTCGGAGCTGTGCTGATCTGAAGCCAGGAGTTTCTTCTGGGTCTCCCACACAGGTGCAGGGGCCCAAGGACTTGGGCCATCTTCTACTGCTTTCCCAGGCCTTAGCAGAGAGCCAGATTGGGAGAGGAGCAGCTGGGACTAGAACCGGTGCCCCTATGGGATGCCAGTGCTTCAGGCCAGGGCTTTAACCCACTGCGCCACAGCACCGGCCCTGCCCATCTACTTTCTGTCTCACAGATTTGCCTGTGCCGGACATTTCAGGCCAGGGGAGTCACGTGGTCCGTGGTCTTTTGTATTTGCCCTGTTTCACTTAGCGTGGAGCAGCCGTAGGGTCCACGCGTGTGGTAGCATGAACCCGTGCGTCACTCCTTCCTGTGGCTCCTGACAAGGATCCACCGTGGCCACATCGCCTTCTACTCGTCGCTGGACGTTTGGGCGGTTCCAGCTGCTGGCCTCGATGCGTCGTACGCCGTGGGCATTCACGTCAGGCTTTGCAGCACAGTTTTCAGCTCTCTTGGATACACCCTTAAGGGGGGAATCGATTACTGGATTATATAATGATCCTTGTTTAAATACTTTTTAAAAATAATTCATTTGAAAGGCAGAGTTACAGAGAGAAAGAGAGATCCTCCATCTGCTGGTTAAGTCTCCAAATGGCTGCAATCGCCAGGGCTGGGTCAGGCTGAAGCCAGGAGCCAGGAGCTTCTTCCGGTTTCCCACATGAGTACAGGGACCCCACCACGTGGGCCATCCTCTGCTGCTATCCCAGGCCATCAGCAGGGATCTGGGTCGGAAGTGGGGCAGCCGGAACATGAAGCGGTGGCCATACGGGATGCCGGCACCGCAGCAGAGGTTTATAGTCTTAGCTCCTACGTGTAGGTCTCTGGGCACTGAAGAGCTGGCACCTACATCTGGCATGAGCTAGGAGTCCAAGTTCATGCTCTGAGCGTGGATGTCCATGTGTCCCCGAATCGTTTGCTGCAAGCCAACTCTGCCCCAGTGTGAATTATCCTGGCGTCCAGGTTGAAAATCAGTCACCCACCAGGCATTAGTCTGGACTCTGAATTCTCGCCCCGACCACCTCTCTAGCCCTAGGAGGCTGTAGTTCTGCAGCAAACTTCTAAATCAGGAGACAGGGGCTGGTGTTGTGGCATAGCCGGTTAGGCTGTGGCCCGGGACATCAGCCGGGTGGAGTCGCCGCTGCTCTGCTTCCTACCCAGTTCTTTGCTAATGATGATAGCTGATGATGGCCCCAGTGCCTGGGCTCCTCCCACCTCTGTGGGAGGCCTGGGTGGGATTCCAGGCTCCTGGATCCAGCCTGGCCCAGCCCTGGCCATGGTGGCCATTTGGGGAGTGAACCAGTGGGCGGAAGATCTCTCTCTCTCTCTCTCTCTCTCTCTCTCTCTCTCTCCTTCTCCTTGCTCTCTGTCTCTCTCTCTGTCACTCTCCATTTCAAATAAGTAAAATAAATTTTAAAAAACTTAGTGAAATCCTTAAAAAAGAGAAATATGTATCATCCAATTTTGTTCTTGTATTCAAGGCTTTGGGGCGTCTTCTGAGATCCTTGTGTTTCATATGACGTCTAGGATCAGTTTCCTATTTTATGCATACAGGTAGCTGGGGTTCTGACGAGCCTCGCGTTGAATCTATAGACTGGTTGGAGGAGTGCCGCCCTCTCAACACTGGAAAACAGGATGCCTCTCCGTTGATTAAAGTCTTATTTAATCTCTTCCAGTGATGTTTTATCATCTTCAGTGTACAAGTCTTGCACTTCCTTTGCTAAATTTATACCTAAGCAATTTATATTGCATTTTAAATTTTTTATGTATTGCTCTGTCAATTTCACTCCTGAATTCTTCATTGCTTCACGTCCTAACGCATGGTCCGTCTTCTGTGTGCATTGAGAACAATGTATTTTCTTTTTAAAAAACAGTTGATGTATTTATTTGAAAGGCACAGTTAGAGAGAGACAAGGAGAGAGGGAGGAGAGAGAGAGACATCTTCCATCCTCTGGATCATTCTCCAAATGGCCACAGCAGCCAAGGCTGGGCCAGGTTGAAGCCAGGAGCCTGGAGCTCCATCTGGGTCTCCCCCATGGGTGGCGGGGTCCAAGCACGTGGGCCATCACCCACTGCTCTCCCAAGTGCATTAGCAGGGAGCTGTATTGGAAATGGTGCAGCCGGGACTTGAACCAGCACCCATACAGGATGCTGGCGTGAGGTGGCGGAGGACCTGCTGTGCCCCAACACCAGCCCTCAGACAATGTTGTTGGCTTGAGGGTTCCACAGACGTCTCAGGTGTCGTCTAGAAGGTTCTTCAGGTCTTCTGTTTCTTGTTGATATCTCGTGAGGCTGTTTTACTGAAAGTGTGGCATTGGATTCTCCAAATACTGGTGGTGACTGGCTCTTTCTACCTTTGTCTCTGGAGGGGCAGCCTCAGTGGGGTGAGGTCGGGGGTATGACCGGTCCAGCTGGGACTTTGGTGGCCCTTGGCACCTGGGAGAGGACCGGCGAAGTCAGCTTACACGCTGCGTGTGGGACAGCAGCCAGAGGTGCACAGGAGAAGGTGCTCAAGGCGGCCGGTGCTGCCCAGCAAGGACAGCCGTGTCCTGAGCGGGGCTGGGACGGGAGCAGGTGCACTGCACGGCCAGCTCCTCAACTCAGGGGCTGCGCGGCCAACGCTCGTCGCGTCTCACAGGCCGGGTGCACCTACCTGCTCAGCGGGGCTCCCTCCTGCGTCTGTGCCCAGCCTTCAGGGTGGCTGGCCGTGGCTGGTCCAGGCTGGCCTGGGCTGGAACAGCCTGTCTCTGCTCCACAGGGTCTCCAGTGGGCTATTCACACAGTAGCCGGGCTGTGCTGGCCTCCTGACGTCTCGGCTGGGACCTACTGACCAAAGCAAGTCCCCGGCCAGCTCAGCTTCCAAGCCCGGGGCACAGGCTCTGCCTCTCAGTGCACAGGCTACAGGGTCTGCTGCAGAGGGCGCAGGGGGTGGCGGGGGGGGGGGGGCGTGGAGCCAGAGCTGCTGTCCTCTGCCCGCCACAGCCTGTGCTGTCCTGGCACCGTGAGATGCACAGCCGCCCACAGACCCTCCCACTCACTGCACCAGGTGGGGACGGTTACAGATGTGGGGGCACCAGCAGAGCTGTGCTCTGACCCAGCCAGGGGAGGGGGTTGGTTGGCGAAATGCCCGAGGTTCTCTACTTCTAAAGAAGAGGCGCTTTGGCTCCCAGCCCTGAAGGTGCAGGGTCCACGCCCCCAGCACAGGCCCCGGGCTGCCCGCTCCCCGCGAGGGCCCGAGGGCAGCGCCAAGTGACCTCTGTCCCTGTCCCTGCAAAGCCACCAGGATCCACAGTGGGGGCTACACCCAACAGCCTAGTTTAATCTAACCACTCCCTGAAGACCCCTCCTCCGCCCACTCTGGCCATGAGCAGAGACGCTGGGGATTCGATTCCTGCCCAAGTGCCAGGGGCGGGTGCCAGGGCAGACCTTGGTGGAGACTCCGCTCTGGGCCACTCCACAACGCCAGGCCCTTGGTGCTGCACGCAAGAAGAGGTGTCCAGCTGAGGGCCTTGCCTGGGAGCGCGAGGAATCCCCACCCTCCACGGCCTCCTGTGAGGGTGGGGAATCCTCACCCCTGCACGGCCTCCTGCAAGCATCGAGAATCCTTACCCCTGCACGGCCTCCTGCGAGCACGGGGAATCCTCACCCTCCATGGCCTCCTGGGAGGGTGGGGAATCCTCACCCCTGCACGGCCTCCTGCAAGCATGGGCAATCCTCACCCCTGCACGGCCTCCTGCAAGCATGGGGAATCCTCACCCCTGCACGGCCTCCTGCAAGCATGGGGAATCCTCACCCCTGCACGGCCTCCTGCAAGCATCGAGAATCCTTACCCCTGCACGGCCTCCTGCAAGCACGGGGAATCCTCACCCTCCATGGCCTCCTGTGAGGGTGGGGAATCCTCACCCCTGCACGGCCTCCTGCAAGCCTGGGGAATCCTCACCCCTGCACGGCCTCCTGCAAGCATGGGGAATCCTCACCCCTGCATGGCCTCCTGTGAGGGTGGGGAATCCTCACCCCTGCACGGCCTCCTGCAAGCATGGGGAATCCTCACCCCTGCACGGCCTCCTGCAAGCATGGGCAATCCTCACCCCTGCATGGCCTCCTGCAAGCATGGGCAATCCTCACCCCTGCACGGCCTTCTGCAAGCATGGGCAATCCTCACCCCTGCACGGCCTCCTGTGAGGGTGGGGAATCCTCACCCCTGCACGGCCTCCTGTGAGGGTGGGGAATCCTCACCCCTGCACGGCCTCCTGTGAGGGTGGGGAATCCTCACCCTCCACGGCCTCCTGTGAGCCTAAGGAATCCTCACCCCTGCAGGCCTCCTGTGAGCAGGGGGAATCCTCACCCCTGCACGGCCTCCGTTCCAAGGATGAGGGAGCCAGGCTCGGCGATGAGGTGCAGCCGGCAGGTGGTGGAGGGTGCACAGGGTCAGGGCGGAGCCTGCAGTTGGCACTCGCACATGGGCCTGACCTCACCCTGCCCTGGCCAGCTGGGGGTCCCGGCTCTTCCCCGAGAATTAGGCCTTGGGGGGAGTGAGAGCTGCCCAGGTGCATCCTGGGAGCCTCATACAGGTGATCTGGGTTGAGGGGACACTGGGGAGGGGCTGGTTTCCATCCAAGTGGACAGCCCCCACCCCATACACTCTCCTTCTAAGAGCCAGGGCGCAGCTGGCCACTGGCCACGTCATCGGTGCCTCACCCGGGCCCCTGGCTGATGCTGACTTCGGGTCACAGGCCAAGGTCTTCGCTGGTCGCCACCCCGCCTCCCTGCCCCCTTCCCGGGACGGGATTCCTCCTTGGGCTTCCTTCATGGCTGTGCTCACCCACTGGCCCTGTGCGCCTCCTCCCTGCCTCCTGCACCCCACCCCCGCCTTGGTCCTTTCCCTGTCCATCCACGCCGTTCCCGGGTCAGCGTCACCCCTGACCTGCGCCCTGTGCCTGAGCTGCTCCCGGAGCTGGAGTGGGGATTCGGTGACTAGAGTTTCCTCGCTCATGGCGTGGGGGGGCCGGCATGGTGGGGGCTGGCGTGAGGGGGCCGCGTGGGGGGGCCGGCATGGTGGGGGCCGGCATAGTGGGGGCCGGCGTGGGAGAGCCGGCGTGGGGGGGCAGTATCTCATCCCCCAGGGCTGCGGACAGACCTGGTCCCATCCTTGCACCCCTTGCAATGGGGGGGGGCCCTCTGGGAGGGCCGAGGGTGGGTGGGGCTCCCACGGCTCTGTCAGTCATAGGACAGCAGGGACTCAGCCCTCTCCGCACACCCCGCAAGGCCGCGGGGAGGAGGCGCCCTCGCCGGCACCTGCTGCCCCCGGCTCCCTGCTCTTGCACGTAGCCTCCACACTGCGGGAAACGCACTTCTGTGGTTGAAGCGCCAGGCTGCCGCATTTGCTAGACGGCCCGAGCTGGCCAAGACAATCACCTGGATTTTAGAGAGGAGCCGCGCTGGGGCTTCCCGTTTCATACACCTGAACCCGCTCCATGCCCCGTCTCCTCGCTGCTCAGGGTGTCCCAGTGTACAGACCCGCCAACCGCTGCCCTGTGCTTGACACGTAGGCTGCCCGCGCTCCCTCCACTTCTGTGACCGGTGCAGCTCGTCACACGTCTCGGTTCACGGGTGGGATTACCCCTGGGGCGAAGGAGAGCCTGTGCCACACACACACACACACACACACACACACACGCCAAGGGGACTCCGCACAGCGCTCTCTCAAACTCACTTCCCCGTCTGGAGTTGTGGCAAAGCAGGGCCAGCCTGCGACGCCAGCGTCTCACGTCGCCGCGCCAGTTGGAGCCCTGCTCTCCACCCAGCTCCTTGCTGTGGCCGGGGAAAGCAGCGAAGACGACCCCAGTGCTTGGGCCCTGCACCCACGTGGGAGACCCGGATGGGGTTCTGAGCTCCTGGCATCGTCCTGGCCTGGCCCCAGCTGTTGAGGCCATTTGTGGAGTGACCAATGGATGGACGATCACTCTCCTCCCCTCTGTCACCCTGCCTTCAAATAAATAAAAGTTAAAATTAAAATCTTTTAAAAAATTGCTTTCTAGGGGCCGGCACCGTGGCTCACTTGGTTAATCCTCTACCTGCGGTGCCGGCATCTCATATGGGTGCCAGGTTCTAGTCCCGGTTGCTCCTCTTCCAGGCCAGCTCTCTGCTGTGGCCCGGGAAGGCAGTGGAGGATGGCCCAAGTGCTTGGGCCCTGCACCTGCATGGGAGACCAGGAGAAGCACCTGGCTCCTGGCTTCGGATCAGCGCGGTGCTGGCCACAGCGGCCATTGGAGGGTGAACCAACGGAAGGAAGACCTTTCTCTCTGTCTCTCTTTCTCACTGTCTAACTCTGTCAAATAAATAAAAACAAAATTGCTTTCATCCCTGGCTGTGCCCCCAGTGAACCTGGACCAGCTAATCTAATAAATTGGGGGCATAGCAGGTAAAGCCACAGCCTACAGTGCCAGTATCCCATATGGGCACCGGTTCGAGTCCTGGCTGCTCCACTTCCGATCCAGCTCTCTGCTATGGCCTGGGAAAGCAGTAGAAGATGTCCCAAGTGCTTGGGCCCCTGCACCCACATGGGGGACCTAGAAGAAGCGCCTGGCTCCTGGCTTTGGACTGGCTCAGCTCTGGGCATTTTGGCACCTGGGGAGTGAACCAGAACATGGAAGACCTCTCTGCCTTTCCTTCTCTCTGTGTGTAACTCTTTCAAATAAATCAATAAATCTTAAAAAAACAAAAATCTAATAATTTGTTTCTTTTCTGATAGTTTTGCATTCTTTAAGATGTACTTATTATTTATTTTATTTTAGATTTTTATATATTTATTTGAGTGGCAGAGTTACAGAGAGAGTGAGAGACAGAGAGAAAGGTCTTCCATGGCTGGTTCACTCCCCAGATGGCCGCAACAGCCAGACTGGTCCAAATCGAAGCCAGCAGCCAGGAGCTTCTTCCGAGTCTCCCACACAGGTGCAGGGGCCCAAGGACTTGGGCCATCTTCTACTGCTTTCCCAGGCCATGGCAGAGAGCTGGATCGGAAGTGGAGTAGCCGGGACTCGAACCCGTGCCCACGTGGGATGCGGACACTGCAGGCGGCGGCTTCACCCTCTGTGCCGCGGCACCGGCCCCACGGTTCATCCCCGGAGAGGAGACCCAAGCCCGGCTGGACCGCGTTAGCAGGACAGGGGACTGCGGACTCCCCGGACCCGCGCGGGGCCGGGCGCGCACCCACGGTGGGGGGGTCCGTCCGCAGCGTGGCCGTCCCCGCCCTGACACCCGGTCCCGGCGCCCGCTGCCCTGCAGACCCCTCCCCACTGCGCCGGGGATCCTTCCGGCAAGAGTCTCAGGGTCGCCTCTCATTGGCCCGGCTTGGGTCACGTGCCCGTCCCGGAACCAATCAGTGCAGCCGCCGCGGGGGCGGCCCTGGGCCTGCACGGGGCGTGGGGAGAGGGAGGCGGCCCGGGCCCACGGGGCGGGGCGGGAACCGTGCACCCCCGCCCGGGCCGGCAGCCTCCCCGCCGGGTCTGCCTCTCGGGCTTCCCGCGGGTTTCCCCGTCTCCGCCGCGGGTCTAGACAGACCGCTCCGTGTGCGCAGGGAGGCGGCAGCCAGGGGGGCCCTTAGCGCTTGGGTCTGAGTGGGGGAACTGCGTCCAAAAATAAAGGGAAATATGATGGAAGCAACCAGCGCTCGGTTTGGCTGTGCGGAGATTCTAGAGAGAAGCGCAGATTCGCGAGCTCGTGTGCATGTACACACATATGCACATCTACGCATGGTTGCGTGTAGACGTGTGCAAGTGCAGCCTATAATGCCTGCACGTACACATGTGAGTATGTTCGCGTGTGCATGTTCATGTGTGTGAAAATGTTCACGTGTGCACACGCACTCTATGCGTGTGTGCATGTACACAGGTGTGAACATGTTCGTGTGTGTTCATGTGTGTGCACGCGTGTGCTGTGTTCTGTGCGCACATGTGCATGCATGCAACAAACTGCACGTGTACATGTGTGTGAATACGTCCATGTATGCACATCTACACACGTGTGTGGGTGTACACATGTGAGTGCGTGTGCACGGGAACTGCAGGCACATGTGTGTACATGTGTTCCCATGTGTGTTCCCATGTGTGTGTTTCAGCTTTGCCTCCCTCCCCCTCTGCAGCGCCCCCTGCCCCCACATCCCCTCCCCTCCCTGCCTCGCCGACAACCCTGAGAGCCCAGGGTAGAAATCACAATGTTCAACTTATTAAAAGGCTTTCATTGAGCTTGAAATAATTAAATTTTTCTTTAAAAGCATCTGACTGCATCGAGTGAGCACGTTTGAGAATGAAGTTTCTGAGCCCTGGAATTGGATTTGCAGTCGGCAAACACAGAGGGGCTGCCAAGCCCAAGGTCAGGGCCCTGGGTTGCCGTCATCCCAGCAGGGGTCAGAGCTGTCGGGCTAGGGGGGCGCTGGGGAGCCCTGGGGAACGCACAGTGTCGGCAGGGCCTGTCCACACCCCCAGCCCGTCAGTTCTGTCCACCTGGGTCCGACCCCTGCTGAAGCACCTGCGGCGGCCGCCTGCGCTCTCCTCCGGCCTCCGGAAGCTTCTCTGCCCCCCGTGGAGCAGGCAGCAGTGCCGGGGGTCAGCCAGCTCCAGGGACAGCCCCGCGTGTGAGCGATGGGGGGCACACACCCCAGCTCCCTCTCCTCGGTGCCTCCCCTGGGGCACGTGTCCCGAGTCTGGCCTGGTGCCACTGGCACCCGAAGTCAAACCCCACAGTCAAAGGTGTTGGTGCTCAGGGCGTGGGCACCTCTCAGTCCAAGCACGGTGTTGGAGGTGAGGGGGCTCTGGGTGGCTGGGATGCGCCCTCGGACGGGGTTCTCCCAACTGAAAACAGGGCCGGCCGTGCCCTCTGCGTCCGCGCTCACCCTCACTCCGTCCACCAGCCGGGCCTGCCTGGCCTTCACCTTGGATCTCCAGAACCGGCCGCCGACGGAAGCTTTTCCCTCGGTGAAGTTTGCCAGCCGGGAGCACCTCCGTTTCACAGCCCAGGTACCGAGCTCGTAGGGGAGCCGTGGGCTGTGCCCTGGGCTCACCATGCGGGCGGAGGCGGCTGTGGCTCCTCCCTCTCACACAGACGTGGAAGTGGAACCCAAGAGGCTCATGAACGGGAAACCCCACAGCTGCAAGGGGCCGGGTGGGCTGGGAAGCCCAGCAGGTTCAGCCCCGGAACCTGAGTGGAAACACTGGCGCACTGGCCCACCTGTGCCGGGGGAGGCCCAGGGCCTCACCTGTCCCTCTGCCCAGACCGTTGTCCTATCTCCAGTTGAGAGGCCCCCGCAGGGTGCAGCTGCAATTCTGGGGACGATGGCCTCAGCTCAGCCAATGGCAATGGCTTAAGTGTCATTGCTGGGACACACAGGCCCATCCCCCACAAGCCCCATCCCCCTACCAAGAGGCTGCCCCAGGTGCTCGGAGCCACACGTCCCGGAACTTCTCTGCTCAATGGCTGATGCTGCCCGTGCACCTGCCACGTGCCCGACGCGGACAGCAGCGTTCACGCCCACGCCTGCTCCTCAGCGCCTCCTCCCTGGTGCATCATTAACGCGCCCATTTTATAGAGGAGACCGAGCCCAGAGGGCTGGGTGACTGTGCAAGGTCACATCCGGTCAGGAAGCCGAGGGACAGCTTGACCACCAGGCCACCCAGCCTGCCTCCCAGGGACAGAAACCTGGAGGTGCCTGGAAGCCACTGGCCGAGGGAGTGAGGACAGCAAATGGCGTCAGCCCCGCCTGGCACGGGAGGAAGCGCAGGTGTCTTTGACCTTTGACCACAGTCAGAACGGAGGATGATTTATGGGCCGGCCAGGCCTTGCGTGCCACAGGTGGGAGAAGCAGAGTGGGCCAGTGGAAGCAGGGGCAGAGGGGGTGGCCGGAGCCTGGCAGGAGGACAGGAGCCACCCAGGGACCTGGGGCTGTACTAGCGCAGTGGCTGCGCCCGGTCAGGTGGCCCTGACTCCCCCTGCCTCGCGTAACCAGAGTCGAGCTTGGGGCGCTGGGGTGAGCGGGAGAAGCAGGGAGCCCAGGGAGGCGTCGCAGGGAGGGCAGGGCCAGTGAGGCGGGGAAGCAGCCACAAGGGGTCGGTCATGGGGGGCTCAAGGCTCTGGGCAGTGGGAGGAGCCGAGGCAGCATGTGGGCGGCTCCTGGAAGTGGGGGGGGGGCAGGGGCTGGGGGAGTGCAGGAGGAGGCAGTGGTACTGAGTGCCAGAGGAAGACACTGGGGGCTGGGTCAGCTGCACTGGGCCCCAGGCCGGGAACGGCCCTCGCTCAGGCTCGGGGACGGGTGGCCAGGACAAGGCTGCGTGGGAGGCTTGGGGAGGACTTGGAAGCCAGGCTGGGGGTCCGGCTTCGGGGCCTGGGGCCAGCTGCTACCCCACCCCCACTCCAGCGTCCCTGTGGTGGACCCACGGCCTCGGCCACTGCCGCTGGCCCGGGGGCTTCATTTGAAATGGGAATGCCCCAGCCACAGCCCAGAATGTCCAGGTGGGGTTGCAGGTGGGACCCCCGAGGCTGGGGGGCTGGGAGAGGATGGAGCCCCCGGGTGTCCCCGCCCTCTCCTCTCGCCCATCTGCCTGCCTCCTGGAGCCTGCAGGGCAGTCCAGGGCCACGCAGGGAGCAGGAGCTGTGTGGGAGAACGCCTGGGGACCTAACCCGCGTCTGGGGTGACTCCTGCAGCTGTCCCGCAGGGGGAGCTCCGCCGGCCCCCACGCAGGCAGCGGCTCTCATCACCGTCGGGTCACTGCTGAGGGTTTAGGCCGCGAGGGCAGGGCTGGGGGTGTGCTGAATGGGGCTCTCGTTCAGGGAACGCACGAACCTGCTGCAGCCAAGAGCCCAGGCACAGGGCTCCCACCTGCCCGGGGCCCAGCCTCTGTCGCACAGGGGAGCCATCCAGGCTGCCCTTGGAGGCCATCCCAGTTCAGCTCCTTCCCTGTCCCGTGAGCTTAGCCCCAGCCAAGGAGACGGAGGGCAGCCGGCTCCCTGCCCCTGCAGGCTGAGGGGTGCACCTGCAGCGGGGAGGAGGAATTTGCTCCTTGGGTTGGGAACGGTTCCCAAGCCCCACGGCCGGCTCACAGCACGTTCTGTCTCCTCATCCCAGCTCTTCTCGTCGGCCCGGGGGTGAGCCCCACGGGGCCCTGTGCCTGGGGTCTTCGCAGACAGCCCGGATTTGAGGCTTGGAGCAGGAAGGAGTTGAGCGAGTAACTCAGGAGCACTCTGGCCTCGGCCGGCAGCAGCCCGGCTCATCCCGGGTTAAACTAGAACTAATTAGGTCCCACAGGTGCCAGTTTCCGAAATGGCTCCATCCAGCGCTCGGCGTCACACTCAGGCCTGTGTCCCTCCATCTCTGGGCGAGGCCCTCTCCACGTCGTTCCTGCCACCCACAGATTACGGCTTGTCAGCTTTGCGCCCCAGCAGGAAGAAACATCCCAGAAGACTGTCCCAGGGAAGATCCTGATTGGTTGTGCATGCCAGACCTTGAGCCAATCAGGGAGATGGAGTGCTGTGATTGGTCACTGTGGCTCACATGTGGTCCCCCTGGAAGGGGGCGGTGAGGTCATGCTGGTGAGAGGCGGCCCCAGGAAAGAACGGTTCTGTGGCGGGGGGGGGGGGGGCGCTGCTGCCCTCACAAGGCCGGGGTCCTTCCCGGGAGGGGTGGGGGTGTTTCTCCCTATAATTTCCTAAAACACGGGACCTTCTTTAGGGAAGAAAACCCTTCATTTGAGGATGATGGTGTGGTTGAAGCTCTCAGAGGATGCGTGTGTCTCGTGTATGTCCCCGGGGAGTGTGTGTCATACTCCCATCCCCGTCCCAGGCCCCGGCCGGATGCACAGGAGGGACAGTGGCCGTCCGCAGGGAGGGTGGACTCCTCTCTGGCCACAGGGGCCCGGCTGTGTGGCACCGAAGTTCCTGTGCTGGGGTGGGGGCAGGGCAGTGCACAGGTGGCTGGGGGGGGGCATCACGAGCAGCCTGTCAATCACAGACAGCGCTGCTCAGCGCGGCTTACTTTGCACACGGCGTTACAGTCGGGCCAAAAGCAAACCAACACAGCCACGGAGCTGGAGGCGGCGGCGGGGGGGGGGGGGGTGAGTCCTTGAGCACACAGCATCAGCGCCCTCCAAGGGGGGGAGACGCCAGGGCTCGCTCAGCGAGGGAAGAGGAGGAGGAGGATGGGCGCCTTGGTGCCCGGGAATGAACCTTGGGCCGCGGCTGAGCGGCCACATGGGCGCCTGCCTGCCGCACCCCAGCGCCTGGGGCCAAGGCCCACCTCCCTTCCCATCCTGCTTCCTACTCGTGGGCCCGGGAGAGGGTGGGTGACGGCTCAAGCGCTTGGGTCCCTGCCACCAACACGGGAGGCCCGGATGGAGACCCTGGCTTCCGGCCGCACGCTGGGCTGGCCCCAGCTGTTGTGGGCATCTGGGGAGGGGACCAGAGTCAACCTCCCTCCGTCTCCACTCTCCGCCTTCCGGCTAAATAAGTAAACATAATAAAATGAAAGCTAAAACATTTAAAAAGCAATGCGTAGGAGGATTAGAAGAAAAAGCAATCCAGGCCCTGAAGATCTGGTGCGCGGGGGTGGGGAGCGCCCGGCCCGAGGACCAGGCTGGCCCGGCAGGATCAGAAGTCACTGATTCGCTAGCAGGCTGATTCTTGAGCCGATCCTCTTGTGCAGCCGGCGGATGGGTTACCGGGATCCTCAGGGCTCTCGGTGGGGAAAGGAACCCCAGACGAGACCGGCCCTGAATGCTCACCGGACAGGTCGTGTCCCCAGAGCAGAGCAGCAAGTATACCAAGCACAAACCATCAACCGCAAACCAGCCACCACCCCCGAGATGGACGGGCAGGGCTGCGCACCTGCTGGGCACGGTGGGGACACAGGCTCCACCCCAGCCCCCGCAGAGACCCTGCCAGGAGGCTCTGAACACTTAGGAGACTGAGAAGGGTGGCGCAGGAGAGAAGAGGCCCTTGGCATGGGACGCTGCAGCGCCGGGCTCTCCCCAGGGCCCCTCCCCCGGCCCTGCTGTCCCCTCCCCCGGCCGCGGACTGGCTCCAAGGCGTCAGCCCCGCGCTCAGCCGAAAGAGTGGGGATGGAGACTGCACAGCTATGTTCCGGAGTTTGTTTGCAGGAGTAGCTGGAACATCTCAGGTTTTTTCCAGCCTGATTTTCTGCCACCCAGCTGCTGAAACAGCGCGGCCTGCGACTGCTCTGAGCTCCGCTCTACCTGGAGACTGCGGCCTTGTGGTGACAAAGTGGCCGTCCCCTGGACGAGCCCCCACCTCCAAGCTCCTAACTCTGCGCTCGGGCCTCGATCCTCGTGAGCAAGGCTGGCGTGGGCGCACGTGCACGGCGGGGGGCGTTCCGCAGCCGGCCACGCTGCTGAGCCCCCTGGGACGGGAATTCTTCACCCGCAGGCGGCGGTGAGGCCGCTGGGCCCCGAGGGTGGCCGGAGCCTGGCCTGAGCTCCGACCCTCAGTGTACTCCCTCCGTACAATGGGGCAGAAATCAGGGCGGCACGTTCCCGGTGGCGCCCGGTAAGGGTCAGGGGAGATGGCCCAGGCACCCCCAGTCCTGTCCACGCCGCGCCCCAAGACTGACCGCTGACCACAGTCGCTGGGCGGCGGCCTGGGCAGGGCTATCGAGACGGGCGACCCCAGGAGCCCAGGCTGGGCCCCCCGAGGGACCCGAGCCACAGCTGTGATCCCAGCCCCGCTGCTAGGGTCCGGGAGGCCTCGGGCGGAGCCTGCGCGGCCCCGTGGCCGGTCGGCGGCTGCAGGCGACCTGCACTGCCCGGTGCGCCCGCTCCCGCACAGCCTGGAGACGAGCGCCACCTGCTGGCCGCCGGCCGCCAAGACTCCGCTCGCAGATCTGGGGTCGGGGCTCAGGGCGGGCGGGCCTGGGACCCTTCCGTTCCTTCCCAGTGTGGCTCTGGGGGCTGCACAGGCAGGAAACCCGTGCACAGAGCTCGGGCTAAGCTCTTGCACTGCCCCGCCGCGGGATCGCTGCCCGCTGCTGCTAAGAGCCCCGGGCCTCAGCTGCGAGCTGACCTGCCCCTGTCTTCAGCCCCTCCCTCACCGGACCCCACCAGCCCTGCGGAGCTCCGTGTCACGTGCAGAAAAGGGGAGCACGGACAGGTCCGAGCTGCGTGCCCGAGAGACGCCGCCAGCCACTCGCCTGCTGGGCTGCACCCTGGGACACACTTGGACAAAGACATCCGCTGCCCACTGCCCACGCGGCACGGCCGTGCCAGGAGCCACCACACCCACCGCCTGGTCCCCGCCGTTCTCTGTGTCTTCCTGGTGTAGGATGGGCTCACCTGCCCAGGCTGGCTGGCTGGGAGAGGTTGGGGCGTGGTGAGGCGGCTGCTCCGGGGCTGCGGATGCCCCCCCCCCCAGCTGGCTGCACCTGACACCCCCATCTTGCCCCTCCTGGGCCCATCCCCCACCCCGACTTCCAGCCAGGCCTCTCTCTGCTCCGTTAGGGGAGACGCCATGGGCTCGTCACCCCTAGGTGGCCCCAGGCCAGCCTGGTGGGCAGCAGCTTCGCCCTCTGGGCAGTGACAGCCCCTCAGCCACACTGCCGTGGGCAGCCCCATGGCTCAGCAGCCAGGCTTGGCTGCCCGGTGCTCAGCCACTTCCTAGAAGTGTGGCTCAACCTCCCCAGCCCCCACTTTCCCATGGGGGCTTCGGAGATGGCCAGGGCGGGGCCTGGTGTGCAGTGGACTCGCTGGACGTTGGTGGGTGTGGTGGCTCCTGGCACAGCCGTGGCCGCGTGGGCAGCAGGTGGCTGATGTCTGGCGTTGGCTCCCTCGGCCCCTCCACAGCCCCCTGCAGACATGTGCAGACCCCTTCCTCCTGCAGGGGGCACCAGGCCTGGGTGTGCAGCGTGCTGTGGCCCCCATGCTGGGCCGGGCCCTGAATGACCACAGAGGCTGATCCTGCCCGGGCTGACCACATGCCCACCCTGCGCCGAGTGCTCTGCGGGGGTCACCGGTTGAGCTCCCACGGCAACCCCGAGAGGGTGGATTTCCCCAGTCTCAGACGAGGGAGCGAGGGCAGGCTCCCCACTGCCCGGGGCACGCTGCTGCCCGCCCTGCGCAGCCGGGACCCTCCCTCACTGAGAGGAGCCTGCGGCAATGCCCCCAGACCCGGGAGGGCTCGGGCTCCAAAGTGGCTTTGTCCCTGTGGCCTTCCGTCACGGTGCCGGCTCAGTCTTCCCAAGGGAGCAAAAACCAGACCAAACCAAGCACACGACTCGGAAGATTCACTTTGCTCCCCAACTCCCCTCCGGGGTGCGGTGGCCGAGCCCCTCCCGGCCCCCCAAGAGCATCCACCTCTGTCCCGTTGCCACCACCAGCCAGCGGCGCGTGGAGCCCCCAGCAGATGGAGACTCAGGTGTGGTGTGTGTGTGTGTGTGTGTGTGGTGTGTGTGTGTGATTGACTTTTTTTAAAATTTTATTTATTTATTTATTTTGACAGGCAGAGTGGATAGTGAGAGAGAGAGACAGAGAGAAAGGTCTTCCTTTTTGCCGTTGGTTCACCCTCCAATGGCCGCTGCGGCCGGCGCATCGCGCTGATCCGAAGGCAGGAGCCAGGTGCTTCTCCTGGTCTCCCATGCAGGTGCAGGGCCCAAGGACTTGGGCCATCCTCCACTGCCTTCCCGGGCCACAGCAGAGAGCTGGCCTGGAAGAGGGGCAACCGGGATAGAATCCGGCGCCCCAACCGGGACTAGAACCCGGTGTGCCGGCGCCGCAACGCGGAGGATTAGCCTGTTGAGCCACGGCGCCGGCCCGTGATTGACTTTTCCAGTGAGAAAGTATCTGGATACCTGGAGAAAAGTCTAGAAACGGCTCAGTGAGCACAGAGGAAAGGCTTGCTCTGGGTGTGAGACCCCAGGCCCCCAGGATGCGCCAGGCACCCCCTGGGTTTTCCGCCTTCTCTCAAGGGGCCTGCATTAACTGGGCGGCCACAGACATCCACCAGGGTGGCGGAGAGCTGTGGAGCCTAGACCTGTGGACAGACCTGGGCCCAGGTGGCTGCGGCCAGGCTCTGACCACCAGGTGGCGCCCCCGATCTGTTTTTGGAAACTGAGCAGGGCTCTCAAGCAGAAGAGCAAGGGGTCCGGCTCAGCTCAGCCGAGACCCCTGGGCGGGGGGCTGGTTGCTGAGGTTCCGCACTTCCCGGAAGCCCCAGCCCCCAAGTTCGGCAGCTCCACTGCACGTGTGCCCCCTCCGCCCAGGAGTGCGGCCTCACCGAGACCTGCAGCATCCTGCCTCCAGCTCTCTGAGACTCTGTTCCCTGCCCTAGCCCCCTCCCACCGGCTGGGGCGGGGGCTGCACCCGCTGCCCTGAAGCTCCTGGGTCTCTCACCGCCATTCTGTCAGCTTTTTCTCTCCTGTCTCTCCCTCTGTCTGCGTCTCTGCCTTCCCTGGCCGTTCCCTCCTGAGGATGAAGTGGCACTGTCCAAGGGGCTGGTCCCAGGCCCTGCCCTGCACTGTCCCATGAGCGGGGTCCCAGGCCCTGCCTGCACTGTCCCGTGGGCGGGGTCCCAGGCCCTGCCTGCCCTGTCCCGTGGGCGGGGTCCCAGGCCCTGCCTGCACTGTCCAGGGGGCTGGTCCCAAGCCCTGCCCTGCACTGTCCCATGGGCGGGGTCCCAGGCCCTGCCCTGCCCTGTCCCGTGGGTGGGGTCCCAGGCCCTGCCTGCCCTGTCCCATGGGCGGGGTCCCAGGCCCTGCCTGCACTGTCCCGTGGGCGGGGTCCCAGGCCCTGCCTGCACTGTCCAGGGGGCTGGTCCCAAGCCCTGCCCTGCACTGTCCCATGGGCGGGGTCCCAGGCCCTGCCCTGCCCTGTCCCGTGGGTGGGGTCCCAGGCCCTGCCTGCCCTGTCCCATGGGCGGGGTCCCAGGCCCTGCCTGCACTGTCCAGGGGGCTGGTCCCAAGCCCTGCCCTGCACTGTCCCATGGGCGGGGTCCCAGGCCCTGCCCTGCCCTGTCCCGTGGGTGGGGTCCCAGGCCCTGCCCTGTCCAGGGGTTGGGGTCCCAGGCTCCCCTGCACATTTCAGCCCAGCAGGTCCGGGTGGGGCCCGTGCACCTGCATTTCACATAAATCGCTCAGACTCCGCCGCCCGAATCCTCCACGGGTAACCTGCTGCTCGGGGCTCACCTGGGCCACTGCCCCATCCTCATGCCTTGTTCTTTCCTTTTTTAAAGGTTTGTTTATTTATTAGAGAGAGAGAGAGAGAGAACACGAGAGATCCACCTGCTGGTTCACTCCCCAGATGGCTACAGTGGCCAGAGCTGGGCCTATCCAAGCCCAGGAGCCAGGAGCTTCACCGGGGTCTCCCACGTAGGTGGCAGGGGCCCCGGCAATTGGGCCATCAACCGCAGGCCATCAGCAGGGAGCTGGATCAGAAGTGGAGCAGCCGGGACTCACACTGGCGCCCGAATGGGCTGCTGGCGCCACAGGTGGCAGCTTTACTTCCTGTACCACAGGGCCGGCCCCAGGTCTCCGTCTCTTTCAGCCTCCCTCCTCACCCCTGCCTCCCTCCTCACCCCTGCCTCCCCAGCCTCTCCTGAGCCTTCCTGCCCCAGGACCTTGGCAGGTGCTCCATCTGCCTTGTTTTCTCCATCTCTTCTGGCTCACCTCTGGGGCCTCAGCTCGCACGTCCCCTCCTCGGGGGGGGGGGGGGGCCGCCATTGCCCCAGGCACTGTCCTGCCCACCTCCTGCGTGTCCTGGGGAGCAGGTGGAGGGAGCCAGCGGTCGTCACGGTAGCTCCTCGCCTGTCTCCCCACCGTCTCTCCCCAGCCACACCCTGCATGCCACCTGGGCAAGGAGCTTGCCTGCCGACTGCGCCATGCCAACAGCACCTGGCCCACGGCTGGGGCCTCCGTGCACAGCTCTTGAAGGGAGGAGGGGAGGGAGACGAAGGATCCTGTGCAGGTGGCTTGGACGCCGGCGGGGGCCAGGAACCTGAGCAGCCTTGGCCCCCACCACGCTCTCCCCACTCTTGTCTTTCATTTGCTCCCCGTCTGCTCCAGGCCAGGACGCCCCCCCAGCCTCCTGCCCGGGCCCAGCAGCACCCTCACCTTGGTGGCCTCTGACCGTCAGGGCCAGCCACGGTGCTGCCCCCACCCTGGAGCCATCCCAAGCTGCTCTCTCGGGCTGTCAGGGCTGCCTGGGGCTTGAGCCTCGGTTCTCGGCTGATCTCACATGGGCCCCTGTGGCCCTGGAACGAGGGCAGCGGTGTGGCCCAGGCCCGGGGGGCGGGCACCTCTCCAGCATCGCTGACCGCCCTGCCTTGGACTTGTTCCCCAAACACCCCCGTGGCAGTGTCCGCGGGCGGCCATCGTGCTGGACCTGGGCTGCTCCCGTGGCCTGGAAACTTCACCCCGGGAATGATTGACAGAGCGGATCAGGCCGGACCCCTCGCTGGCCGAGCTCTCCTAGGCCCTGGCTTTGCAGCCTCCCCTGGGCCCCGCTCTCGCCTGCTGCTCAGGCCCTGGGGCCGCGTGCGCTGCGTAGGAGGGAGGTGAGGGGAAAGGGTCCAGGTGAAGCGGCCCCGGCTGCCAGGCCAGCAAGGCCCCCAAGGGTGCTCGGCCCCAAGGCCGGGGTTGGTGTTTTTTTCTCAAGCCTGGGGGCCTTCCTGGGGCGGAGGCCACAGGGGGCAGCTCCCCCCTCCCCCCGCCATTCCCTCCCCCACTGCAGCCCTCTGCCCCGGGGCGGCCACTGTTGCCTGGGGGTTAGCAGGCAGCCCACGTGCGGGGGGGGGGGGCCTGCCCTGTACCACGCTGGACACACTGGGCCCCCTTTCCTGCTCCCCACACGGCAGGCAGGCAGGCGACCCAAGGCTGGGCAGATGGGAGCCACACAGCTGGGCTCGGACCAGCGGCGCTGACGATTCTCTGCCTGGGAGCCGGGCTCGGAGCAGGCAGGCGGCTGCCCCGTCCCACACCTGGGAGCTGCATCGTGGCCACGGGCGCGCTCCCGGCAGCCTCCCCCACCCCTCCCAGCCTGAGGCCTCTCCCGTGGCCCCCGGCAGAAAGGGGGCAGCCTTGGAGAGCCTGGGGGGGGGGGGCTGCCTTCCTGCCCAGGAGGAAGCAGCGGGCACAGCTGTGTGGCTGCTGGGCTCTCACACTTCTGGTGCTTGAGACCTGAATTCAGATCCTGCCGCCTCCGTGGGCTCAGGCGGGGTGCGGTCTCCCTGAGCCCTGTGTCCCCACCTGCACGGTGAGGGCACGGCAGCCCCTCCCTAGCGGGGCGTGCATGTGGGGCCGGCCCCCCAGTTTGTCCTCCTGGCTATGCTCAGGGTCTGGGTTACACCCAGGGTTCCACGCCCAGGGAGCCCCGGGGCAGGGCTCAGAGGCTGCATCATGGAGCCTGGCTCAGCCCTTTATCACCTCTTGCCTCAGTTTCCACGTCTGTAAAAGAACCTGAACAAGGGCGACCGCTGGCAAAGCCCCCCCCAGGCACCGGGGCCCTGCTACCCCCTCACATCCTGTCTCCAAAAATGTTGTTTTTTTTCATATTTATTTTTTATTTTATTTTTTATTTATTTGACAGGTGGAGTTATAGACAGTGAGAGAGAGACAGAGAAAAAGGTCTTCCCTCTGCTGGTTCACCCCCCAAATCGCCGCCACGGCCGGAGCTATGCCAATCCGAAGCCAGGAGCCGGGTACTTCCTCCTGGTCTCCCATGGGGTGCAGGGCCCAAGCACTTGGGCCATCCTCCACTGCCTTCCCGGGCCACAGCAGAGAGCTGGCCTGGAAGAGGAGCAACCAGGACTGGAACCCGGCACCCATATGGGATGCCGGCGCCACAGGCAGAGGATTAACCAAGTGAGCCACAGTGCCGGCCCCAAGATTTATTTGTTTTATTTGAATGTCAGAGTTACAGAGAGAGAGAAAGAGAGAGGGAGAGAGAGAATCTTCCATCTACTGGTTCACTGTCCAAAGAGCCACAACAGCCAAGGCTGGGCCAGGCCAAAGCCAGGAGCCAGGAGCTTCTTCCAGGCCTCCCACATGGGCACAGGGTCCCAAGCACTTGGACCATCTTCCTTTGCTTTTCCCAGGGCATTAGCAAGGAGCTGGATTGGAAGTAAAGCAGCCGGGACTTGAACCAGTGCCCACAAGGGATGCTGGCATCACAGGCCAAGGCTGAACCCACTGTGCCACAATGCCAGGCCCTCATTTACTCTCTCTCTCTTTTTAAAAGATTTATTTATTTATTTATTTGAAAGCAGAGTTACACAGAGGCAGAGAGAGAGAGAGAGAGAGAGAGAGAGAGAGAGAGAAGTCGTCCATCTGCTGGTTCACTCCGAAGCTGGTAACCAGGAGCTTCTTCCACATCTCTCACAAGGGTGCAGGGGCCTAAACACTTGGGCCGTCTTCCACTGCTTTCCCAGGCCATAGCAGAGAGCTGGATCAGAAGTGGAGCAGCCAGGACTTGAACCTGCGCCCATATGGGACGCCAGCGCTGCAGGCAGTGGCTTTACCTGCTATGCCACAGCGCCAGCCCCACCCCTGATTTGCTCTTGCCAGCACCCCACAGTCTGGCTGCAGGCATGGGAAGGCTGGCCCGGGCCTCCTGGGCTGCCGGGGTCCATTCAGGGTTGGGACTTGCAAGGGGCCCCGGACACCCGGACATGCGGCTCTGAGTGGGGTGCTTGTCCCTGCCCTGAAGCAGTGAGGACCACGCTTGGCTGAGTTCCCCAGGCCTCCCCGGGACAAAGCGGGGTCTGCAGGGCCCCTCAGAGCCTGTCCTGTCACGGGGGGCCTCTGGGACATGGACCCAGGCCCGCGGGGACTCGGGAGGACCAATTGCCGCGGTCAGGCAGAGCTGTTCCACCGTGGGTGGGGCAGAGGAAGGGAGTGCCCCACCCAGGAGGGAATCAAGCCGGGGTGGGCGTCTCGTGCGCGGCCCTGGGCCGGGGGTCCAGTGGGGCAGCTCCCCGAGGCGGCAGGCTGGCAGCGCGCTCACTGACCACTGGCTCTGTGGGTGGAGCCCTCACGCAGCGCCTGGTTCACAGCAGCCGGTGTGTGGGGGAGGTTCTTTGAAAGGTCCCTCCGGCCCTCAAGTGTAGGATCTGTGGCTTTGTGCGTGCTCACAAGTGCACGGCGTGGAGAAGGGACTCCCAGGAGAGACAGGGCCAGGGACTTGGGCTTCAGTTAGACTCTGGCAAGCACTGAGTCAACATCGCCGTGCAGCCCAGCTGCTCCGCCAGCAAACAGGCCCCGGGCCGGGAGAGGAGGCGAGGCCGACGCCGGCAGAGTCCCTCCAAGGGCCAGGCCTCGGGTTGCAGGAAACCCCAGAATAAGCGACCAGCGCTGGAGATGAGCTTGGTCCAGGCAGACGTCCCTGAGACGCCACCTGAGCAGGTGCCGCCGAGCCCCGGGGCTTCGGTTTGGCTGCGCGATCTGGCCCGGATCAGAAGCCGAATCCTGCCAGCTGCCCTCTCCACTCTCGTCCTGGTTCCAGGAGCCCCGCTTGGGGACTCCCCGGGGGGGGGGGGGGGGGAGTCTGCCTGGGGCCCTCTGTCCTCTCTCTGTCTCAGATTCTGTCCCCAGATGGAGGCCAGCAGGATTCTTAGGGCTGAACCCCCAGCAGGAGACATGCCACTCTTCCTTCCAGAAAACTCCGCAGTGTGACGGGTCACTCCCTCTCGCTGGAGACGCACCCGACTGCCCTGACGCACACCGAGATCCACCTGGTGCGCGTGCAGCTGTGCCCAGGGAGTCCTGCTCAGGGGTGGGCTGGCGCGCACTGGGCAGGAAACCCCGGGCCAGGACCCCGTTCAGCCTCCGTCTGAGCTGGGCAGGTCCCCTCCCCTCTCTGGGCCTCCACATCCCAGGGGTTGGCCCCTGAGCCACGCCCCCCGGCGTGTGTGTTCTGCAGCCGCGGTGTGTGCACGTGTGAGCCTGACGTGGCACTCACTTCATGGAGGGGGAGGGCAGAGTGAATAAAATCAAAGCTCCCCCCCCCCCCGGAGGCAGGACTCGGTTTTCGGCCCCCAGCTCTCAGTCCCGGGGAATCGCACTCCCTGCTCCGGAAACTCTGCCGCCCTGCCCGGCCGCTCCCCAGACCTCTGCCGTGGAGCTGCGCGGGTCACCTGGCCAGCTGAAGACCACAGGTGGCCGCTCCCCTCCAGGCCATCGTCTCTGTGATGCCGTCTCTGCCGTTCTCATTCGTTCCACCTCCCACCAGGCCACCCGTGCAGGTGCACCCTCCTGTCACCTTGGAGGTGCTTTCCCGGGCATCTGAACACGGCCCACTGCCCACACGCCAGTCCCAGGTGCGGGGCAGCTCTGGCCTCCCGCGTGGACACGCACAGGGAGCCCTCTGGTGGCGGCCTTGGGTGGCGGCTCTTGTCTGAGCGCTCTGAGACACAGCTGTGGTTAGGGTATCACAGGGGTGGGGGGAGCCCCTGCTGACCCCTCCCCTGGGGGCACTGCAGCCTCTGCCCCTTCCCACGCCCCCAGGCTGGGCTGTGGGCCTGTGCACCCACCCCCACCCCAGCAGCATCGGGCCCTGCCTCTCCGCCGCCTCCCAAGGTTGCTCAGCCAGGGGGCAGGTCCTTGGTTCCGGAAGACGCAGGGTTGGCGGTGAGGCCCTGTGAGAGGTGGCTCCGTGCCCAGCCAGCTCCACCCAGGGCCCTCCAGCCTGGGCTCACCGGGGTGGGCTCACCTGGGAGCTGTGGTTGGTCTCCGGCCCCTTGCTCGGATGTCCTGTCCAACCCCAGGACTGCGGGCTCAGCCCTGCGGTGTGACCGAATCTGACGCCGCTGCCCCCGGCTCTCCCAAGGCCTCTGTGGCCTCCACTCCACGGGCCGTGCGGCAGCCAGCGGGCTCCTCTCAAGGCGGGCTGAGTGGCGTGGATGCGTCGCCCCTCGTCCCCTTGGCAGGAGAGGGAGGCGCCGCCTCGCCCTCCCTGAGGTGCCCAGGTGCTGCCCCCGTGAGGCCCACGAGCCTGCACCGACTCCATCCAAGATCAGAGCCAGGCGTCGGGCGCACGGCTTGGGGGCCAGGCTGCTTGTGGCGAGTTGGGCTCTGCCGGTCCTGTGCCCCTGGGCAGATGTCTCGGCGTCTCTGTGCCGTGATCCGGTTTTCTCCTCTGTGGATGGGAGCGAGGACATCGCCTCCTCTGCAGGGGACGTGAGACAGGGAGGGGAGGGCGGGGCTGACCGGGGCTGTCCCCAAGGCTCCATCCCCCAGGGGGAGCCCTGGAAACTGGAGAGAACTTCAGAGAGAACTTCGAGGTCAAGGCAGCTCAGCTGGAGGTGAGGGAGGAGGGATGAGGGAGGAGGGAGGAGGAGGTGAGGGAGGAGGAGGTGAGGGAGGAGGGAGGGAGGAGGAGGTGAGGGAGGAGGAGGTGAGGGAGGAGGAGGGAGGAGGAGGAGGGTGAGGGATGAGGTGAGAGAGGAGGAGGTGAGGGAGGAGGGGTGAGGGAGGAGGAGGTAAGAGAGGAAGAGGGAGGGAGGAGGAGGTGTGGGAGGAGGAGGTAAGGCAGCAGGGGTGAGGGAGGAGGAGGTGAGGGAGGAGGGTGAGGGAAGAGGTGAGGGAGAAGGGGGTGAGGGAGGAGGAGGTGAGGGAGGAGGAAGTGAGGGAGGAGGAGTGAGGGAGGAGGAGGTGAGGGAGGAGGAGGTGAGGGAGGAGGTGAGGGAGAAGGGGGTGAGGGAGGAGGGAGGGAGGAGGAGGTGAGGGAGGAGGGAGGGAGGAGGAGGTGAGGGAGGAGGGGTGAGGGATCAGAGGTGAGGGAGGAGGAGGGAGGGAGGAGGAGGTGAGGGAGCAGAGGTGAGGGAGGAGGAGGGAGGGAGGAGGTGAGGGAGGAGGAGGTGAGGGAGCAGAGGTGAGGGAGGAGGAGGGAGGGAGGAGGTGAGGGAGGAGGAGGTGAGGGAGCAGAGGTGAGGGAGGAGGAGGTGAGGAGAGAGGAGGTGAGGGAGGAGGTGAGGGAGGAGGAGGTGAGGGAGGAGGTGAGGGAGGAGGGGTCTGTTCAGCCGCTGAAGGCTGCTGGGAAGCCGGGCGTGACCCCCTGCCCCCTGCAGGTGTGCGGGAAGAGGGGCTCCAGGGGCCCAGGGCGCCCCGACCCCGGGGAGTGGGGCTCCCAGATGCCCACGCCAGTCCCCACGGGCGGCCGCAGAGGGTGCCCGGTGAACGCCACCCGCGCCCCTGCCGCCCGCAAAGGGGCCAGGCGGAGCCAGTGTGGACCCAGCCCTTCTGGTTCCCGACAAGGCCCCCTGGCCTGGGCCCCGTGAGCCTCCGCACCGCCTGTCCCCTCTGCCCGCTGCCCTGTCCCCGGCCCCTCTTCCCCGGATCTGGACCCACCCTCACTCGGAGGACACTTCTGTCTGTCCGCCCACGGCCACCCGCTCGGTCATGTGACCCTGCCCCCACCCCGCACTCCATGGTCCCCGTGCCGTGTCCCCATTGGTCGGCTCGCGGCCGCCTCCCCTGGGGAGTCCTTAGCGTAGAAACCCAAACGCAGCGCGCCCAGCCTCTCAGCGGGGCCTAGAGTGGGCACTCGCGGGGAGGAATGGACGCCTGGGGCAAGAGGGCCCAGCCCGTGCCCCACCCGTGCTGTCACGCGGGGCCACAGACAATGCCCCGACTTGGGAGCTGGGCTGTGTAGACGGAAGCAGCCCCCTGGGACCCCTGGTCTGAAAACGGCTGAGACGGGGCTGGCATCGGCCCCTCCTCCACGCTGGCCACCCCCGGACGCCTCGGACAGTGATGAGGATTCGGTGTGGACTGGAACAGAGGCCGCGGATGCAGCAGAAGGCGCTTCACCTTGCGTCACGGAAGCAGGAAGCCCAGGGTGCACCAGGCGTCCCCCAAACGTCACCAAGGACCAGGTCCCTTCCGCTTCATCGCCGCTGCCTCCTCAATGGCGCAAGGTTGCTGCTGGTGCTCCCTGCATCATGTCCGCATCCCAGGCATCAGGCAGGAGAGAGGGGTAGGAGTGGCTTTCTCCTCCCTGTAGGAGACACCTCCTGGAAGCCTACCCACGCTCATACCGCTGGTCAGCGCTCGGTCACACATCCACGTGGCCGGGGGCGCTCTGTATTCCAGCAGCAGCTCTCAGTAGCCTGGCGAATGAGCCACTTGATGTTCTCCGATTCGTCTACAGTGTTCCAGGGCGCAGGGAGGGGGGGGCAAGGTCGGAACAGCCCCCTCGGAGGGGGAGCAGCCAGAGCCGAGTCCCACGCCCGCACACACACGCACACGCACACACTCACCCTCATGGCTGCGCCCTGGCCGGCCCATCGTTAGGGCAGCAGGCAGTGATGGGGAGAAAGTGCAGGGCGGAGAGTGCGGGTGGGGGTCAGGCGACCGTGCACCGACACCGAGGCTCGCTCGCCCCGCTGGCGCCTGGGGTGCACCCCCCGCGGCCACGGCCCCTCTGCGCCCGTTCCGCCAGAGCGGACATGGACCCCTCGCTCCCAAGAACGGGGCTCTGGGAGCCTGGTGGAGGAGGGCGCACCCAACATTGCTGCCCCCGGGGCTCGGGAGGGGCTGCTGGCCTGGGGTCCAGTGGGCGGAGCCCCGGGACCGCTCATCCAAGGGCCCCTCAGCCCAGAGGCGCCCGGCCCACGTGTCCGCCCTGCAGGGCCAAGGTCACTGCCCCCGCAGCCTCTCCCCCTGCCTGCCGCCGGCCCCGCAGGTGGGCGAGAGCAGCCAGACAACAAACACGCAATGGCGCAGGATTTTCACTGAGGTTTAAGGAGAACTAAACTTCTCTGGGCTTACAGTGCCAGGCACGGAGCAGCCGTCCACCCGCCCCCCGCACACAAAATCCATTCCCAGCTCAAAGTACAGCTATTATTTTACAGCATTGCTTAGAAATGGCTTGCAGTCTCTAATTTGCTAAATTGATGTGTCTATGGACTAAATAAATCTTCGGCTCGGAGCCCAAGTCCCCCCCACACTTATTAATCCTCAGGAAACAGAAACAGGACACAAAACGAGCGCGCGGAGCTGCAGACACGAATACATTATGCTGCTTGTCGGCCGCTCGGGGACTTGGCTCCGCAGCAGACGCGGCCCAATCACGGGGCCGCACGTCGGCTGTGACGCACCGTCTGCCACCAGACGTGCCTGGGGTGCTAAGGGTCTGCTCTGGGCTTTGAGAAGTTGAGAATGAGAAACTTTCCCCCCCTAGGGGGGAATCGGAGGGGGCTGCTTTGCGGGGAGCTGATCTGAGGGGCTGGGAAAGGCACCCGTGTTGTGACAGTGACCAGGGGTGCTGGCAGGACCCCCGAGAGGTGGCCCAGGGCTGGGGGCGGCCAGTGCTCCTGGCTCCGGAAGGGAAGACCGGGCCGCCGTGCGAACAGGGGCACAGCTCCTCCGGGCAATGCCTGCTCTGTGTCTTCCCACCTGGCGGCCTTGACCGCCGGACTGTTGCTGAGTCTGGGGCCTTGCACCTGCATGGGGGGGGGGGGGCGGGGAGGGGGAGACGCATCTCCTCGACTTCTGAAGGCTCCAATCCCCTGGAATGTGCGCTCCCCAGTGCCGGCGATGTCCAGGAAGCAGCAGGCCCCAGCATCGGGGAAGAGGCTCCATTTCTGAGCTGTGCACAGGGGAGGGAGAAGCTTCCGGAAGGGAAGCCGTCGGCAGCCTCCCCCTCCGCGCCCCTGGGAGGAGGTGAGGCCAAGGTGGAGACCGAATGGTGGAGTCTGTGCCCCTTCCCAGAGCCAAAGCCAGAGCACCCACGGTTTCCACGCCAGGAGACTGGAGCAGGTCTCCTTCCCGGCCCCGACTTTGCTGCTCCCCTCAGTTCCCCGGTCTGCAAGGTGAGGTTCGAGGTGAGACCACCATGGTCACTGTGAAAGACAGGCGCCTGCCAGCAAGTAGGATGGGAGGCAGGACCCAGCAGCATCAATAGCCGGTGCAAAGGCCCTGAGGTAGGGTCTGACTCCAGGCCAGGAGAGCAGGGCACAGCTTGGGGAGAGGGAACCACAGACCGAGGCGAGGGCAGAGAGGCGGCCAGCGCTGGGGCCAGGGGGAGGAGTGTGGATCGCGCCCCAACAGAACAGGGGGTAGGAGGGGGTAGGAGGCTGTGTCTCAGCCTCCAAAGCCTCATTTGGAAAGCAGACCCTGGGGACCCAGCCCCTGAACTCAACCCAAAGGATGGGAAGAGGGAAAGGCCGCCGCCCTCGGGGGCCGGACCTCCCGAGTCAGCCGGGGGTCCCAGGAGACAAGGTGGGGTGCGAGGGGACCCTCTGGGAACCCTGCCCCTGTGAAGTTGTCCACCTGCGCTCTGACCCAGCGGGTCCCCGCCAGTGTCCGCCCAGGACACAGCGCCCAGAAAGACCCACGTGGGAATTCACCAGCAGCCAAGACTGGAAGGAGCCCGGGTGCCAGGCAGAGGGGACGACCCCTGCCATGGTGGCGGGGGTGACCGAGGGTCACGCCAAGAACAGGACCCCACGGAGCACAAAGCCATGCGTCCATGTCTACCACGGGAGGTCACAGAGCCCGGGGGTAGCAGGATGGGGATCCAGAGGGGAACTTTCTAGGGTGCTGGTGGAACATTCCAGATCTTACCCACAGGTCCCCAGACTCCTCCCATGTTCTCTTTAAAATCCCTGCTCTGCCTGCGCGTTCGTGGTGCCTCAGTCGGCCACCCCGGGGCGGGGCCCCCCGCCTGCTCTCGGCCACCCCGGGGCGGGGTCTGGGGTCCCCCGCCTGCTCTCAGTCACCCCGGGACGGGGTCTGGGCCCCCCCCCGCCCGCTCTGGCCACCCCGGGTCTGGCCCCCCCCACCCGCTCTCGGTGGCCAGGTCTGGCCCCCCCCACCCGCTCTCGGTGGCCGGCTCTGGGGCCCCCCGCCCGCTCTCGGTGGCCGGGTCTGGGGCCCCGCCCGCTCTGGCCACCCCGGGGCTGGCCCCCCCACCCGCTCTCGGTGGCCAGGTCTGGGACCCCCGCCCGCTCTCGGTGGCCGGCTCTGGGGCCCCCCGCCCGCTCTCAGTGGCCAGGTCTGGGACCCCCGCCCGCTCTGGCCACCCGGGAGCTGCGGGCAGAAGCGGGATCCTGAGCCCGAGGGCGTCTGAGGCCGCCGCCCCGCCTTCCTGCGCCCCATCCATCGGTCTTGTTGTTGGGAGCGGGGACGGCTCCCAGGCGGAACCTTGAATATTCATCTCCTTGACAGCGTCCTGAGTCCGCCCACCACTCCCCGCGGCCGGCCATCCGTCTGCCCCGGGCTCGTGCTTCTGCGGGTAATCACGCATCCAGGAGGCGCCGGGCCCCACGCGCCCCCTCCCCTGCCCGCGTGCTGGAAGGGAGACCTCAGCAGGAGGCGGAGCGCTGGCGGCCTCGGACGACCCCACCCAATGGCGCCTCGGCCCCGCCCTCCCCAGCCCCGGGCCTCAGTTTCCCCAGCTGTAAGAGGGGACACGGCACTGCCTCCCCTGCTTCCCCGGGTGGGGCTGAGGGCGCCTGCGTGGACCCAGGGTGCTAGTGCCATTAGACCTGCAGGTGCTGGAGGGGAGGAGAGACGGGTGCTCACGGCCAGCTCCCCGGCTTCCCCAGGCTCAGACCCAGGAGATGGGAGAGGGGCTGCCCTAGGCCGGGAGGAGGCGCTGTGGCTCCTCCCCGGGATGGGACAGGGTCAGGACTAAGGCTCAGGGCTCGGCCAGCAGCCGCCGGGCGCTGCATCTGGCCTGCGTGTGAGCCCGGCCCCTGTGGTGAGCCCACGCGTGGAGCTCCCAGGCTGAGCCGCCGCAGGACACGGGGAGAGCTGGGGCGGCCGGCGGTTCAGAGGCGGGTGGTGGGGGTGGCGCCGCCGGGCTCCCACGCACTGCGGTCAAAGCCCGCTCTGCCCCCTCACGTCCCCGTGACCTTGTCCAGTGGCTCAGTGCCCTGGGCCCTGTAAGCAGGACCCCGGGGCCCTGGCTGCCTCAGACCGGGGGCTGGGGCTTCTCCTCCGGCACCCAGGAGCCCCCTGGGGGAGGGGGCGGGCCAGCGCCTTGAGTGTCCTCTGGGTCCTGGGCACCATGTTCAGCTCTGGGTGGGGGGGATCAGCTCCCTGGGGCTCCCCCCCACAGAAGCCCAGCACCCAATCCCAGGGGTGCTGGGAAGGGCGTGCCCAGGGAGCCCCTCCCCAGGTCCCCGCCTATCACCAGCCCCTCTGCCACGTGGCAGCTCCTCCCCTGGGAGCTGGCGGCCCTCGGCGTCCACCCGGATCTCAGTGGCAGCAGGTCGGCTGCCCTCGCCTCTCGGCTCCTTGGCCGCCTGCCGCGGGGACTCAGTCCAGCCGACTGCTCTGCAGGCATCCAGCACTCACAGGGCCCACGTCACGGAGCACCTGCCTCCACCCAGAGAAGTCAGAGCACTTGACATGATTTTTTTTTTATAAGAAGGGTCTATCATCATTGCCCTTTGTTCCAGAGGGAGCTGAGGCTCAGAGAGGGTGAGTGACTGGCACAAGGTCACACAGCCCAGAAGTGGCAGACTGAGGACGGAGCTCCCACACTCAGCCGCACACCGCGGTAGCCTGGTCTCAGCCACGGCTCACTGGAGTCAGGGTTCAGGATAAGACTCGGGTGCTCAGAGCCAGCCATGACCCGGGGAGAGCCACGCCGCCACTCTGAACCTCGGTCTCCTGTGTGATACGGGCGGGCACCGTGCGGCCCGGCCGGGGCTGGGACACAGACTGTGCGGGGCTGAGAGCCCCAGCACAGTGCTCAGTAAGAAGACCAGCTCCCCCTCCCCGGCTCTGGTGGGGACCGCAGGCGGGGCTGGGGCACCGGGGAGTCCGCCCACCACCAGTCTGGGTTGGGGGAGCGGGAGAGAGTGATGGGTGTGAAGCTGGGGTGCACCTGTTTGCCAACTAAGCCTGAAAAGGGGTGGAGGAAAGAGGCCAAGGTTCACTGGAGGAAAGGTCACAGCCCCGGGAACAGCGTAAGGTTGTGACCCCCTGGACTCTGACCCTGGCACCAGCCTCCCGAGCACGCTGGCAGTGTCCACCCTGCAGGGACAGGGGGGGGCTGGGTACCGGCAGGCACCGCGGGCACTGGGGCAGCAGGTCAGAGCCAGGGCAGTCAGACTCCTGCGGCCGTGGGCAGTGGTCTCTGGGCGGTTCCCCCTCCTCCAAGTCTGGCCCTCAGGGCTGAAACTCCGACAGACGACAAAGCAGCCACCCCTGACTTCCTAGGGATTTCCCTGTCAGGTGCAGACAAAGGTGACGACCACGCCCTCTGCCTTGCCAGCCGGAGAACTCCTGTGTGCTGCATCTGCAGCATGGGACCCCCGCGTCCCGGGACTGAGGGAGGAGCGGGAGGGGTGACGCCGGGGACGTCCTTGCATACAGGAAGTGCTCTGTGAGAGGAGCTGTGGTTGTCATCACGTGTACTCAGGGAACACCTGCCGACTGGGTAGACGGGGGATAGAGGACGGGCAGGATAGATGGACGGATGGACGGGTGGCTGGGTGGATGGACGGGCGGGTGGATGGATGGGTGAGTGGATGGACGGGTGGATGACGGATGGATGGGTGGACGGGTGGGTGCGTGGATGGATAGATGGACAGATGGATGGACAGACAGGTAGGTGGATGGATGTATGGATGATGTATATGGATGGATCAGTAGGTAGGTGGGTGGGTGGATGGATGGGTGGGTGGATGGATGGATCAGTAGGTAGGTGGGTGGGTGGATGGACGGACGGATGGGTGGGTGGATGGATGGATGGATCAGTAGGTAGGTGGGTGGGTGGATGGGTGGGTGGGTGGGTGGATGGGTGGGTGGATGGGTGGGTGGGTGGATGGATGGATGGATGATGTATATGGATGGATCAGTAGGTAGGTGGGTGGATGGATGGATGGATGGGTGGGTGGATGGATGGGTGGGTGGACGGATGGACGGATGGATGGACAGACAGGTAGGTGGATGGATGTATGGATGATGTATATGGATGGATCAGTAGGTAGGTGGGTGGGTGGGTGGGTGGATGGGTGGGTGGATGGATGGACAGACAGGTAGGTGGATGGATGTATGGATGATGTATATGGATGGATCAGTAGGTAGGTGGGTGGGTGGGTGGGTGGATGGGTGGATGGATGGACGGATGGATGGACAGACAGGTAGGTGGATGGATGTATGGATGATGTATATGGATGGATCAGTAGGTAGGTGGGTGGATGGATGGGTGGGTGGATCAGTAGGTAGGTAGGTGGGTGGGTGGATGGATGGACGGGTGGGTGGGTGGATGGATGGATGTATGGATGATGTATATGGATGGATCAGTGGGTAGGTGGATGGATGGGTGGGTGGATGGGTGGGTGGATGGACGGACGGACGGATGGGTGGGTGGATGGATGGACGGACGGACGGATGACGGATGATGGATGGATAAGTGGCTGCCTAGACAGGTAAAAGGAGGTATGTGGGTGGAAAGACATTCCTCCTTCATCTGTTCACCCATTTTTCCACTACGCACACATCCATCCCCAGGCCCATCCATCCAACCGTGTGTGGTGAGGGGGTGGGGGGTAGGGAACGAACAGTTGAATGAACAAATGGACAGACAGACGGCTGGCTTGGGGGTAGCTCTGTGATGGGAGCCTGGGTGCCGGGGTGGACACTCGGGCGGAGGCAGACGGAGAGACGGACGGGCAGGGGGGCAGCGGGGGCCGGGACAAGGGCACTGGATTGCTTCCTCCCAGATGGCGGCCGACAGCAGCTTCCGCCCCTGCCTGGTACCACGGACGGGAGCCTGGCCACGGGGGCCGCGCTGCAGCCTGCCCAATGCGCTCGCTGATGGACGCTCGCGGGCGTCACCCGTGCCCCGGCGACAGGCAGCCACGTGACTTCTAGGCTTCCTTTGGGCAGTGCCTCGGCCTTTCCCTGAGCACGGCTGCAGCTGCCGGCTGCCTCGCTTGCTCTCCGAAGGTGTCTTCAAGCCCACCCAGCAGTTCCAAGGCTACGGGGGGGGGGGGTGCCCTGAAGAGTGGGGCCCCTCCCCCCACCTGCCTTGCCACGTGCCTTCTCTCTGCCGCAGAGCCACCAATTACCTAAATTACCCTTCATAATGCGGTGGCGAGGAGGTATTGGAGAACGGGTTTCCTTGGCAACTGAGTTTTTGAACACAAGGTTCTACGTGTTTTAAAAGCCACTTCTCATCTAATTTTCCCCTGGAAATTAGCTTGGATCTTTCAGAGGCCAGAAATGGGAGCCTACCAGAGGCTGCCCCCCCCCCCGCCCGCCCCTGACACCGGCAGAGACCCTGTGTCCCCTCTGCCAGGGCCAGGACCCTGGGAAGTGCTGCCGAGCGGCCATGAGGAAGTGACCCTGGAGGACTCTTTCTAGCTCCGGTCAAACTTCCGTCGGCAGCTTGTCTTCTGGCCTCGGCTCGTTCCAGGTCCCGGTGGGCTGTGGTTCCAGGAGGACCTGACCGTGGCAGACCAGGGGGCCTCAGCGGTCCAAGCTGCACTCAGTGACTGTGCTGGCTCGGGGTCCCCGCGCTGACCAGGAGGGCCCTGACCACCACTCACAAACCCAGGGCACACGATCTGAGGCGAGGCTTCTCTCGTTGGATGTTCCCAGTGTCAGCGAGCTTCGCCCCGCCCCGTCTAACAAACAGACCCCAGCCCTGGCCCATGGCCTGGCTTCTCGGAGTTGGCACTGGCTCTCCCTCTCCCCATACCCGACCGAGCCGTCCGCCTTCCACCTCCGACTGCCTGCTCTCCATCGCTCTCAAAAACGCCCCACCGAGATCTGCCCTGAGCCTCACCCGCACCCCACCGCCCGCCTGGAATCCTCCCGCACGTGCCGGCTTGTGACAGGCACCGTTCAAATACGACTTCACCCGGAGCCGTCCCTCACGGCCCCTTCCCTTCTTCCGAATCTCTGTCCGCCCGTCCGCACCTCCGAGGACACTAAAGCTGGCTCTGAGTTAGCAGTTATCCGTGGCCGGAAAGCGAAGGAAAGTCAGGTGGAGCTAATTCGAACTCCAGCTCTCCGCTTTGTCTCCGTGTGGCCTTGCTGGTAAGATAGACACAGGGATTGAAGTTGGGCGCAGGGTTTAGGTTGGTCAGCCACGCGGAGAGCAGATGAACGGAGGGCGACGGCCCGTTGAATGCATGTAGAGATGATTGGGAGATAGGAGTGGATTTACCTGGGAGCGTACCGGACTGGACCAGTGGATAAAAAGATGGATGACCGGAGGGATGCATGGTGGGAGGGAGGGAGGGAGGCAGGGAGGGAGGGCTTCTCCAAGCTGCCCAGACAGGGCTGACACCAGGAGGCGGAGCACCAGGCAGTGCTAAATGGGGCAGGAAAGTGAACCTGAGCCTTCCTATTTGCAGGAAACGCTGCTCCTGGTTTCTCCAGACTTGAAGTTTTTCGGTGACCCCACGAGAAGGACGGGGCCTCCTACGGGACCAATTCATTAGAAAGGCAGCCCAGCTCAGCTCAGCGGAGCACTAGGGCTGCCTCTCCACGCCAGGCAGTTGGAGGATGCTCGATAACTATTCACTGGGAAGTGATGGGTGGCTCTTGGAGACCTGCCATGGTAAGGACGCGCCGGGCAGCTGGGGACAGCAGACGTCTCCCTCCGCAGAGCACATAGTAGGAAAAGCCAACCCTCTGTTCCCAGCATGGCCCCCAGGCTGCTGCACTGACTGTCACCCCCACATTGGTGGGGTCCCAGGGACCGTGCCTCTCTCGCAGATCCCACAGCCACAGAGCCAGGGGGCTGAGGCACCACTGACCATGTGCGCAGGCGGTGCAGGTGTGAGGCTGCACCAAAGGCAACGCGACACGACCTGAGTTCTAACCTCACCCCTGAGAGTCTGTCCACTCGGCCAGGAGGGCCCTGGGGGTCACTGCAGCGGAGGGGAGGGGCTACACAAAGCTGGGGCACCCAGACCTGTCCCTTCCTGGGAGAGTGACTCCCTAGGAGTCCATTACAAGCACGTGGAGGACAGCAGAGATGCAAACGCCTACACCTTTCCTGCCGCGTCCCCAGCCCAGCCCGCCAGGCCACCCCGCCCCAGACAGCTGCGTGGACCGCGGCCAGGGTTGGTGGACAGGACCCCGGGGTCACTGCGTGCCACAGTCAGGGTGCTCTGGGGCCTCAGTGTTCCGAGGGCTGCAGGGAAAAGACCGATGAAACTGCACCGTGACTCAGGACTTTGCGCTGTTTATAAAACCGTCTCTGCTTCTCCCAGCTGACTCCCTCCCCCGGAGGGGGGGAAAGGAGAGGGGGGAAAGACCAATTCACTCCTGCCCTGTCCGTGACGTGTTTCACTAAGGGTCAGACACATAATAAGTGCTCAATAAATAACGATGATTAGGGGCGGGCGAGATGCAGGCAGCCAGAGAGATCAGGATTCAATTCCGCCACGCAGACTGTGCTCTGCCCGTGGGGCATCAGCCGCCACCCGGCGCCCCCCGCGGCTGACTGCAGCCGCGTCCTCGGGTCCCCTTTGCCGCAGTCTGCTGAAGAGAATGAACAGCAGCAGCCGATCGATCCGGCAGGCCTGGCTGTGCCCCCGCCCTGCTGCCCGAGCCCCCTCCGACTTCACGTTTAATTTCCTTGGGTCGAGAAGACGCGTTCTGATGATCCGAGACTTAATTCAAAATGTAAATTTCATCTCCCGCAGCTAATGGCTCTGAGCTCGCTTTGCATAACAGGGCAGCAGCTGCTGTGTGAGTCACCCAGGGCTCCGGCTCCCCAGTGGCGATGAAGGCTTCGCTGCAGCCTCCGGCAGCCCCCACCTCCTAGGAGGCCAGACCTGAGCTCGCCTCCGAGGGCAGGATGCGCTGTCAACCCGGGGCACGTGGGGCAAGGTCAACGCCAACCCCAAGGGCTGAGCTCAGCCCAGGAGGTTCCAGCTGTGTCCCAGCCCTGGGCAGCCCAGGCTCGTGCGTCCATTCGCCCAGACTGGGGAGTCTTGGCCTTGACAGAGAGTCTCCCAATGATCCAGGCGTGGCCTCTGCTGGGTGCAGGGAGCTGTCTCCATCCAGCCCTGAAAAGTAGCCTTGAACCCTCAGAGTCTGGCAACTGGCAGAGCAGCCAACGTCTTCTGGACACTGGATGGCATGGTCCCCGTGCTGCCCTCTGGGATCCCTGAACAGGGCCCCTGCCACCTCCCCAGGAGAGTTAAAGCCAGCTTCGACACACAGCTGTCCACGGCCTGAGCTCCACAGCGCCCCCACGCCCGCCCGCAGCAGGTTGGGGGCTGGGGTGCAGGTGTTTCCCACCTTCTTTCCTGGGTTCTGGGACTGCAGGACTCTGCAGAGGGGGCCGAGGGTGTGGAGCTGGCGATCGGGGCAGTGGGGGGCAGCCCCAGGGGTGCAATTTCAGGCACGCTGGTCTGCTGCGGGGACCCTGTGGGGGGAGGAGTTGGGCTTCCCGTCAGCCCAGTCTCTGCCTGTTCACTCCTGCGCCTGGACCCCAGCTCATGAAATCCCAGTTCCAAGGGTCCCACCAAACAGCCATGTGTGCCACCTCTTGGCAGGAAAAGCTTCCAGGGGACAAGGCGGAGGTCTTGCACGGCTGGGGAGACAGGCTCGGAGAGCCACAGAGGGTCTGAGTGGCTGTCGCGAGTGCTTCTGCTTCTAGGGAGGAGGGAGAAGGAAAAGCCCCTCCCTCCCACCGTTGCCGGAGCCCCTGGGCCCAGGGCCCGGCCCTGCGTGGACACCTGCTCTATGCAGACACCAGCCACGCCCATGCAGCCGTTTAAGCCGCTTTGTGTGGGCTTCCTATCTGGCTGAAGTTCCTGGTTTCCTGATTCTGGAGTTCTCCTTCCACTGAACGGGACAGGCTTGGGGTCACGGCCAAGGGCACAAGGCCAATGTGACCAGCGTGGGCGCTGGGGCTCCTGGTACTCAGCTGTACCACCTGCTGGCCTGGCTCTCCCAGGGCTCCGTCCTCTGGGGCCTGTCTCCCCGCACGTTGTTGATCTTAGGATGTTCCCGGCCCAGCGCTGAACGACACAGCCAGCACCGAGACAGCGCCTGTCCGTGTGTCTCCCCTGGTCTCCGAGTCCTCTTGGTCACCCCAGGAAAGGACCTCGGGGGGTGCACGGACCCTGTCCTTCCGGGTCCCTCTCTCAAGCCTGTGGCAGGTGACTGGCGCCTGTCGGGAGCAGAGGGATGCTGTAGTTTCTGCTGCGCTCTCTTCCCTAAGTGGCCTATGGAGCTGAAATGCACCTGCTGGAAGCCTCGCCCATGTAAAATGCACAGCCAGTGGCTTCCTTGTATCCACAGCGTCGTGGCCTCTCCCCCACACCTAACACGGGAACTGCGTTTCATCCCTTGAGAGGAACCCGGCACCCGTTAGCAGTCGCTCCCCCGGCCTCGCCCCTGCGCCCCGGGCAGCCGGAATCCACTTTCCAGCTCCGCGGCTGCTGATTCCGGGCCTTTCCTAGCAAACCCACGGAATCGCAGAACATCGTTGTCTGCCCTCTCTTGGTTTGTGTTCATGCCGTTCCCTTAGCAAAGAAGGCTGGGTTTTGATGTCCAGCCGGGATGTGCTGTGGCGTTTTGTTCAGTGTGCAGCCGGTGCCTTCGGTTCACTAACATTCTTTCCAGTTAAGTTACCACTTTTCAGGGTGGTGGTGGGGGGAGACAGGTGCACTGTGTGCAAGGCGTTGGGAAATCAGCCGGAGGAGCCGCCCGGCAGCTCTGGTTCCGGGGGCTTCGCGGTGCTCTCCGCTCCACCCGACCGCCTCCTTCGCCCTCCGTGCCCCCTCTCAGCAGAGCCTTCACACCTGCGACGACAAGGCCAGAGCAAAGTCTGTGCAAACAACCTGCAGCCCCTCCCTCTAACAGCAGCTCCGAGGGCCAGCTGTGGGCTCAGCCCTTCTCCCCAGTCATTTTGTCCGGAAGCAGTGTCTACAGCTAGCTTAATTATGCAATTAAAGTCATTTTCCTGGCTGAACAAATATTTACAGCGTGTTTTGCTGCAAATTGCTTTGCCTGGAGAAGTGCCCCATCCAGGCTGACGAACACGCACGCATTTACATATCCATCACCACGGGCTCCCAGCGGGGCGAGCTGCGTGGGCCCGGCAGCCGTGGGAGGAAGCAGCGGTGCGAAGAGGCTGGCAGGTGTCAGCAAGGCAAATGTGCCCCTGGCCCCGCTCTGGTGCTCCTGTGGCCCGAATGACGTCCTTGGCGCCTTGGCAGCAGCCCTGAGCCCCCAGCAGGCGGCATCAGAGAAAACACTCAGCTCTGGGCTGGTGCCTGGAGGGCACAGGTGGCAGAGACATGACAGTTCTGCCACGGTCAGAGCCGCAACGATCGTGGCCTGGTCGCGCTTCGTGCAACCTGGGCAGGGGTCCTGGGAGGCCTTTGGACCACGAGGCTGCGGCTTGCCCCTGCCCCGAGGGCCTCGCTGGGCTGAGCTTCCTGTGTGAGCAGGGACCCCAGAACTCAAGGCAGGACCTCAGGGGAGCAGGAGACAGCCATCTGCAGGATTTTATCCCACCTGCAGGTCGTCTGTCCCGAGCCCCCCTTTCATTCCCCAAAGCAACCCTCGGGTTCATCCCTGGGGCCCAAGCTCATTGGCTCAGCGTCTTCTCCATCAAGGGCACACGCCCCCGCCCTGCCAGCCCCCCTGGTTTGCAGCAGAACTGTGAGGGGAGCTTGCAAAGCACTGAGGCACACGGGTGGGGGCAGAGGGGGGTCACGTGCAAACGCTCCGGCAGCTGGTGGAGGTGGTGACGGCTCAGAGCCCCCGAGTCAAGGTCGGGAGCCCCTCTGCTGGGCCCCCAGCGAGGACATGGGATGGGTGACGGGGAGGTCAGCTGGGGGCTGGGCCAGCAGCGCCTCCCCTGCTGAGGTGGGGCACTTCCACCCCGTGGCCTCCTGCCCTGCCACTCAGAGTGCCGGTCCACACAGGGCTGGGAGGCCTGGTCACCTCTCACCTTGAACTTGGTGGCTGCCTATGCTTGTCCTCACCTGAGGTCTGTTCAGGTCCTTACCTCTCCCCCTTTGCTGTCACCCCCCCCCTTCCTGGCTTGGTCCCCTGCCTCCCTCTGTCACACCAGGCACTGAATGGGCCCCTCGGGAGGGCGTGTATGGATCTGAATGGTGACAATATGGGTGATGCTGACACATCGCCCCCAGCCCAGCTGGACTCAGAAGTGTGCGGAGCCCAAAGCGGAATTCTCAAATCGCCTGGGTACCATTTGCTGGTGTTCTTTTTCAGTGTTTTTCCCTAGGCATGGATGCATGGACACTCAACACACTTGTATCACGCACCTTCGCGTGTGACACCAGGTGGCAAACATCATCTGTCCGTAAGTGGCCGTCTGCAGAGCCATTCTAACTGGCTGCCTGGGGGGACCAGGGCACCTAATCCCCTGTGGTTGCAGAGTGAGACTGGGTCCTGGTTTGCAGCCATGACAAACAGCCACTCCGCCGTGAGCCTCCTTGCAGCTAATCCGTGACGTTTCCACGGGCACACATTGCCCAAACGTGGGACTACTGGACACAAACCGAGACTTTGCTGTGATAGGGACAGGGTCCCGGGGCAGAGGGGACCCTGGGGGTGGGGCTTGCTGCATGGGGAGGAAAAGGCCAGATCGGCTGTGCTCTCAGGCGCCGTCTCCTGAACCTGCAGTGGCGGCTGTGTGGAAGGCGAGTCCCGCTCCTGAGAGGGAGCCCCGGTGGGACGGCGGCCACGGGAGGCAATGAGCTCTGACCCTGACGTGGCTCCAGCAGTCGCTGGGCACCAAGCCCCTTGCTTTTGGCATCTCATTAGATCTTTCCCACAATCCCCTGAGAAGTCCCGGCGAACGGAATCGAGGCTCAGGGTTTGTGCACACTGTGTGTGAGTGAAGCCCTGAGCTGCACCCAGGCCCTGGGGACGGAAGCCAGGGTCTGCACGGAAGCCAGGGTCTGCGCGGAACCGGGCGACCTCGCTCCATCCTCGTGTGGCCCCTGCAGGGGCCGTGGCACAGCGGAGACAGAGGAAAGCCTGGTGGTCGGGGCAGGTCTGGGGTGAGCCCAGGCGGGGTGTGGCGTGGCCCAGGCGGCCAGCTTTTACTCCGAAGCCAGTGGCAGCTCTTTCCGACGTGGGTGAGCTCGCTTGGGTCCGTCACTGTGACCGCTGAGAGCTGCCCTTGGGAAGGCACCTGCTGTGTGGCCCCAGAGGGTGACAGAGCCATCTGGGGGCTCGGGGCCAGGGAGGGCCTGAGGCGAGAGTGCTCTGCTGGGGAGGGGTCAGGGTTTGTGTGAGCTCACCGCAGCCTGGTCTTTTACCCAGAATGCAACATGATTGTGCACTCCAGGTCAGGACGTGGCTCCCAGAGAAGATGGCAGTCCTGGTGTTGGCTTAGGGGTCATGTGGTTGAATCAGGAGTCTGCACTTTCACCCCCAGCCCAACCCCACCCCTGGGTGATGGACTGCTCACCCCTTGGGAGCCCCACCCCCAGCACACACACACACACAGGCTTAGCCATGTTTGTCTTCCTATCTAAAGCCACGGTCAATGGGTGGGTAAGGTCACAGTGCCTGGGTTACTGCAGCCCTAGGCTTCGGCTCGGACCAGCCCTCAGTGACAGGTGGTGTGCGCAGAGGTACGGTTGGGAGAAACTGAGCCAGAGCCAGTAACAAGTGTGGAGTCCTCTGTGTCCCCTGAAAACTGTGACTCCGTTGAAGTCACCACCTCTGGGCTGGCCCCAGCCTCCAGGGCCTGGTGGCTCCCTGGTCATGCACAGGTTGCCTGTTGAGGGGGGTGACACCGTGCAGCAGCTTCAGCAATCCCGAGATGGCTGCATCGTGAGCCAAGGCAGTGGAGAGAATCCAAGGCCCAGGACACCAGATGCACATTTTTTAAAAGACTTATTTATTTGTTTGAGAGGTAGAGTTACAACGAGAGAAAGAGAGGGGCCAGCACTGTGGTGTAGCTGCTAAAGCCACCGCCTCCAGTGCCAGCCTCCCATATGGGTGCCGGTTCTAGTCCCGGCTGCTCTACTTCTAATCCAGCTCTCTGCTGTGGCCTGGGAAAGCAGTGGAAGATGGCCCAAGTCCTTGGGCCCCTGCACCCACATGGGAGACCTGGAAGAAGCTCCTGGCTCCCTGCTTCGAATCAGAGCAGCTCTGGACGTTGCATCCAATTGGGGAGTGAACCATCGGATAGAAGACCTCTCTCTCTGCCTCTTCTTCTCTCTCTGTGTAACCTCTGACTTTCAAATAAATAAATAAATAAATCTTAAGAGAGAGAGACAGGTCTTCCGTCCGCTGGTTCACTCACCAAATGGCTGAAACAGCCGGAGCTGCGCCAATCCAAAGCCAGGAGCCAGGAGCTTCTTCTGGGTCTCGCACGTGGGTGCAGGGGCTCAAGGACTTGGACCATCTTGTACTGCTTTCCCAGGCCACAGCAGAGAGCTGGATCAACAGTGGAGCAGCCGGGACTCGAACCAGCGCCCATATGGGATGCCGGCGTCAAAGGCCGGGGCTTTACCCGTACGCCACAGCGCCAGCCCTGTCACTGACTTAATCAATGCAGCCGGCAGCACTGGGGTCCACGGTGTGGCTTTCTCCCTCCGCGCCTTTGCCACCAGAATGTGCCAAGTTGTGCAGAGCTGGGCCAGGTCCTCTGCGCCTCAAAGGGGTTGGGAATGCTGACAACCTCCCGACCCCGTGGACCCTCCCGGCCTCAGTTTCCCCAGGCTCCCAGTTCTGGAAAGGAGAAAGCTGAGGCTCTGTGACTGCTGGAGACCGGGGCCTGCTCGCTGGGGCGTGGCCGAGGGTGAAGCCGATTTCACTGCCAGTGTCCAGAAAGGAAGAATCAATTTATGGACACAACGAAGGTGCCATATAAAGTTTATGGTTTGTTTGGATTGTTCCAGAACAGAGCGGGCAGAGGAGAGCCGGGTGAGGACTTGAGGCTGAGCTGGGACCAAGCCACGCCTCCCCTCCGTGGGGCAGCCGGGGTGCGGGCACAAGGCTTGGGGACAGAAGGGGCTCGGTCAGTGCACGCACAACGCAGACCCTTTTGGCTTTTCCACCTGAGGGACGCTTCCCTCCACGCCCCCCTCCCCCCATGTGGATAGCAGCTGGGAAAAGAGTTAAAAAGCAAAAAGCCCTGAGACTGTCCCCAATGCACTTCCCGTGGGAGGCTGAGCCCCCAGACCTCAGTTTTGTCAAAAAGCCCCCACCAAGGCTCCAGGTCTGGAAAGCGCACCCCAGGGAGGGCCTGGGAGGCTGCGCGAGGGCGCCAACTAGTGGCTTTGGTTGGTTCAGCAGCCCGAAGCTCAGAGCTGCTTCTGGGCGCTCCCACCCTCTGCTCTGTCCCGGCACCCACCCAGGGGGTTCTGAGAGCCCCCACCTCCTTGGGCTACCAGATTGCTTCATCAGTCCTCATCCTCTCTTCTCAGTGGTTCAGGGAAGAAAAGGCAAAGCAAAACAAATCCGTCTTTTCTATAAAAGTTTATTTCATGATTTCCCCCCAAGTGGTCAGGGGACAGATCCAATTACGTAGAGGTGAGGAACGGTGGTATATAAAAATAATTTAACACACGTATTCATAACAAAGCCACATTTCTTTCTAGAAACAACTAGCAGCTAATCTTGCCCCAGATTGTTTTTCCAAAGGTTTTAAATATATTTTGGATAACAGTACAAACACAGGTCCACACGTACCAGTACCCCCCTCCCCCCCCCCACATGCACACACACACACAGCTCAAGTATATACAGCTCAAGTGTATTCTCTGCGTCCTAGCTAACCAACGTCGCTCCAGTGAACAACTAGAAATCTAAACGCCTGCGCGGCCCTACAGCTGAACAGAGCACACAGCAGAAGCGAGGTTCAGAGGTGCTAACATTCACTCCCCGTTCTCCTTGGCTACCAGCCTGTTCTCTGGGGTTCCTGTCTGAAACACGGAAGTGTGTCTTTGTGTCTTTCAGACCCATGTGTGGACGCGGGTGTGGACGTGGACGGGGGCGTGGCCACGCTCCCCGCACTTCCCTGGCTTCCCATCTGGCGGGTGGGAGGGGCGGCTCCGGGGCGCCTGCGCTCGCTCACATCTGGCTGACTCTCTGCTTCAGCGCCAGCACCTCCCTCTCGATCTCGTAGGGCAGGTCGGCGTTGACCTGCTCCTCCAGGTACTGCTCGATGTCGGCCGCCTCCTTCTCCCAGAACTCCTTGGAGAGGTCGAAGAGCTCCTTCACATTGACGTTCCCCAAGCCCTTCAGGTTCAGGGCGTCCTCCTTAGGGACGTAGCCGATGGGCGTGAGCCGGGCGCTGTCCTCGCCGTTGATCCGGTTGAACATCCACTCCAGGACCCTGGAGTTCTCGCCGAAGCCCGGCCACAGGAACCTGCCTTCCTTGTCCTTCCGGAACCAGTTCACGTGGAAGATCTTGGGCAGCTTGGCTGCCGGGCGGTGGGCCATGCTCAGCCAGTGGGCCAGGTATTTGCCGAAGTTGTAGCCAAAGAAGGGCCGCATGGCAAAGGGGTCATGCATGATGACTTTGCCTGCGAAGCAGAGGGGGTCCGAGGTGGAAACAGCCTCCGGCTACCGTTGACATCCGCGTGCGTGGCGTCCCCGGCCTGCCCCCGCCCCTCTCTGAGAGCATGCCCCTCACTCTCTGTGGTCTGCAGCCTTGCCCTCGACTCACCTTTGTGTTCTGCAGCTGCAGTGGCCTCCGATCGCATGGCTGCACCCACAAACACCCCGTGCTGCCAGCTGAGAGCTTCGTACACGAGAGGGACACCTGTGGCCGGAAGCAAGGACGCCTTCAAGGCCTTGGCGCTCACACTGTGCAGCCGCCGTGCAAGGCCGGACAGACGCTAAGTCCCAGCTACACTGCCAACCCGTGAAGCCAAAAGGCAAGTGTCCAGAAAGGCTCTGGGGACCAGGAGGCTGGCTCTGCCTCCGAGCTGGCCTGTTACCCTGGGGGCATGGAAAGGAAGCTCAAGGGTTTGGGCGCCGTCTGATGAGGTCGTGGAAAAGAAGAGGTTGCCGGGACGTGCTTCAGGGCCAACACCCGGGACCCCCGCACCACACCCACGAAGGCAAGCCTCACCGGTAGGTCTGCGGCCTCCGAAGATGATGCCCTCGATGGGCACGCCCTCCGGGGACTCCCAGGCAGCATCAATGATGGGGCACTGGCTGGCAGGGGTGCAGAACCGCGAGTTGGGGTGGGCACACGGTTCCCCTGTAACCAGAAGGAGAACCCGCTCAGCATCGGCCCCAGGCACCTGGTGCCCGAGGCCCCGAGCACTGCGGCCTCCGGGGGTGGGGGGGCTCACCGTCCTGGGGGCTCCACTGCTCGTTCTTCCAGGAAGTGATCTTCACGCCGGGGGCCAGCGGCTCGTCGATGCCCTCCCAGTAGACGCCGCCGTCGCTGGTCTCGGCCACATTGGTGAAGATGGTGTTCTTCTGGATGGTTCTGATGGCGTTGGGGTTTGTCTTCACAGAGGTTCCCGGAGCGACACCAAAGAATCCGTTTTCTGGGTTGATGGCCCTTAAGTTTCCTGGACAATTTGAAACCAGAGAAAGAACCATGAATGCCAATCAGCATAGCACATACTCTTGTATGTTCCGTTTACTCATTTTTTTGCACCAAATTCTCACATCTGCTTTCCCCTCCCTTGAGTACACATCTGGCCTTTTCCATCCAAGTACTACATTCCACTTCGAGACTTCTACAAGTCTTCCCACCCCCCCCCCTTCAGTTTTCCATCTGTGCTGTCTTAGCAGATCTGTGTCTGCACACACACAACAGCACACGGCTCCGTTTCAAGCCAGACTGAACACAGAATTGAGGAATGCTCACTGGACACACACTCGTAAGGCTTGGCAAACTCTGCAGTAGCAGAATCAAAAAATGCCCAGTCTGTGGCTTTAGGAGCCCTGGGTGTGAGTGGACGCCCAATGATCCTCAACAGTGGGACCCCGAAGAGTCACCTTGGTCATCAAATTTCATCCAGGCAATGTCGTCTCCCACACACTCGACCTTCCACCCTGGCAGAGTGGGGTTCATCATGGCCAGGTTGGTCTTCCCACAGGCGCTGGGAAACGCAGCGGCCAGGTACTTCTTCTCCCCAGCGGGGTTGGTGATACCCAGAATCTGTTGACGACAAGAGTCTTCGTTACCATCTTGGCTCCTGGGGGCAGGTGTGTGGCCTCGTGGTTAAGATGGCCACATCTTACATCATAGTGCCTGGGTTCGAGTCCCACCCCAGCTCTGGCTAATGTACACCCAGGGGGCCAGCAGTGATGGTTCAAGTGACGGGGTCTCTGCTGTCCAAGCAAGAGAGACCTGGAGGGAGTTCCCATCACCCAGACTCAGCCCCTGCCCAGCCCTGGCCATTGTGGGCATTTGAGGCGTGAACCAGTGGCTGGAGCTGTCTCTCTCTCCTCTCTCTCTCTCTCTCTCTCTGTGTGTGTGTATGTGTAATCTGTCTATACCTATATCTATCATTGATATATCTCTAATCTAAATCTATCATTTATCTCTTTCTCATCTGTGTCTCTCTCTGCCAAAAATCAAGAAAAAAAATATTTAAAAAAATCTTTGTTCCTTTGTCCCTCGGCATCAGTCTCCTGGGAACATGCCCGGGAGCCCCAGCAGGTGGGCTCGCGACATCTGCTTCTCCTTCTCGGAGAAACCCGGCATCTGTACACAGCTGCAGGGCACGGGATCCTGGGGGCCCTGCCCCGTCCGAGCTCCAAGGGTGCCGATGGGACGTCCCAGCCTGTCCAGGACCCTCCGAATGTGCCACCGCCCTGTCCCCCCCCCCCCGCCCACCCGCGGGTTCCCCCCGCCCCGCTCACCAGCATGTGCTCGGCCAGCCACCCTTCCTCCTTGGCCAGCCGGCTGGCCATCCTGAGGGCGAAGCACTTCTTCCCGAGCAGTGAGTTCCCGCCGTACCCACTTCCGAAGGAGATGATCTCCCTGCGGTCAGGCAGGTGGGCGATGAGCGTCAGCTCCGGGTTACAGGCCCAGTTGTTGACCAGAGGCTCTGCGGACAAGGACGTGGCCCTGTGAGTGTGCCCCAGCCCTGCCCGGGGCGCCCTCTGCGGCACAGGCCCCGGGGTGTATGGTGGAGCGGAATGTTTGATTGTAGCCTTTGGGGTCTTGAACTCGTGCACTTACTGTTCAGAGGCAGTGGGCACCCCACGGAGTGCAGGCATTTGACAAACTCCCCGTCCCCCAGGGCCTCCAGGACGGGCGTCCCCATGCGTGTCATGATCCTCATGCTGGCCACCACGTAGGGCGAGTCGGTCAGCTCGACGCCCGTCTTCGACAGAGGCGAGCCCAGCGGCCCCATGCTGAAGGGGATGACGTACATGGTGCGGCCTGCAGGTGGGCGGGAACCGGTGAGAGGTGACCTCGGACCCACAAGCCCCCACGAGCACCTGCTCTCAAGGTCTCCCAGTGATGTCACCCCTCCTGTTGGCCGCCAGCCCCCGGTGGAGCCCCCTGGAAGGAGCCCTCAGGGCCCACCCAGCCGGTTTCAATGCATGCGTGCAGAAATCGGAGTCTGCGAGGCCACAACCGACCCGGACGTGTGCATCGTCACACACAGAGCCGGAAGCTGTCTGCGGCCGTGGGAGACTCCACCACTGCTTTACCCGCCCCGGGGGACAGGCAGCAGTGCCACCAGCTTGGCTGCTCGTCTGCCCCGTGGAATAAATGCCCCACTCACCTTTCATGCACCCTGGGAACCTGGCGTTGAACGCTTTCTCGAAGTCTTCCTCCGACATCCAGCGGCCCAGCTGGCTGAGGCCGGTTTTGGGGGTGGGCACTGTGTCTCTCTGCTCCTGGGTGACGATCACTGTCTTGCTTTCAATCCTGGCCACATCCCTGGGGTCCGTGAGAGCCAACCAGCTGCAAAAGTCAGGGGCGGCCTTCAGCCAGGCGAGATGGGGAAAGGACCGGTCTTACGATCACACCTTGCCCCTGCCTTGCACGAGACACCAAGGGCCAGTGAGGACGCCATCCTGGAAACCTGCACAGCCCACCCCGCTGGGGAGGGGCAGGGTGGCGCCTGCTGGGCCTTGAGCGGGTCCTTAGGACAGTGCCGGCATCCCATACGGACGCCGGTTTGAGTCCCGGCTGCTCCACTTCTGATCCAGCTCTCTGCTATGATTGCCTCTCAACCTTGTGTGCAAAGAGCTTGCATGTGTGCCTCGCATCCGGGACTCTATTGGCTCCCCTCACACCCCTGAGACGAAAGGCTTGTGGCTCTGACCATGCAACCAAGTTGTTCAAGAGCCTGCAACCTCCGGGGGGGCTTGGGTCCGCGCCCCCTGCTGACGCCGCGCGGGCGGAGCTTACCAGTTGTCGTACTTGCTCAGCTTCCGGATCAGGCCCTGCTCCTCCATGGAGGCCAGCAGGCGCCTGTTCTCCTCCTCGGAGCCATCACAGATGTGGAGGCTCTCGGGCTGGCAGAGCTTGGCGCTGCTCTCCACGAACTCCCTCACGGCCTGGGGCAGGCTGTCCAGGGCGCCCTGGACGACCTTGGCTGTGAGGTTCAGGCCGTTGTGCAGCTGGGGCGGCATCTCTGCAGGCGGTGCTGAGGGCTGAGCTGCCGAGGGCGCCTGGAAGAGAAGTCGCCGGTTTCCTGAGCGACACCCCCAGGCCCATTCCACGCACGCCTTTCGGGTTCCAGTCGTCAGACTGGATCGCCCTAACGAAGGAAGCTCGTGCTCACGCTGCCATTTCCGGAGATGTAAATCAAACAGCTCACCTGTGCTCTCTTGAGAAGGTCTGGAGCCAAGGTCCAAGGGTGTCCTTCCGGGTTCTTCCCGCCGGAGAGTGCGGGCTCCCAGTGGGAAGGCCATGCCTTGGGGCAGAGCCTCCGGCCTTAAATACGGTGAGAAATGGCCTTGCCCCTTGCCTGTACCGGGAGGCTCGCCTGTGACGTCAGGGGCAGGCCCCTGGCGCGCGGCCACGGTCAGTTATGCTTTGGACCGAGGCCCCGCCATAAACTCCGGGGAGATAACCATCGAGCGGACTGCTGTTAATGAGTGCTGGGACGTCTCGGGCCCTCAGACCAACCACGGCGGATCCTTACACAACTGTCCATTGATTAAACTTTGATCCAGTTTCCTGCTGATGCAAAACACACACCCTTTCCTTGACAGGCAGGTGGAGTCGAGAACAGGGCTGGCCAAATGCCTTTCTGGGCCTCAAGGACTGTTGGCAGCACATTTGGTGTGCCAAACGCTGCTGGCTGGCAAAACACCGCAGCTCAAAGCTCGGGTGGGGATGGGCCCTCCCTGGGGCGAACGCGTGGCTCGTCAGCAGGGACCTGCAACCTGCCAGCGGAGAACTTGCTTGAGAGTCTGCTGTGTGCCCCCCGCCCCCGCCGCCCCAGAGACAGCCCCTGTGCGGGTCAGGGCTTCTTGCCTGGCTGGCTCGTGCCTGTGCCTACAGGGAGTGGCGCACGGGCAACAGTGGCTGCACACACAGAGATCACTGCCCTAAGTGCCCAGCGTCAACTCTCTCTCCTGAGGCAGAGGCTCCGTAGAACCCCACGCACCCACAGGGAAACTGAGGCAGAGAGATGGAGTCGCTACTCCCAGCTGGCTGGTGGGTGGCAGAGGGTCGATCTGAACATGAGTGACCTGGGCTCCGGACACCATGCCATCCCTTGTGAGGGACCAGTGCCAGTTCTAGAAGCTTCCATGGCTTCCCTGCCTAGGCCTGGCTCAGCACGGTTATTCCCAGAGCTGCCGGGACACTTCCCTCTTTCTCTGCAAGTCTGAGAGCTTGGGGAGCAGAGGCGGCTTGGCTGTTTTTCTAGATCGCTCTTAAGCAATAAGACCTTTATAATAGTTGTAAAGAACTCGCTCGCCAGCCTTCAGCCCTTTGGCCCAGTCTGAGAGATCATCCGTGCTGCTGGCCAGAGGTTGGAGGGCACTGGGTGAGAAGCTAGGAGGACCGGCTAGGCCTCGGCTCTCCACAGCCGCAGGAGCCCCGCGACCCCAGAGGGGGCCTGGCGGGGACTCGGCCCACCTCCCTGCTGAGCTGAGTGCCACCCTGCCGAGCTGTGAGGCTGGGCAAATGCCAGGCACTGTGAATGCCATGGCCCACCCAGGGCCTTCAGTGGCCTGGCCCGGAGCGCTAGGGCCGCATCTCCCTCCAGAACGACCACCGTTGCTCCGCTCCATTTAACCAGGCTTTTAGTCCACCACTGGGCCTTGTTTTAAAGATTTTATTTTTATTTATTTGGGAGATGGAGTTACAGACAGAGAGAGGGAGAGACGAGAGAGAGAGGTCTTCCATCCACTGGTTTACTCCCCAGATGGCTGCAATGGCTGGACCTGCGCTGATCCCAAGCCAGGAGCCAGGAGCTTCTTCCAGGTCTCCCACGTGGGTGCAGGGCCCCAAGGACTTAGGCCATCTTCCACTGCTTCCTCAGGCTACAGCAGAGAGCTGGATGGGAAGTGGAGCAGCGGGGACTTGAACCGGCGCCCATATGGGATGCCAGCACTGCGGGCAGCAGCTTTACCTGCTACGCTGCAGCACCCGCCCCCACTATTGGGTCTTGTTTTTGTTTTTTTTTTGTTTTTTGTTTTTTTTGACAGGCAGAGTTTGATAGTGAGAAAGAGAGACAGAGAGAAAGGTCTTCCTTCCCTTTGTTCACCCTCCAAATGGCCTCCATGGCTGGCGCACTGCACCGATCCGAAGCCAGGAGCCAGGTGCTTCCTCCTGGTCTCCCATGCAGGTGCAGGGCCCAAGGACTTGGGCCATCCTCCACTGCCTTTCCGGGCCACAGCAGAGAGCTGGCCTGGAAGAGGAGCAACCGGGACAGAACTGGCACCCCGACCGGGACTAGAACCTGGAGTGCCGGTGCCGCAGGCGGAGGATTAGCCTAGTGAGCCGCGGCGCCGGCCATCCCACTATTGGCTCTTGCAGAATAATATGGGTGCTTTCGCTTGGTTTCAAGTTAATTTCCCTCCAGGTCGCTGGAATTCACGGTCTGTGGCTCTGCAGCTACAGGCAAACTCTCGTCGTGTCTACACTCAGCAACGGCACAATGCTCATCTGGGGGAGGGGGTTCTTAGCACCCGACACTGACGGAATTGGCAGTCCCCCGAACGCACAACCACGCTCGGTACACTCGCTGGTGTCGCTGTGGCTCAGCTCGCCGCATTGGTGGAGCCTCCGCTCTGATGATAAAACCCAAACAGGTTTGGTTCTCCGGAAGGGCAGGTAGACTGAAAACAAACGGAAGGAGCCAGAACCTTCTGCCCATAAACACAAGGTGTTTACTTGAGCCAAGGCTCCTAGGAGAGAATCAGCCAGCTCAGCTGAGATATAGGAGCGGTGAGTCACCACCACGACCTTCATCCCGCTGTTTAATCGCCCGCAGTTGGTGTGGCAGGTGGGCACCGTTCCGTCAAAACGTTAACCAGCAAACAGGGGCCAGACTTGCCCCAAGGTGCAGAGTTCTCTGTAAGAAGCGAGCGGCAGAAACGCGAGCTGCGAATCCGACTGAGACAGGCATGGCTCCCTTGCCCCTGAGCCTTCCCCCGCCCTTGGAGCCCGCGCGGCCAGGACCCGGGTGGGTGAGCGATGTGGCTCCACTCCACAAGCCCCTTGGGAACACCCGGCTTTTCCCCGGCTGCCCGGGCTCAGAGCTGAGCCGGACCCCAGAATGCTCTGGGGGAGAGAAAGACCAGAGGAGAGCCGGAGCCCTGGAAGTGACTTCCTCCCTCTCTTCCCCAAGGCTGCCTCTCGCGCTCTGTTGCTCAGCCACCACGGTGGTCCTTCACCCCTCCTGTGGCCACACCAGCTGTGCCCCTGGCACGAGAGGAGCAGCTCTGCACGAAGGGGAGCTCTGAATTCGATTGCATTAAATCTTTCCCCTTGTTCACCCTCCAAATGGCCTCCATGGCTGGCGCACTGCACCAGGGATCCTCAGTGCAAACATTTGTTAAACGCCCACCGTGTCTCTGGCACTGGGGATAATATTACTATTGGGCTTTCTCTGCCTGCACCTCATGGAAATGGAATTGAATGCATCTCATGGTTTCCTCTCGTGTATTTTTATTATCTTTCTTTTTTATTTTAAAGATTTATTTATTTATTTGAAAGGCTGAGTTACACACAGAGAGAGAGAGAGAGAGAAAGGTTTTCCATCTGCTGGTTCACTCCCCAAGTGGCCGAAATGGCTGGAGCTGTGCCGATCCAAAGCCAGGATCCAGGAGCTTCTTCCAGGTCCCCCATATGGGTACAGGGGCCCAAGCACTTGGGCCATCTTCTACTGCTTTCCCAAGCCACAGCAGAGAGCTGGATTGGAAGTGGAAAAGCCGGGACTCACCCAGGGCCCATATGGGATGCTGGCACTGCAGACGGCTGCTTTACCTGCTACACCACAGCGCCGGCCCCCTTTTTAGTTTTGTAACTAAAGAAAGGAATCACATTCATTCATTCAACAAACACTGAGTGAGCGGTAATTGTTTCTCTAGCTTTGTCCCCAAACCATGAGCCCGTGAGCTTCTTTTCCTCTTTATACACCCAGTATCTAGCCATCAAGCACACATCAGGCACCTGCTGTATACTCACTTGCAGGGCAGGCTACACGGGCCCCTCTTGGGGAGAGACCACTGTCTTGGGGTTTCACGCGCTGTGGTCACTGTGCTGGCCATTATCTCGGAGTCTGGGCAGTGGAGTAGATGGGACAGGACGGCAGGTGTCTTGGTTACAGGTGCCGCATCTCTGCCTCCCTGAGAGGGGTTCTTGGTCCTTCCTGGCCCGTGACCACTGCCACCCTCCACCTCTGCCCAGACATGGGCACAGTGCTGGAAAGTGGGGCCAGGGGCTCGTGCCCGGGAGGGTCTGCCCTGGCTCCCAGAGTGGCCCCACGCCCACAGGAGTGCCACGCAAATAGCTAATGCCGACCACGCCGTGACAGGCAGAGAGGCCGTGGGGGGAAGGAAGGCGCTTTCCGTTCTTTCTGAACAAGGGCCCTGCACGGTCGTCTTGCTCTTGGCCCCAGAAATCCCGCACGTCCCAGGAAGAGGTACTTTGAGAAGCGCGTCCCTCAGGGACCTCACATGGGGCTGGCGACACCCCCCAAGGCTCGAGCGCGTGGTTAATCCTCAGAGGCACATGGTGGTCCCGCAGAGAAGCGGCCGTACGTGGCCAGTCACCACGTGGTCAGTGCGTGGGTCAGGGGCCCCACGGTGATGGCAGACGCCAGCTCCGATGACGGGGGCGCTCCTTCCACCCAGGGGTGACCGCAGGGACGCCCCTCCGCCCGGGACTCGGAATTTGCGGGAAAGCAAGACTGCCCTGGCAAAGACAAAAGGCACAGTGGTTTCCCAGAAAGCGGCAACAAACAAACAATGCAAATCCCGTGTCCCGGTGCCAGCAGCACTTACGCAAATCCACCCTGAGCCCCCAGTGCCAGGGCTGCCACGGAGGGGGCACCTGGCTGGCTCTGACGTGGAAGTTTCCACGCAGGAAAGCGCGGCCTGGCCCTGCACGGCTGGGCCCAGATCCGGTCGTGGGGGCCGGGTCATCCACCCCAGCCGTGTTTGTTAGAGACAAATATTTAGATGTTCTACGTAACGGGGTCATCTCAATGACTTTGAAGTTGGAGTGTGTTCTCACAGGGCTGAGTGAGTCAAGTCCACATTTTGGGGCCCTGGAATCCTAACCCGAAGGGTAAGGGTCCTTAACAGATGACATTCCTCCCGCTGAAGGGGTCCAGGTCTCCTCTGGGGGTGACAAAAATGCTTTGGGACTGGATGAGGGGGTTGCACCATGTTGCAAATGCACCCAATGTCGCTACGTGGTGTAAATGCTTCGTTTTATGTTGGGTAAATGTCACTCCTGTTTTTAAATAAAACATTGTCTAGTTCAGTCTTTTATTCTGAAGATGGGGGAACAAGTGTTGGGGCGCATGTGAAGCCCACTCCGGGGTGCAGGTGGGGCTCCAACACCCACCCACGACCCCCACCCACACCACCACGTGGTCCCTCCCACCTGTCACCCACACCGCCACGTGGTCCCTCCCACCTGTCACCCACACCGCCACGTGGTCCCTCCCACCTGTCACCCACACCGCCATGTGGTCCCTCCCACCTGTCACCCACACCGCCACGTGGTCCCTCCCACCTGTCACCCACACCGCCACGTGGTCCCTCCCACCCGCCCCGCGGCCTCCTGCTGTCAGGCCAGGCCGGGAACCCTGGCCTGAGGAGCCTGTGGTCTTGTCCAACTTGCATTTCTTTCTGTAATGAAGAAACGAAGCCGGATCTCGGGTGAAGCCACTTGTTTGCTGCAAAGCTGGGCTCTGGAGACGGAGAATAAAGCTGCCAGCAGGTGAGAGGCCTGGAGGAAGCCCCGCCAGCTTCCGCTTGACGCTCTGCCATGCCCCCCGTGCCTGTGTGCTGCTTTTCCTCGGAGACTGTGGGGTCTACAGAGAGACCCCAAGGAGTTCTGTCCGCGTGTCAGAGCATGGAGCTACACGGCACCTGTGACCCCTGAACCACCTCACCCCTCACCTCTGTGTGGAGCTGACAGTGAGCTCTGAGGGGGCCGGGGTCAGGGCGATGGCAGGATCTCCCCAGAGTCTTCCCTGGTCTGGCATTGCCCACGTAGCAGCTCTCCCATCATCTAAGCCATTTTGAATTGAGTGATCTTGTTTCAGCTAACAGTACCCTGCCCAAGGCCCTGGGTTCTTCCTCCAGGTCCCCCAGACCCAGTCCGGGCCTCCTTCTCCTCCCCTGGTGGAGCAGAGGCGGCTGAGACGCCCTCCAAGGCCATTTCCACCTGTAAAACCCCGCCCTTTGTCCCTGGACCCTTTCCCTGCCAGGATCCTAAAGCCACGCTGGGCTTGTCCTCCTCCCCTCCCACCTGTCTTGGGAGACCAGCAACAGGCGTCAGGGAGTCGGCCAAGCGTCTCCTTGTTGGAGGCGCAGGGGGTCCTGGCTGTGATGCCGTGCGCGGGAGTTAAGCAGCCTTAGGTGAAGACAGGTCACTAGAAGACAAAACCAAACTCAGAGCTCAGACTCGCCTTGCTTGCGTCCACGCTGCTGCCCTGTGTGTGTGTGTGTGTTAGAGGGCGCCCCCCACGCCGACCCTCACCTACACTTCCCATCACTCCCCTTTATTCCACGTCTCGGCGTGCACGTGGCTCCGTGCAGAGTTGACATGTATTGTGCCACCTGCAGGTGACTCCAGAATGACGGGCAGACGGACGGTGTCCGGCGCTGAGAGTCCCCAGGCAGCGCCCATCCGTCTTGGTTCCCTCCCCTCTCACCCAGACGGCCCTCGGGACTCAGGAGCCTTGGTTTCAGGTGCCAGGGAGCGAGCAAGTCCGTGGCAGCACGGAGAGTGAGCATGAACTCGCCACTGGACACCACGCCCAGGGCGCACAGCAGCTGCAGGCGAGGCACGGGGGGAGGCACGAATTGCATAGCTACTCCCAACCCACCCAGCACACCCAGTCTGCAGCGAGAGAATGGATCCACGGTGCCGCGTCGTCAACGCTGCTGGAGACGACGGCAATTGCCTGGGAACCGAACGAGACCCTTCCCGGAGCTGCGGGCCAGAGGCAGTGCACCACCTGCCACAATGCAGCGGCTCGGAACAAAAGTGTTCCTCCCGCTCTGCGCTGGGGGTGATCCTTGAAAGTCCCTGCCTTGGGCCGGTGCTGTGGCATAGTGGGTAAAGCCACCTCCTGCAGTGCTGGCATCCCATGTGGGCGCCGGTTCGAGCCCCAGCTGCTCCACTTCCGATCCAGCTCTCTGCTATGGCCTGGGAAAGCAGTAGAAGATGGCCCAAGTCCTTGGGCCCCTGAATCCACATGGGAGACCCAGAAGAAGCTCCTGGCTCCTGGCTTCAGTTTGGTGCAGCTCCGGCTATTGCAGCCATCTGGCGAGTGAACCAGCAGATAAAGGATTTCTCTCTCTCTCACTCTCTCTCTCGCTCTTTCTCTCTCTCTCTGCCTCTGCTTCTCTGTAACTCTGCCTTTCAAATAAATAAATAAATCTTAAAAAAAAAAACAGAAAGTCCGTGCCTCTAACGCACCCATCAGCTCCTCCACCAAGGGGGCTCCGAGGCACCCCACTCAGGCTTGGGGACACATCACCCAGGCTGGGGGTGCAGCCAGCTCCACTCGTCGGGGGCTGGGGCATCCACCCAGTGCAGAAATCGGACTTTTCCAAGCCGCCCCTTGGCACTGCTGTCCTCATGCCCTAGAGGGAAGCTAGGGCTGTCTTCACACAGAAAAGCCACCGCAGCTGGCACTGTGGCTCAGAGGGTTAACCCACCGCCTGTAGAGCCGGCATCCCCTGTGGGCGCCAGTTCGAGTCCCGGCTGTCCCACTTCCAATCCAGCTCCCAGCTAAAGTGCCTGGCGGGGGGTGGGGGCCGTTGTGGAGGATGGCACAAATGCTTGGCCTGTGCAACCATACATGAAATGCCTGGCTCCTGGCTTCAGCCTGGCCCAGCCCTGGTCGTTGTGGCCATTTGGGGAGTGAACCACCCTTCCCCGAGCCAGCCCACATGGCCTTGAAGAGGCAGCCAGGCAGGGTGAGCCGGACACAGACTCCCGTATCAAGTGCGCGAGACGGGGAGGATTTGCCTTTCAAACAGCTGCTGTTTCAGACACGGCCCTGGGGCACCTGCGTCTGCACACGGTGGACACGGTAATTCTTTAATCTTCAGTTGGGTTGCTTTGTGTCCTCCGGTTTTCTGCTGAAAGCCGGCCAAGGCTGGCACAAGGAAGCCATGATGAAGATGCCCCGTGAGGTCCAAGGCGTTAAAGCCGGTCTCTGGCTGGCCTCGGGTCACAGGTGCGGCCTCTCGCTCCAAGTCCCAGGACCGAGGGCTCTCGGATTGGAAGGCAAAGGGCGTGGAGCTGGGGGGCTGGGCCTGCACACACCACCTCTGTCCAGAAGCGGCCCCAGTCTGCTGGGCAGCTGATCCCACCTGGCCGAGCAGGGCCTCAGAGAGCCGCACTGGTTCCATGTATGTAGCCTAATGAGCTGCGGCACTGGCCTAGTTTTAGATTTAAAGATGTATTTATTTATTTGAAAGACAGAGTTACAGAGGCAGAGGCAGAGAGAGAGAGAGGCCTTCCATCCGCTGGTTCACTCCCCAGTTGCCGCAATGGGCAGAGCTGGGCAGATCCGAAGCCAGGAGCCAGGAGCCTCTTCTGGGTCTCCCACGGGGGTGCAGGGGCCCAAGGACTTGGGCCATCTTCCACTGCTTCTCAGGTCACAGCAGAGAGCTGAAATGGAAGTGGAGCAGCCGGGACTTGAACCAGTGCCCATTTGGGATGCGGCGCTGCAGGTGGTGGCTTTCCCTGCTACACCGCAGTGTGCCCTTTGCTAAGTGCAGAGGCATGGACACAAGTCCCTTCCTGAGCTGGGGACCCGATTCTTATTAATATCTTCACCTGTTAATTAATATCATCCCTGTGAATGAGTGGGACATCTGAAGACATTTGTTTAAACCCGGTGAGAGGGCACGTGACAGGCAGTTCCGTGGCTCTGACCGCGTGGCAAAAGTGCTGGCCACACTTGATCTTCAGGAGAGAATGGCTTCTCTCCCAGAGACCAGGGCTCCTGTAGAGCAAAGGACTTGCAATGGCTTCTGACACCCCACCTCGGTCCCCAGCCCACCTCGGTCCCCAGCAGTGCTGGGGTGGCCACTGCCCCCTAGGTACGGACGGCTCCCTAGCAACCAGCGGCCTGCTCCAATGCAAGGATCCACCCCACGTGAAAGCAGCCACCTGCTTGGGTGGTTATGCAGGCATTGTCATCACCCACGGCCAGAGAGTAACAGGCAGGCGGTGTGGTAGGGGTGACAGAGCTGCACCCCGCTGTGGGGACAGCTGTCCAGCCACCTGCTGCACCTGTTCAACCTGCAACACTGCACACCAAAGGAGCCTGCACCTGTGTCCCCTGCTTCCCTGCCGAGGGAACAGGGTGGCCCTGGGCCGGTCCTGCGGGAGCTGCGGCTGATTCTGGGCAAGATGCAGCTGAAGCAGGCAGCGCAGCCGCACGTGAACAGACTTCCTGGGACAACGGGAGGAGCCACACAACAAGGCTTCCTGGGACAACGGGAGGAGCCACACAACCAGCAAGACTGGGCTGTCTGTGAGCTCTCCTGTGGTGGTGAATGAACGGGCCAGGGGCTTTGGGTCAAACGTGTTTTAAAAATGTATACCTTGGAGCTGGCGCTGTGACATAGAGGGTGAAGCCAGTGCCTGCAGCACCAGCATCCCATGTGGGAGCCAGTTCTAGTCCTGGCTGCTCCTCTTCCCATCCAGCTCTCTGCTGTGGCCTGGGAAAGCAGCAGAAGATGACCAAGTCCTTGGGTCCCTGGAAGAAAGCTCCTGGCTCCTGACTTCGGATTTGTCTTACTCTGGCCATTGCAGGCATTTGGGGAGTGAACCAGCAATGGAAGAGCTCTCTCTCTGTCTCTCACTCTGTAACTCCGCTTTTCAAATAAATCTTTAAAAAAAAAAAAAAAGATAGGAGGGTACTTCAAAAAGTTTCTGGAGGAGAATGGAGCTAAAAGTTAAGGTAATTTTGGTGCAAAAAAAGTGTTCAAAATTCAAGCACTTTTTTCCATAGTTTTTATTTTCCATGACCTTTTTAAAGACCCTTGTATCTAAGTGCAGGACACAAGGCCAGGCCCGTGCTGACTGCCCTGGGGGCTGAGATGGCCGTAGAAGCACAGAGACCAGGAGGGTCCTGGAAACTTCAGTTCTTTTTTTTTTTTAATTTGTCTGTCTGATGATCCCAGCCTCTGCATTGGATTACACTAGGTCTTTTTTTTTAAAGCTAATTTATTTATTTGAAAGGCAGAGTTACACAGAGAGAAGATGCAGAGAGGAGAGAGAGAGGGAAAGAGAGAGAGAGAGAGAGAGAGAGAGAGAGAGAGAGGTCTTCCATCTGCTGGTTCACTCCCCAGTGGCTGCAACGGCTGGAGCTGCACCGATCTGAAGCCAGGAGCCAGGAGCCTCTTCCAGGTCTTCCACGTGGGTGCAGGGGCCCAAGGCCTTGGGCCATCTTCCACTGCTTTCCCAGGCCACAGCAGAGAGCTGGATCAGAACTGGAGCAGGTGAGACTGGAACCGGTGCCCATATGGGATGCCGGCACTGTAGGCGGCAGCTTTACTGGCTATGTCTCAGCGCCGGCCCCATGTATTAGATCTTAAAGCTACAAGGATCCCCTGGGCTTCACATTCAGCATCCCTCTGTGAGCTAAGCCTGGCCACACCCCTGAGCTACCCTGGTCCTGACCTCAGGGCCTTGGCACCTGCTGGAGCACTCGTCCTGGTTTAGGCATGGCTGGGCCTTCTTGCCATCCGGGCTCAGATTCTCCCAGCAGCGTCCACAGAGGGCCTCCTGCTGCCGTTGCTCCCCGACACTTGCTACTCTTTGGTGACAGATTCCTCACTGGCCCACATGGGGAATTCCAGAATCCCTCCTTAGAGCCTGAGCCCAGTGCCGGACAGAGGCTTTGTCTGTCTTGTTCACAGCTCCACCTCCAGCTCTGGGGAGGGTCTCAACCAGAGGGCTCGCTCACTTGCTGAATGAGTGAGGGACCAGCAAACACCCGGCTGGCGTCTCTGCTCCTGAGCACCGTGGGGTTGTGAAGTCCATGCAGGTCTGGGGGAAGGGGCGCTCCCTGCACCAGCACAGCTCTGGACAGGGGTGGTTAAGATGAGCCCACCCCAGAGAGCCACCTCCTCCCAGGCTGCTCACAGCACACAGCTGAGGATGTGAAAAATCCGACAGGGAGATGGCCCCGGGGGCCTTGCCCAGGCGGCCCCTGGCTGCTCCTATACCTGTTTGAGTTTCTGTACAAGTCGTCACGAGGGGCATGGGCTACCGCACCTCTCCCCTTTGCTGAGACACCCGCTTCTCGCTGTTTCTCCACTTAGAAGACAAAATCCCTACCTCCCAGTAGTGTCTCGCCAGTGTGACCACAGCACTACGTTGGATAATCGCAGGTTGGCCAAGCGATGGCCAGAAGGGGGAGGAACGGACCTGCAGCTGCCCTTGCCTGTGAACCTGAGCTTCTGAGCACACGCTCCACCTGGCTGAGCCCTCACCACCGCCTGCCAGAGCTGCCTTTGCAAATGGGGGGTGTGGGGGCTTCGGTTGTCACAGAGGTGCGGGGGCCCTGGTGAGGCCAGAGGTGCTACACATCCTGCAGAGAGCTAGACGGGACCACAGCGCAGTCCGGTCCCGAGCGCCACGGAGCCCTCCCAGAGCCCTCTGCACCCCTGAGGGTGCACGGAGGGTACTGAGGGTGCACGGAAGGTACTGAGGGTGCACCCCACCCCTGGCCTGGGCACCTCACGCCACCTGGCGCGCAGGAACACGAGGACGTCCCCTGGGTGTGTTTCAGGTGCTCACACTTCATGTTAGCGATTCACTGCTGTTTGGGAAATTAAACGTAATTCCCGGCACGCTCTGCCTGTTTGCATAACTGTGCCAGGAGAAACTTACGAGTCAGGAAGGAGAGAGTTTGGGGGTGAAGTTGATAGCCACCATCTGTCCAAGGTCAGCTGGGCACACCCGACGCACCCCCCCCCCCCGTGAGCCCTCCTCTGGCCATCACTAACCAATTTATTAATTTACTCTTCAAATCTTTCTAGGCGATTTCCCACCTGAAAGGGAGCCGACGGCAGAAGTACAGCCTGCAGGGGCAGTTCAAGCGAGTCCCTTTAGAAAACACTGAAGTTTGTCAATATTGAAAAAAACGAAATTAAGGGGGAAAAGAAGATGGGGGAGCTCTTAATGTGCTCATACAGAAGAAAGGCAATTGCATACCCAGCACTTGTTGTATCAGAATGGCCTTACAAAGATGATCCAGTTATAATAATGGGGAATTTATCAAACTGATCTTATTTTTTTTTTTTTGCATTGAGATGTAATGAGATTGCACCCTGAAAGCACATTGCGCCTCCTCTAGTCTTCAGTGGGATCCACCCAGAAGCAGCTCCAGCCCCAGGCGCTCTCTGAAGTCCGGCTTCAGGGCAGAGTGGAGCTCGTGCCAGACGCTGAGCCGGACCGCTGCACCGGGAAGCCCGGAGACCCACGCGCTGCACGTGCTGGCCCCAGGCTTGCCTTGGTCCTGACCGCTGAGACCGGAGTGAACCTTCTAGAAGGCCAAGCATGCTCCATGACTCAGCGTAGGCTGCAGGGCACACTCGGGGCCGGCAGACCCTCCCCTCGCCGTGACCCCAGCACCCAAATCGCTTCTGAACCTCCAGCCTCTGCCAGCTCCACCAAGGCTGGAGGCGCGGCCAGGGATTGAGCGTGGTGGAGCTGTGTAGTGTGTTCCCACGGCCCATCGGGCACGCTCTCCGCTTGGGCAACGCATTATTTTGACTGAGAGCCTGGTGGAGTCGTTGCCAATGGAAAGAAAGAAAAAAAGCCAAATGCCAGCGAGGACAAAATGTCCCCTCTCAGGTGACAGGACAAACACCAGCCAAGCCACCCAAGCGCAGGTGGTCTGTGACAACCCCTCCCCTGTGCCCCTCCTCTTAGCCAGGAGCAGTGAGGCTTCAGAATGAGGCCGGGGTGGGGGACAGGGAGGTCAGGCGCCGAGCCCTGCCCAGGGCCTCAGGTTCCTGGTTTGCAAACGAGAGACAAGAATTCAGCCCCATGCACTGTACCCAGCGTCCCTGGGGATGCCGGCGTCTCCCGCTGCACCTCTCTTTCCCCAGCACAAGACGCCGGGGAACCCGGCCAAGCCCCAGACGCCTCCTCGGTCCTGCACTCCACCGACGCCGGCAAACCCCAGCAAGTTCTGACTGCTGTCCCCTCAGTGACAGGCAGCCAGTCACGCCCAGGACCCCGCACGCCAGCCGCCCCCGCCGGGAGCGCCGCTGCCAGACTGTCTGATCAGGTTCCCAATAGCTGTGCACTTACAATTTGTCTGGCTTCTTACCTCCTCCTAAGACAAAGTGACAGACACCTCCACTCACCCCCTCTGTGTCGGCTGCCTTCTCCTGTTCTGGAGCGCTCCAGCTCGCCCACCTCCCCGGCGCGCAGCCTCCTGCCGGCGCTGTCTGCTGGCAACCCACGGGCACGCATTCACTTCTCTGCTTGGTTCCCTACCCCGATCCGTGATCCACTGCTGCCCCTTGCCAGCTGTAACTGGACCCCTTCGTCCTCCTCTGCTGCCTCCTCACCCCCGAACCCCCAGTGTCTGATCTGTGAAAGCCTGCCCCACCCCTCCCCGCCACCACCGGGACACGGACGGATCCAGATCCACGGGTCTCCCGGGGCCAACAGTTTAATCAAGTCAAGTGCGGTACTCAGTGTGTTCAAGTCCTTCGAATAAGGGCAGGAGAGAGAAACAGGATTAAGAGGGAAAACGAAGGCCGGCGCCGGCTCACTTGGCTAATCCTCCGCCTGCGGCGCCAGCACCCTGGGTTCTAGTCCCGGTCGGGGCGCCGGATTCTGTCCCGGTTGCTCCTCTTCCAGGCCAGCTCTCTGCTGTGTCCCGGGAGTGCAGTGGAGGATGGCCCAGGTCCTTGGGTCCTGCACCCGCATGGGAGACTAAGAAGCACCTGGCTCCTGGTTTTGGATCGGCACAGCACCGGCCGTAGAGGCCATTTGGGGGAGTAAACCAGAGGAAGGAAGACCTTTCTCTCTGTCTTTCACTGTCTAACTCTGCCTGTCAAAAAAAAAAAAAAAAAAAAAGAAGAAGGGAAACGAGGTGATAAATTGGTCCCATGGGCAGATCCTGGACCCAGGACAAAAGCCGAGACGCTCTTGGTTTGAGCCTGAACTTCGCTGCCTGATTGTGTAACCGGAGGATTATATAAATGTGGGTTAATGGTCACGATGTGGACGACCCGGGCCTGGGGTTTCTGGGTATTTTCAAAATCATATGGGTCAGTTTAGGGAGCATCAGGAACATGTTGTCGGAAGGATGACGCATTCAATGGGACATCAATCTAGGGAGCAGCTGGAATTATATAAGAGGACATGGACGCTCCCTCCGTGTCAGGACTGGCAGGCACTGAGTGCCTGGAAGCAGAATTTGTATTAAGAGAAATCCTGGGGCCGGCGCTGTGGTGTAGCAGGTGAAGCCACCGCCTACAGTGCCGGCATCCCATATGGGCACCGGTTCACGTCTTGACTCCTCCACTTCTGATCCAGCTCTCTACTGTGGCCTGAGAAAGCAGTACAAGATGGCCCAAGTGCTTGGGCCCCTGCACCCCTGTGGGAAACCCAGAAGAAGCTCCTGGCTCCTGGCTTTGGATCAGCACAGTTCCAGCCATTGTGGCCAATTGGGGAGTGAACCAGCAGATGGAAGACCTCTTTCTCTCTCTGCCTCTCCATCTCTCTCTCTCTGTAACTCTGACTCTCAAATAAATAAATAAATAAATCTTTAAAAAACAACAACAAAAAAAGAGAAATCCTGATTTAAAGTCCTTTTGTCAGGGCTGGTGTTATGGCACAGTGGGTTGACTAAGTCACTGTCTGTGACGCCAGCATCCCATATGAGTGCCAGTTTGAGTCCCGGCTGCTCCACTTCTGATCCAGCTCCCTGCTAATGCACCTGGGAAAGCAGTGGAGGATGGCCCAAGTGCTGGGGCCCCTGCACCCACATGGGGGACCTGGATGGAATATTCCAGGCTCCTGGCTCTGGCCTGGCCCAGCCCTGGCCATTGTGACCATCTGGGGAGTAAAGCAGAAGATGGAAGATTTCTCTCTCTCTCTCTCTCTCTCTCTCTCTCTCTCTCTCTCCTGCTTCTTCTTCTTCCTCTTCTTCCTCCTCCTCCTCCTCCTCCTCCTCGTCCTCCTCTTCTTCTCTCTGTAACTTTACCTTTCAAAAGAATAAAATAAATCCTATAAGAAAGAGCTTTTCTCTCCCCTTTGGCCCTAACCTAATGCTCTCACCTGCTTCCCTTTCTTTTATTTCCATCCCTTCGTGCATAGGTTTGTCTCCTCCCACGATTTTGTTGACATTGATCCACGTACCCTAAAATTCACCCCCTAAAAACTCACAGTGCCAGGATCTGAGGGCAGCCCCTGGCTGTCACGTGGAGAGCCTGTCGTCCAGTCCCCATGAGCGGCCCCGCCCCAGCCGACCTTCCCTCCAGCCCCTGGCGGCCGCCGGCCTGCGCTCTGCCTTGGGATTTGCCTCCCTGAGCTTCCTGCTAGGGCATCTCTCCAGCTTCAGCAGGCCCAGCCGTAGCCGGTGTGGGTATCTGGGGGAGTGAACCAGTGCCTGGGAGGTGGGAGTTTCTCTCTCTCTCTCTGCAACTCAAATAAAAATTTTTTTAAATGTCCAGTGGTTGTTCTTGGGTCCACCAGTCCCCTTTAATCTTTCCAACAACCAGGGTCACGGGAGTCATGATCTCCAGCCTATACATAAGGAAACTGAGGCTCAGAAAGGCTTGGACTTGTCCAGAGAGCTGGTGGAGCTGGGACCAGCCTTCCACCGAGGTCACGGCTATCCCTAAACTATCGCGACCCTCTCTGACAGGAGGTGCGAGAGCAGGAGCAGCCTGGGGTCAGACTGGAGGTCTATCTCCCTAGGAAACTGGTGCTTTTGTCGTAAACTAAGAAACTGGCCCCCCAGTTGATACACCCGTGCCTTGTGAGTGAGGCTGGTCCTATCCCGGAGTCCTGGCAGAATCATGTCCCTTGACCTCCAAGGCTGATGCCCAGGCCCTTCTGTGACACTGGCTGCTCTGTAACATCAACCCACGACAAAAGACAACCACGAACAAAGCTAAACACCCCCCATGCCACCGCAGGGAAATGCAAAAGCCACCGTGTCAATATCACCACGCACAAGTTTGACGTCTGCGCAGAGAGCGACCGTACAGAAAAACTTGCACTTGCAGACTGAAGCGCCTCTGAGATCTCCCAGAGGCCCCCTCGGGCATTGTTACCCAGCACACGCGCCAACAGCCAGCACATCTTTAACGCCGGACCGGCAGCGCAGCCTGAGAGGCGTTCCGTCGAATGAAGACGAACATCGGGATACTGCGAAGCACGCAGACGTCCTGGCGGCCGGCTCCCTCCATCAGTGCTGCTAGCTTAACTTCCCCGGCTGGCCCTGTCTGAACTCCACTGCCAAGCAGCCAAACTCTGCCCGGCACTGTTCCCGCGCTGGCAAGAGGCACAGAGCTGATTGGTTTTTGAGCTGCGGACTCTGCATTGATCATGGAGGCCCAGCGACCACTCCTGCTGGAGAGAGCTCGTCTGTGCCCAGGCAAGGATTCGGCATCTTTTGTCTCCGTTCATTCGACACTGCTGGTATTTAGAAAATTACCTCTAAATTCATCTTTCAAAAACAACCACAGTCCAGTCTAATTGCTGAAGGGTAGCTTAGGCTGTAACTTCCTGACAGACTGCTGGAGAGAGGCCAGAGAAACGTCCTGGGATAAAGGCAAGCAGTGCGGTGCCAAAGGAAATCAGGGTGGGGGTGAAGGGGGCGAACACAGGAACCTCGGAGCGGAGCAGAAACTTCCACCTCCTTCTGCGCCCCGACCTCTGGAATACTCCATGTCAGAGCGCGTTTACAAGAGCCACGCGCGTGCACAGGGCCCATAATAAGCCTGAGCTGGCCGGCGCCGCGGCTCACTAGGGTAATCCTCCGCCTTGCGGCGCCGGCACACCGGGTTCTAGTCCCAGTCGGGGCACCAATCCTGTCCCGGTTGCCCCTCTTCCAGGCCAGCTCTCTGCTGTGGCCAGGGAGTGCAGTGGAGGATGGCCCAAGTCCTTGGACCCTGCACCCCATGGGAGACCAGGAGAAGCACCTGGCTCCTGCCTTCGGATCAGCGCGGTGCGCTGGCCAGCGTGCCTACCGCGGCGGCCATTGGAGGGTGAACCAACGGCAAAAGGAAGACCTTTCTCTCTGTCTCTCTCTCACTGTCCACTCTGCCTGTCAAAAAAAAAAAAAAAAGAAGCCTGAGCTTAGGGAGTTATTGACGTGTGTCTGTCATTGTCAAGGTCAGAGCCTCAGCAGTGCCTTGGCTCCCGCGCACAGCCAGGCTTCAGCCTTAAAGCGCACTTGATGTGTGGGCCTGGGAAGCCCTTGCAGCAGGTGCGTGTGTCAGTGTGTGTGTGAGTGTGTGCAAGGCTCTGTGGGAGGTGGGGACCTGGACAGACAGGCCGCTGCGCTCCTGGAGCCTGCGCCCGGGCGGGGAACCAGCAATAACACACAAGGCACCGTGCAGAGAGAGAGACCTGGCCAAGGCTGTGCGGGGGAGTCGGGGGGGCCCTAGTGTTTGAGCAGCTTCAAGGGGGAGCTGGGGCCACGTTGACGCCTAAGGGATGATGGCCACGCTGGGCCTGCGTGGGAAGGTGCAGGCCAGGGCCTGGGAGGCCGCAGGGTGGGCAGCAGAGGTGGGGAAAGGGAGGGGGAGGGAGGCCTGAACCTGCCCGTAGGAGCTGAGCCGCAAAGGTGTTGGGGCCAGGGGCAGACAAGGCACCAGGAGCCCGCGCCTGGGCCTCCCTCTGGACCGAATTCTCAAGGCCACCAACTGAAGACTCAGGTCCCCCCGCCGCAGCCCAGGCTGTTGAAGACAAGAGAGACCAAGCAGGTCCGGAGTGAGGGTCTCCACTGAGGAGAAGCATCAGCGGTGTCCTGTGGGTAAGGACGTCCGTGTCACTCAGGCGGAGGGCCGCGGGCAGGCCCGGTCACGGTCACGTGTGTCGCCTCGGCTGTAAGGAAATCACGATCGCCTCCACGGAGCCCCGGCTGCAGACGGCGGCTGCGTCCTGCACTGGCTCGGGGCCTCGCGGCCGCCCCGCCCCACCCCACCCTTCATCCTCTGCTCCTGCATCCCCCTGGGCAAAGACTGCAGGTGCACCCAGTGAGTCAGAGCCGCGGGACAGCGAGGCCGGGGGGCCAGGGCTCTGCCGCGTATGGGGCGTCCCGAGGCCGGGGGGGGCCAGGGCTCTGCCGCGGACGGAGTGTCCCGTCGCTCCCACCCCAACGCTCTGCTGAGCCCAGCAGGACCCGAGTCCTGGACGTGCCGTCTGCACAGCCACACAGGAGCTGCCATCTCTTCTCCTCCCCGGGGGAGGACGAGGCGGGGGCTCAGAGTGGCCCGTGCGGCCCAGGCAGGTCAGGAGAGGCAGACTAGAAGGGGCCCTGAATGACGCTTTAGAGCTGGGAGGGTGAGAGACCAACCGCACGGGTCAGTGTGTGTGTGAGTGTGAGTGTGAGTGAGTGTGTGAGAGAGACAGAGGCGGGTGAGAGACCACACAGGGGGTCAGTGTGTGTGTGAGTGTGAGTGAGTGTGTGAGAGCGTGTGAGAGAGACAGGCAGGTGTGAGACCACATGGGGGGTCAGTGTGAGTGTGAGTGTGAGAGCGTGTGAGAGAGACAGGCGGGTGTGAGATCACACGGGTCAGTGTGTGTGTGAGTGTGAGTGAGTGTGTGAGTGTGAGAGTGTGTGAGAGCATGTGAGAGAGACAGAGGCGGGTGAGAGACCACACAGGGGGTCAGCGTGTGTGTGAGTTGTGTATGAGTGTGTGAGACTGTGTGAGTGTATTGTGAGAGTGTGTGTGAAAGTGTGTAAGAGTGTGTGTATAAATGAATATGTGTGTGAGTGTGTGAGAGCATGTGTGTGTACGAGACTGTGTGTGTGAGAGCGTGTATGTGAGGGTGTGTGAGAGAGTGTGTGTGAGAGGGTGTGTGAGTGTGTGTGAGGGTGTGTGTGGGTGTGTGTGAGGGTTGTGAGGGTGTGTGTGGGTGTGTGAGGGTGTGTCTGTGAGGGTGTGTGAGGGTGTGTGTGTACGAGACTGTGTGTGTGAGAGCATGTATGTGAGGGTGTATCTGAGAGTGTGTGTGAGGGTGTGTGAGAGGGTGTGTGAGTGTGTGAGAGTGTGTGAGGGTGTGTGAGGGTGTGTGTGGGTGTGTGTGAGGTTGTGAGGGTGTGTGAGGGTGTGTGTGAGGGTGTGTCTGTGAGGGTGTGTGAGGGTGTGTGTGAGAGTGTGTGTGGGTGTGTGTGAGTGTGGGGGGTGTGAGGGTATGTGTGTACGAGACTGTGTGTGTGAGAGCATGTATGTGAGGGTGTATCTGAGAGTGTGTGTGAGGGTGTGTGAGAGGGTGTGTGAGTGTGTGAGAGTGTGTGAGGGTGTGTGAGGGTGTGTGTGAGGGTGTGTGTGAGGGTGTGTGAGAGTGTGTGTGTATGTGTGTGCTTCAAGACACAGAGATGTGGACCATGAGACTGGGCCACGTTTTTTGCCATGTTATGTGGTCAGTGAATGTGTCTGTGAGTGTGCATTCCTGTGTCTGTGTGTTGGGGGCAGATGGCTCTGACCAGGGGTCCTGGAAGGTGGTGAGAAGAGACGGCCCGTGGGGAGGGCTGGGGCACGTCCTGCACACAGGTAAAACCGCATTTGGGGGCCGGGTTGTGGAGCAGCCGGCTAAGCCACCGCCTGTGACCCCGGCATCCCAGGCTGGAGCCTGGTTGCTCTGACCCAGCTCCCCGCTGATGCCTGTGGGAAGGGAGCAGGACCCGGCCCACGTCCTCGGGGCCGTCACCCACGTGGGGGCCCTGAACGGCGTTGCAGGCTTCTGGCTTTGGTCTGGCGCAGGAGATGCTGTTGCAGCCAATTGGGGAGTGAAGCAGTGGGTGGAGACCTCTCTCTGTCGCTCCCTTGCTCTCCACCACTCTACCTTTCCAATAAACAAAATAAATCTTTTGCAAAAACTACCTGTAGTCTAAATCCACATGACAGCCTCTCAGGGAGTTGCCTTAACCCCTCACGGCACAGCAGGGCCTCTTCGGTGAGCACCCTTGAAGCCGCCATCATGCACCTGGGGCCTCTGGCAGAAGGGGGCCCGTGGGGGCCCCACCCCAGTTTCGCACATCCCAGTGGTGACCATCTGTTGTATTCCCAGATCCCAGCGCTGATGGAAACTCCGGGTGGGGGGCACCCCTGGGGCAGGTCAGCCTGCGAAGCATCAGGGGACTCCCGCAGCCACAGTCCGTCGGGTGGACAATATCGGGGTGTTCTGGAAGCTTCTCGGGGTCCCAGGGGAGTGGAGCTCACGTGGGCTGTGGCAGCGGCCCCTGTGGCCCTCCCCACGCTGGCTTTCCCTTCTCCCCCTCCCTCACCTCCTTCTGGAACCTCCTCCAAACTACCCGCACCCAAGTCTTCAACTCCGAGCTCTGCTTCCAGATCAGCCCAAACTAAGACAAGGGCCAGAACCCATGGCCACCGGCATACCGGGGATATGTGAACCCTCAGACTGACGCACCCCGAGAAGGCGGGCTGGAGAGCACTGAGGGTGAGTTGCTGGCCCCGCCCCCAGTCCCAGTCCTCTGCAGTCAGTGGGTGGAGGACAGATCCCTCCAGGTCAGGGAGGGATGGAGGAGGGGTCAGAAACCCCTGGCAAAGAAAATTGGGCCGTTCCGTGTCGGGAGGGCAAGCCCAGGGAAGGGAGAGCCGGGCACCGGAGGGTTCTGCACACCAAGGACGCCTGATCAGAGTAGAACGCAGGTGCCAAAGCTTCCACCCCAGCCCGGGGCCGTGACCTTGGACAAAACCATCCACAACCCATCTTGCCGAGAGGTAAATCGAGGGAGTGGACAACAAGCTCACCTTGGGAAGCCTCAATGCACCAAACAAATGTTAATTATTGTAACTAGCGGAGCTCTCCTGGGAGCGTTTAATAAGTCAACCAAGTGTTCACAAGTGCCATCCTTGTGTTTTCCTGTTCTGGGACCAAAAAACATGAGAACCTCGGAGGAAGTATTCAGGGCAGAGGCCGCTCGCTGGTCTGGGCCGCGTCCTGGGTCACCCCTGCGACGTCCTGGGTCACCCCTGCGACGTCTGGGGTTGACAAGGAGATCGGGGCTTTTTAGCTTAAAAAGTGGGAAAATGCCCTCGCACACCCTGATCTGCATTTCTTGGAAAATAAGAAGATTCGAGGCCCTTCCCCAGGGCAGGGGGCTGGGCCTGCTGCCAGAGTCGTTGCCTTGTCTGGTCCCTCAACCTCTGTCTGGAATTTAAAAATATCTCCTCCGTCCCTCGCTGAAGCAATCACTGTGCCCTGAGTCAGAGTTGGAGCTGAGGACAGTGAATCTGATCCAAGGCCCAGCTCACCCCTTCCTGAAGCCCCGTGTCCCTGTCCGCGTGAACGGCCCCGCCTCGAGGGCCCGCCACACGCCTCAGCTCCCGATCGCTGCCCGGTCTCTCTCAGGGACTGGCCGCTCCGCAGAGGCAGCTGGGCCCCGCTGACTTGGTGAAACGCGAGGACTTTGGAGCCTGAGCTGTTTGGAATTAAGATCAGTGCCGTTTCTCGCGGCATCAGCAGAGTCCCGGGGCTATGGTACAGTAACCTGGACGGCCCCGGAGCCAGATAAGATAGGCTTGGTTCTCCGTGCGAATCAGGGGAAGAGTCGATGTCCTTCAGAAGTTCTCCCAGTTCCCAAGAAGTTTAAGTTCCTCTGGGTGTAGGGATGGGCTGGGGGGAGGGGCAGGTGGCCAAGAACTGGCCTGAGGGATCCTGAGGTGACGAGGGTGCTGTCACCGGCGTCTATACATGTCACACACACACACACACAGGTGCACCAAAACTGGGAACAATCTAAACTCTCTGGATTGTGCCAATGTCACGCTCCTGATTTTGCTGTGCTATCGACACACAAGCTGCACCCATTGGGGCAAATCGGGTACAGAGCACCCACCATTCACTCTGCATCTACCATTGTTTCCAAGAGAAAAAGTCTAAAATGAAAATGAACAAACTCTTACGGTAGACGCTGTCCAAGCTCCCAGTTCTGGGATAATTCCTCCCCCCGGCCCCCACAGCACTGTCCTGACCAGCAGCACCACCCTGCAGATGTGTAACCCAGGCCCTTGGCTTGGCTTCTACACACATACATGTGCATAGGCACACGATAGCGTGCACACACATATACACACGGGCACACACACGCACACACACCACGCCCTCAGCTTTGAGTGAGCAGAGCTCACTGATAATTTGGGCGTGTTGTTAATAAGGCACGTCTTGGGGCTTAGCACATAAAGCCGCCACCTGCAGTGCCAGCATCTCATATGGGTGCCAGTTCGAGTCCCGGCTGCTCCACTTCCAATCCAGCTCTCTGCTAATGGCCTGGGAAAGCAGTAAAAGGTGGCCCAAGTGCTAGGGCCCCTGCACCCAGGTGGATGACCCAGAAGAAGCTCCTGGCTCCTGGCTTCGGATCAGCGCAGCTCCAGCCAATTGCAGCCAATTGGGGAGTGAACCAGCGGATGGAAGACCTCCCTCTCTCTCTCTTTTTCTCTCTCTCTCTCTGCTTCTCCTCTCTCTGTGTAACTCTGACTTTCAAATAAATAAATAAATCTTTAAAAAAAAACAAGGCACGTCTTGAAGCCCTGTTTCAGGCATTTTGCGGTGCTGTTTCTCCTCTCCTCTCCCTGTTTCCCATCTGCTCTTCTCCTTCCATGTCCAGTGTCTTCAAACACAAGCACACGGACCACAGAAGGCAAAAGCTGAAAGGAGGGCTTTCCACTTGGAATGCTGGGCCCTGAGCTTTGCCCTTGAGCTTTGCCCTTGGCGTCTGGGCCGCGGCCCCCCCTCCTCCTGCAGGTCACCTGCCCAGGTGGTACCTGCATCGGGACAATGCTGTTGTCAGGGGAAATGTGGTGGCTGTGCCACTAACCGTGTCCCTCTCCCCACGAGGGGTGGTCCCGCCCGGAGAGCTTCTGAATTTTAACTCTGCAGCCCCGGCCTCCATCTGCAAATTCGGCGGCACCTGCACCTCCTGTGCCGGCCTCGCTGCCTCTCAGTCACAGCCCCCTCTGGCTCGGACCGTCCTGTGCCTCTTAAGGACCCCTGCGGTGATCTGGGCCCCTGGATAGCTGGGCCCATCTTTCCATCTCTGTACCCTTCTCTTCCTTAGGGTTTGTTAACCTTTGGTGCTAGCTACGTTCATTATTTAGCGAAATCCTGCAAGCGAGGAAAACTAGCCCTTCACATTGGCCCCTCAGCAATGCAGCCCCCAGAGAACTGCCAGTCGCGGGCTGGAGCCTGCTTGTCCAGCTTTTCTTTCCCTGTGGTGGGCTGGGGTACGATTTTCCTGACGCTGTCCCAGGCATGCCGTGGGTGCTCCCTATGAGGCTTGTTTCAAACTCCATTGAATTAGATGAAATGTAACAAAGCCTTTGTGGATTTGTCACCAAATGTTTCTTCTGTGTCCCAGCAGGTGTCCAAGCAGGACAAAGGCGGTTAGAACGGCGAAGTTCCACGGAGTTCCGGAACACCTAGTCCACTTTTATGTAAGAGTCGAATGACACTCCTTCAGGAACATTCCAAAGGCTTGAAGGATTCTCTCCTGCTTGTCCCCAGATGCCTCCCCTGTGTAGCCAAGTACACGGACAGTGCCACGCTGCTCACTGAACAGGAGCGTTCTGTGGACGTACCAAAGTTCAAAGTATAACGCTGTTTCAAAACAAGTTTCACCCAGAGGTTACCTGGCGCGGCCCAAGACGGACACTGCTTTGGAGCTCATTGGTTGAAACCTGGAGTGATGGTAGTTACACTTTAGGCAAGAGAAGACGATGTATTTATTTTTTTGATACAAATTATCTTTATAACACTTAGTTGAGCCAAGTGGACCACGAAGAGGAGATTAAATAATAACCAGTTGCTAGTCAGGTTTCAGAGTAATAACAAACCAATTCCGTAACAACCGGGCACACAGAGAAAAAGCTGCTGTGGTGTGGGCTCCAAATTTCTGGTGCTCCATGGCATAGCAGCCCTGCTCCCTCAGAACTGACCGATTCCAGGAACAGGTGCAGTGGAGGCAGCAGCGACAGTCTGAGTATGAAGAGCTACCCCCGGCGTAGCAGGTAAAGCTGCCTGTGACGCCAGCACCCCATATGGACGCCGGTTCAAGTCCCGGCTGCTCCACTTCCAACCCAGCTCCCTGCTAATGTGCCCGGGAAAACAGCCGAAGATGGCCCAAGTGCTAAGGTCCCTGCACCCATGTGGGAGACCCGGATGAAGCTCTTAGGTCCTGGCTTCAGCCTGCCCCTGCCCTGGACATTGTAGCCATTTGGGGAGCGAATCAAGAAGATGTCTCTCTTTCCCTCTCTCTGTTTCTTCTCCTCTCTCTGTAACTCCAACTTTTAAATAAAAAAGTGAACCTTAAAAAACAAAAAAAGGAAAAAGAAGAGCTGCCCCTGGCCTATGTGAAGCAACTTGTCCCATCCATGGCAGGTCCCCAGTCCACCTCGGGAAGCCACCCAGTGTTGAAGGGGGGAATCCTGGGGTCAGGTCTCACTGCAGGACAGTCTCTGAGCACCGTGCCTCCCAGCAGCAGGCCAATGAGGCAAAAAGTTCCTCAAAATGAAGTCAGAGACACCCTGGAACTGTCAGGTCACTCCAACCACAGAGACAGCCCGCACCACCTGTTACAGACGACCACTGCAGGGGACAAGCCCACACCACCTGTTACAGACGACGGCAGGGGACAAGCCCGCACCACCTGTTACAGACGACGGCAGGGGACAAGCCCGCACCACCTATTACAGACAATGGCAGGGGACAAGCCCGCACCACCTGTTACAGACGATGGCAGGGGACAAGCCCGCACCACCTGTTACAGACGACCACTGCAGGGGACAAGCCCGCACCACCTGTTACAGACGACCACTGCAGGGGACAAGCCCGCACCACCTGTTACAGACGACGGCAGGGGACAAGCCCGCACCACCTGTTACAGACGATGGCAGGGTACAAGCCCGCACCACCTGTTACAGACGATGGCAGGGGACAAGCCCGCACCACCTGTTACAGACGATGGCAGGGGACAAGCCCGCACCACCTGTTACAGACGACCACTGCAGGGGACAAGCCCGCACCACCTGTTACAGACGATGGCAGGGGACAAGCCCGCACCACCTGTTACAGACGACGGCAGGGGACAAGCCCGCACCACCTGTTACAGACGATGGCAGGGGACAAGCCCGCACCACCTGTTACAGACGACCACTGCAGGGGACAAGCCCGCACCACCTGTTACAGACGATGGCAGGGTACAAGCCCGCACCACCTGTTACAGACGATGGCAGGGTACAAGCCCGCATCACCTGTTACAGACAATGGCAGGGGACAAGCCCGCACCACCTGTTACAGACGACGGCAGGGGACAAGCCCGCACCACCTGTTACAGACGACCACTGCAGGGGACAAGCCCGCACCACCTGTTACAGACGACCACTGCAGGGGACAAGCCCGCACCACCTGTTACAGACGACGGCAGGGGACAAGCCCGCACCACCTGTTACAGACGACCACTGCAGGGTACAAGCCCGCACCACCTGTTACAGACGACCACTGCAGGGGACAAGCCCGCACCACCTGTTACAGACGACCACTACAGGGGACAAGCCCGCACCACCTGTTACAGACGACGGCAGGGGACAAGCCCGCACCACCTGTTACAGACGATGGCAGGGGACAAGCCCGCACCACCTGTTACAGACGATGGCAGGGGACAAGCCCGCACCACCTGTTACAGACGACGGCAGGGGACAAGCCCGCACCACCTGTTACAGATGATGGCAGGGGACAAGCCCGCACCACCTGTTACAGACGACCACTGCAGGGGACAAGCCCGCACCACCTGTTACAGACGACCACTGCAGGGGACAAGCCCGCACCACCTGTTACAGACGACCACTGCAGGGGACAAGCCCGCACCACCTGTTACAGACAACCACTGCAGGGTACAAGCCCGCACCACCTGTTACAGACGACGGCAGGGGACAAGCCCACACCACCTGTTACAGACGACGGCAGGGGACAAGCCCGCACCACCTGTTACAGATGATGGCAGGGGACAAGCCCGCACAACCTGTTACAGATGACCACTGCAGGGTACAAGCCCGCACCACCTGTTACAGACGATGGCAGGGTACAAGCGCCACTCACCCGTCACCTTCCTGCAGAGGTGGCAAAAGCGCGCTAAGGGCTGGCTGTTGCACAAACAGCCACCAGGGGCGCTGTCCCCACACTGTCCCATTGCAGAGGGGACAGAGAAACTGACACAGATGTGTGTCCTAGAAAACTCCCTTATCACACATGTCTCAGATTACACACTATAAAATGCACTTAATAGATAAACCTATGGGGCTGGAGCTGTGGAGCAGCGGGTTAAAGCCCTGGCCTGAAGCACCAGCATCTGATATAGTCCCAGCTGCTCTACTTCCGATCCAGCTCTCTGCTATGGCCTGGGAAAGCAGTGGAGGATGGCCCAAGTCCTTAGGCTCCTGCACCCACATGGGAGACCTGGAAGAAGCTCCTGGATCCTGGCTTCAGATTGGAGCAGCTCCGGCTGTTGTGGCCATCTGGGGAGTGAACCAGCCAATGGAAGACCACCCCCCCTTCTCTACCTCTTTCTGTAACCCTATCTTTCAAATAAATAAAATAAATCTTTAAAGAAATAAAAAACCCTATGTACACTTTAATGTCACATACTAAATATAATAATATCACTCTCATTAAATTATAATTACATATTAAATCTGTATGGTATATAACACACAAACATGTAATATATAAGACATACAAAAATCTGCAACATGCTACATAAATATAGCATTTCCCACGCGACAGGAAACATAATAAGCGACAACTGTGTCTAAGTCAAATGCTCTGAAGAAGGTTCTTAACCTATTTCTCTCTATGGGAAGGGGATTAAGAAGCTGTTCCTTGTGGAAGTTTCCAGAGGATGTGAGAGAGAACTCCCGTCGGGTGCTCGGCCTGCTGCGCTGGGCCCTTGCTGCGTGGGCTTTCCACACTCCAGCATCAGGCATCACATCACCGGGGACATGTCACCCTTCACACCTGGACACTCCCCGAGCTCGGTGCGAACCTGGCACCTGTGCAGGTTTTACCCCGGCCATGGGGCCGGGGAAGAACTCACTCACTCACAAACTCCTGCCACTCGCTCCGAAAGCAGTGCAGGTGCTAGGAATCTTAACATTTATTTTTATTTATTTGAAAGGCAAAGGGAGATGTGGGGAGAGAGCGAGAGGGAGAGGGAGAGAGAGAGAGAGCGAGGATATCTTCCATCTGTTGGATCACTCCCCAGCTGGCTGCAGTGGCCAGGATGGGGCCAGGAAGGAGCCAGGAGCCCTGAGAGCCATCCCGGTCTCCCGTGTGGGTGCCGGGGCCCTGAGAGCCATCTTCTGCTGTTTTCCCAGGCGCAGTAGCAGGGAGCTGGACTGGAGACGGAACAGCTGCACCTGAGCCAGCGCTCCGATGTGGACGTGGCCGTCACAGGCAGCAGCTTAGCCCACAGCCCCAGGAGTGTTTTGCAAAGACTAGGATGGCCTGCTGCATCCACTCTGCCCACAGAACCTCCGCTTGACCATCTTTTGTGTTGATCAGGCGGACGTGCAGAGCTGCTCGTACCGGCCGCAGTTCTGAGCGGCAGGAAAGAACGCGTCTGCACCCAGGCCCCTGCTCAGGAGCGCGTGCCGGGCCGACCTTCTCAGCCAGAAGAGCAGAACGTATCCCAGCAGCACTTTCGGCAGGCAAGCGGGAGCGTGGACTTCTGCACTGTGCCCGTGCGGTGGTGTCCCTGCCGGGGCTGCCATCCCACAACACCACACCCTCAGTGTCAATGCCTGCTTCGGGGCTGGCGCTGAGGTGTAGCGGGTAAAGCTGCTGCCTGCGTTGCCGGCATCCCATACAGGCGCTGGTTCTAGTCCTGGCTGCTCCACTTCCGATCCCGCTCTCTGCTGTGGCCTGGGAAAGCAGTAGAAGATGGCCCAAGTGCTTGGGCCCCTGCACCTGTGTGGGAGACCTGGAAGAAGCTCCTGGCTTCTGGCTTTGGATCAACGCAGCTCCAGCCATTGTGGCCATCTGGGGAGTGAACCAGCGGATGGAAGACCTCTCTCTCTGTCTTCCCTCTCTCTGTCTGTAACTCTACCTCTCAAACAGTCTTTAAAAATTAAAAATGGAATACTGTCCTGCTTCACCAGGGCTGCTCCTTCCTTGGCGGCACGGTGGTGGGTGCCAAGCTGGTAACACGGAGCCGGCCGGGAGCAGCCCCAGCTGCGATGGGAGGAAGCTGCACGGACAGCGGCTGGGGCTCCGGCAGGTGGACGTCCCCTGGCACTGCCATACAGAAGGCACAATCAGCAACTCTGTCACCCGGCAGAAGCAAGTGACCAACAGCTCCAGGGCGAGCGTTGGGGGAACCCAGGGCCGGGCATCTGAGAGCCAGGAAACAGCGTTTGTCACCAGGAGGGCCTGGGTCTCAGCAGGGCTGCCCCCGTCTCCCAGGCTGCTCTGTGCCCAGGCACTGGCTCTCCCAGGGGGGACACCAGCCATGGGCAAAGCCAGGCGCCCTGTGTGACCCATTAGCCACAAACAGCGCTCTAGCGTGGCCACGGAGGATGGCTGGGACACAGGGAGAGGGCCCGAGCAGGGAGAGGGCACCGGCGGAGGAGCAGGTGGAGGAGGGCGCGGGGGAGAAGGAGGAGCTGTGGCCAACCCGGAGCCCACGGAGCAGGCGCGGGGGCGAGGCTGGCCAGCGTGTTGCTTTTTTCATCCTGGAGTAAACTCAAGCGACCGGTCTCGCCATCCATCAAGACGCCCTAAAACAACCGCGGATGGGAAGTTTAACCGGCAGACTGTTTCCTGTCTCTCCTCTCTTCTCTCTCGCCCCCATCCCCTTTTATAAACTTCTTCCCCCACTCCGAATCTAATTCACTTTCTCCTATCCACGTCCCTCTGACTTGTGTCTCCTTTTAAAAAATGTGTTTTTAATTGCTATTTGAAAGTTTTACACATGAATCTACAACACAAATACCGGACAAACTCCCTAGCTGCCGAAGTGTTATGGTGACAACACAAATCACCCGCGAAGGCACTGGCTGGGGGGTGACTGTTGAAGCAGAAAAATTCATTTAAGTGATTTAAAAGAAGTTATTATAGCACAGTGTTTTCCCAGTGACCTTCAAATATGTATCTTCCCTGCGTTGCACACACAGTGTAACAGAAACCGAGACAGCGTGTACGCCAGCCGTCCAGGAGTCCGAACCCACCAATGCCTTCCTGCTGCTACTTGGGACTCTAACAACTGAACTTAGTTTTACCCTTTGCAGTCTTGAAAATTGGGGGAAAAAACGTATTTGAGTCGATAGTTTGCAAACAAACTACAGAGTCACAAGGGGGCAGTGGGGGACGGCATGTGGGGAGGGCGGCGGGGTGGGAGGGAGCGCCACACTGAATAAGGGGCGCCCCAACAACGCCAGCGCGTCACCAAGGCCAGCTCTCAGGGCCCCGGTGGTCCGGGCGACCTCGTGCCCCCAGCCCTGCTACCTCCTTTGAGTTTTAGTCCCCAGCACAGATGTGTCCATTCACAATGGCAGACAAGAAAAGTTCATGAAAACTTTGAAAAAAGGTGACACCAAAACAGACTGGTTTACTGGAATGTTGTAAACTATGCCTTAAAAAACCCAGGGGCCGGCCTTGTGGTGAGCCGGCAAAACCACTGCCTGCGATGCCAGCTCCCACGTGGGTCCCCGTTCACGCCCCGGCTGCTCCAGTTCCAACTCAGCTCCCTGGGAAAAGCAGCCGCAGAGGGTCCAAGAGCTTGGGTCCCAGCTTCACCCACGGGAGACCTGGGGGAAGCTCCTGGCTCCTGGCTTTGCCTGGCTCAGCCCTGGCCGTTGTTGCTATTTGGGGAGTGAATCTGTGGATGGAAGATCTCTCTCTCCCTCTCTCTTCCAAATAAAAAATAAATCTTTAAAAAAAATCAGGGGTGGGCGTTGGACACCTCTTGGGCGCCTATGTCCTCGCGCGATCGCTGGTTTGGAAGCCCGGCTCTGCTCCCATTCCAGCTTACACCTGTGAGACAGCAGGGTCCCGGCCACGTGGGTACGTGGGTCCCGGCCACGCAGGTGAGACACCGGACGGAGTGCCCGCTCCCAGCTTCAGCATGAACCGGCCCTGGCTGTTGCAGGCATTTGGGGAGTGAACAAGAAAGCGGGAGGTCTCTGGCCCTCTGCCTTCCAAATCATTTCAAGAAAAAACTGATTTAAAAGATTTTTTTTTTGAAAGGCAGAGTGACAGAGACTCTCCCATCTGCTGGTTCCCTCCCCAAATGGCCTAGCGGCTGGGGCTGGGCCACTCTGAAGCCAAGAGGCTGGACCTCCATCTGGTATGAAGCATTGGGCCATCGTCCATGCCTTCCCCAGGCCGTGAGCAGGGAGCTGGATCGGAAGTGGAGTCGCTGGGACTCGGCCAGTGCTTCCCAACGTGGGACCCTGTGTCGCCAGCCACAGCCCTGCCCGCTGCGGCGCTCGCAATGCCAGCTCCACATAATTTCGTTTTAAAGTCAGTAAACTACACATTTTGTTCTGCCATTGGCTCCAAACTTGCATTTCTTTCGTATATACAGAGGCATGAGCTCAACGTCTAGAAACCATCAAAAGGACTCATTCCCATCAAAAACAGTGTAGTGCGGTGAGCTGCACCTACCATAAAAAGAACCATTTTAATTTTTAAAATGTATTTATTTTCATTTTATTTGAAAGGCAGAAAGACACAAACTGTCCACCTGCTGGCTCACTCCCAAATGCCCACAGCATCCGAGTGTGGGCCAAAGGCAGCGGCAGCCCTCGGTCCAGGCGTGGAGCAGGGGTCCGGGGCCCGGGCCTTTGCCCCCGGGGCACACACTGGCAGCGGCGGCGCTCGGTCCAGGCGTGGAGCAGGGGTCCGGGGCCCGGGCCTTTGCCCCCGGGGCGTACACTGGCAGGGGCAGGCACTGGAAACACAGCCGGGACTCGAACCCAGCACCCTGACGTCAGACTCCACAGTCCTGAGACAACAGTTGCACCCAAAACCCCCGCCCCTGAGGCCCCTGAAGCCCCGGGTCCTGACCCGGCCGGGCCCCTGACCCCCCGAAACCCCAGGTCCTGACCCGGCCGGGCCCCTGACCCCCGAAGACCCGGGTCCTGACCCGGCCGGGCCCCTGACCCCCGAAGCCCCGGGTCCTGACGCGGCCGGGCTCCTGACCCCCCGAAACCCCGGGTCCTGACCCGGCCGGGCCCCTGACCCCCGAAGCCCCGGGTCCTGACCCGGCCGGGCCCCTGACCCCCAAAGCCCCGGGTCCTGACGCGGCCGGGCTCCTGACCCCCCGAAACCCCGGGTCCTGACCCGGCCGGGCCCCTGAGCCCCTCGCTCGTCCCGCTCCTCTGCACCCCCACTTTCCGCAGGCCCCCACCTGCCTTGAACAGGTTTCTGGGAAGATCTTCATCGGCGAGAGCTGTGTGGGCAGGGCGGGTGTCCCGCCTGCTCCCCGACCCACCGACTTGCGCCCCTTTTAAGCCCCTCCCCTTTCACTTCCGCACCTCCCCCAGGGCCCCTGTAGGCCCCGCCCCTCCACGCCCCCCAGCGCCCCTGCAGGCCCCGCTCCTCCCCCTACAGCTCCCTCCCCCGACGTGCCCGCACCGCCCGCCCTCCGTTTCTGCGCCCCCTGCAGGCCCTGCCCACGTCCCCCTGTTATCTCCCCCCACCTCTCAGCGCCCCTGCAGGCCCCGCCCCGGCCCCTCCCCCAGGCCCCGCCCCCACGTGCCCTTGTCGCCCACCCTCCGTCTCTCAGCACCCCTGCAGGCCCCGCCCCCGTCCCATCCAGGCCCCGCCCCCACGTGCCCGCGCCGCCCCCGTCTCAGTGCCCCTGCAGCCCCCGCCCCCCACCTGCCCGTGCCGCCGCCCTCGGTGTCTCAGCGCCCCCTGCAGGCGCCCCGTGCACGGCTCGCATCCCCGCCCCCCCCACCGTCTCAGCGCCCCACTTCAGGGTCTGCCCTCTGCTCCCCGCCCCTCCCAGGCCTCTCGACGCCCCCTGGTCCATCCCCGGGGTCTCCCTAGTCCCCCTGCAGGCGCCCCGCCCCTCCCCCTGCAGCCCCCGCCCCCACGTGCCCGCGCCGCCCGCCCTCCGTTTCTGCGCCCCCTGCAGGCCCTGCCCCGGCCCCTCCCCCAGGCCCCGCCCCCACGTGCCCTTGTCGCCCACCCTCCGTCTCTCAGCACCCCTGCAGGCCCCGCCCCCGTCCCATCCAGGCCCCGCCCCCACGTGCCCGCGCCGCCCCCGTCTCAGCGCCCCTGCAGCCCCCGCCCCCCACCTGCCCGTGCCGCCGCCCTCGGTGTCTCAGCGCCCCCTGCAGGCGCCCCGCCCCTCCCCCTGCAGCCCCCGCCCCCACCTGCCCGCGCTGCCGCCCTCGGTGTCTCAGCGCCCCCTGCAGGCGCCCCGCCCCTCCCCCTGCAGCCCCCGCCCCCACGTGCCCTTGTCGCCCACCCTCGGTCTCAGCGCCCCCTGCAGGCGCCCCCTGCACAGCTCGCATCCCCACCCCCCCCCCCACCGTCTCACGCCCCACTTCAGGGTCTGCCCTCTGCTCCCCGCCCCTCCCAGGCCTCTCGACGCCCCCTGGTCCATCCCCGGGGTCTCCCTAGTCCCCCTGCAGCCCCCGCCCCCACGTGCCCGCGCCGCTCGCCCTCAGTCTGCGCCCCCTGCAGGCCCTGCCCTGCCCACGTCCCCCTCTTATCTCCCCCCTCCTCTCAGCGCCCCCTGCAGGCCCCTCCCCTGCAGGCCCCGCCCCCCACGTGCCCGCGCCTCCCACCCTGGGTCTCTCAGCGCCCCCTGCAGGCGCCCCCTGCACGGCTCGCATCCCCGCACCCCCCACCCACCGTCTCACGCCCCACTTCAGGGTCTGCCCTCTGCTCCCCGCCCCTCGCAGGCCTCTCGGCGCCCCCTGGTCCATCCCCGGGGTCTCCCTAGTCCCCCCAGGGGCTCCCCGCCCCGCCCTCCACGCCGCACCCCTCCTCCCCGGCGCCTGCGCACTCCGCCTGGCCTGGTGGGGGTCCCTGAGCTGCAGCCCGCGCTGCCCGAGGCGGAGCCCACGCAGGTCGGGGCGGCGGGCCCGGCCACGCCTCCGCGGTGAGCGACCCCCTCCGTGGGTGCGGGCTGTGTCCGAGCGTGGGCGGCGGGGCAGGCGGGAAAATGCGGGGCTCGCGCCTGGCCGGGCGGACAGATGCCCGTGCCGCGGTCAGAGGCCGAGGCCTGGAGTGCCGGGGCCGCTGCCCAGCCCCGAGGGCCGCGTGTGCATCGCCTGGCCCTCCCGCGGGCGCGCCCTAGCGGGGTGGACCGTGCAGGCCGGTGCTCCGGCCCAGCCTGTGGGCTCTGGGATCTGTGCCTTGGCCTCGGCGGTGCCTGGCTTGCCCGCCGCTGAGACCGAGCTGGGTCGGCACGGCCCGCGCCCTGCTGGGTGCCCAGCCCCGCGGTGCCCCACAGGGGCTCCTTGGTTCTGTCCCGCCTAGGCCACAGCAGCATGGCAGCCAGCGGGCTGGCTCCCGAGCCGTTCACCAGAATCAAGGAGCCGGAGTCGACGCCGGTGACAGGCCTGGAGGAGGAGGCGGCCGGCGCGTGCAGCGCGAAGACCCCCCCGGGCCCGGGCAGGCTGGAGGCCCTGTGCGGCTACGAGGGCCCCCCCGGCCCGGCTGCTGGCCGAGGAGCTGGAGCCGGCGCCGGCCGCCCCGGCCGAGCCCAGCAAGCTGGTCCTGGCCCTGCAGAGCGTGCCCCTGGTCTCGCAGGACGTGGGGCTGCAGGAGCTGGGCTGGCTGGGCGCGCCCCAGCCGGGAGAGGTGCAGCTGATCCTGCAGGAGGCTGGCGCCGACCTGCCCTCGCTGCTGTGGCTGGGCGAGGAGCCCCGGCAGGCCGCGCCGCCCTGCGTGGCCGTGAGTGTCCAGGAGGACCTGAGCGCGCTGCAGGAGATGGGGGTGATACAGTTCCACCTGCTGGCGGACGGCGGCCCCGTGGCCGGGGACAGCAAGGCGGGCAGCCTGGCCGACATCCCCGGGACCCTGGCCGACATCCCCGGGACCCTGGCCGACATCCCCGGGACCCTGGCCGACATCCCCGGCTTCGAGAAGGTACAGCTGACCCCTGCACGGGAGAAGCAAATAGAAAACTTCCTGCGTGGCGCCTGGATGGATAGCATGTTTTGCAATTCGCAACTAAACACGGTGAACATTTTTCCCAGGAAAACCCTTGGGAGGCTTTATGTCCTTTTCCCTTTTAGCAAGATCCCGAAAGGTTACACTAATTGGATTCCATGAGGTGCTTTGTGTTTGGGGGGGGGGGATGTTGTATTTCACCACCAGGGAACCCTGGTGCTACACAGTTGTGGCTTCCTTGCTCTGGTCGCAATGCCCGCCCCTTCGTTGTTGCCGTCCGGTGATCTGCGGTTCGTCGGGCCAGGGTTTTCATCAGCGGGCTGTGATTAGCCGGGTCCTACCTGTTTGTTTTTGTTCACTAGCTGGGGAGAGAGCAGCAGCGGGACCCGCTGGTGCTTGAAGGAGGAAATGGAATTGTCCTGACCATTTCGAACTTGAACGCGGAGGAGCAAGGAGACCAGCCGGCCGCCACTCAGGCAGCTGTGGAGAAGGCCGACTTCCCGAGTGGGGACGGACAGACCAAGGGTGGGTAGGGCCTCGCGCGGACTGCGGCTGACCGGGCCGCTGCCCTTTCCGGAAAGTGATGGTGGTGGAGGGCCTGAGTGGCTGGCTTTTAGTTGCTCCCGAAATGTCAGGAAATGGGAGAAATTTTGGACTAATGTTCTGTGCTGTGCGTCAGTGCGAAAGCACAAAGCCCAGTTAAAATGTTCGCACAAAGCCCTGTGCTCTTAAGCCCTGGGCTCTGCCCTCTGGTTTGCAGCCCCGCAGAGGGGTTGCCAGGGGAGAGAGCGATTTCCAGGGCGGCGTGCTGAGACCGCGGGCAGCACCGGGAGGAGCGATCGCTCTCTCCGGCCACAGCGGAGGCGGTCATTTGGTGAGTCAGCACGGACCGGGGAGCGGGTGAGAGGTCTTCATGGTCGGCGCCCATAGCTCCCAAAATGTGTGGGGGTGCCCAGCTGTCTGAGCCACGGAGGAGCTCAGAGAGACAGACTGGGCCGCAGCAGCAGGGTGCTGAGGCCGTGTGGCAGCCACATTACACCCGGCGCATCCCACCAGCCTGCAGGATGAATTTATCCCTCGAAAATGATTTGTTTTTTTTGTAAAAAGGTTTTGTTTATTTGTTTGAGTTACACAGAGAGGAGGAAAGGCAGAGAGAGAGAGAGAGAGAGAGAGAGAGAGAGAAGGGTCTTCCATCTGCTGGTTCACTCCCCAACTGGCCACAAAGGCCAGAGCTGCACCGATCCAAAGCCAGGAGCCAGGAGCTTCCTCCGGGTCTCCCACTCGAGTGCAGGGGCCCAAGGACCTGGGCCATCCTCCACTGCTTTCCCAGGCCACAGCAGAGAGCTGGATCGGACGTGGAGCAGCTGGGACTTGAACTGGCACCCATATCGGATGCTGGCACTGCACGTGGTGGCTTTACCCACTACGCCACAGTCCCGGCCCCAATTTGTTTAGCTTTTAAAAATATATTAGTTTCCTTGGGGTCATTTTCAGGTTTCCAGTATATTCACAATTTTCTACATCCCCACAAATTCCAAAAATATTTCCATCAGTCCCACAGGAAATCTGCCCATTAGGTAGTCGCTTCCCCGCCCCACCCTGCCCCCTCCCCAGCCCTGGCAGCCAAGCACCAGCACAGATTTTGTCGCTGGATTTACTGTCCTGGACATTCGGTGTAAACAGAGTCATAACTTGATAGGAACGCAGCCATCCCCATGACTGCGTGGCCTTCTGCCTAGATCGCTCCTTGAGGGCGCCAGCCCCAAGCGCTGAGTCAGTCTTAGTGCTTGTTGTTGCAGGGTTTTCCCGTTTCGCCCGGGCTATCCCGGCCGTTGGCTATGTAATCGTGTCTCCTCTCTGTTCCCGTAGTGGTGATGGCGATGGCCCCACTTTTCTTCCTCGTTTTGGTGACTTAGGAATTCTCTTCTCTCCCTTGGCCAAACTCTAAGTGTTACTCATTTGGACACTTCCTTGGTTTTTCGCTCTTGTCTTCCTGTTTGATCGTCTGCGTTCTACTCTTTGCCTTTTCCTTCCTCTCCTAGCTTTGGGTTTGGGTTTATATTCCGTGTCCTGGTCCTCAAGGCCTCGGACACTCTCGTCCCTAATGCAGGTGTTCACGTACAACCCCGTGAGCACGCGGGAAGCTGCTGTCCCGTGCTCTCACTCCCGTCCGTCTCAGAGCGGCTCCTGGTTTTCCTGAGGGTTCCTGGCTCGTGTATGGCGCGTGACTTTCTCCGATGACGCCTGTCCCGGGTTTCCTCTTCTGTTGATTTCTGGTTCCATCCGGCCGTGAGCAGAGAAATGCTGAGTGACTTCCGTCTGCGTTTCCTGGGCCGTGTCGCGTGGCCCAGCTGGGGTCTGGCCTGGAGGATCCCCCAGAGCACCTGAGAAGATCAAAATTCTGGGGTCTTTCCACGGAGACCGTGAACATCCGTGTCTGTGCCTGTGGACGTCCGTGTCTGCCTGTGGACGTCCGTGTCTGCCTGTGGACATGCGTGTCTGTGGACATGCGTGTCTGCCTGTGGATATCCGTGTCTGCCTGTGGACATGCGTGTCTGTGGACGTGCGTGTCTGCCTGTGGACGTTCACGTCTGCCTGTGGACATCTGTGTGCCTGTGGATGTCCGTGTCTGCCTGTGGACGTGCGTGCCTGCCTGTGGACGTCCGTGTTTACCTGTAGACAACCACGTCTGTGCCTGTGGACGTGCGTGCCTGCCTGTGGACGTGCGTGTCTGTGCCTGTGGACGTGCGTGTCTGCCTGTGGACGTGCGTGTCTGTGCCTGTGGACGTCCGTGTCTGCCTGTGGATGTCCGTGTCTGCCTGTGGACGTCTGTGTCTGCCTGTGGACATGTGTGTCTGTGGACGTGCATGTCTGCCTGTGGACATCTGTGTGCCTGTGGACGTCCGTGTCTGCCTGTGGACGTCCGTGCCTGCCTGTGGACATGCGTGTCTGTGCCTGTGGATGTGCGTGTCTGTGCCTGTGGACGTGCGTGTCTGTGCCTGTGGACGTGCGTGCCTGCCTGTGGACGTGCGTGTCTGTGCCTGTGGACGTGCGTGTCTGCCTGTGGACGTGCGTGTCTGCCTGTGGACGTCCGTGTCTGCCTGTGGACGTCCGTGTTTACCTGTAGACAACCACGTCTGCGCCTGTGGATGTCCGTGTCTGCCTGTGGACGTCCGTGTCTGTGTCTGTGGACGTCCGTGTCTGTGCCTGTGGACGTGCGTGTCTGTGGACGTGCATGTCTGCCTGTGGACATCTGTGTGCCTGTGGACGTGCGTGTCTGCCTGTGGACGTGCGTGTCTGCCTGTGGACGTCCGTGTCTGCTTGGCTGACAGCGTCCTCACGCCTTCGCTTCACCGGTTTCTCTCTGATTTATGAGGTTTTAACGCGGGGTATTGGACAGGCCGCTCCTACCTGCAATTTTTTTTTTCAGGTTCAACCTTTAGTTGTGTCAGGTGTCTTTGGGACTCTGTTATGGGCGGTATATACGTTTATAATCGCCTCATCTAGTGACAGGTTGACCTGTTACCCTTTTTGCCTTTCATAACAGGTTTTGTCTCACAGTCTAGCTTGCCTGATACTCCTGTAGCCTCAAGTCTCTCTTGGTTACCGTGGCAGGAAGCAGCTTTTCTGGTCTTTGGTTTGCAGTCTCGTTATGTCTTTGAATTTAAAATGAACCTCTTACAGGAACAACCAGCAGATTCATGGTTTTTATGCTTTCTGGTAACCCCAGATTTTTAATTTCTCGGTTTAACCTACTCAGGAAAGTCTTCCTCATTTTTCTTTTGTTCTTTATTTGTAAGCCATTCTTATCCCTCAGTTCTTAGAGTTCTACTTTCCTCTGTGCTGATGGCTGTTGTGTGGGGCATGACTTGTATCCCTTGTCATTTGTCTTATTTTGTTTTTTGAGTTATTTTCTTTGGTCGTCCGTGGGCCCGCGTTCGCCTTGTCTCCCCGCAGTTTGGTTACGATGTGTTTGGTGTGGGTCTCTTTGGGTCGATTCTGCTTGGAGCGTGTGCAGGTGCTGCGCGTGCAGGTCGTCTGGGGCGCGTTGGCGCTTGGCCTGAGCTCCCCTGCAGCCCCCGGGCGTGCGCTGGCTCTTGCCGCTGCCCGGCCTCTCGGCGCATGCTCCCTGACCCTTGTCCTCTCCCTCCTCGTGCTGCGGAACCGCGGCTGACCCAGCCTCAGCTCTGCGGGTTCTCCCTGTTATACCAGATCTGCCGCCGAGCGCTGCCGGTGGAGTTTTTCATGGAAATTTTTCAATCCCAGAATTTTTGATTTTTAATGAGTTCTGCCTATTGATATTTTTATTTGATGAGCCACCGTTCTCATGGTTTCTTTTAGTTCCTCAGACAATGTTTTATTTTTGTCTTCGCACATACGTAATCTCAATGGCTTGAAGTCTTTGCCTAGTGCGTCCGATGGCTCGACTTCTCAGGAACGAGTCCTACTGAGTGCTGTTTCTCTCTCGGTTCAGGCCAGACGTTTTCTGGTTTCTTTGGATGCCACGTAATGACTTGCTGAAAACCAGACGTGACCATCACAGTCTGTATTTGGTGTTTCCGTGAACCGTGCAGCGGCCGTGTTCTTGGCTGTGGTCACGGAAGTCTCTGCCAATGAGTAAAGAAATGTTGAACACCTGAGACCCCAGAGCAGGAGGGCCGGCCTGCCGAGGAGCGAGCGGTGGGGCTGGGCTTCCCGGGGCCGCCAGGCGCCCCGGCTCTGCCGGAGCCCTCACTTCCGGCTCCCCTTGCCCGCAGGCCAGCGGGGGGCGAGGGCTCGGGCTGTCCCTAGGCCGTGGACATGCGTGAGGCCTTGATTTCCAGGAATATGTTGGCGCTTTTCCCAGCCCTTAGTCCTCGGAGCCTCTCGCCCCTCAGCCACCCTCCCAAGCTCTCTGTGTGTCTGCTGTTCCCCAGTTAGCCGGCGCCTGTCCCTCTCCTCCCCGGGATCTCCTTAGCACGCGGAGTCCCAGGCCAGGCGAGGGAAGGCCAGCCTTCAGACGTGGTCTCCCGGGGAGCGCCGGGCAGGCCAGACCAAGCATCACCATGCTCTGCAGTGTTAGAGTCCAGGGGTGGAGGTCCGTCCTCTGCCCTGCGGCTCTCATGCGCTGGAGGGCGTTTCCAAGGGAACCACGGAGCTGGGGAAGGGGACTGGGCCCAGAAGAAGTGCAGACCCCAGGACACTTACTCTTCTTCCCAGGCTTTTAAAAGCTGGGTCCCCCCACCCCCGCCGCGAGCGTCCCACTCTCTCCCAGCATCCCGGAAAAGGCATCCTGACTTGTTCCGGTCCTCGTCACACTTAGGACGACTTGCACGACCGGCGCCCCCGCCCTCCGTCCTTACCCCGGCTCAGCTGCGCCCTGCTCTGGCCCCCACGCCTGCAGCCCCCGTCTTTCCAGGCTGGGTCTTGCTTTGCCGTCCTGTTTGTCCACCAGGAACTCTATTTCCTGTTATCTGTGGGAACTCTTTGGAACCTGGGTCCTTTGAGCAATGGTCTGTATTGGTTTCTGCTAGGAAATGATGGTAGAAGCGATGGTCAGAAACCAGCTCCAGCCGGCTCCCCGCGCCTCCCCTGTACCTTGTTAGAGGTGGCTGGGAAACAGAGGAGGAGAGATTTCCCCCTCTCTCTGTGCCAGCCCAGCACCGTCCGGGAGAAATCGCTATGACGATAGAATGTCCTGTACCTGTGCCGCTCCGCACAGCACCACTGGACGCACGGGCTCCCGGGCAGCGGCACTGTAGCTCACCGTCGAGGAGATACACCGGAAACTCTGGTTCACGTTAGTGAGTTAGTTTGCAGTCTAAGCAGTCACGTGGCTGCTGGCTGTGGTGTTGGACAGCGCCGGGCTGACCGGGTTTCCTTGTAGTCCGCTGGCTGGGGTGGGGGCTGCCTCGCTAGTGCCAGTGCCCCCGCCTTTGTGGGAGCCTCTCCTCCCGGGCTCCGCCTTGGGGGCGGGCACGAGGCTCTGTGCAGCGGGCACTCTAGAACCTGGGACAGTTCCTCCGGGTGTGTGGGCGAGGGCACCTGCTGGGCGGCGCGGAAGTCCGAGCCCGCGCTCCGGCAGGTGCATGGCTCAGAGCCCGGGCTCCTCGGACCCGCTCGTGCATCTCAGTGCCAGGTCCTGTGGGTAGCATGAGAGCGTGAACTGGGCCGGTGCCAGGCGCATGGATCGCGCCTAAACAGATCGAGCGCGTCTGGAGAACGCGGGTTCCCAGCACAAACCCGTGCGCTCCGCTCCCCGCAGAAGCGGCCCGGGCCTTCTGCTGCGGCGTTTGCGCCTTCACCTCGGCCCACGGCTCCAGCTTCGCCCGGCACGTGAAGACCCACAGCAGCGAGAAGCCGCACCTGTGCCACCTGTGCCTGAAGGCCTTCCGCACGGTCACCCTGCTGCGGAACCACGTGAACACGCACACGGGTGAGCAGCCCCTCCCCGCGCGCTCACTTTCCTGGGTCCCCCTTCCCCTCCCACGTCCGCCACACGGTCAGCAGTGCAGGGACGCCCGCCGTGGAGTCAGCAGCTCCCGGTCGTGCGTGTGTGGGGAGCACAGCGAGCGTGCAGCCCGGGGCCGTCGGTGGCTGCCACCGTCCGGACAGACCCCAGACCAGGGCGCTGCCGTCCGCATCTGTTTACCCTGTGTGTGTCTTTCCCTCCCGAGCTTCGGCCCAGAGCACGGAAGGCTGCAGAGACACAGCCGGGAGCTGCACGCCGTGCAAAGCGACTTCTGAGTCGGCCACGTGTTTGAGATCGGCTGCAATGGCAGAGGTCCGGGCCGCGGGTGTTTTCAGGTTGAATCTCGCTTGGCTGTTCCAGGAACCAGGCCCTATAAGTGCAGCGACTGCGACATGGCCTTCGTCACCAGCGGGGAGCTCGTCCGCCACCGGCGGTACAGACACACCCACGAGAAGCCCTTCAAGTGCTCCCTGTGCAAGTACGCGAGTGTGGAGGTGAGTGTGCGGGCGTGGGGGTGAGTGTGTGAGCGTGGAGGTGAGTGTGCAGGAGTGGGGGTAAGTGTGCGGGCGTGGAGGTGAGTGTGAGGACATGGAGGTGAGTGTGAGGGCGTGGAGGTGAGTGTGTGAGCGTGGAGGTGAGTGTGTGAGGGCGTGGAGGTGAGTGTGCAGGAGTGGGGGTGAGTGTGTGGGTGTGGAGGTGAGTGTGCGGGCGTGGAGGTGAGTGTGTGAGCGTGGAGGTGAGTGTGTGAGGGCGTGGAGGTGAGTGTGTGAGCGCGGAGGTGAGTGTGTGAGGGCATGGAGGTGAGTGTGAGGACATGGAGGTGAGTGTGCAGGAGTGGGGGTGAGTGTGTGAGTGTGGAGGTGAGTGTGCGGGCGTGGAGGTGAGTGTGCAGGAGTGGGGGTGAGTGTGTGAGCATGGGGGTGAGTGTGAGGACATGTAGGTGAGTGTGCGGGCGTGGAGGTGAGTGTGAGGGCGTGGAGGTGAGTGTGTGAGCGTGGAGGTGAGTGTGTGGGCGTGGGGGTGAGTGTGTGAGCATGGAGGTGAGTGTGCAGGAGTGGGGGTGAGTGTGCGGGTGTGGAGGTGAGTGTGCAGGAGTGGGGGTGAGTGTGCAGGAGTGGGGGTGAGTGTGCGGGTGTGGAGGTGAGTGTGGGCGTGGGGGTGTGAGGACATGGAGGTGAATGTGTGGGCATGGGGGTGAGTGTGTGAGCGTGGAGGTGAGTGTGAGGGCGTGGAGGTGAGTGTGAGGGCGTGGAGGTGAGTGTGAGGGCGTGGAGGTGAGTGTGTGAGCGTGGAGGTGAGTGTGTGGGCGTGGGGGTGAGTGTGTGAGCGTGGAGGTGAGTGTGCGGGTGTGGGGGTGAGTGTGCGGGCGTGGAGGTGAGTGTGAGGGCGTGGAGGTGAGTGTGCGGGCGTGGAGGTGAGTGTGCGGGCATGGAAGTGAGTGTGAGGGCATGGAGGTGAGTGTGCGGGTGTGGGGGTGAGTGTGTGAGCATGGAGGTGAGTGTGCGGGTGTGGAGGTGAGTGTGTGGGCGTGGAGGTGAGTGTGCGGGTGTGGGGGTGAGTGTGTGAGCATGGAGGTGAGTGTGAGGGCGTGGAGGTGAGTGTGAGGGCGTGGGGGTGAGTGTGTGAGCATGGAGGTGAGTGTGCGGGTGTGGAGGTGAGTGTGAGGGCGTGGGGGTGAGTGTGCGGGCGTGGGGGTGAGTGTGCAGGCATGGAGGTGAGTGTGCGGGCGTGGAGGTGAGTGTGTGAGCGTGGAGGTGAGTGTGTGAGCGTGGAGGTGAGTGTGTGAGCGTGGAGGTGAGTGTGAGGGCGTGGAGGTGAGTGTGTGGGCGTGGAGGTGAGTGTGAGGGCGTGGAGGTGAGTGTGTGGGCGTGGAGGTGAGTGTGCGGGTGTGGGGGTGAGTGTGTGAGTGTGGGGGTGAGTGTGCGGGCGTGGGGGTGAGTGTGCAGGCATGGAGGTGAGTGTGCGGGTGTGGGGGTGAGTGTGTGAGTGTGGAGGTGAGTGTGCGGGCGTGGTGGTGAGTGTGTGGGCGTGGAGGTGAGTGTGTGAGCATGGAGGTGAGTGTGCGGGCGTGGAGGTGAGCGTGCAGGCATGGAGGTGGGTACGTAAGTGTGTGAGCGTGGGGGTGAGTGTGCGTGTGTGGAGGTGATCACGCCGGCCCCGAGCTGTGCTGGGAGCGACCAGCACCCACAGACCGGGTGTCACTCAAGGCATGGCCCACGCCACAGCCACGCGAGAAGTAAGGCGCGTGCCGGGTTCCAAGCTCCGGGTGGAAAGTTCTGTTTCCTCTTTGCCGACTGAGAGGAGGGAATCCGTACAGGTGCGCGCGAGAGCAGGCGACCCTCAGCCTTGTGAAGTTCTGCCCGGGCTCTGCATGCCTCTCAGGCCGTGCCCGAGGCAGGGTGCCCATGCCTGAGGTGGGGTGCCCGTGCCCGAGGCGGGGTGCCAGTCCCTGGGGCGCCAGTCCCTGGGGCGGATGGCAGAGGGCAGGTGCCCTGGGTGGCTTTGCTGGCTCCGTGTGGCTCTCAGGCCGTGCCCGAGGCAGGGTGCCCGTGCCCGAGGCGGGGTGCCCGTCCCTGGGGCGGACGGCAGAGGGCAGGTGCCCTGGGCGGCTTTGCTGGCTCCGCATGGCTCTCGGGCCGTGCCCGAGGCAGGGTGCCCGTGCCTGAGGCGGGGTGCTGGTCCCTGGGGCGGACGGCAGAGGGCAGGTGCCCTGGGTGGCTTTGCTGGCTCCGCGTGGCTCTCGGGCCGTGCCCGAGGCAGGGTGCCCGTGCCTGAGGCGGGGTGCTGGTCCCTGGGGCGGACGGCAGAGGGCAGGTGCCCTGGGTGGCTTTGCTGGCTCCGTGTGGCTCTCAGGCCGTGCCCGAGGCAGGGTGCCCGTGCCTGAGGCAGGGTGCTGGTCCCTGGGGCGGATGGCAGAGGGCAGGTGCCCTGGGTGGCTTTGCTGGCTCCGCGTGGCTCTCAGGCCGTGCCTGAGGCAGGGTGCCGGTCCCTGGGGCGGACAGCAGAGGGCAGGTGCCCTGGGCGGCTTTGCGTGCGTGAGCCCGGGTCGACAGCCGCGTTCCGGTTCCACTCAAGGATGGGCCTCGCTCCGCTGCCGTGGGCATTTCCTACTAACGGGTTTCACGGGGCTCTGGATCAGGGGTGGGAACGGCGGCCCGTGGCCGTGGCAGGCCTGTGACGTGACGTGGGCGGACCCTGCCACGCAGCGGCAGGCGGGACTCGGGATTCAGCTGAAGTCCAAGTTGATGACCCTGTGTGGCCACGCCGATGTCATGGACATCCGTGTGGCCTGTGGGAGCAGGTTCCGCACTTGGTCCAGTGACGCGGGGGCGGGACCTGATCCTACTCTCCAGCGTCGCTTTTCCACCGGCTGATTTTTAAAGACTGCGCTGAGCCAGGGGGCACTGTGGGTGCTGGTTTGGAGCCAGGGGCGGGGATGAACCAAGCACCTGCACGCAGCCACGTTCCAGAAACCAGGCCGGGTCCCAGGCAGCATCGGGATTCGATTCCAGGAATTTTTTTCAGCCTTGCTATTTCTGAAAGATGGTTTCTCATCTGAGTTGAAGGGCGTGGCTCCGGTTAGGACACGGAGAACCAAGGCCCTGCGGCTCCTCCTCACCGGGACCTGCCGCTGTCTCTCAGCGCTGCTGCCCGCTCCCCCGAGGCCCCGCCCAGTGCCAGGGTCTGCACGCAGCCTGTGCAGGGCCAGCCTGGCCCGAGGCACCCCCCCCACCGCTGCCACGGGCTCGTTTCGCAGTGCCCAGTCTTGGCACTCCTGGTCTGCCGTCCGAGCCGGTCTTGGCTCTGGGTGCTGCCCTTCGGCCTGTGCCGGCAGGGGCGCTTGGGGCTGGGCACGGACCTGCGGCTCCCACAGCTGCGCCCCTCTCCCCACCCCTGCAGAGCCGTCCCGGGGGCTCCCACACAGCTGGCTCCTCCACACCCCTGGGCCACCCCGTACTAATCTGCCTCGAACCCTTCCTGCTGCAGTTGGTCAATTTCCCTTTAGTTCGCTTCCTAATGGACTTGAAGGCCCGCACTGGACCTCTGAGTCTCTAAGCGGAGTTGTTCGGTCTGCGCTTCTGTCTCGGGAAGCAGACAGGGTGGCCGTCCCGAGGCCGTGGGCAGGGCTGGTCCACCCCGGCACGACTGCCCTGTTCCTGCTATGGTGGAGACGACCTCGGAGAAGCAGGTGCTGCCGCGCTGGGAGACAGCAGGCAGGCAGGACGCGAGCCGCAGCAGGCACGGCGTCTGCTGTTTAACTCTAGCCACGGGAGGGAGGGGTTCTCCTGCATCGAGTGGGCATCTGACCCGCTAGCGCGGGGCCCAGGTGAGGGAAGGCAGGTGCAGGCCCCGCAGGCGCGGCTCTGCACCCCAGGCAAGGCCTGCAGAGCGGAGCTCCTCCGCCTCGCGTGGGCGTGTCCCCAGGGCCCAGCGCGGGCAGAGCCGTCCCGACTTCGCACTCCACGGTGTGACCTGGACCGCAGCTGTGTTGCCTTAACAATCAGAAGCCAGCACCGTGGCCCTGAGTGCCGGGATCGGTGTCCCTGAGCAGGTGGGAAAGTCCCTCGCTCGGTGCCCACCGAGGGTCTCGGGTGCCGCCTCAGGTGAGAGTTGGCAGGGAATCCACAAGGAGTGGCCTGGGCGTGTGTCTCAGTGGTGCAGCTCTGCCGTGGCCTGGGCGTGTGTCTCAGTGGTGCAGCTCTGCCGTGGCCTGGGCGTGTGTCTCAGTGACACAGCTCTGATGTGGCCTGGGCGTGTGTCTCAGTGGGTGACACAGCTCTGCCGTGGCCTGGGCGTGTGTCTCAGTGGTGCAGCTGTGCCGTGGCCTGGGCGTGTGTCTCAGTGGTGCAGCTCTGCCGTGGCCTGGGCGTGTGTCTCAGTGGTGCAGCTCTGCCATTGCAGTCCATTGATTGAGCAGTGGGAGAGCTGCCACGTTCCGTGGCCGTGGCCCGAGCACCTGTGGTTTGTCCGCCAGGCCAGCAAGCTGAAGCGCCACCTCCGTTCGCACACGGGCGAGCGCCCCTTCCAGTGCCGCCTGTGCAGCTACGCCAGCAAGGACACCTACAAGCTGAAGCGGCACATGCGCACCCACTCAGGTGAGGCCGGGCGGGGCGGGGGCGGGGCTGCAGCCCCCACGGGCTCGCCTCTCCAGAGCCGCCTGCTGGGGCCAGGCACCCCGTGCTTGAAGCAGGCCCCGCCCTGGCTCTGCCACCGGCACCGGCTTCCCATTCTGCGTACCCCGGGGGGAGGGGCAGCCATGGTGGGTGTCTGGGCCCCTGCCCTCCACGTGGGACGCCAGCTGGAGTTCCAGGCCCAGGCTTTGGGCCGGGGGAACCCCTGGGTCCTCTGCCGAAGTCGACGGCCCCGAGCCGAGCAGGACCCCGAAGCCTGCGCTGCCGCGGGGTCGTCGACATGGGGCAGCTCCGGAATGCCTCCTTCACGGGGGCTGACGTGGGCTCGGTCCTGGCCGCGCTGTCTGTGTTGCTGTACAGGAACGCGTCCACGTGCGTCCTGGGGGATGTGGGGCACGGAGCCACGTGAGCCCCCGTGGCAGGGAAGCCACGTGGCCTCAGGCAGCCTCGCCGGGGCCGGCTGGTTCAGGAGCCTCACTCACGCTCACGTGGGAACTGAGCCCACGAGCAAGGGGCTGGGAGGAACCTGCGGCCCCCGAGCCACTGCCGCCTTGTCGCGTGTCGCAGGTGAGAAGCCGTACGAGTGCCGGGTGTGCCACGCCCGATTCACCCAGAGCGGCACCATGAAGACACACATCCTGCAGAAGCACAGTGAGAACGTCCCCAAGTACCAGTGCCCGCACTGCGCCACCGTCATCGCCAGGAAGAGCGACCTGCGTGAGTGTCTGGTGCCATGGCCTCCCCGGGGTGCAGCCTGCATGGCCCCAGGGCCCGAGGCTGTGGGTTCCCGTGGTGTCGTGGCCTCCCAGAGCAGGGCTGTGGCCCCAGGGCCCGAGGCTGTGGGTTCCCGTGGTGCCGTGGCCTCCCCGGGGTGCAGCCTGCATGGCCCCAGGGCCCGAGGCTGTGGGTTCCCGTGGTGCCGTGGCCTCCCAGAGCAGGGCTGTGGCCCCAGGGCCCGAGGCTGTGGGTTCCCGTGGTGCCCTGGCCTCCCCGGGGTGCAGCCTGCATGGCCCCAGGGCCCGAGGCTGTGGGTTCCCGTGGTGCCGTGGCCCCCCTAGGGGGGAACCCACACCTGAGTGGGTGCCTCGGGCCCTGGGGCCCGAGCCCTGCTCTGGGAGGCCACGACACCATGGCCTCCCAGAGCAGGGCTGTGGCCCCCCCAGGGCATGGCCTGCACAGCCCCAGTGCCCAAGGCTGTGGTTCCCAGGAGCCAGCGGTTCCTGGGGAGGATTTTCTTCCAGAGGTCTTATGGCGCCCTCTGGTGGCCGCAGTGCACAAGTGCAGCTGCGTGGCGCTAACCCTAATCCTGGTGCGGGGCCCCTTGCATCTGCGCATGCGTAGTAAGAGCTCGCCGGCCGTGGACGCATGCGCGGTACGCTCCCGCGGGCATTTTAAGTGTCCGTTCTGGACGCGGACGCTGGGGCTCACGGCCGTCGTGGCCTGCCCGAGAGCCCCGTGGCCCGAGTGCTGGGGCGGCCCGATTGGAGGCCCAGAGCCGGGATTGCAAAGCGAAGAGGCGGCCTGAGAGCCGACGCGGCCCCTCCCCTCCGCTCTGTGCCGCAGGAGGAGCGGCCCGGGGCCGGGGTCGGGGTCAGGGGTCCGGGGTCAGAGGTCGGGGTTGGGGTCCGGGGTCAGAGGTCGGGGTCGAGGTCCGGTGTCCGGGGTCGGGGTTGGGGTCCGGGGTCCGTGGTCGGGGTCCGGGGTCGGGGTCAAGGTCTGGGGTCGGGGTCCGGGGTCAGGGTGCGGGGTCCGGGGTCGGGGTCCGGGGGTCGGGGGTCCGGGGTCGGGGTCCGGGGTCAGGGTCCAGGATCGGGGTCGGGGGTTGGGGTCGGGGTCCTGGGGTCGGGGTTGGGGTCCGGGGGTCGGGGGGGCCAGGGTCAGGGGTCAGGGCCTGGGCCGGGGTTGGGGCCTGGGCCGGGTTTGGGTCGGGGTGCACTCAGCGAGCCCCCTCCCCGGGAGACCCGCCCCAGCTGCCCGGGCCCCTCCGTAGCCTTTCCCGGCACACGGTGACGTCATGAGGCTTGAGTGACAGACGTCACAGGACCCCGCGGCGGCAGGTGGGGTCGCCGGCTTTCCCAGATGGAGACGAGCTCTGTGGAAAGCCGTTCCGGAAGGGGGGCCTCACCCGCCTTCGCCCCTCTCCCGTGGGGGACGTGGGGGCCCGGGTCACAGCCCGGGGGACATGGGGGCGTGGGTCACAGCCCCGGGGCCAGCAGAGGGGTGAATGCCAAGTTCCGAACCCGCAGGCCCCTGGGAGGCGCCGTGTGCACGCGCTGAGGTCCGTGTGCACACGCTGAGGTCCGTGTGCACACATTGAGGTGCTGTGTGCACGTGCTGAGGCATTGTGCACACGCTAAGGTGCCGTGCGCACACACTGAGGCACTGTGGGAACACACTAAGGTGCTGTGCACATACTGAGGTGCTGTGTGCATATACTGAGTATTTTTGCACACACCGAGGTGCCGTGTGCACACACTGAGGTGCCGTGTGCACACACCAAGCCCTCCCTGCCGTCACTGTGTGGGGAGCCGTGCCCCTGAGCTGCCTGGGCCCGGTGGGGCCTGCACCTGCTGCTCCGTGTGCGGCGTCTGCAGCCTCCCTTGAGACCCCAGAGCCGCTCCCTGCAGACCAGGTTAGGGGAGGTACCCGTGAGGCCGTCCCGTGGGTCCCCGTGTGTCCCATGTCCCTGTGTGTCCCCATGTGTCCCTATATGTCCCCGTGGGTCCCTGTGTCCCCATGTCCCTGTGTGTCCATGTGTCCCCGTGTGTCCCTCTGTGTCTGTCCATGTGTCCCCATGTCCCTGTGTGTCACCATGTGTCCGTGTGGACCCATGTGTCTGTCCATGTGTCCCCATGTGTCCGTGTATCCCCATGTCCCTGTATGTCCCCATGTGTCCATGTGTATCTGTGTCCCCATGTCCCTGTGTGTCACCATGTGTCCGTGTGGGCCCATGTGTCTGTGTGTGTCTGTGTGACCCCATCTGTCCATGTGTGTCCCTGGGTCCGTGTGTCCCATATGTCCCTGTGGGTCCTCGTGTCCCTGTATGTCCCCATGTGTCCATGTGTGTCCCCATGTGCCCATGTGTCCATGTGTTCCCGTGGGTCCCTGTGTGTCCATGTGTCCATGTGTCCCTGTGTGTCCGTGTGCCCCTATGTGTCCCCGTGGGTCCCTGTATCCCCATGTGTCCGTGTGTCCCCATGTCCCTGTATGTCCCCATGTGCCCATGTGTCCATGTGTGTCCATGTGTCCGTGTGTTCCCGTGGGTCCCTGTATGTCCCGTGTCCCCGTGAGACCGCGCTGTGTGGCACAGGTCAGGTGTCCCTGAGGAGTCACAGCCCGGGCAGGGAGCCGCACGTCAGGGCTGTGCAGGCTGAGCCGGGGGCTGGCGCCCGCTGTGTGTGAGCCACCTGACGCCCACACCCCGCGACGAGGTCCTGGCTGCTCCGTCCGTGAGCGGTGTGGGCCTGGGGCGCTCTACCTCCTGTGCCTGGGGCTGGGGGGGGACCCCTGGCCCGTGGACAGATCTGCCCGCTCCTGTCGCAGCCGGCGTCTCGGGTGGCCTGCGAGTGAGCTGACGGATACGCCAGAGGCCCCGGCAGGAAGAGGCTCCCACGCCTAGTGTAGACGGCTCCTGCCTGGGTGCAGCTGGGCCCTTCGGGAGGCTGGAGAAGCTGACCGGAGTGGCCCTGGCCTGGGGGAGGGGTGTCCCTGACGCCCCCCCTCCCCCGGCTCTGACGCAGGTGTGCACCTGCGCAACCTGCACGCGTACCGCGCGGCCGAGATGAAGTGCCGCTACTGCGCCGCCGCCTTCCACGAGCGCTACGCCCTCCTCCAGCACCAGAAGACGCACCGCGACCAGAAGAGGTTCACCTGCGGGCACTGCGGCTACGCCTGCAAGCAGGTGCGGGGCGGGGGATGGTGGGGGCGGGGGAAGTGTGGGAGGTTAGGGGATGGTGGGGGGCGGTGGGGGGCGGTGGGGAGCAATAGTGGGCAGTGGGGAGCTGTAGTGGGCGGTGGGGGCCGTAGTGGGCGGGGGGGCCGTAGTGGGCAGTGGGGGCCATAGTGGGCGGTGGGGAGCCATAGTGGGCGGGGGGGGCCCGTAGTGGGCGGTGGGGGCCATAGTGGGCGGTGGGGGCCGTAGTGGGCGGTGGGGGGCCGTAGTGGGCAGTGGCACTGGGAAGAGGATGGTCACTCCCCCCTTGGGAACACTGGAACCCGGTGCTCACAGCGCGGCTGCTCGGGGTAGCGGCACAGCCACAGTTTAAAGCGAGAGCTCTTAAAGGAGGGTGACAGGTCCTTGAAGGCTCTGGAGGTCCCGCGGAGGGGCCGGCCACGCTTTCACGGCGTTGACGTCACAGGGAAGGCCGGCCCTGCGTGGCCCGGCCGCGGCGGGGATGGGGGCAGGGACTCCCAGGGGGGCGGTGATGCGGTCACTGCCTGGCAGCGGTAAAAGGTGCTGACTCTGCTGACCGGGCCCTGGCCGCCTGCACGGACGTTTGGGGAGTCGGCGTCAGGCACCATCGCTGCCCCCCAGAGCCCCAGGCGCCCCGGGCAGCCCCAGTCACCGGCTCCCCTCCCCGCTTCCCCCAACAGATGGAGCATCTGACAGACGCGTGCCTGAGCGGCGCTGTCCCTTTAAGGGGAGACACTGACAGTAATCTGGGTCCATATTTCGAGAGAAGATTAGAAGTTTAGAAAATTTGTACTCACCGCCACGGGCTTTACAGAGAGGAAGGGAGGGGAGGGGAGGGGAGGGGAGAGGAGGGGAGAAGGGCGGAAGCAGGAGCACAGGTGGTGGTGGGGACGGGACAGGGGACACAGGGGGCAGGGAAGGGACAGGGGACACAGGGGGCAGGGAAGGGACAGGTGACGGGGCAGGGGACAGGGGACACAGGGGACGGGACAGGGGACAGGACATGACGGGGGCAGGTGATGGGACAGGGGACACGGGGGCAGGGGATAGGACAGGTGACATGGGATGGGGCAGGGGGCAAGGGACAGGGCAAGGAGCAGGAAGCAGGAGACAGGTGACACAGGGGACGGGGGCAGGTGATGGACAGGGGACAGGTGCGTGGGAAGGCTCGAGAGCCGCTGGCAGCCTGGTGCTGACGCAGACACGGCCTTGTCTAACCTGGGCGCTCACGGCATCGTCCGGGACCAGACACAGCGCGCCCTCTGCCCTCGGCACCCACGTTTCTCCTGGCTCCCCCGTGGGTCCGAGCTCGGCCCCCCAGCTGCCTGCCCGCCAAAAACCCACTGCTCTCCCAGGGCCATCCCCACGCTAGGAAGCAGGGGGCGATGTTGGCTCCGCCTGTGCGCGCAGGGCCCGGGGCCGCGGAATTCACCCTTGCGTGCGGCCAAGTGGGCAGCGTCCGTCTGCCCTGGGTGACCTCCGGAACTGCAGTCACCGGACGGACGTCCAAGTCCAAATGCAGGGCGGGGCGGGGGGTCAACACTTCATCCCCCAGGAGGGGCTGCCACGCCCCCTTAGGGCCGCAGGTCCAGCCAGGACGTGCCTCGGGACAAGGGCGCTGCTGTGCTGTGTCGGGAGGGGTCGCGGTGGCCCGTCTTCGGGAGGGGACCGGGTGCTGTACAGTCGGGGTCAGCTGCCTGCCCCCCCCCCAGGAGCGGCACCTGGCCGCCCACGTGCGCACCCACACCGGCGAGAAGCCGTTCGCCTGCCTCTCCTGCAATAAGTGTTTCCGGCAGAAGCAGCTGCTGAACGCCCACTTCAAGAAACACCACGACTCCAGCTTCGTCCCCACCGTGCACAAGTGCCCCAAGTGTGGCAAGGGCTTCTCCCGCTGGGTGAGCGCTCTGGGCCCTGGGACGCTCTCTGGGAAGCCCCGCCCATCTCTGGGGGACACAGAAGCCCCGCCCATCCCAGGGACACAGGAGCCCCGCCCATCTTGGGGGGCACAGAAGCTCCACCCATCTCGGGGGATACAGAAACCCTGCCCATCTCCGGGCACAGGAGGCCCGCCCATCTCGGGGACACAGGAGCCCCGCCCATCTCGGGGCACAGGAGCCCTGCCCATCTCCGGGACACAGGAGCCCCGCCCATCTCGGGGACACAGGAGCCCCGCCCATCTCAGGGGATACAGAAGCCCTGCCCATCTCGGGGCACAGGAGCCCTGCCCATCTTGGGGGGCACAGAAGCTCCACCCATCTCGGGGGATACAGAAGCCCTGCCCATCTCCGGGCACAGGAGCCCCGCCCATCTCGGGGCACAGGAGCCCTGCCCATCTCGGGGACACAGGAGCCCCGCCCAGCTCCGGGCACAGGAGCCCTGCCCATCTCGGGGACACAGGAGCCCCGCCCATCTCGGGGACACAGGAGCCCCGCCCATCTCAGGGGATACAGAAGCCCTGCCCATCTCGGGGCACAGGAGCCCTGCCCATCTTGGGGGGCACAGAAGCTCCACCCATCTCGGGGGATACAGAAGCCCTGCCCATCTCCGGGCACAGGAGCCCCGCCCATCTCGGGGCACAGGAGCCCTGCCCATCTCGGGGCACAGGAGCCCCACCCAGCTCCGGGCACAGGAGCCCGGTAGCACCTTGTGCCACCTCCGGGTCTGGCGAGGAGTCGCAGTTCTCCGCTGCCCAAGGAACCCCTGGTTCTGTGTAGTTTCTTTTTTACAGATTTATTTATTTATGTTCACTTACTCGTTTGGAAGGACAGTTGGTGAGAAAGAGAGAAATCTGCTGGTTTCACCCCCAAATAGCTGCGACAGCCAGAGCTGGGCCTGGCCAAAGCCAGGCGCTGGGAGCTTCGCCTGGGTCTCCCACGAGGTGCAGGGCCCCGGCACTAGGGCCGTCTTCCCCTGCCCGCCCCAGGCCATAGCAGGGAGCGGGGTCAGACGTGGGGCAGCCGGGACGGGGACCAGTGCTCCAGCCTGGGATGCCGGCGTCGCAGGCGGTGCTTTGCCTGCTGGGCCACGACGCCAGCCCCAGAGGTTTCTTTAAAGAGTTGTTTATTAGAGAGGCACTTACAGGAAGAGAGATCCATCCGCTGGTTCCCTTCCCAAATGGCCGCAGTGGCTGGGGCAGGGCCAGGCTGAAGCCAGGGGCCTGGAACTCCATCCGGGTCTCCCACGTGGGTGCAGGGGCCCAGCACTCGGGCCATCGTCTGCTGCTTTCCCAGGCGCGTTGGTAGGGAGCTGGATGGGAAGTCGAGCAGCCGGGACTCACACCGGCGCTCACACAGGTGCCAGCGTTGTAGGTGACAGCTCAGCCTGCCGCACCCCGGTGCCAGGCCCTCGGCGTGGGCTCTTCAGTTGTTCCTGCCCACTGGATTTAGGCTGCTCCACAGATGGAGTCGAACCGCACCTGTGCCCTGGCCGGTCTCAGAGCAGCAAGGCGGGGCTGTGCCCAGGCGCAGGCTGGCTGCTCACCTTGTTCTTTGAGTGGTGTCTTAGCTACCTGTGTGTGCGTGACGGAGTTCCTCAAATCCCAGTGACTCGGACACTCGTCTTCTCACAGTTCTTGGGGGTTGGGAATCTGGGTGGGTCTCAGGCCTGTGAGCACACTGACAATCGTACGCTTTAAAGATGTATTTATGTATTGGACAGTCAGTTACAGAGAGAGGGAGAGACAGAGAGATCCTCCATCTGCTGGTTCACTCCCCAGATGGCCGCAATGTCCAGGCTAAGCCAGGAGCCAGGAGCTTCATCCAGGTCTCCCACGTGGGGCCAGGGGTGTAGACACTGGGGCCGTCTTCCGCTGCTTTCCCAGGTGCATTAGCAGGGAGCTGGATGGGAAGCCGAGCAGCCGGGACTTGAACCCGCGGCCATGTGGGATGCCGGTGCTGCAGGCGGTGGCTTTACCTCCACACCACCATGCTGGCCCCAGAGCCATGCACTTTCAGTGGGTGAACTGTGTGGCGTGGGGCTTGCCTCAGTAAAGCTGTTAAAAGATGACGCATACCTGACCCTTGAACCCAGTTTAATTTTCAAAAAGTGAATTATTCGCAGACTTCGTCCCCGGACACGCAGCAGGCAGGCGCGGCTTCTCTCAGTCTGTGGGGACGTCCACGCCGCTGCTTCCAGCTGGGCTCCTGTTCTGGCTGCGGGGCGTCGGGCTCCTCCTCCCCGGGGACACTCCTGACACCAGCGTCTCTCACAGGAGTCCAGCGTGGCCTAAATGTCACGTTGGTTTCCTTAAAATCCCAGTCACTTTCCAAAGGCTGGGTGTGCGGACATCGGTGGTTCTTAGCCCTCCACTGTATTGTAGACAACTCGTGTGTGTGTGTACATGTGTATGTGTATATACATAGGCACTTTGCATGTGTGTACGTGTGTATGTGTGCGTGTTTGTGTGTGCATGCCTACGTGTGAGTATGTGTGTACGTACGTGTGTGTGTGCACACACACTTGGTATACGTGCAGCTAGGCCTGTATGTGTACATACATGCTTTGTACGTGTGTGGATGTGCTTGTGTTTTGTGCATGCTTACATACATGTTTGCATGTGTGTGTCTGTACACGTTGTATGTGTGTGTATGCCTGGTAGAGTGCAGGTGTATACATAGGTGCTTTGTGTTTGTGTGTATACGCCTGTGTGTGTGTGCATGAATATACATAGGTGCTCTGTGTAGGTGTGATGTACCTGTGGGTGTGTGCATGTCTGTATGTACATAGGTGCTCTGTGTAGGTGTGTATACGCCTGTGTGTGTGTACTTGTCTGTATGTACATAGGTGCTCTGTGTAGGTATGTATGTACCTGTGTGTGTGTGCCTGTCTATGTACATAGCTGTTTTGTGTAGGTGTGTATATGCCTGTGAGTGTCTGTATGTGCATGTGTACATACATAGGTGCTCTGTGTAGGTGTGTATATGCCTGTGAGTGTCTGTATGTGCATGTGTACATACATAGGTGCTCTGTGTAGGTGTGTATATGCCTGTGTGTGTGTACTTGTCTGTATGTACATAGGTGCTCTGTGTTTGTGTGTATACGCCTGTGTGTGTGTACTTGTCTGTATGTACATAGGTGCTCTGTGTAGGTGTGTATGTGCCTGTATGCGTGTGCCTATGTCTATCTGGAGGTACATTGGGGAGGGAACCATTGTCTTCTGTATATTTGCAAAGGAGTCCTGGACCTCCCTAGCAGCGTGGTCTATTTGCAGTCAGGACGTAAGGGAAGTGCCCAGTGGGAAAGGCTCTCGGCTGCTGCGCCAGCCTGCGCCACGTCCAGAATGGGCCACAGCAGCGTCCAGTGAGCCACAGGCGGCCACGGCCTGGCAGCCCCAGGACCCACGAGCTTCGCCTAAACAGTGGCTGGCGGATGGGACGGTGGCCCCTGGGGGAGGGGTTTCAGCACCCGTGGCCTCCTCCCCCAGGGCTGAACCCCTCTTCCCGCACAGTCCTGACGAGCTCAGCCTAAAGCCAAAGTGGGAGTCGTGCGGTCAGCAAACCTGGAGCCGGGGCCAGCGTCTCGCTGCTGCTGAGAGCTCTCCACGTGGCGAGCACGTCCTGAGTTGTTTCCGTTCCCGCGTGCAGGGCTTGGCCAGGACGCCTTCGGTCCCCGTTTCCGTGTGGATGCTGTGCACCGGTTCCGTGGCTGCGGCCTCTGTTCAGCGGGGTCGGCAGAGGCGGCGGCGGGGCAGCAAAGTCGCGGCCACCGACTGACCGAGGGGACGTCTGCTTCAATGGCAGTCCTCATTGTAGACGGTAGAAGAGTCTAGAAAAATAAGTGTCGGATCTCATTGAAGTCTATGATAGAAACATTTAAGCCAGCTTCTGGTGTGGCATAGCAGGTAAAGCCGCCTGCAGTGCCAGGATCCCATATGGGCACCGGTTCGAGTCCCAGCTGGTCCACTTTCAATCCAGCTCTCTGCTGTGGCCTGGGAAAGGAGTAGAAGATGACCCAAGTGCTTGGCCCCTGCACCAACATGGGAGACCTGGAAGAAGCTCCTGGCTCCTGGCTTCTGATTGGCTGAGCTCTGGCCCTTGCAGCCATCTGGGGAGTGAACCAGCGGATAGAAGACCTCTCTCCCTCCCTCTCTCCCTCTCTCTCTCTCTCTCTCTCTCTCTCTCTGTCTCTCTGATTTGCCTCTTTGTAACTCTGCCTTTCAAATAAACATAACTTTCAAAAGGGCCAGCTTCCAGCCACACCCGCACACACAGCAAAGGTTGTCTCGCACAAGCCCCCTTTCATGTGTGAGAGGTGACAGGTGCGCGTTGCCCGCTGTTTCCCTGAGGCCTGCTTCTGTGTGTTTGAAACGCATCTGTAGTGCTGACGCCGCCGCGTGTCCTGTGTCGCCCCTCCAGAATAACATGCACAGGCACTCGGAGAGGTGCGACTCGGGCCCCGCGGAGGCGGCTGCTTCGGGGGAGGAGAGGAGGCCGGGGAAGACGACGGCCGTCCCAGGAGCCGCAGTAAAGGAAGAAGGTACCTGTCTTAAACGCGTTTCATTTGACAGCGATTTTCCAGCTATCGGCGTCCCTGGGTCCTGCGGGCTGCTGGGCCCCCGTTTGCCCCCAGCCACCCAGAGGCCCGGAGACGTGTCTGGTGCCGCGTCCCGCCGGGGTGGGCAGGTTTGGTGACTGACGTGGGGGCCATTCCTCAGCTGCCTATCAGAACTGCAGGGCAGGGGCGGGGTGTGTGTGGGAGGGACGTCTGTGGACCTCAGGGGCCCACACCCCCACCACAGGGCCTTCTCTGCGAGGCCCCACAGCGCCAGGTTACCCACTGTGCTGTGGGATCGAGAAAAGCTGCTGTTACAGCGAGTGTAGACAGAGGGTCCAGGCGTGTCTGGGCGGGGGGATGTCGTCCAAGGTCGTTTCCCTGACGTGTGGCAGGAGGGCCATGGGGTCCTGGAAGAGCCTTCCTGCCCGCCGAGGCCCCTGGGCCCTGGGTCCGGACCCCTCCCCCTTAGCCAGCCTTGTCGCCCGCTCCCAGCCTCCGTGAGCTCACCGCATGTTGAGCTGCAGGCTGCAGCACCGCCCCCCCCCCGAGTCTCCCCGTCCCCCCCCCCCCCCAGTGCCCTCAGCACAGCACCGAGGGCTCCAGAAGCCCCTTGCGTGATGCCTGCTGCCCTTCCTGGCTCTCTGCCGCCCTCCGCCATCCACCAACCCCGGCTCTCTCCCCACACTGTCCCAGCGTCGCCTCCTCCCCCGCCATGGCGTCTTCTCTGTGGTCACCCTGGTCTCCACAGAGGCCGGGCTGTGCCCGCGTCCACACCCACGCACACACGGGGCCCTTGTCCGTGTCCTCCCCCACCCAGGCCTGACCTGCGCCACACCTGCGTCCACACCAGCAGGACTCTGAATCGGGGTGGGCGACAGGGTGGCCAGGGCTCACTCCCGAGGTCGTCAGTGTCGGTCAGCGACACGTGTACCTCTCCTCACTCATCTCTGAAATGGGGACATCACTCGGGCACGGCCACACAGGGGCCCAGGACACGCTGTGTATGGCACGTCCATGTTCCATGGCGGGAGGGGGCGGGGGGGGTTTAGATGGTCAGCTGCTGCAGCCAGAGCCACGTGGGCACTCAGACAGGTACCCTGGCTTGTGTGAGTGCGCCAAGAACAAAACAGGCCGCGGTGCGCGGCAGGGTTCCCGTGGCCACTGCTCGGCTGGCGGGTCCACGTGGGCCACCTCGCCCGCCGTTCATAGACCTCTGCCAATCTCAAGGTTGGCTTCATCCGTGAGAACTGGGCCCACCTCCCCTCCCCCCGAGTGCTTCCAGGAACCATGTGGAGCCCCCACGGCCGTCCGTGGTTTAACGTGACGCTCCGGGTGTTCCCAGGAAGTCATTTGGAACATGGGCAGACGGGTGAACAGGGGCCACTCGCCGAGATCCGTTTGCTTCTCGCTCCACTGGAGGGAGAGCAGGTGACTGTGGCTGGAGAAGCGGCCGTGGCCCGCGGTGTGTGCCTGGCAGGACGCTCGGCCCATAGTGGCACAGAGAGACACACGCCCTGGGAGCAGCTGGCTTGGGCCGTGTCCTGTGAAACCGGCCGTGGGCAGCCGCTGGGCCAGCACAGGGCCGGGAGACTGCTGGGGTGGCTTTGCCCCGCCCCCCACCGTAGGACCTGACGGTGCCTGGGGCCCTTTTGGTCAGCACAGCCCAGGGGATGGGGCTCCCGGCCTCCAGTGGCCGGAGTCCAGGGCTGCGGCTCACGCCCCAGGGAGCCCCCACGCCAGCAGATGGTGCATCGAGGGTCCTGTCCTGGGACGAGCTTGGGACGGGCCTGCCACCGCGTGCGAGTTAAGGGACGTTCCGAAACCTTCGCGCCGCGCTGCAGCCCTAATTTCTGGGATTTCTTTCTGCATTGCTCCCCCAGTGCCTCACTCCCAGGAGGCGGCAGCGCAGGGGCCTTTGGCGGACAAAGGGGAGCCGCTCCCCGGCAAGCCGGTTCCTGTCCTGGCCGGAAGCCAAGAGCAGCCGGAAGGCCTGACCTGCGAGATGATCCTCAGCGTGATGGACAAGTGAGGGCTGCCCCGCCTTCTTCCCGGCGACCCTGGTTCTTCACCGGCGCTCACGGCCGCTTTGTGTCGTCTTGCCGACGGTTCAGTGCCTTTCGGAGTTTGAGGTCGTACCTAGAATGGTTCCAGTTTTTGGTAGATATTTCTTAAGAGCATTGCAAGTATTTTATAAAAGCTGTAAGTCTGTTTTTAAGATTTATTTTATGTATTTGAAAGTTACAGAGAGAGAGAGAGAGGATCTTCTATTTGCTGGTTCGCTCCCCAAAAGGCCACAATGGCTGGGGCTGGGCCAGGCCAGGTCTCCCGCGTGGGTGCAGGGCCCCACGCACTTGGGCCGCCTTCCACTGCTTTCCTAAGCGCATTAGCAGGGAGCCGGATTTGAAATGGAGCAGCCGGGACTCGAACCGGTGCTCATGTGGGATGCTGGCGCTGTAGGCAGCGGCTTCACCCGCTGCCCGTGACGTCGGCTGCTTTAAATCTTGAGTTGGGGGTGACACCTAGACCTGTGGATTGACCCTGGGCACTGGCAGGCGACCCACAGAGACCGGGCGCTGCTGGGCACAGCCGTTCCTTGCGTTTGAGCGAGGAAGGCCAGGGCTCCGTGCGCGTGCCGGACTCTGACTTCCATTAGAGCTTTAGAACAGGAAACGCTAGTTTTATGTTTTTATACAAATGAATTCCATGTAAAATTTATAGCTAACAATTTTTTTAATGAGTTCTAAGTTCAACCGAAAAGATCTTAATGTTATCAGAACGAACGCGTAGCAGGAGCGCACACAGGCAGAGCGGACGGTGCGCGTCACCTGTGCGGGTTCTGGCGCGGTGCCACAGGTGCGCCCCGGGAACCGCGTTCTGTAGCCGGGCCCTCAGCAGACGTGAGAGGGCCCGGTCCACTCTGCTGCCGCTCGTCACTGTTTGAATCCTTTGCCTTTGTTTCTGCTTTTTAAATAATCGGCAGAGGCGGAGGAAACTGACACGTGTGGTAGAAGTCTGCACGCGGGAGAGCGTGTGCGTTTTCCTAACAGCCGGGAATTCGTGTCTCTCGTACTGGCAGAGAAGAGGGCGTGCGTCTTCCCGGCGCGGTGGTGAGCGAGGCCCCCGCGGCCCAGCCAGGACCTCTGCAGCGGGAGAGGAACCGGGTCCCTCCCGTGCACGGCCCACAGCTGCGGGCCGGTAGCTCTCGGCCACGGCCGGGCTGCGGTTCCCCGTGACCCTGAGGGCATTTCCCATGGTGCCAGCAGCCTGGTGCGGTTCTCACGGGACTCGAACCAGGGGCTCTGCGTTTCTTGTTTTTGACTGTTGTTAAAGATATTTTCATAACAATAAAATGAAATCGCTTCCATGGCCGTCTCTGTGTGAATGAGGGTCCTGGGAACTGGATCCTGGGTGCCATGAGGGTGGGAACCCAAGAGCAGCCTGGCGGGTCCTAGAACCCAGCGGCTCCAGCAACTCCACTCGCAGGCCGGCGCCCGGAACCAGAGGCGGGAGCTCCAGCAGGCGGCCGTGCACCTCGCCACGCGGGTGACCAAGACGCGCTGTCCCCCAGCCAGGACGTGGCGCTCGGCCCTGACAGGGGAGGAAGTCCTGGCCCACATGGGTGAACCTTGTCTTACACTGTGCCGCGTTAGGAGCCGGGCTCACGAGGGCAGGCGGGTGCGAGTTACGTCTGTGGGGAGGACGAGCGGTCAGGTTCAGAGAGGAAAACCCCGCTTGCTGGGGCCGTGGGCAGGGTGTGGCGGTGGAGTGGGACAGGGTTGGTTTTGCAGAATGAGAAGGGTTTGGAGATGTGGTGCTGGCTACACGGCAGCGCCAATGCAGCTGCCGCCACCAAGCCGTGCGCTTAGACAGGGTGGGGGCGGAAGTTCCACCATTAAAAATGAGCAGAGTTTTAAACAGGAACCGGTGGAAAGGCGAGCCCCACTGTCACCCACGCGCCGGAAAACCCCTTACGAACAGACTAAAGGAAAAGCTTTGCTGGGTGTTGCGCTGTCTGCTGGGGACACGTAGTGGGCGCCACGTAGAACGAGCCCCTACGGGTGTCCGTGGATGCAGGTGAGTGCCCAGACGCGCGGGTAGGAGGCGGCTCTCAGCGCCTGCGGTCGGGACGCAGTGACCACGGCCCCCACCAGAGGGCAGGCGTTTCCTTCTTGTCAGACCCAGGTTCCCCGGCCGGGACCGTGACCAGCGCAGGCAGAGCCGGGTCTCGGCCACGTGGGCTGTTCCGTGCAGTGGAAGGGGCTTGCACACCGCCTGGAGGGGAGGGCGAGGTGTCCGCTAGCTCTGGCGTCGGCCGCGGCGTGCGCCAGCTGGAGCAGCCCCGCGGGGACGGGGGGTGCACAGCGGTCCGGCTCCGTACTCGGTGGCACCTGCCGCTCGAGGCCGGCGCTGAGCAGGCTGGCGCGAGCGGTTATTCCTGGTGCAGCGGGAGTCGCCTTGCAAAACTGGGCAGCCTGCCTTGGAAAATTCTTGTTTCCCAGGTTCTATTTCTAGGAGAAACATTTACTAAGCTCCGCCAGCCTTCTGAGCGGCCCTGGAGTGCGTTGTGTGACGTAGGCGCACGTGGGCAGGGTTGTTTCCCTTTAAACCTGTGCGATCAAAGCCTCAGGCCGTGGGGCGCATCCGCGCGCCACGGTTGCGTCTCCCCGTGGTTCCTAACGGAGCGCTGCAGGCGGCAGCCCAGATGGTGCGGCTACTGTTGGCTTTGTGAGCCTGGCCGCTACGAATGGATCGCTCTCTGGAAGCAGGTGCACGTAGGGCTCCAGAGCGCGCCCGTGCTCACCTCTCCGCACACTGGGGGTGGAGCTCACCAAGCGGGCAGGGAAAATGTCTCTGCTGAGCCACGGTGGAAAGCAGCCACTCACAGTAGGTGTAAAAATGTTGAGATCCATGCACGGGTTTTCCTTTTTGAAGACCCCTTGTATGCGTGAATTTCAAAATCTTTGCACTAAAACCAGTAACTTTTAATTCCACTTTTCACGCACTTTTGGAAGCAGCCTCGTACAGACCCATTTCCAAATGGGAAACGCTAGTGCTTCTTAAACATCACTACTGGGAGGCGGTGCCGTGGCGTGGCGGGTAAAGCCACCACCTGCAACACCAGCATCTCATACGGGTGCCGGTTCGAGTCCCGGCCGCTCCACTTCCAATCCAGCTCCCTGCCAATGGCCTGGGCAGTGCTTGGGCCCCTGCATCCATGTGGGAGACCTGGAAGAAGCTCCTGGATTTACCTGGCCCAGCCCTGGCCATTGTGGCCACCGAGGGAGTGAACCAGCGGATGGAAGGTTCTCTCTCTGTAACTCTTTCGAATGGATAAATAAATAAATCTTTTTGGCCGGCACCGCGGCTCACTAGGCTAATCCTCCGCCTTGCGGCGCCAGCACACTGGGTTCTAGTCCCAGTCGGGGCGCCGGATTCTATCCTGGTTGCCCCTCTTCCAGGCCAGCTCTCTGCTGTGGCCCGGGAGTGCAGTGGAGGATGGCCCAAGTGCTTGGGCCCTGTACCCCATGGGAGACCAGGAGAAGCACCTGGCTCCTGCCATCGGATCAGCGCAGTGCGCCAGCCGCAGCGCGCCTGCCGCGGCAGCCATTGGAGGGTGAACCAATGGCAAAGGAAGACCTTTCTCTCTGTCTCTCTCTCACTGTCCACTCTGCCTGTCAAAAAAAAATTTAAAAATAAATAAATAAATCTTTTTAAAAAATCACTCGTCATTTATTGCTTCATATAGGATGGGTGGATGTGTACAGACACTTGCTGGTATTGTTTTTAAAAATTTGTCTTAAAGAAATTCCATAAAAATTCAGAAATCAGCCATGAGGAGACAGGCCCTTCTCCGGTTAGCCTTGGAGTAAATCACCAGAATTCTCAGTTTTCCAACAAGACATCTTTCTCACATATTCTCGCATTTAAATGTCTTGAGTGTAACTTGCATGCCATAAACTCCACCCTCGAGGGTCTGTGGGCTCTGAGCAAGCAGCCAGGTCCCCACCAGGGCCCCCAGGCGCAGGGCACCCACAAATACCACTGTGCCCCAGAGCCAGGCCCTGCCGCCGTGCGGGCCCAGGCACGTCACAGATTTGTTTGCTGCCCCTACCGTTTGGTCTTTCTGGAATGTCCCACTGAGCCGTACACTGCGTGTCTGAGGGTGGGGGCCTCATGCAATAGGACGGCGTCGCGCTTCAGCCCTGGGGACCGATGCGGATCACTCGCTCCTCTCTTTTTCACTGCTTGCTAGTACTCCACTGCGTGGCTGCCACATGAGCTGGTTATCTGCTCACCGCGATTCCAGGGCGTCCGTGTGGTTTCCACGTGGGGAGATTTAAAGTTTAACCATTATAAACAATTGCGGGTGGGCTTTGTACACATAGTTTTTTTAAACTCTGATGACTTCTTCTTTTTTTTTTTTTTACAGGCAGAGTGGACAGTGAGAGAGACAGAGAGAAAGGTCTTCCTTTTCCATTGGTGCACCCCCCAAATGGCCACCGTGGCCAGCGCACTGCGCTGATCCGAATCCAGGAGCCAGGTGCTTCTCCTGGTCTCCCATGGGGTGCAGGGCCCAAGGATCTGGGCCATCCTCCACTGCCCTCCCGGGCCACAGCAGAGAGCTGGACTGGAAGAGGGGCAACCGGGACAGAATCCGGCGCCCCGACCGGGACTAGAACTCGGTGTGCCGGCACCGCAGGCGGAGGATTAGCCTATTGAGCCATGACGCCGGCCAACTCTGATGACTTCTAATTTATTCATTTTTTTCTTTGATTAATCATTTATTTGATTATTTAAGAAATCTCTGGGTAGCTTGAGGTCATAGAGATCTTTCCCTAGGTTTATTTTTTAAAGATTTATTTATTTATTTATTTGAAAGAGAGAGAAGGAGAGGTAAAGAGAGAGAGAGAGAGGTCTTCCATCTCCTGGTTCACTCCCCAGTTGGCCGCAACAGCTGGAGCTGCACCGATCTGAAGCCAGGAGCCAGGAGCTTCCTCCAGGTCTCCCACGCGGGTGCAGGGGCCCAAGGACCTGGGCCATCTCTACCGCTTTCCCGGGCCACAGCAGAGAGCTGGATCAGAAGTGGAGCAGCCGAGACATGAACCCATGCCCATATGGGATGCCAGCACTGCAGGCAGCGGCTTCACCTGCTACATCACAGCGCCGGCCCCTCCAGAAGTTTATAACTCTATGTTTTATGTTTGAGTCGATGATCTATTTGAAGCCAGATTTTATTTATGGGGCAGGGTGTTCTAAAGACCTTGTGCAGCTGTTGCGTTTACACCGGTTTTTCCTGACTGTCTTTGGTGTTCTTACAAATTATTCCATTTTAAAACCTTTGGTTTCCAACTGTGCAGTGCTAGCCTGGAGGCACCGTTCACTTTTGTGGATGGACCTTGTACCCTGCGTCCTCGCGAAGCTCACGTGCTAGTTCCAGTGAATCAGGCCGTCTGCAGGGAGAGCCGACTTCGTCTTTCCCTTTCCAGTCTGCACGTGTCTGGTTTGGTTTTCTCACACTTGGCATCGGCTCTGACCTCCAGCGTCACGCTGACCAGGAGTCGCGAGAGTGGACGGCTCTGCCTGGCTCCGGTCCAGCGCCAGGGCACGGAGTCTCCCACTGTCGGGTTCTCTGCCGGCTGCGGGTTGCGGTAGGCTCCCTTCAGCGGGTGCAGAGCAGGTCTTTCTGTCACAAGGTGGCACCGAGTTCATTGTCCTTGGAGACTACATTTTTCCAAATGCTTTCCCTGCATCAGCCGAGATGGTTAGGTGCTGCTTCTATGGCTTGCTGATATGAATTACCGATTTTATTTATTCAATTTGTTTGAAAAGCAGCGAGAGACAGAGACGCATACACACAGAGCACTCCCGTCGCGGGTTCACTCCGCAGATGCCCGTGTAAGCTGGCACTGGGCCAGGCCAAAGCCAGGAGCCAGGGACTCAGGGGCTCCCACGTGGGTGCAGGGGCCAAGTACCGGAGCCATCGCCTGCCGTCTCAGAGGGTGTGCGTTAGGAGGCCAGCAACGAGCCTGGAGCCAGGACTCAGGCACCCAGCATGGGCGCCCGTGCCACGTGCCTGCCGGCATAGGCGTGATTGTCTGCGGTTGAACCAGCCTTGCACTCTGGGACCAACCTCAGGTGTCTGAGTTGCTCCTGTACGATCCCATCCCGTCGTCTTTCCCACACCTGCTCGGCCGGAACCAGTGTCCCTCCTCCCCATTAATGAGTACTTGGTGACCTACAATTCCCTCTGTGTGCTCTACTGCGCTCGACAAATCTCGATGTATTTTTATGCTCAGCTCAATACCTTCTACTTCCCCCTTGGAGAAGTCTGTTTAACTTTCAGACATCTGAAAACTGTCCTGATATCCCACTGGTGATTCCTACGCTAATTGTGCCGCGCTCAGAGTGGACTTTGCCGGTTCCTTCCTTAAGCAGACATGCTGGGCTCTGCTTTAGTTCCCAGCGCAGCGTCGGCCTTGGGGAATGTTCCGTGTGCACCTGTAGTTGGGTGCAGAGCTGTGTGTCAGCTGCGAGAGTCGTTAGCGGCGTTATCTGGTCTCGCACGCCCTCGCCCATCTCTCCTGCCTCTCGGGCCGCCCAGACCACAGCGCCGATGTCTCCTCTCCTGTCTGTTCTTTGAATTTCCGGGGCCCTGTTTTAGGAGCCGCACACGTGGGACTGCTGCATTCTCCTGTGAGCCGATGCCGCCATCGTGGGGTGAGTTCCCTCCATATCTCTGACCGTGGTCCGGGCAGGGCCTCCTGTGCTGAGTCCCCACGGCCAGCTGTCTTCTGATTTGCGTTCACCAGGATTATTCTTTTCCATCCTTCTTCTTCTAAACTAGGAATGTCTTTATGGTAAAAACAAGTTTCTGTGTCATTCAGTTTCTCTTTTAATCCAGTCCAGTGATCTCTGTGTGTCAGGGTGCTTGGAGCCCCTCCCCTGAGTTTGCCGTCTGCGTTGGATCGGAAGCCGCCGTCTTGATGATTGGCTTCTACTTGCGCCGCCTCTGCTCTGTTCCTCCTTTTTCTTGCGTCTTTTTGCTTTATGTTTCCTGCCTCCATTTTATCTTGTCCTTAGCTTACTATTTATAGCTCTTTTTAAGAACTATCAGTAATTGCTCTAGGATTACAAAATACGTCTGGAATTAGCCCCCGGCCCCTTCGAGTACCAGAACAGCGTCGCAGGCAGCAGCCGTCCGCCTTACGTGTGCGACTGCCGCAGGTCCCCAGACACTGCTGCCCCTGTGTGGACATCGCCAGCCAGCCACGCTTAGAGCAAACAAGAAAAATGAGGCTTCTAAAACTTTAAAAAAGAAGGAAAATGTTTAAATCTTATAAAAGAAAATGAGAAAGACTAAAATAGAAAAAAAGCACAAAGAAAGAAACATTTTTTAAAAAGAATAAAAACCCTTGCCCCCTGTTCGCGCCATTTCCGAAGCTCGCTCTCCTGAGCCCCACTGAGTCTGCCGGATGCGGCCTCCACCCCTGCCCTGGCTTCCATTTTCGGGGTTTCTGTCGGAGTCTTTCTTCGTCTCTGCGTCTCCCCTGAAAACCCCCGTCTGTTCATTCGCGCCTTCAGCCTTGGCCTCCGCCTGCGATGCGGTACTCACAGCTGTGTGACTAAACATGGCTGGGTTAAGAGGGACACACAGAGGCCTCCCGCCCACCACTCCCGAATGTCCACAGCGAGCTGGGCTGGGCCAAGGGCTGAGGCCAGGAGCTGGGGACGCAGCCCAGGTTTCCTGTGCGCGTAGGCAGGCAACCAATCCCTGGAACCATCACCACCGCCCGCCCAAGTCGGCATGAGCAGGAGCCGGGGCCAGCACTGACCAGGCACTGGTATGGGCACAAGGATGCCTTCACCAGGGCCCCGGCTGCCGTGCCAGTGCCCACCCCGCCCCCCGTGCCTACCCTAAATGCCCCGTGGGAATTCCGAATTCAGAGTCATGGCTGAGTCTGGTTCTCCCGAACACCCCCTTCTCAGGGGTCGTGGTTTTGTATTGTTGGCCAGTCGGTTGGTTTTTATTATCTTTCGTGTGTCCTGGAGTTTCCTGGTTGAAAGCCAGGCGTTGTGTAGGGACTAAGATAAACAGCATTTGCACCTAGACGTGCCACGCCTCCTCTGCCGGGTCTTTGTAGTGGGGTGGATTAAGTCCATGTGGTCGGCAGCGGAGCTGGGTTTGGGTTTTGTTGTTATGGTAACCCCCACACACATGCCCCACCCCCGCCGCTCATCACCAGCTTAAAATCCCTCTAAACAAGGCTTGGCTAAGTGCGCCCGCGCTGAGCCCGGGGGCTCCCTGCCTGTGCCGACGCCCAAGGCACACAGGTTCACCAGGCTGAGGTGGTCTCAACCCTCCTGCCCGGCAGTCTGCGCTTCCCCTGTGCTGGGCTCGGGTGAGCGGATGCTCACCCCCCTGTCTCCTTGGAGGCACCCACCTCTCCCCCGGTGTCGGGGCAGCTGGGCACCCCACAGCCTCAGCTCCCCTGTGGGTCCCAGCACAGGGACGACTGCAGTGACCCGGCTTCGTCTCACCACTGGGGTGGGAGCGGCACCCTTCCCAGCCTCTGCAACTGAGCAGGCGATCGCTGGCTCTGGATCTGCTTTAGTCATTGGCTTTATTGTATAGTTTTGTTTTTGTTGTTGTTTTTTTTTTTTTAAGATTTATCTATTTATTTGAAAGACAGAGTTACAGAAAGGCAGAGGCGTAGAGATGGGGGGGAGGGGTTCCTTCCATCTGCTGGTTCACTTCCCAGATGGCTGCAACGGCCGGAGCTGCGCTGATCTGAAGCCAGGAGCCAGGAGCCAGGAGCTTTTTCCCGGTCTCCCATGCGGGTGCAGGGGCCCAAGCACTTGGGCCATCTTCCACTGCTTTCCCAGGCCATAGCAGAGAGCCGTATCAGAAGTGGAGCAGCCAGGACTCAAACCGGTGCCCATATGGGATGCCGGCACTGCAGGCGGCGGCCCCACCCACAGTGACACAGCACTCGCCCCTATTGTGTAATTTTTAAAATCAAGAGTTTCGCTCTGGTCACCAGCACCGCCAGAGCGCTCGTGTTACAGTTCTGCAGCGTGATGGTGGCTGGCGTTTGCCAGAACTTTTATTTTACACTGAACACACCTGACACCCATCCATGCATTCAGTCCCCACCGCGGCCATGAGGGCTGCAGGGCACACTTGTGGTGCCGTCTGGCTGTAGGGGACGCTGCGGCAGAGAGTGGAAGGTCCTTGTTGCAGGCCTCGCATTACTGCCAGCTGTAGAACCTGACCCCTGGGGCCGGCGCTGTGGTGCAGCGGGTAGAGCTGTCGCCTGCAGTGCCGGCATCCCATATGGGTGCCGGTTCGAGTCCCGGCTGCTCCACTTCCAATCCAGCTCTCTGCTATGGCCTGGGAAAGCAGTAGAAGATGGCACAAATCCTTGGGGCCCTGCACTCATGTGGGAGACCCAGAGGAAGCTCCTGGCTCCTGGCTTCGGATCAACGCAGCTCCGGCCGTTGTAGCCAATTGGGGAGTGGACCAGCGAATGGAAGACCTCTCTCTCTCTCTCTCTCTCTCTGTGTGTGTGTGTGTGTGTGTGTAACTCTGACTTTCAAATAAATAAACCTTAAAAAAAAGAAGAAGCACCTGACCCCACACCCTCAGGACCCTCGCTGGTCCCCTCCGCAGCGGAGCTGAGCCTTGAGGCCCAGGGCCTCGGCCATCTTCCACCCGATGAGGCTATGGGACTTAGGCACAGAGCGGGGCTGGACCCTGGCTTGTGTCCTGGGCCCCTCGGAGCCTTGGGGTCACCTGTTGCCCTGAGGAGACCCTCCCAAGCTGTGCTCCTGGTGTGGCGAGAAGGCGTGCCGGGCACGTCACACAGCGGTGGACAGATGTCGGCCGTTTGTGCTGTTGCCTCCAATAACCTGCTTAGAGCCGTCAGCAACTGCGTCCTTCCTGGGACAGCAAGCGAAGGCACGGGGGGCGCAGGGCCCTGGCGTGGCCTCCGCCAGCTCTGTGTAGGGCGCCCAGCACCCTGGCTGACAGAGGCTTCGGCAGCCCCGGGCGGTGGCCGTGTTCACAGTTTGGAGCTGTGCCCAGCGCGGCCAGCGGTGTTGAGTGCGCTCAGGGCGGCACAGAGCCCGGCTCCTTCCACCTCCAGACCCCACCTCATCTTGCATGGATGAACTGCCCCCCCCCAACTAAACACGAATCCCCATGCCCTGCCCCCACCCAGCCACTTCTGTCCATCTCTGGGAATCTACTGCAGGCAGCTCACATCCTGGGGCCGCCCAGTCCCCGTCCCTCTCTGCCTCACGTCACTCAGCACGGTGTCCCCAAGGCGCGTCCAAGTTGTCCCGGGGCAGAATTCAGAATTCCCCAGCTCTCGGGGCTGGCGTTGTGGCGCAGCGGGTGAAGCTGCTGGCATCCCGTATCAGACACCGGTTCAAGTCCCCGCTGCTCTGCTTCCAATCCAGCTCCCTGCTAATGCGCCTTGGGAAGCAGTGGGTGACAGCCCAAGTACCCTGGCCACTGATGCCCACGTGGGAGGACCCGGATGGAGGAGCTTCAGCCTGGAGCAACGCTGGCCAATTGCAGCCATTTGGGGAGCGAAGCAGCAGACAGAAGATCTCTCTATGCGTCCCTCTCTCTGCTTTTCAAATACACAAATAATCTTTTAAAAAAATTAAATGCAACTTTGAGAAGTGAGAATTTCTCACCTTTTGTGGGGCAGAACATTCCGTTGCATGGACAGACCACTTACCCATTGATGAACGTTGGGTGGCACAATGCCTGTTTTCAGGCTTGAAGTTTAGTTGAATGGCCCAGGAGGGCTGGTGGGGAGAGAGGCCCCCTGGGAGTGACAAGTGCCCCCCCACCTCCCTGGCTGCTGGGCGGCAGAACTGCAAACCTCACGGCTGTGCCCCGGTGTGCGGCCCCCATGGCCAGCAGCACGGCTGAAAAGCCACCCAGGGTGGCAGAGGGCTAAGTGCAGTGGCTGCAGGGCCCCCACGAGCTCTGCACGGGAGGAGGCGCACTCGCCGCCGGCCGGACCCCCGTGGGTGGGCGTTGAGGAGGGGAGGTCAGCAGCCCAGCGTCTCTCCAGCAGTCTCCACCCACCAAGGCCCTGAGCGGGGCGTCTCCCCGCCTGTGGACAGCAAGTGTCCCGCTGGGCCCCCGCACGGAGCAGCCAAGTGCACGCTAGACAGTGGCCCTTGCTGGACACAGGGGACCCGCAGGAGAGCGACACGGGCTCAGCCCACGCCTTCCTGCCCCCTGCCCACAGCGTCAGGCCTCCCGACACGGGCGCAATGGTAACTGTGGACGGCTTTGGGCAGGGAGCCCCATCTGTCGCCAATTTTCCTGGTGTAAATGCCTCCTGCACAAGTGAGGAAGAGACTCGCGGGGCCTGGAGTCGGGAGGAGGCACCCAGGAAGTCACCCGGCCCTTCCCTCCACAGGTGCACAGAGGGCGGGGAGCCCAAGGGCACGGGGAGCAGTAACTGGGGCGGTGTGTTCTTCTATAGATGTTTTAAATGGATTTGTCTTCACTTAAAAAAGAGAGAGAGAGAGATCTTCCCTGTACTAGTTCATTCCCCAAATGCTCACGACAGCCAGGGCTGGGCCAGACCAAAGCCAGGAGCGCAAGTCCCGTTCTGGGTCTCCCACGTGGGCGGCAGAGATCCAGGAACTTCGTCATCACCTGCTGCCCGCCAGGAAGTTTAATGGAAGGCGGAGCTGGGACTCCAACCCGGACACCCAGCTCTGAGTTGCGAGCACCCCACGTGCCAGATGCTCGCTCCACAGGGGCAGCCGGTTCTGAGCACTCACCGCGGGTTGTTTTTTCCTGAAGGACAGCACGACGGAGCTAGTCCCCATCTGCTGGTTCATCTCCTAGATGCCCACGATGGCTGCCCCTGCAGCCAGGAACTGGGAGCTCAACCCAGGTCTCCCCTTGATTGACAGGGGCCCAGTCACTCCCAGCGGCCACGTCAGCAGGAAGCTGGAGCCAGGAGCCAGAGCTGGTGTGGGGAGTCAGGATTCACACCCAGCACCCTGATGGGGGGTGCAGGCATCTTTAGCCTCAGAGCGCACACCCACCCCGACAGTGGGCATCAACAGAAGTTAGTAATTCCTGGTGACGTAGCCGTCAGCTTCTGTGGGGCCACAGGTGCCGCCTGCAGCCACCACTGCCTGCTTTGCCCGCAGGACTCGGTCCCTGCTCAGACCAGTGCCCTCCGAGCCCCTGGGGGGTGAACCTGCTTGTGTGACAGGAAGCTCCACAATCGCTCCCCCGACTCCCCTGGGCTTGGCTGAGCTTGCCTGGGTCACCCAGGTCTGTCCTCTCCCCCTGGCTCAGAGGTGGCCGGCAGCTCCAGGCCTGCACCCGACCACCGCCTTGGGACCCCAGCAGAGAGTCCCTGGCCTCTGCACGGCTGCTTCTCAGCTGTACCCAGGCCCGGGGCAGGCAGTGCCCGGATGGGCCAGCCTGGCCACGCCCTCCTGCAGCTTGGGGGATCAGAGAGTGACCTGGCCGTGTCCTGGTGACCAGCAGGTGGCGTTGGGAAGAGGGGTGTGTGGGCGGCTGGTGGTGGGAACCAGCGAGGTGTAGAAGCTGGGCAGCTGGGAGGTCCCGGATCAGCAGGGCGTCTGGCAGGCTTTCTAATCTGGGGATGTTTGGGAACTGTGTGGCGCCACACCTGCTTCACGAGGGACACCCAAATAGGGAGCGTTGCTAAGGGCGGGGTCGTCCTGAACCCCGCCTGTCCCCACTTCTGTCCTAACCCCCCCACCATGGCAGGCTCTGGTCCGCCCCCACCACCCTGCTGTGTGCACCCCGGGTGGGTGGGCTGCGGGGCCACACACACGGCCTGCGCCCTGGGCCGCTCGACCTGTGTGCAGAGCCCCGCGGGCGCCAGGGCTGCTCCGGCAGGGGGGGCCCGGGCCTCCTCATTCATTGCTCCGTCGGAGCATGGAAGGGAAATCCTCCTGAGACTTCTAAATTTGGTCAGAGTGTCCAGGGCTGTGCAGGGGCCTGTGTGCTAAAAATACCGGCGCGGGCCTGGGGCAGAGGCTGCGCATAGAGCAGGGGCCAGGGAGCCGCAGCGTGCGCCTGGGGACCCGGGCACGGCCTCCTCGGGCTCACCCAGAGCACCCGGGCTGTCTGTGCCGATGGCCTTGCCGCCAGGGGCCAGGGCCACCACCGTGCCTAGGCAGGCAGGGGCACTCCAGAAGCTGCCACAAACCCAGCCTCGCTTCCTTGGTGCTCGTGCACCTCGGGGTTTGCGCCGTACCTGGGCATCACCCACACCGATAGCCACTACTTTCAACTCAGCTTTAAAAATCAAATGCGCGGTGGCGTTAGATACCGCACGCGGTGCCCACTGGTGTGTCAGTGCCGGGCGGTCCCGGCGCCATGGCAACACCAGCTTCCTGGTAAGCTGGGCCCTGGGAGGCAGCCCGCCATGGCAGGGCTCCTGCCGCACACGTGGGAGACCTGGACTGTTTCCCAGGTCCCCAGTGTGTAGGGAGTGAACCAGCAAGTGGTAGCTCACTCTCTCCTCGCTCTCTCCTCTCCTCTCTCTCTCCTCTCCTCTCCTCTCTCTCTTTCTCTCTTCAGCCTTTCAAATACATGACATAAATTAATTGATTAAAAAGTGAAAATCAAATGTGTTCATTTTTTAAATATAATTTCACAACCCGGCAAAATACAAAACCAGTATGGCTTGTCATAACCGGTAACGACAGACAGGTTGATAATTTAGAATTAATGATAATAAATTGAGGCCGGCACCATGGCTTAACAGGCTAATCCTCTGCCTTGTGGCGTCGGCACACCGGGTTCTAGTCCCGGTTGGGGCGCCGGATTCTATCCCGGTTGCCCCTCTTCCAGTCCAGCTCTCTCCTGTGGCCCGGGAAGGCAGTGGAGGATGGCCCAAGTGCTTGGGCCCTGCACCCCATGGGAGACCAGGAGAAGCACCTGGCTCCTGGCTTCGGATCAGTGCGGTGCGCCAGCCGCAGCGGCCATTGGAGGGTGAACCAACGGCAAAGGAAGACCTTTCTCTCTGTCTCTCTCCCTCACTATCCACTCTGCCTGTCAAAAAAAAAAAAATGATAATAAATTGTGTTGTGTCACTATGAGCATTTTCGAACACTTCTCTGTAGCAAAGCAAATCACTCACTGAGTCCAGGACGTATCCGCCCCCCGCCCGCACGGAGCGCAGTGCTGCCCCCTCCATCGGCCTCACCTATGCTAGGGGAGGAGCCCCAGGCCTGCAGCACCTTGGACGCACGGCCCCTGAGCTCAGGGACCAGGACCCAGCTACCCCCTCCTGGGACATCTAGGGGAGTCCTGGGGTTGGCTCTGTGGCAGGACTTGCGTCTCCCGTTTGCTTCATCCGTTCACTCATTCCCTCACTCATTTCTTCCACAAGCGTGCACCGAGCTCCTGCCCGGCCCCCTCCGATAGCCTCGGCTGGGAGAGGAGACGGGTGCCCGGCTGCAGACGCCGCGTGGTGTTGGGGGCGGCACGGGAGGCAGCGCTCCCAGCCCAGGCACCCAGGCAGCGTGGGCACTACTGGGACACCCGAGCGAGAGGGCACCCTTAGACGGGCAGGCTGGCCGTCGTGACGTCACAGAAGAGGCCAGGGGTCTGAGTGACCCGGCCACAAGCTCCACACGAGGCTCCGACCTGGGGTTTGATCCTGGGCTCATGGAACCCCAGAGCCCAGACTCTGCCCATCGTGCCCTGGACGAGGTCCTAGGCACCACAGCCCCCTTCCACTGCCCCACCCCCCGACCTCCCGCCCAGTCCTGCAGCCCCCTGGGGAGGGGGGACAGCGGGACCACCTGCTGGGAAGCAGAGGAGCTGTGAGAAGGAGGGGTGGTCTTCACGCAGGACAGCCTGGCTGCCAGCGCTTGCCTGTATTCTTGGGAAGGGAGGGGTCAGGTGAGCCTCTGGGGGCTAGTTGCCCCTCCCCTTCTTCTCCAGGACACAGACAAGAGGGGCTGCCCCCTAGGACCCTGCCTCTGGCCACCCCTCACAGACAGGAGGGGCCCAGCTCTCGGCCCTAGAGTCCACAGAGGCAGGCTAGCTCCCTGATCCTGGGGGCAGCTCTGGCAGGGCACCCGGGGGGGACCATCCACTCAGCCTCATTTGGGAACGCCCCACCGCACCCAGCCTCACCCAAACCCAGCACCCCGCCAGAGACGGGTGAGTGTGAGACCACGGCCAGCCCCCTCCCCCGCCCCCGGAAGTGGAGAAGAAACCAGCCCAGAAATGAACACCTTGTCCCCGGCTCCCATCTGCCTGCAGCTTAGATTCCAGATGAGGGGGAATGAACGGATCCCCCCCACCAGGCACCTGGACTTTGGGGAGAGGAGGGGAACAAGGGAGGAAGGGGAGCGGGTAGAGGGAGAGAGGCCAGGGTGACTGGGAGGAGTCAGGGGGGAGGATGGAGCCTGGGGAACCAGCTGTGCCTCTCCGCCACCACCCCAGGGTACTGGGCGCCTCCTGCCCTCGGTGGGTCCCTAACTCGGCCCCAGGTCCAGGCTGTGGCCTCCCCTCCCCTCCCCCTTCCGGAGCAGGTGGCAGGCTGGGCGGCTCCTTTGCATATGCAAAGGCTCCCTGTCTAGAGGGAGGCCGGGCAGGGGCAGACAGCGACTGAGGGTGTTTCGGGGCTCCCCAGCCACAGCTTCCTGGAGACCACAGCCCCAGCCACCAGGCCTGCGTGGGGTCAGGTCCAGCGGTGGACCCCATGGTGGGTGCAGTGGGGACTGCGGTTGTGAGTGGCTGAGGGGCCATCAGCTCTCTCCTGCACCTGCTGGAAGGTCCCCTCGCGGCTGGGCTGGGCCTCCCCTCCCCCGGACCCACTGCCCTGGCTCCTTTCCTGGGGAAGTGTGTCCCCCCACTCCCTGCCCCCGGGGGCTTTCAATGACCGCAAAGAGAGAGCCAGAACCAGGCTATTTCTACAGGGCTCTGATGGCCACGGTGCGAGGAGCGAAGGTGGTGCTGGGGTCGGAATCCTGTACCCAGCCCTGCGCCATCCGGAGAAGGTGCCAAGCCTCGAAGAAGGCCTAGGAATGTTCCCACGGGTGAGGACAAGAGAGCCAGGGCAGCCCATGGCTAGCAGGACGAGGAATGTCCAGTCTTGTGCAGGTGGGGCCAGCGGGCAGGAGCTGACCCCCCCAGGCCCTGTGCAGGTGGGGCCAGCTCTTCCCCTCCCCGTCCTCTCCCAGGGCCCAGGGAGCCCCATTTCCCTGACATTTGCCTGAAGTTGCTGGAGTCCCAGTCACAATGCAAACCCGAGCTCTGAGCCTCGCTGTTAACCCTTGGTGGGCACTGTCCCTGAGGAGCCCTGAGGGGTGGGGAGAAGCAGGGGTTCCTCCATCCCCCGGAATGCTGAGCCCCTAGGAAGTGCAGCCCTGTGCTTGGGCCGGGTGGTGGGGCCTGCGGCCCTGTGCCCCGGGGGAGATGGCGCGCTGGCCCAGGAGCTCCCCGCAGGAGGCGTGGTGAGCGTGACGCCAGGGCAGGGTCACTGGAGAATATTCCCAGCAGCCCACGCTGGAACCAATCCAGTGCCCATCAGCGGGGCTGGGAAACATGGTGGTGAGTCCGCTGGTGGAATGTTCTAGATGGATGGGAGACGGGGCACCCAGCCACAGGGAGGCAGCTCCGCACACGCTGTGAGCAAAGGGACACACTGGGCACTCCGGGCCTGGCTCCATTCCAGGCAGGAAGAGCACGCGTGTGGGACTGGAAGTGGAGACTGGGGACACACGTGGGCCTGGGGCCCCGCTCTGTCCTCACCTGGGTGCCGGTTCGCGGGGCGCTGGCTCCCTCGTCTGGGTGCTCACTTTTCTGTTTGTGTATTTTAGCCGTGAATGAAGGGCACGTCTATTAAAGGAAGGGACGTGGAGGCTGGCAGCGGGAGCCCAGGAAGCAGCTGCTGGCCGACTCCGGTGCCTGGTTCAGTCTGAATCCCAGATAAACAAGGGACAGCGTTTCAGTCCAGGCAAGTCCTGAACGCTGAGGTGTGGCCCTGGGAGCCTCTATCCGGAGCTGGGCTTCCGCCCCCTCCCATCTCACACCTCCCAGGGTGCAGCTTCGCCGGCAGCCACTCCCCGGCGCCTGGGGGTGATGCCCGGCCCCGTGCAGCAGAGGCCCGGCCAGGGCGCTCCAGCGCCAGGGCTGCTTGGCTCTGCACAGAGACCGGGCGCTCCAGCTAGTCCCCCACAGGGACATCCTTGGGGTCCACGGAAATGCAGCTAACTCGGTATTTCCCGAGTGTTCAGCATGTATTATGTTCTTCTGCTACGATCATCAGCAGCATCTATTAAACGCCCGCTGTATGCCAGCACTTGCCTGTGCGATCCCAGCACCCAGTCTCGTAGTCAATTGGTTGATAGAATGGCGGACTGGTTCTCACGGTGACCCTTGGAGAGGGGCTGTCACAGCCCCACCACCTTCCCACTTGGGTGCTGGCTTCTGGAACCTTCCCCTTGTACTCCCCGGTTTCCTTCTCTGCTGACGGGGGTGATAGGGACCACTCACCAGGCAGCTGCGAGGCCTCGGGCTGGGCCGTTCTTCGCCATTCGCCATGGGCACCTGCGCCATGTACCGCTGTGTCCCTGAGAAGCCTACGGCACAGCCTTCCGGCACTCGCCAGTCTGACCATCAAAGATGTCTCTGGACATCGCCAAGTGTGCCCTGGGGGACAGAATCCCCCTGTGAGAGCCCTGCGTGGGCTAAGGATGAAGCGCGTGGCCCGAAATAATCGCCATTGGATGAACTCCCCGGCGGCCGGGGCTAGGAGGTGGACTCCGCCCACCTGAGCAGAGCCTGGGTCGCTCCAGCGCCACGCAAAGCTTCTGGGAGGACTTAGCCCCCGACACTGAGAAGCAAAGCAAAGTTCAAATCAATGCCGTGAAGGTCGAGAAGACCCTGGGGGAAGCTGCGAGGGCCGAGTGGGGCCACTGGGGGCGCAGGACCATGAGGGAGAGCGGGGAAACCCAGGAGAATGCGCCGGCCAAGGGGGCACCAGGCACAGACTCGGGGGAAGCCACCGCCGAGGCCGGCAGGACCAAGCACCCTGGCTCACCCAGGCAGGCAGCAGGGGCCAGGAGTCCAGGCGTCTGCCACTGGGCAGCTGGAACCCCTGGTGGGGAGGGCAGTGCTGGCTGGGTGGGCAGAGCAGGGGACAGCAGTGACCCCGCCAACAGCACCTTCCTCGCGTGGGCCTTCTCTAACCCGATCCCGACTGCGCGCGGTTCCGGAAATGAGAACGTGAACCCCAAGAATCCAGACCTAAGAGAAAGGAGACCTGGCCCGGGTCATCCTCGACTCCCCACACCCGTGGAAATCAGGGGACAAAGCAGAGCACTGGGGCCGCCCTTGGGAATCTCAGCTCCAACCTGCTGAGTTGCCAGAGCCAAACTGACCACGTGCAGCGGGCAGAGGCCGCTCTGCGGTAAGAGGGACTGTGCCTGGTCCCCGAAGGTAGTCTCCGGAGGCAGCCCCTACAGCAGGGCCTACAGCACCCCTACAGCACCCCTACAGCACCCCTATAGCACCCCTATAGCACCCCTACAGCAGGGCCTACAGCAGGGCCCCTACAGCAGCCCTACAGCGCCCCTACAGCAGGGCCTACAGCAGGGCCCCTACAGCACCCCTACAGCAGGACCCCTACAGCACCCCTACAGCAGCCCTACAGCAGCCCTACAGCACCCCTACAGCAGGACCCCTACAGCACCCCTACAGCAGCCCTACAGCAGCCCCTACAGCAGGGCCTACAGCAGCCCCTACAGCACCCCTACAGCAGCCCTACAGCAGCCCCTACAGCAGCCCTACAGCACCCCTACAGCAGCCCCTACAGCACCCCTACAGCAGGACCCCTACAGCACCCCTACAGCAGCCCCTACAGCAGCCCTACAGCAGGGCCTACAGCACCCCTACAGCAGCCCTACAGCAGCCCTACAGCACCCCTACAGCACCCCTACAGCAGCCCTACAGCAGCCCTACAGCACCCCTACAGCACCCCTACAGCAGCCCTACAGCAGCCCTACAGCACCCCTACAGCGCCCCTACAGCAGCCCTACAGCAGGGCCTACAGCACCCCTACAGCACCCCTACAGCACCCCTACAGCGCCCCTACAGCAACCCTACAGCAGGACCCCTACAGCACCCCTACAGCGCCCCTACAGCAGCCCTACAGCAGCCCTACAGCAGGGCCTACAGCAGCCCCTACAGCACCCCTACAGCGCCCCTACAGCAGCCCTACAGCAGCCCTACAGCAGGACCCCTACAGCACCCCTACAGCAGCCCCTACAGCGCCCCTACAGCAGGGCCTACAGCACCCCTACAGCAGGGCCTACAGCAGGGCCCCTATAGCAGCCCCTACAGCAGGGCCTACAGCACCCCTACAGCACCCCTACAGCACCCCTACAGCGCCCCTACAGCACCCCTACAGCAGCCCCTACAGCGCCCCTACAGCAGCCCCTACAGCACCCCTACAGCAGGGCCTACAGCACCCCTACAGCAGCCCCTACAGCAGCCCTACAGCACCCCTACAGCACCCCTACAGCGCCCCTACAGCACCCCTACAGCACCCCTACAGCGCCCCTACAGCACCCCTACAGCACCCCTACAGCAGGGCCCCTACAGCAGCCCTACAGCACCCCTACAGCACCCCTACAGCAGCCCCTACAGCGCCCCTACAGCAGCCCCTACAGCACCCCTACAGCAGGGCCTACAGCAGGGCCCCTACAGCAGCCCCTACAGCAGCCCTACAGCAGCCCCTACAGCACCCCTACAGCAGCCCTACAGCAGCCCTACAGCACCCCTACAGCAGCCCTACAGCAGCACCCCTACAGCAGCCCCTACAGCAGGACCCCTACAGCACCCCTACAGCAGCCCTACAGCAGCCCCTACAGCACCCCTACAGCAGCCCTACAGCACCCCTACAGCACCCCTACAGCACCCCTACAGCAGCCCCTACAGCACCCCTACAGCAGCCCTACAGCAGGGCCCCTACAGCACCCCTACAGCAGCCCCTACAGCACCCCTACAGCAGCCCTACAGCACCCCTACAGCAGCCCCTACAGCAGCCCTACAGCACCCCTACAGCACCCCTACAGCACCCCTACAGCAGGGCCCCTACAGCAGCCCTACAGCAGCCCCTACAGCGCCCCTACAGCGCCCCTACAGCAGCCCTACAGCAGCCCCTACAGCACCCCTACAGCAGCCCTACAGCAGCCCTACAGCACCCCTACAGCAGCCCTACAGCAGGGCCTACAGCAGCCCCTACAGCAGCCCTACAGCAGCCCTACAGCAGCCCTACAGCAGCCCCTACAGCAGCCCTACAGCAGCCCTACAGCAGCCCCTACAGCAGCCCTACAGCACCCCTACAGCAGGGCCTACAGCAGGGCCCCTACAGCAGCCCTACAGCACCCCTACAGCACCCCTACAGCAGCCCTACAGCACCCCTACAGCAGGGCCTACAGCAGGGCCCCTACAGCAGCCCTACAGCACCCCTACAGCAGCCCCTACAGCACCCCTACAGTGCCCTGACAGCAGGGCCCCGGGGACAGGCGCTCGCCTCCCCAGGCGCCTGGCCTTCCAGCTGGTTGCACAGCTCTGGTTCCCACGGTGCCGGCACCCTCATGGCTCGTCCAGCATCCCTGGGCCGTAGCCATCGTCATCCCCTTTCGCAGATGGATAGAGTGAGGCTTGCAGAAGTGGTGTGGCTCAAGGCGAATGGGGATTCACACCCAGCTCCGCGGCCCTCCAGGTCAAGTTCTCAACCCCGCCTTCTCCCCATGGGCGCCGCCCATGCCCCCAGGACTCCCTTTGAGCCCAATCCCCTTCCATAGAGACGGCCTCTTGTGCCCCCCTGGGGGTTTCTCCTCCCCGGGACTGCAGGCTGCTCCCAGGGCAGGAGCCAGAACGGAGGTTCCAGGACCCACCAGAGGAGGCGCTGCCTCCAGGAATCGGGCGGCAACAAGGTTCGGGTGCCACTGAGAGTGATCTCAGCTAGGAAACTGGTCGAGACGGATTGCAGGATCTCGGCCCGGTTTCTCAAAACTCATGTCTCAAGGGAGGGCGTGGAGAGAGCATCGTGGCCTCGCTGCTGACAGCGGGGACGTGGCCCTGGGGGGACTGGGCAGAGCGGAGGGGCTTACACACAGGCAGATGTCACCCTTGTGCTACTTACGGTCACGGCCAGGCCAGCGGACAACGGCACAAGTCTATCTCCCCCTCTCCCCACACGGTGTCCTGTGCTGTCACAATTCCATCGCCCGAGAGGCTTCCAGTCCTGTGTTGTCTGAGCCCCCACCCCTGTGTCAAGGGCACCCTGAAGGGCACAGGGCCCTGGGGAGCTTGCTGGAGACACTGGCCCGAGCCCCCACCCCAGCGCTTTGCTGTGGCCGGGTGGTCAGCCAGGAGAAGCCCCGTGTGACCCCCGTGGAGGGACATGGCTGGGGCCCGGCGGCCTCTAACCCCAGAGCCCTGGCCCCAGACCAGCAGGGCTGGTGCCGCTTGGGGACTGGCCAGGGACACAGGCCCTCTGGCCCCTGTGGCCCTCAGGCTGGGGCGGTGCAGAGCCAGGAGCTCCTGGGCAGGCGTGGGCACACCTGCTCCCCTCCTGACGTCCAGGGACCCATTTGGTTCCAGAAGACAGGGCCTAGGCCTGGCCAGAACTCACTATGGACAGAAACTCCGGGGGGCCCCAAGGCCAGGCTCAAGGTCATCCCCTCTCACGCTTCAGCCAGGAGCTTTATCAGCACCTTCCTCTTTGCAGCCCAGAAATGGGTTTAGGAACTCGGCAAGAACCCAGCTCTGGGGACCATGGGCGGTGAGCCCCTCGCATTCCTGGGGACCAGGGTGCAGCCAGTCCAGGCAAGGCCACGCACCTGTGCCCAGGCCGCCCTGGTCTCAACCATTCTTGGGCCCTTGTGGGAGGCTGGCCTCCCACACGCTTTGAGGACTTGGTCTGCCCCAGGCACCATAAATGCCAGGAAGGGTCTGGGAGGACCGGGCATGTGAGTGCAGCCCATCCTTCCCCGCCCGTCACACCTGCAGGGGACCCCCTGCCCTCCGGGGGCCTGGACCTGGGGTGCGGCTCTGCAGCCTGGACTCCGACTGTGTCAGCCACTTACGGCCCCAGCCTCAGCTCCCCATCCGTAAAATGGAACCCACCCTCATTTCCAGCTCACGGGACATCAGGAAGAGGGGATGAGACACTGCGTGAACAGAGAGTCCCGGGGCCAGCGCTGTGGCACAGTGGGTTAACGCCCTGGCCTTAAGCGCCGGCATCCCATATGGGTGCCGGTTCTAGTCCCGGCTGCTCCTCTTCTGGTCAGCTCTCTGCTGTGGCCTGGGAAAGCAGTAGAAGATGGCCCAAGTCCTCGGGCCCCTGCACCCACGTGGGAGACCTGGAAGAAGCTCCTGGCTCCTGGCTTCAGATCGGCCCAGCTCCAGCCATTGTGGCCAATTGGGGAGTGAACCAGTGATGGAAACCTCTCTCTCTGTCTCTACCTCTCTCTGTAACTCTGTCTTTCAAATAATAAAATAAATCTTTAAAAGAGAGAAAGAGAGAGAGAGAGAGAGTGAAAGAGAGAGAGAGACAGAGAGAGGCCCCCTAACCCTGGCTCAGAAAGGAGGGGAACAGGAAACAGCAAACAAGGCTGGAGGCACCAGACAGGGCGTGGCAGGGCACCGGGGAGGGGAGGGAGGCTGCCCACGGGGACTCCCCTCAGCGAGGAGCAGCTGTGCCAGTGTTTGTGAGGCTCCAACTGCCCTTCCCCCACGGGCAACCTCAGGCGCAGCTACAGAACCGGCACAGCTCGGCCCGAAACAAAACCGCAGGGCCCGGGCTGCAAAGTGTGACTGAGTTCGAGACCGGGCACCAGGGCGTGGAAGCACGCGTGGGGTCGTCTGGGCCTTGGGTCCCCGTGCGGCCGCCCAGGCCACGCAGCCACGCAGCCGGCTCTGGACAGGGCAGCGAGGCCTCTGTCTCAGCCCTTCCTCCCCAGGCTCCCCCACGTCCAAGTGCAAATTGACCTAGAGGTCAGGGGGGCCCACAGCATTAGGGACAGGGGGACAGGAAGAGAGGACTCTGGGGAAAGTCAGCTTGTCACCAGGAAGCGACAGAGACAACCCAGCCCCGTGGCCGGCAGCCAGAGAGCTCCAGCCAGGCACCAGGAGCCGCGGACGCACGGCTCTGACGCTGTGGCCCTGGTGGGAAAGCAGCTGGTAGGCAGGGGAGGCCACCCGGCCCGGGCAGCAGGGGGCACTCCCCACCCACAACCACCGTGCAGAGCCCAGCCGGGAAGGGACCCTGCGGCTCAGGGAGACGGCCCCCCGCCAGCGCTGCTGTGCCGTGGGCCAGCGGCAGCCTGGGGTTCAGGCCCTGAGCAGCAGGCTTGGAGGTGTGCACCCGGGAAGGCCCCCTGGAAACGCTGGAGGCCTCTGGAGAGGGCCCCCGGGGCGGGGGCAGAGGCAGCCTCCCCCCATCAAGACACGGTGACACTGGGGAGGCAGCCAGGAGCTGGAGGGGGAGGAGGCCGGTGGCAGAGGGGAGGGAGCCTGGGGCTGGGGATGTGCTGAGCCCGCTGAGGGCAGACAACTCCACACCGTCCAGATGGACAGCACCTGCCGCCCAGTCCCCACCATGCCAGGCAGTGGCTGTCCACCAGTCACAGTGGCTGGCCACGGGCCCTCCCGATGCCGGCAATGGGTCTGTGATGTGCCACTGTGAACCCTCACGCGCTACAGAGGAGGGGCCTGGGGGTCCACGGGCGTCGCCTCCCCAGCTGCACCAGCAGGATTTGAACCCAGATCCAAGTCCTGTCCAGGCCCCCCTGTCTTGAAATGAGGGCTCTGGGCCCAGGAAGTCGGCCTCTCTCCTCCCACGCAGCCCCAGGAGGCCCGGGCCCAGGAGGAGGGCCTGGGCTAACAGCAGGGACACGGCCAGGGCGCGGGAGGCGTCACTTGACTGTTGTTCTAAGTCAAACGAAATCTGATTTCCCGCAGGGAAAAGCGTGCCTTCTCGGGTGCAGGGCCTGGCCAGCCAGCCCCGGCTGAGGCCTCTGCCTTGTTCTAACCCCGTCCTGCCCCGCCTCGCTCTGCACTGGGCCCTCCCCGCCCCGCTGTCCCCAGGGAGCGCGAGGAAGCTCCGATTCTGCCCCCACGGGGAACATTCCGTCCACACCGGTTCCCTTAGGTGCTGGTGACCTGGAGGGCATGGCCCACCTGCAGCCCCTGAGGCTGGGGCTCCGGACACCGCCTGCCCCCCACACGGCGAGAAACCCGCCAGGCTCCCCAGGGACGGCTGTGTCCCCCTGGGTCCCTCCCGCCCCTCCCTCTACTCACCTGGAGGGGGCTCTGACCCCCAGCCCAGGGTTTCCTCCAAGCTGGCCTCTGGCCCCTGCAAGGTGGGGACGGGAGGGATCCACAGTGTCTGTTGCATTTGCTTCTGCCTCTCCCCCACCCTGGAGACTCCCCTCCCCCACCCTGGGGGATCCCCCACACCCTCTGGAGACTCCCCTTCCCCCACCCTGAGGGACCCCCCACACCCTCTGGAGGCTCCCCCTCCCCCACCCTGGGGACCCCCCCACACCCTCTGGGGGCTGCACCCCAGTCTTCTCAGAGCCAGCCCTGGCGGCCTGGCAGGAAAGGCCCCACTCCCAAAGTCCAAGGGTGAGCATGTGACTCAGACCTGACCAATCAGCTTATTCCACCCTCTCCCAGACCTCCTTGATTGGTTCAGGGGTGGGACCGTGACTCGAATCAATCCAATCAGAGTTCATTCTGTGACTTGCTGGCAGGAAAGAATCTAGCTTTATTGGTGGTGGAGGTGGGAGGAGTTAAACCCCAAGCAGGCAGGGGCTGACAGAGGTAGGGCAAAGATGGCGGGAAATCAAGTCCTGATGACAGCAGTGAGACCCTGGATCCAGCTGTGCCTGAAGCCAGCCAGAGCTAGAGCGTCTGAGTCACAGCAGAATTGTTATGCTGGGGCCGGCGCTGTGGTGCAGCAGGTTAAACCACCGCCTGCAGCACCAGCATCCCATAGGGGCGCCGGTTCGAGTCCCGGCTGCTTCTCTTCCCATCCAGCTCTCTGCTGTGGCCTGGAAAGCAGTAGAAGATGGCCCATGTCCCTGGGCCCCTGCACCCCCATGGGAGACCCAGATGGAGCTCCCGGCTCCTGGCTTTACCTGGCCCAGCCCAGGCCATTGCAGCCATTTGGGGAGTGAACCAGTGGCTGGAAGACATCTCTCTCTCTCTCTCTCTCTCTCTCTCTCTCTCCCCCCATCCCCTTCTCCCTCTCTGTAACTCTGCCTTCCAAATAAATAAATCTTTTTTTAAAAAACATTGTTATCCTGAAGGCAGCTGAGTGGGTTTCGTGTCACAGCCCTCAGGCGTGGGGTCCACACTTGGTTCCCACGCACCGCGCCAGGGCTCGGAGGAATCCCCAAAGCAGGCTCGAGGCAGGCCTTGGAAAGTGGCCCGTGCCTACAGCAGTGCGGCCGGGAGTCCTTCCGGGGAGCCCCAGCCGTGCTCGGCACACAGCTCTCCAGTCCCCCGTGGGGGCAGAAGCCGGCCCCTGGCCTGGGCACCCGGTGCAGCCTCCGTCCCCGGAGGGCTGAGAACGAGCCGGACCGTAACTGCCGTGGGCCAATGCCCAGCCAGCTGGCAGGGAGAGCGCCAGAACGCGGTGAGCTTCGGTGGGCCCGGCCTAATCAGGGGAGCTGTGCTTTCCCCACAGAGGCTGAAGCCCGCAGGGGGGAGGGGACCTGAGACCCCCCCCAGCGGCAGCAGGCAGCACCGCAAGGCCCACAACCCCCTGCTGCCAGCACGCGAGCCCCACCAGGGACCGGGGAGCCTGCAGGTGGGTGTCCCATGGCTGAGTCCCACAGGATGCGCCCCGGCCCAGCGGGAACCTGCCCGCCTCCTGACCACAAAACGTGGCCTGAGAACGTGGGGTTAAGCCTGAGTGTGAGGGGGTTTGTAGAAACCGGTGTCTCACCCTCACCGGGGAGGGCTGGTTGGCTGCCTAGGCTGGGACAGGTCCAAGGCCTTTCTCCCTCAGGGGCAGTGTGGGGCAGTGGTGAGCTCCCGCGTCCTCCGAGCCGACTGCCTGGGCGCCCGTGCCAGTCGCACGAAGGGAACCCTGTGGGCGGCCCGGGGGTTCGTGTCCAGCACTGGGAGCAGCGCCTGGCACAGCGGACGCCATGGCTGTGGGTGCTGCGGTGATGGTGGGCGGGGCGTCCCAGCAGACCGCTGCAGCCCCGAGGCCGGGGTTGGAGGTCACGGGCGTGGCCACGGCGTCTGCTAGGCCTCTGTGTCTGCAGGATGGGACTGGGCAAGCCCCAGGCCCCGGGCACCCGCTGAGTGGGGTCCTGAGCCGCCGTGTCAGGCACCAAGCTCGCGGGCACAGGAGGCCTGGCTCACAGGGTGGCCTCTCTCCCCGCGTGCCCGGCCCTGCTCAGAGCCACGGGGTGACAGCAGGACCAACTCTGCCAGAGAGATGGGGACTGAGACCCTCGCGGCGCCTCTGGCCAGAGCTGCCCGTCCGCCCGGGCTTCCTCCACTCTGAATAAGCGGCGGCCCGCACGGAGCGCAGCCCCAGTGCTGCTTCCCACCGACACCAGGCTCCAAGGCAGAGAGGGGGCCCTCGCGCGAGACGCAGCTGAGAAGCGGCCGAGCCAGGCTTCGAACCCGGGTCTCCCTGAGCCCCACGGGGCTCGTGTCCCCTCCACAGCAGCACTCCTGCAATCGACCAAAAACAGCGAGACGGGGGGGGGGGGGGGGGGGCGGCGTTTGGTCAGTGGGAAAGAAGCCCCCAGGTTCCACATGGAAGTCCTACCTCGGGCTCCCGATCCCGGCTCCTGCTGGGGGCTGCAGGGATAGCTAAAGAGAGTGGGGCGCTGCCTCCCCCATGGGAGCCCCAGATGGAGTCCCCGGCTCCTGGGGAACAGCGTTCCGGGCAGAGGGAACCAGTGCAAAGGCCCCGGGCTAGGACTGTGTCTGGGCAACACCAAGGTAGCCGGCCTCTCCTCGGCCAGAGCCTGGGGACCTTGCTGGCCGGGCCAGGGCCAGATCCGCATGCGGACCCTCATCAGCCCTCGGCCCAGGAGCTGTCCGCTCTCACCTGCTACCGCCTGCCTGATGGTCTTGGGTTCCTTAATCCAAGCTTCTGAGGTGGATTTCGATGGTGTCAGTTCAGCTGTTGGTGCCAATGCCAGGTCCAGTGGCTGTGTCCCCAGCAGGTGGGGTTGGGGCACCACACAGCCACCTTGAGTGACTGCCCTGGGCAGGGGCTGTGGCTGTGACCACGACGGACGTGTCCCAGGCCCCGAGCGACTGGCTTACTTCCTTCACCCGATGGCGCAGCCTCTCTCAAGTAGCCGCTGAGTCGCCATCAGTAATGTCCCCTGACTTGGGGCCCCGACCCTCGCCTTCCTCGCAAGCCAGCCCATCCCTCCATCCCCAGACGTTAGTGAACGGCTTCCGGAGCTGCACCTGTCGTAGGTGCTGGGGGCACCGTGGCAGCCAAGACCGGTACCGGGATGCAGGGTTCCTGTATCCTAGCAACAGCGACGCACAGTGGATAAATATCTCTAGATAGTGTTGGTATCTGCAATGAACGAGGAGCGCCGGAGGTCTGAGAACGTATAGGAGGAGCCCAAGTCCCAGGCAGGGGGAGGCCCATCAAGGAAGGCTTCTCAGAGGAGGCGACGTATTAGGCTGATGACTGACATGGGAACCCAGGCGAACCAGGGAAGAGTGGGGGACGAGCAGTCCAGGGCGAGGAAGGAGGCACTCCAAGGCTGCCAAGGTGGAGAGGCGCCGGCTCACCTGAGGGAGCAGAGAAGGCCAGTGTGGCCAAGGCGTGGCAGCGGCCGGGGAGGGACAGCCGGAGGCCCTCTGGAGAGCAGGGGTGGGCAGTCGGGCAGTTGGGGGGGCCCCTCTCCTCAGCGCTTCGTTTCTGGAGTCCCTTCAAGTCGGGGCAGCAGCCCTGGCGAGCAGAGGGCATGGACTTGACCGTGACTGCTAAGTCCCGCCCGTTCGCACGCACACCCTGTCTGGCCAGAGGGGGTTGCCACGGGCCCTGGCCCAACAGCGAGGAGAGCCGGGAGGCCCACCAGCCCGCGGAGCCCACTCTGCGGAGGAGGGAGCTGGCAGCGGGCACGGCCTTGGGGAGCAGCCGAAGGACACTGTGTGCTCGCCGGCCCAGCTTGCATCAGGGGCGCTCCACCCCGGCTGCACTTCGGGGACCCTGGGGCTTCTCAGGGGGCCCCAGGCCCCTGCAGGGTCCCCCAGTGAGTCCCAAGTGCTCCTGGGGCAGCCCCGGGAGGTTTGCAACTGGGAGACGCGCAGGGAGGACGCCCTGCAGGACCGAAGGGGAGAGGGAGCCGGGGCAGGACCAAGGAGGAGGGGCCTGGCCCAGACTCTGGGAGGAGCCAGCGCCACAGCACCTCATCCTGGGTGTCAACTTCCACACCTTCAGCCGCCCGCTCTGCGGCGCAGGCCAAGCGGCCTTGCAAACCAGCCCCAGCACCTGCACAACGCGGGGTTCCCGCCCCTCAGATCGCCCCTCCCCTGCGACCCATCTCCATGCCGCACACCTCCTCCCCCACCCCACCCCGCCACTCAGGGAGGCCCTGGCACTCTCTTGCACGTTCTCGCTGCTCTGCTGGGGGCATTGCCGAGTCCAGACCCTGCGCCTCCAAGCCTGTGCAGCGCAGCCGGCACCTCGCGCCCCTCTGTCTACTCCCAGCCCCGCGTCTTGCATTCCCCGTCTCACTCAGAGTCGAATCCAAAGTCCTCCCAGTGTGCACGGCCATCTGACCTGACCGTGCTCCGCGACAGCAGGCACCTCTGACCACACACCCCCTCACCCTCTCTGCTCCAGCCTTGCTGGTGTCTGGCCCCAGGGCCTTTGCACGACCTTTTGTTCCTTCTGTCCTCCAAAGCCCAGCTGTCTTTATTCAAGTGTCTGCTTAACTGTCGCCTCCCCAGCCACCTGCCTAAGGACTCTGCCCCGTCACCCCCAGTCCTCACCCTGGTCATTGTGCCGACAGCCCTTCCACGGGTCCAGCACAAACCTCGTGTGCTTGTGGATTTGTTGGGAGAGGGGCCTTGGCCTGTCTGCTCACAGCTGCACACCTGGGCCCAGCACCCAGACAACACGCCAAACACACGGATGAGCCGGTGAGTGGTGAAAGTTGGGGACCGGAGAGCCAGCCGGCCTCGAGGGCCCACCGCGTGGCCGAGCCGCGGCTCCTGTGGGGAGCAGATAAGAACGTGGTCTCAAAGCTCCGGTTCTGCTGCCGCAGCCAAGGCTCCCGTGATCCCTGCGGCGGGAGATGCGGCACAGCCTCACGGCCTCGCGAGACAGGTGGAGGGCAGAGGTTGGCACCAAGCCCTGCCCCCCGCCCCGGCCTGGGCCCTCTCACCTGCACAGGGGGTACTGGGAGAAAGTTCCTGCCCGCACGCAAGTCCCGGCCGAGAGCGGTTCCTGCAGGCGTCGGCAGAGTGGCACCGTCGTGGGCATCCAACAAAGCTGGGGTGCCCAGAGACATGAAAACCCGCCTGGGCCCAGCCCAGCCACAGCAGGGCCGGCAGGTGTGGCCCAGGGGCTGGGTCTGCCCCGCGATGCCTCCCTTTGGAGGGTCACTGAGGAGCCCCCTTCCTGCCCTGAGCAGGCAGAGCTGGTGCAGCCCCCCTCCCCAGCCTCCCCCCAAGAGGAAACCGATCGCCCAGGACCCCCAGAGCAGAGGGGAGGGAGGGGCTGACTGGCTGTGAGGCTGTCCCCAGCAGAGACTACATCTGCTGGTTGAGGTGGCGGGGCCTGACCAGGGGCCACAGCTTCCTGTGCAAGCCCCACCCCCGTCTCCTGCGCCATCACCCACTCCCAGCCCCTCCCTGTCTCAGGCAGACCTGCCCTGGACGGCCACATGCGGTCACTACGTTGTCCCCAACGGCCATGTGCTCCAGCCGCTCGCTGCGCCCTGCGGCGTGAGCTCCATCACCTGTCCCAGCAGGTGCTCCAGTGTCCCGGCCAGCAGATGGACCACAGCCAGGTCAGCGCAGGCCCCAGTGACCCGCGAGTGAGCACCATTGAGCAAGCGAGTGTCCCTCTCCCCAGCCGCGGCCACCCCGGATGGGAGAACACACCCTGTGGTCACGACAAGCCAGGCCATCGGCAGCCCAAGAGCCATCGGCAGCCGCGCCTGGGGGGGAGGGGGCGGGGCTTGGTCGCCAAGTTACCCAAGTGTCCTCTGTCACTCAGTCCTCTCTCCACGCCTGCCGGAGCGGCTAACATCTGGCCATGCCTCCGAGTCACTTGCAGATGCCGGGTTCCCGGCGGAGCTCCTGGCACGGTGGGTCCGGGACGTGGCCCAGGCACGAGGACATTTTCAAACCCTGTGGACTGTGGATCCCTCTGAGGGCAGCCGAGGTGGAGAACACAGGCTCAGGTCCGGGAGCAGAGCTGCGGCCCCTGGGCGGGAAGGCCGGAGCCCCGTGTAAGGATCCAGGGACGAAGGTGTGCGCCCAGGGACGAGGGTATACGTGTGCTCTGGGCTGGGCCTGGATGAGAGCGGGGGAGCCGGAGCCCGCCGCCCCCTCTGCACTCGAGGCGTGGCGGCCCCCACTCTCTGCTGGGAGTTAACACCCAGAGCCTCCTGCACGCCCTGGGCTGCATCTCCCGCCCCAGCTGTGAGCACGGGGGAACCGGGAGGAAGACAGAGGACCCTTGCGCGTGAACACACAGCGGCCAGGCGACAAGCACACAATGGGGATGCCCAGGAGGGCAGAGGCAAATCTGCCGACCTGGACGTTGGCGGGGGAGGGGTTGTCCTGGCGTCACCTAGGGGCCCAGGGAAATCGCAGAGCCCACCGAGGTGGCGGTGAGCGTGGAGAGGAGGGGGCTCAGCGACACGCAGGAAGGCACTGAGTGCGCCGGCAGCCCCCATGAGCGGGACGCCCGTGGGAGTGCAGGGATCTGAGCTTCGTGGGACCCTGAACGCGCAGTCCCTGGAGCCCCCTGGGCTTCTGACGCTGGAACCTGGGGCTGACACAGGGGTGCTGCTCTGAGCTCCTGTGTCCAAAGTCCTGAGCCGCAGCAGCAAACAGTGGGCGTCTTGCCGGAGCCACAGAGGAGGCTCAGGGAGGCGCCCGGGCGCCAGGGACAGACACCCATCTCCACCCCTCCCTGTATCTCAGGCCTCTGCACGGTTCCCCCCACCAAAAGGCACAGTCGATTCCCCCACCTGCTGAGCCTGTGGCTCGCCTTGGCTGTGGAACTGTGGAAGCGAGGGCAGGCAGAGCCGGGGGCCCCACGTAGCCTTGCCTGCCTCCATGCTCTCGGCCCCGCCTCCATCTGAACCAGGCACCTGCTGTCTGTGGTCCCAGTGCCCCCAGCGAAGCAGGGGCAGAGCCTCCGGGTGACCACCCCCGGAGCCTGCCGCCGAGCACCAGGGCGGCTTGGACAGGGAGAAAACAGGGCTGACGGCTCGGGCAGAGTCCTGTGGTCACAGGACGGTGGGCTCTCCCATGAGTCCCTTTGGGAAGGTCTCGTACCACAGCAAGCGCTGACCAGCACGCTGCGGCCACCAGCCGCTGAAGGCTCAAGCCAGGCACCCGTGACGCCAGCATCCACGCCTCTTCTCCCCGGAGGAACGAGCACTGTGGAGCCCCCGCTGCTGAAACCCCACTCTGTGTCCTTCCTCTGGGGCACAGGCCAACCCTGCTGTCCCCGAGAGCCCGGCCAGGGACCGGGCGTGGACGCAGCCCTGTCGTGCCCCAGGTCCTCCTATGCAAAGCCCCTTCCGAATGCTGGCAGAAGCCAGGGTTTCCACACGGACATATCCACAGCCTTGATAAAAACCAGCTGTGGGGGCTAAAAATAGCTGCCAGGCTCAGGAGGTGCCAGCCCCACGCAGAGAGCAGGGAGCCGCAGCCGCCCCCAGGGCTGGCAGCAGGAGCTTGGCTGAGCCAGGGGCGGGTGGGGGGCGCCATCCTCACCGCTGGGTCATCTCGGGCAGCCTTGGTCTCCTTGTCTGGCAAGTGCCCCCCCCCCAGTCTTGCCGGGTGGCCCTCGGCCCACAGACAGTGATGAGTTGAGCAGAGCTTTGGGCAGGCCGGCCCCGGCGTGGCCCCTGTCACTTCTCTGGAGATGGGTGGGGTGAGGAGGCCCCCCGCCTCCCCTCTCCCCACACAGTCCTCTCTCTCTCTGCTCCCCTATGCCCCTGGCCCGGGCCCCAGCAGGCTGAGCGTTGATAACGGGACCCCGGAGCCGGGAGGGGCCTGCCGTGCTGGGCCATGTCCCCCTGGGCCTGGCTCTTCCAGGGAGCTGCCCACACCCCCCATCAGCTCCCACAGGGACGCCATGGTGGGCGAGGGGGCGGGTGTTTGCCTCACACCCGTATCCAAGCCCAGAATGGCAGCTTCTCCCCCGCCCCGCCCCCCACACATAGCAGGTGCTCAACAAGCATTTGTTGACTGAGGAAACTGGCAGCAGCGCCCGTTTGACCGGTGAGAAACTGGAGTTCCCGGAGATCAGCTGGCAGGCGGCAGAGCACAACCCTCAGTGGTCGGGGGAGCTCAATCTTGGGGGCCCAAGGTCCTAGAGGTGGGCTTTGGACCCAGGTCCACTGGCGAAGGACACCCCGTTCTCCTGTCTCTTCTGGCCAGCTCTGGTGGTCAGCCTCTTCACGGGCCAAGGCTGTCACTCCCATGCTGTGTGGCCCCAGGTAACCCACACAGCCTCTCTGAGCCTTGGCTCTGCCCTGGTGCAACAGAAAATCGGCCATGCCACACTGGGCTGCGCTCGTTCTGTGCCGGCTCGCGGAGGCTTGCGGCCCACACCGGAGGTCACTGCTGATCAGCTGGGAGAACACAGCAAGCAGGAGCCTGCCCCGGAGTGGCTGCCCCCGGGAACATGCACTTCCTCTGTGCACTTGCAAGGCGGGACCCCACCAGCAGAGGCCCCCCTTCCCCGTGTGGGAAATGGGAACGGCCGTGAGTGCCCAGGCTCCGGGCTGAGTGTGGTCCTGAGTGGGGCAGGTCACGGGGTGACGACCCCAGCCCCAGCCTGGGTTCTGAGGCTCCGCTCCCAGGGCAGGGAATGCCCGGCTCTTCCCAGCCCTGCAGGGATGGCTCTCCCCCCTCCCCCGCCCCCCTGCCATGCCAGCACGGTGCCAGACTCTGGGAGACCCCGGGGACAGAGCCAACCAAGCCCGTCCCTGCCCGCCTTAGGGAGCAGACGTCACATGGGGACCCCAAGGTTCCCAGGGAACAGCCGCAGTCCCCAGCTGCACATTCTGGAGCCTGGGGAGGGGCTGGTTCCGGGATCCCGGGGAAGGGGGGCTCCAGTGCGGCATGCCCTAGGGCTGGAGGGGAAGCCAGGGGCGCACCGAGGCCCTCAGTCACGCAGCCACACGGCCCTCCGCCCCCACGCTCCCCGGCTGTGCCCAGGACCCCTGGGGTGGCCCGGCCCCGGCCAGCACCTGCCAGCCTGGCTGAGGCAGAGCAGCAAACTCCCCAGCCCCGCCCTCTCCTGACGCAGGACTCGGGGAGGGGGCAGCGGGGCAGACTCACGACCCTGCTGCCAGCCCTGCCCCTGCTACATCCAGGATGGCCGGGGGGGGCGCTGCTCTCAGCTCCACTCACCCGCCCACACCTGCACAGTCGCACCTGCCACACCGGTCCTTGTGTGCACGAGCTGGTCACCCCTGCTCTCAGCATGGCCGGGGACACCAAAAAGCCACCCAGGTGCCTCGGGCAGGAGGGGTGGTGCAAAGCCGATGGGTGGGAGGGCAGCAGGGCCGGAGGGAGAGCCCCGCCTGTCCGTCACCCAGGAGAGGAGCTAACCAGGCCCTCGTCCAGGGCCTCACCTCCTTAGCCAGCTCTCTGCACCTGCCTCTGCCCCCCACAGCCGCCCTGAAACGGGTCACTTTATACCCATTTGTAGGATGGCAACATTGAGGCTTAGAGGTGAGGCTGCTCATTGCTGGGATCCCTGTCCGTAGTGGCCTCTGGGACACGCCAGCCCTCTGCCCCACCTGGCCCAGGGGGCTTGCCCCTCTGCTCCCCTGTCCCGCCTGCAGGGCCCTGCTCCCTTGGGAGGTGGGGGTGGGGCTCCTCCCTCTTCAGCCGGTGCCCCCCTTCCTCATATGGGGAGCTCACTGCCCATTTGCTCTTGACCCCCGGCTCCCTGTGACCCCCCCACAGAGCAGGCGTGGGGAAGGGGCTGACTGGCAGGACCCACAGGTCAACCCAGATGGGACAGTGGGTGGGTGAGAGTCCAGGGCAGGCAGATGGCTCCTCGGGGCAGCCCGGGCTTCCCTGCTCCCAGGCGTCCCCCACCCTCATCCCCAGGCACCTTCCAAAGCTTCCGACTGGGAGCTCCCCTCCAGGGGACGCGGCCCCTCCCCTGGGCCTTCTCAGGGCGGGGCTCTGAGAACAGCCTCGTGCAGGGTCAGCTGGCTCCAGGCTCGGGACAGTGGAGGAAGAGGCGAGCGGCAGGCCCACGCCACCCGCCCGTCGGCCGGCGCTTGAGCCAGCCCAGGCCCCGCTGCCCAGGCCTTATTTGGTCAGAGCCTGAGCTGGCCCAGTCACTGGGCTGCCAGTTGGATGGGACAGCGGGAGCCCCGAGCGGGCCGGAGGCCGCCAGGCCCGGCAGCCGCCCCCGTCCTCCCCGCGGCCCGAGGGTGGGGGATTTGGAGGCAGGAGATACCCGGCCAGGCAGTCCGTCCAGAGAGGGATTCCCCCGCTTTTGCCTATATAAGGCCGAGGAGAGGCGGCAGGGGCGGGGTGGCCCGCACGCCCGGAGGTGGTGTCTTGGCACCCCGCGCTGGGGCTCAGCTGCCTGTAAAGACCTGGCAAGGGGATTGTTTGACAGCTCCGAGGGGACCGCCCCCTGGCCGCAGGGAGGAGAGGGGAGCCCCGGCGAGGCTGCTGGGGCAGGAGTGGGACCGGCCCTCTGGCCTCAGTTTCCCCATCTGTGTGCAGTGCCTAGAGCATGCCCACCACACCCTGAGGGTGCAGCCCCTCTTGCCCAGCTGCCAGGCCCCGAGACCTACCACGCTCAGCCAGCTGCGCAGGAAGCAGGTTCCCAGAAGACCCCACGGGGACCTCCGCAGGCCGGTGGCCACCTACCCGTGGGCTCCATGAACACTGCCTGCCTGGTCCCCAGCCAGGCACCGCCACGGGCTTGGGGCAGCTCTGCTGGACCAGGCGGGGGCAGGCCCGCTCCTCTGAAGAGACCTTCAAACTTGCACTCGGATATGAGAAGGGGAAGTCTTGGGACAGTGGGGGACCGTGCTCTGGGCATCAGAACAGCTTTGCAAGGGCCCCGAGGCAGGGAGAAGGCTGGGCCCTCCTGGGGCAGCCAGGAGACCAGCGTGGCTGGGACGGAGCAGGTGCGAGTGGGAGGCCCCGCTGGGGGCTGGGTTTTAGACGATGTGGACCAAACGCCAAATCCTGTGTGCTGTTGTGAACCCTGTGTCCACACTGCTGAGCGCTGCGTCCGTCTTCTTGCCTGACTGGGACCCTTATCCCCATCACACGGAAGGGGAAACTGAGGCACCCGGAGGTGCAGTGACCCGCCCGAGTCACTTCCATCAGGGATTCTTCCCGGGTTCTGTCCGTGCCAAGGCCAGGCCTGGTACAGAACCCTGCAGGCTTGGGTGGTTCCATGGAGGTGGCTGACCCTGTCCCCTCAGCACCTGCTGGCCCACTCCTGCCCACCCCCACGCTGTGACTGACTTACCCCCTCCGCCTTCGACTGCCCATTTTGGGAGCTGAAAGTCTTCCAGGGAAGTCCCCCATTGCTGGCAAACCAGGACGGTTGGTCACCTGCCCTGGCCGGCACCACCGGGAGCTTGAGGAGAGGGGAGAAGAGCCCGGTGCCCTCCCACTCCTCCCCACCTGCACCCCTGGCCCCGTGCCCGCCTCCACCCAGATCAGGAAGGGACCACAGAGAGAAAAGCAGCCAGCAACTGCGTGCACCTGCACAGCTCCCGCCCACACCCGGGCAGCGCCAGAACAGAGGGAAGCGGGAGGTGTGTGGGCACCAACCAGGCCGGGGCTCAGCCCTGCCTTTGACCCCGAGGCTCGGAGCCCTGGAGAACCTTCTGGGCCTTGGTGTTCGCCTACAAAGTGGACGAGCAACTCAAGCCAGTCAGAGTCGGGCGCTGGATGCCAGGCTCTGTGCCTTAGCGATGACCCCCATCACCACCTGGGACACTTGGGCACCTGGGGGGGGGGGCAGCTGCTCTCTGCAGACAGGGAGCAAAGCCCAAAGAGGCTGAGACAGCTGCCCTGGGCAACCAGCCGCTGACCTAGGGCTAAGCCAGCACTCCGCAGGCTGAGTGATGGGCTCTGGGACCAGGCCCCGCGGGCCCCCCATGCTCCCTCGGCGAAGCAAGTGGCCAAGCCTTCCTGGGCCTGTTTGTCCCTCAGACCTGGGGATAACGGTGGTGCCCTGGCACTGACTCTGGCACTATTCTAGATTCCGAAAATACAGCCGGGAACCAGCCAGACAACAGCCCAGCCTGGAGCGCGAACTTGGGGGGCCGGGCACACAGACAGAAGCAGCCGTGTCTGGGAGAGGAATGGCGTTGCTGCTGGAGCGTCCTTTTGGTGGGGAGGGCACGGCAGGCCGCCTGGAGGGGGGACGCCCTGGTGCTCCGTGCCCGGCCACTCTGCCTGCCTGTTACATCCGCCCCGGGCTGCCCTCCCAGAGCCAACCCCTGTTTCTTCCTTGTGCCCACAGCTGTGATGCTGCCCGGCCAGCAACACGCCTTGCCCCAGGGCTGCAGCACGACTGGTCTGCTCGTGGGCACCCCAGCGCCCTCAGCCAGTGAGCTCCGAGCCTTCTCCCCGCTGTCCTGCTTATGCGGAGGTCAGGAGCCCTGGAGCAGTGGCAGCCGTCCTGGGCCCACGAGGCGATACAGGAAAGGACTGAAGGTCAACCCTGAGGGGACTGAAGGGGCCTGGGTCCTTCAGGAGGGAAGACAAGGGTTCCAGCTGGGAAAGCACGGTCATATGTGTGCAAGATCTGATGTCTGTGCGGCCACGTGTGTGGTCACGTGTGTCTGATCACGTGGGTCCGTGACTATATATGATCTGATGTCTGTGAGATCATGTGTGTGGTCACATGTGCCAGATCACGTGTGTCCATGACCATATCTGTGTCATTGTGTGCTCAGATGGTACACGATCTGGTGTGTGCATGATGATATATGTGTGATTATATATGCATGTGATCACACATGTGCATGATATGATGTGATCATGTGTGTGCATGATCATTCATGTGCAGGGTCTGATGTCTGTGTGATCATGTGTGTGGTCACATGTGCCAGATCACGTGTGTCCGTGACCATATCTGTGTCATGTGTGTGCTCAGATGGTACACGATCTGGTGTGTGCATATGATCACACACGTGCATGATCTGCTGTCTCTGTGATCATATATGTGCAAGGTCTGATGTCCATGTCATCACGTGTGCATGTGATCAGATGTGTCCATGATCCTACGTGTGTCATCTGCTGTGGCTATGGTCACACATGTGCGTGACGTGTGCATGATCGGATGTCTGTGATCATGTGTGTGTGATCTGACGTGTGCATGACCAGATGTGTGCACAACCACGTGTGATCAGATGTCTGTGTGGTCATATGTGGCAGGATCACGTGTGTCCGTGGTCACGCAGGAGCATGCAGAACAGCAGTAGCCCCGGGCTCCTGTCTGCGCCTGTCACGCATCTGCCCCAGGTGACGGGGACAGGAAACGCTCCCACGGCGTCAGAAGTGCAGTGTCTCCCAGAGGGCCACGGGGAGAGGCGTGGTCTCCAGGGCGGGGCTGTTGGGAGCCAGTGGAATTTTCAAGAACTGGGGCCTTGTGGGAGGTCCTCAGGTCACGCCCTCGGAGGGGACTGGGGGGCCTCTCTCCCCAACTTCCTGTTGTGGTGGCACAAGCCATTGCACCCACACGTGATGCCCCGCCTGTGCCGAGCCTCCGAGGCCGGGGGCTGAGTACCCCTCCCCTCCCCTCGGCTCACCAGCGCCCTCTAGGAAGGAAGGGATTGCCCAGAGGTCCCAGACCAAGGCGTGAGCTCCAGCCTGGGGCCATCTGGGCCTGCCAATCACACGGAAACTGGGCCTCAGGGATGTGTCTTGGGGGGGGGGGGGAGGGCCTCTGGCCAGGAAGCGGGGAGGCCGGATGACCCTGGCGCTGCCCGGGGAGCCTCCTTCTGTGGACAGGTGGTGGTGAGAGCCACAGCATCGGAGCACCCTTGCCAGGAGCCGAGGAAGGTCCTGTCCACTGTCCCCAAACCTCGGACGTCAGGGCCTCCTCTGGGGCGTGGGCCACCTCCGTCTGTCCTGCAGCGCTCCCGGTTTTCTATAAAGTGACGCACCTTCCTTTTGTTTGCCTTGATTTACTTTAAAAGGTAACTCCAGCGCCAGTGTCAGGGAAAAGCCGGCGTCGCTGGCAGCTGGTGGAAGAAATCTCTAAAAATAAGCACAACGAAGATAAATCCGGATCCACTGTGACAGGGCGTCTGGTGCATGCTGGCTGCCCACACTGGGCATCCGAGGCCGGCTTGCACGCATGCGAAAGGGGAACAGCAGGTGCGGGCTGAGAGGAAAGACCCAGGACCCACACACAGAGCCGAGAACCCTAGAAAAACCCTTGGAAGCAACAGCCTTGGCCCTGGGCCCCGCAGGTGCCCACCCAGAGCCCCGACGGTGCCGCATTTCCGACTCCCTCATCCGCCTGCTGTTTAGACGTGAGCTGGGGGTTGGAGAACAGCCACAGCACCCATGGGAGCTGAGCGCGCGCCAGCCTGAGGCAGCCTGGCTGTGACCCTGCGGCCCCTTCTCAGCCCCGCCCCATAGCCAGAGCATCTCCAAAATGTCACAGAGCAAACTGCAGGTGCCCGAGCTGTCGCTCTCCAGTCCCCCCGCACCTACGACTGTGAGTCCCGGACGGCTGCCCGGGAGGGAGCACCGGCTGTCTGGGCATCGGTTCAACTGCTCGGCTCCCGCTAAGGCAGCACCAAGGCTGGTGTCGCGGCTTCTTGGGCAAATACAGGGAGCTGGAGCCGACCAGTCCGGGGCACGTCTGAGGACACGGCCTTGCCCGCATTCCAGGGCCGCAGGCCGGGGCATGCCTGCTGGCAGCGGCCCCTGTCTGCTGCCAGGCAGAAGGGGAGGGGAGCCCCTTTGTCTGCAGGCCCCACGCTGGTGACAATACCCCCCACGGAGCTGCCCTGACATCCTCCTCAGGGGACAACTCTGCCTTCTGTTCCCCAGAAGCCGGTGGAGGAAGAGGGGCTCAGGCTGTGGTGGGGCTGTCTGTGTTCAGACCTCATCTGCTCTCCGCACGAGGGACGTGGAGGAAGGGCCAGGCTCCACGTGTCACCCGGGCATCGGCGGTGTGGGGGCACTCGAAGCGCGCAGCCAGGGCAGGTGATGAGCTGGGCGCTACTGCGTGAGACTCCACAAACAAGCACAGGGCGTCTGGCCTTCCGTGTCTCCCACCGCCTACTTTCTTTTTTCTTTTTTTCATTTTTTCATTTTTATTTAATGAATATATTTTTACATAGATACGACTTTAGGAATACAGTGGTGCTTTCCCCTATACCCCCCGCTCCCATCCCCCCTCCCATTCGCTCTCCCATCTCCTTCTTCACTATGGATCCTTTTTAGTATGACTTTATAGACAGAGGACCATCTCTATGCTAATCATAGACTTCAACAATTTGCCCCCACGCCCACACACAACATACAGAGTACAGTTTGGGGAGAGAATTTGCAGTCGATTCTCATATTGCAATTCAATGGGGACAGAGGTCCTACATGGGAAGCAAGTGCACAGTGACTACTATTGTTCCTTTCACAATTAACACTCTTTTTTATGACGTCAGTGATCATCTGAGGCTCTTGTGGGCTTCCAGGGCTGTGGAGGCCTTTTGTGACCATAGACTCCATCAGTCCTTGGACACGGCCATAAGCAAAGTGGATGTTCTCCTCCCTTCAGAGAAGAGTGTCTCCTTCTTTGATGACTCTTCCTCTGAGGTCTCACAGAGATCCTCCATGTAGGATATTTTTGCCTGAGATGATCTCGCAGGAAGCCTTAAGGGCTGATTCTGAGGTCAGAGTGTTACTTACCATGAATGTCATTCTGGGAGTCTGCTGTGTGGCCTGCTTCCCATGGTCCACCTACTTTCAAATGACACCACCATGAAGGCGCCTGTCCCCGAGCTGTTTCCTGGGCCACGGCAGCTCCCGACTGCTGATGGCAAAGCTGATGTCACTGTCCCCACCTCTCTGCCAGCACTGGGTTTTACCATTTCTCCCCCCGGGAGTTCAGCGACTCTGTTCCCCGGGGCCATGGGCTGTCCCCTGCTTGGCTGTCTGTGCTGACCCCATGGGCTGCCAGTCGGCAGGTCCCCTGGGGAAGCATCATCCCATAGGAAGCTCAAGGCCAGGAAGCTGGTGACACCCCACCCATCCCATCCGCCCTCGCCCTCCCTCACCCCGAACACCTTTGGGGCCGGCCAGCCGGGGAGACGCCTGCTTTCCCAGGGCCACGGCTGCAGGTGCCTGGCAGTGGCGTGCGCCGGGCTGGGGAGGGAGGAATCGCCTGTAGCCGCCTGGCCAGCTGGCAGCCGGGTCCTGACAGGAGCCGTCTCAGAACGCCCCATGTCCAGTGCTCATGGGGCTGCCGGGCCATTCCTTGTGATCTGCTCCAGCCTCGGTGAGGCCCACCTCCCCGGCCCCCGCGCGACACCTGGCCCCGCCCCTCCCCCACCTCGGATTTCCCTCTTCCGTGGTGTCCTCCCCGGACCTCCCCAGGGGCTCCCTGGTCACTCAGCCTTTGCCACTGTCACCCGCTCCCCGAGGCCTCCCCTGACCTCTGCCCAGCGTGCGTGTCACTGTCCCTGTGCCCGCAGGCCCCTCCCTGTCCTCCTCCGCCCTTGCCGCGGTCACCGCCACCTCTCCCACTGGACTTGCTCAACCTCTGGGTCCTCCTCTGCGGGCAGCCAACCCCCCCTCCCCGGGGGCTCCTGCTGCTCTCTCGGCCTCCTGCAAGGCCCTCCTGCCCGCCGGGGGCCAGCAGAGGTGCCGACCACACCCGTAGTTGCTGCTCCTCACGCTCTCCCGTCCCTGGTGCCCTGGCGGTCGGTGTGTTTCTTGCATCCCCCCGTTTAGACGGCCAGCCCCATGAGGACACGGCCTGGCCTCGCCCACAACCTCGGGTCCAGACGCACCTGGGACACGGAAGCCGCTCGGGCAACCCTGGGGACACGGATGAGCCCACAGAACGGGTGGGCTTCTCTTGTGTCCACGCCTCTTGTCCAGCCACGTGGCCACAGAGGGGAGGGGAGCAGGCTTGCCGGGCAGCCGGGAGTGGGGGAGGGAGGGAACCGCCCCCCCCCCCATGTGCCTGGGACCAGCAGGTGCAGGGAGGGGGGGGGTGAGCAGCTGGAAACTTCCCTCCGGGGCGGAAGCAGCCGCAGGCTGGGCCACACCCAGCGCAGGCCGGCTCACAGGGAGGCTGGGGTCTAAATATAGAAGGCAGGTTGTGCGCCGCCCCGCCCGGTCTGGGGAGAGGAAGCAGCGAGGTGGCCCCCGCCCCCACCCTGCCCCGGAAACGCGGTGACTTGCGCGAGTCGGCTTCCGACCGGGAGGGCCCGCAGCTGCCCGTGCGGCACACACGGCCCGGAGCGAACCTCACCTCTCTGCTTTCAGTTTGAAAAGAAGAGGGGTGGGGGGGTCGGGGGCTGGCGTTCAGGGCACCCACGTCCTGTGTGCACATGCGTTCCACTTCCAAGCCGGCTCCCTGCTATGCACATGGGCAGGGAGGGGAAGATGGCCTGAGGCCTCGGGCCTCTACTGCCCACTCGGGAGACCCGGATGGGGTTCCAGGCCCCTGGCCCTGGCCTGGTCCTCTCCTGGCCGTTGCGGCCATTCAGGGAGTGAACCAGCAGATGGGAGATCTCTGTCTGCCTCTCCCTCACTCTGTGTAACTGAACTTTCAAATGCATACCTACATCTTTAAGAGAGAAAAGAGGTTGGACCAGGTTTGGTTTTCACAGCAAGTGTTGCCTGTGCTGCCTGAGTTGGGCGCTGGGTCTCAGTTTCCCCACCTGCAGAATGGGTTTGTGATAACCTCGCCTCCCACAGCACCAGGCAGAGGATGTGATGAGGCTGCTGGACAGGGCCTGGCCCGTGAGGGAGGCCCGGCAGGTGTCCCCAAAGTGAACCAGAAAGCTGCCTCGAACTTCAAGATGCCATTGAACCAAGAGCCGGACCCTCGGAGCGAGCTGGGGACCGGGACACTGTGACTCCTAACCAGCGAGCCTGGGGGCTGCAGGCCAGCGCGGGCCGGCAGGTGGCTCTGTCAGGGTCCCCAGCTCCCGCCCCTCACTCCACCGCCTGCCCTTGTGTGTCGCAGCCTCACGGTATCAGAACAGCATGGCTGGAGCACTCGAGACGAAACACATTCCAGGAAATGCATCCTTCCTAAGACCGGACCACCTGTGGTCTTGGTGCACACAGAGAGGGGAGCCCTCTCTCCACCACCCAACCCCAGGACGCGGCATCACCCCAGAGACCCCAGCCCAGGCCCCTCCACTCACCTCCCCCTCACTCTGGCCCCCGCCCCTCTGCCTCCACTTGTTTTCCCTTTGGTTTCTGGCCGCCTCTGCCTCAGTCACCCTGAGGCCCCCATTTCTGCGCCCCTGCCCCCGACTCCCCTCCGCTGCCCCCCTGCCCCCCTGCCCTCTGTGTACCTGTGTCTCTCCTGCTTCCATTCTGCAGGGTTGCAGGAAAACCCAGATGACGAATAGAGGCACGGGATCACACGCTCAGCGCTCGGAGGTGGCAGAGGGGGTGAGAAGGACCCGCGGCCTCCAGGCGAGATGTGCAGTCTGGAGGCCTCCCAGGCCGTGACGCTGCAGCCAGCCTGGAAGGAGGACAAGCAACCAGCCCTGGACGATGTCCAGGCACAGGGCAGCAAGAGCAAAGGCCCTGAGGCTGCCAACAGCCCCAGGCTCGGCTTCCTGGCTCTGAGCAGGAGGCCCGGCCAGTTCAGGGCAAGGCTTGTGGTGAGCAGGTCACAGAGCCTCTGGCGATGGGGCGGTGGGCTCGGCTCTGGGGACCCTGGGCCGGGCACAGCCTCACTCCTGCCTTGGAAGGAGCCTGCAGTGGTAATGCCACCACCGGAGCCCAATTCTCACAGCCACTGGTTTGGTTGTTCACTCCAGAAGCACTTAATGAGCGCCTGCTGCATGCCCGGGATCGTGCAAGAGACTAGAATCCCAAGTGGGCCTGGGCGCTGCCCTGACCTCCCAGGGCTCAAAGCAGCCCCCACCGTGCCCCCTGCATGCCCAGGGCTGATGATCCCCATGGCAACCGTCCATGGCCACAGCGGTGTCTAGAGCAGAAAGACACAGGTTCCGGTCCCAGCTCTGCCGGGGATTCAGAGTGGCCTCGGGCCGTCACTCACCCTCTCTGAGCCCTGGAACGTGTGCTGTGGGGGCCGAGGCCAGGCCCACATGGAGTCTCCTGGCTGTGCTGTTTGTCAGCCTGGCAACAGTTATTCCCCGCCCAGGTCAGCAGGATCCCAGGCAGGCGGGGGACAAGGGCATCCTTCCCTGGGGACGCCGTGGGGGAGGAGTAAGCTGTGTGTCCCCAGCAGCTGGACCCTGGCCGGTGTCCTTAAGTCACCGAGGGTAGCACCAGGCTGGCTGGCTGGAACCCAGCGGCCTGCCCGGCCTCGTTTGTGATGCAAACGGCTGCCAGTGCTATGGGGGAGGGCGTCCATCCCAGCCAGAACCCCTGGAGGGAGGGACAGGAGCGGGGCCGCCCCAGCCAGCCCCGAGGGACTTTCTGGGTGGGTCAGGGGTGAGCAGGGACCCTGTGAAAGGGGTGATGCATTGCTGGCAGCCGCCAGGGATGGCTGGGGCCGGGAGAGGTCAGCTGGTGGAGGGCTCAGTCCTGCTGGCACCGGGGGTCATCTCCCTGGAGCCCTGGGGAAGGGCGGGGCCACAGCGGCATCAGGGTCACCCCGGTCACCTCCTGCTCGGTCCCCTGCCACACCGTGGCCACAGAGACCTCTGCCCGATCCTGGCTCTTGGCTCCTTGGAGCTTTCCCAAGGGCTCCCCTGACCCCGGAATGCGGCTCCTTTTCCCAGCGCCCGCCTGTCGCTCTCGGCTCCAGTGGAGGCTCCGGTCAGGACACAGCTTGGGGCCGTGGCCCTGGCCCCACCTCCATCCTTGCACCTGGCTGTCCTCCTCCTTCAAGACTTCGGCCCAGGCTGCCTGCACTGGAGCCCGTCCTGCTTCAGGGTCTGTCCCCTGCGGCAGGAGAATGTCCCGGCCGGCCTGCCCCTCTCGGCCGCTGACCAGTGGCGCCGCTCCCGGTGGCTCCTGCGGCAGATTGCACTGGGCGGCTGCTGTGTGCCAGGCGCGTGTCCAGCACGGGGACACAGCAGCAGGACAGACCAGGCACCTGCCCTCAGGACTCCACACCACAGGGCTGCAGGCAACCAGCAGGCACGCAGGTGCACACGGGCTGCGGTGTGTGGTGGGTATGGAGAAAACCGCAGTGGGGCAGGGGCAGAGCTGCGGCTGTGTGTGCAGCACGGGGCAAGTTCGGGGTCAGTCTGAGGTCGGGGACAGCATGTGCGAAGGCCCTGAGGCAGGTGCACGCCTGGGCGGGCTCAGGGGTCACTGTGGTGTTTATCACTCTGCAAAGTAAATACTCCGGATTGTGTCCAGTAAGTCAATGGGGAACGGACGGAGGGAGGCTGGGGCCTGATGTGATGAAGCCCCACCCCTGCAGCACCACTGGTTCCTGTCCGGATGAGTGACGTCTGTCTCCACCTCCCCCACCGGCTCCTGGCCACTGTCTGCATGAAGGCATGGCGGGGGAGGGGAGGGAGGAGGTGAGCGGCTGGGGGCTGCACCTCAGGAAGGGGGCTTGCTGCTCCGACTCCCCAGGGACCAGAGCTCTGCGGGCAGGTGCAGGCAGAGCCCTTGGCTGGACACCAGTGTCGGGGCTGGGGCAAGGGAGAGGGCGAGTAGGGAAGGCCCACCGTGCTCTCCAGGCGTGGTCTGGGGCTGATGGGGGTCCCCTTTGGAGGCCCCAGGAATAGCGAGACCCTGGCAGGGGCCGAGCTCCCGCCGAGTCCTGATTCTGTCTCCTTGCCTTGGTCTGTGGGCGCCGGGCAGGGCTGGGAGGGGACTCAGGCAGGGGCGCAGGGCAAGGCAGACGGCAGCAGGCGCTCACGGAGAGGCGGGGCCAGGCAGGTCCCCTGCGGGCCCGTGTGTCACAGGGCATCTCACTACGGCTGAAGCAGCACTGGCAGTGACTTTGCCTCCACCCAGGCCATCCCTGCCCCACGGGACACCACACAGCTGACGAGGGGGCATGGTTCAGACGGATCCGAGGGGAAAGAGGCGCCTCCCCGAGCCCCAGCCTGCCCGCCCCCTGACTTGGGTGCTGGGGCCCAGGACACAGGGGAGTGGAGGGAAAAGGGCGGAAGGGACACTCCCACCAGTAGCCATGGGGACTGGGGACGATGCGGGCAGCCAGGAGCAGTGGGGGCCGGGGTGGGGCCCAGCCTGTAGAGGCACCTGCTGGTCTCTCCCAGTCTCCACCGTAGGACAATGCTCTTCCCAGCTCCTGGGAGGGCAAGGTCAAAGTGGGCGCCCGCTGGCTGGCTGGGGCGCCCGGTGGACACTCAGGGAGCTGCCCGGCGGACGTGAGAGTCCACGTCATGCCGACCACGCGTCCTTGCCAAAGCCGCGGTGGGGACGGTGAGGGAGAAGCCTGCCAGGGGTGCTCGGCTCGGCCTCAGCCCCCAGCCCAGAGGGCTGCACTCATTCATCCCGCCTGGGCCCCTGCCCGCCTGGCCAGCTTCGGCTGCCTCTCCCAGACCACATTTCTGGCCCCGGCAGCTCTGCGTCGGACCACCGGGCACAGCTCCCGGATCGCCCACAGGTGGCTCCCACCAGCGCTGGGGGATCCGGTCAGCGCGGGAGAGCCCTGAGCGTGCGCAGAAAATCCCGCTTGTGGAACCAAGAAGACCCTCCAAGGCGGGCAGTGGGACTTCATGCAGGGGGCAGCGGCCAGTGTCCCTGCCGAAGACAGGAGAGAGAAGACCGAGGCGGGCGGGCGGGCGGGCGGGCGGGAGCGCAGGGAAGTCGGAAGGCGCCGAACGCCGGGTTCCTCACCAAGCTTTAGAAACCCCAGGCCAGGCCCCCACCTTGCCGCCCGGCTGATACCGGGATTGCTCTGGGGCTGGGCGGGGCCCCTCTGTCCACGGCACAGGCTCAGCTTTGCATGGGATGCAAGACCCCGAGACCCTCAGAACTGGGAGGCCAAGTGCCCAGTGATGGGTCCACTCAGCACGGAGGGCCGGGCCGCGGGAGGGGCTCCAGTGTGGCCCTGGTGCTGTCCCCACCTCACACCCCCTGGGGCAGAGGTGGCTCTGTCTCCTTTAGACTTCGAGGACCCCGGGGACAGCTGGCCCAGGGTCCCGTGAGGGTCCCTCTGACGCCGAGCCATCGCCAGAGGCCACGCCGGCTTTGTTGGGGTGGTCGCTGGGTGCAGGGTCGGGTGTCTGGTTTGAGTCCTGGCTCTGTTTCTGATCCGCCTTCTGGCTCATGTGGGTCCCTGGATCCCTGCCACCCACGCGGGAGTCCTGGGCTCCCGGCTCAGCCCAGCTGTGACGGGCACTGGGAGCACACCGGTGGATGGCATCTCCTTGTTTCTCTTCCCACCTTTCAGATAGAAGTCAATAAAAACGTGCAAACGCAGAGCTTGAAGTAAGTAAATATGAGGCCGACTTTGCTGGGGCGGGGGTGGGGTAGGGTCTGTCCATCTGCCCCCCTGCCTCGGTCTGCCTCTCCTTTCCTGGCTCCCCCCCACCCCCCTCCTGCCATGGCCTGGCCCGTGACTGGCCGTCCTGTGGTCAACGTCCCGGGTGACACAGCTGCACCTGCCGTGGGGGCAGCTTGCTCCCCGATCGGCCTTTCTGTGCAAGGCTGGTGCCCACCAGGGCGTGGTGAGAGTGGACGAGGCGGGCAGAGGGCACGAGCTGCTTTCGGGTGTGAGGGGCGTGGAGCAAGCTCCCCCCCCACCACAGTCAGCCAAGAGCCCCCCCACACTGCCTTCACGGGCACACGGCCTCCCTCACTGTGAACGCCCCACACTCCATGGCACCATTTTCCCCGGGGCAGACCGCCGGGGCCCAGGCCTCAGCTGTGTGACCTGGGGTGAGCTCCCTGACCACGCCCGGCCCCAGCGTCTGCATCTGGGAAATGGGTCACCGTGTGTACTTGGGCCGAGGCCGGCGAGTGGGGGGCAGCACGGCCAGGTGCCGGGTAAGCTCCGGTGGCCCTGTGGTAACGCCCCCCCACCCCCTCACCCCCGCCCGGAGGCACAGCTGCTCCACCGCCCTGGGCCGGGCAAACCTCAACTGGAGACCCTGGGCCTCCCCTCCCTGGGGCCCGTGGAGCCCGGCCTTTGGCTTGCGAGCCGGGTGGAGGCCACCCCTTAGGCAGGGCCGGGCCGCCCAGGGCACGATGGCCCTGGGCATGGGTGGTGGGAAGTTGAGGACCAGGCCCAGGAAGGAGGGGTACGGAGGGAGGTCAGAGGCGCAGAGCCGGGCCCGCGGGCTGTGTCAGGGACGTGAGGCTGGGCTCCAGGGCAGGAGGGCCCCCCAGGAAGCAGCCCCTGAGCCCCAGCTGAAGGTGGCGGGGGTGTCGGGGGCGCCGTGGCCGGAGGTTAGGCTGCCACCTGCAATGCCGCATCCCACACGGATGCAGGTTCCAGTCTCCGCTGCTCCGTTTCCCATCCAGCTCCAGCTCCCTGCTGTGGCCTGGGAGAGCAGTGGAGGACGGCCCAGGCGCTCGGGCTCCTGCACCATGTGGGACCCGGATGGAGCTCCTGGCTCCGGCTCCTGTCTGGTCCAGCCCCGGCTGTTGCGGCCATTTGAACCAGTGGATGGATGTCTCTCTGTCTCTCACTCTGCCTTTCAAAAAAACAAATAAATCAATTGTTTTAAAATCAAAGATGGCAAGGGTTACCCTAGAGAAGAGCCCGGGGGCAACAGCAGCTGGCCCCCCCCCCCAGCGCAGCTCCCCAGAACGCCAGCAGCGCCCCCGCCCGAGCCGGTGGCTGTGGTGGGCACAGGGCGAGGACATCAGGAGCCGCAGCCGACCGCGCCTCCAGCTCCGATTTCTCAGCTGTGGACGACCCGAGCGAAGCCGGAAAGAGGCGACGCTGTCCGGAGTCTCTGCCCCGACAGCTCCCTCCTCTTCATCTGCGCACAGCTCGTCGGATTCGCCGACAGCCTGTCCATCTTATTTGAAAGGCAGAGAGGCGGAGACACGGGAAATCTCCCCCCACCTGCCCACTCTCCAGATGCCTAGGACAGCAAGGGCTGGTGCCGGGGCTGGGGCCAGGAGCTGGGAGCCGGGAGCTAGGAGCCGGGAGCCGGGAGCGAGGAGCCAGGAGATGGGAGCTGGGGGCTGGGGCCAGGAGCCGGGAGCCAGGAGATGGGAGCCGGGAGATGGGAGATGGGAGCCGGGAGCCGGAAGATGGGAGCTGAGCTGGGGGCCGGGGCTGGGAGCCGGGAGCCAGGAGCCGGGAGCCGGGAGCGAGGAGCCGGGAGATGGGAGCTGGGAGCCGGGAGATGGGAGCTGGGAGCTGGGGCCGGGGCTGGGAGCCGGGGGCTGGGGCTGGGGCTGGGAGCCGGGAGCCGGGAGCCGGGAGCCAGGGGCTGGGGCTGGGGCTGGGAGCCGGGAGCCGGGAGATGGGAGCCGGGAGCCGGGAGATGGGAGCTGAGCTGGGGGCTGGGGGCTGGGGGCTGGGGCTGGGAGCCAGCATCCGGGGCTGGGGCTGGGACCCGGGAGCCGGGAGATGGGAGCCGGGAGCTGGGGCCGGGAGCCGGGAGATGGGAGCCGGGAGCTGGGGCCGGGAGCCGGGAGATGGGAGCCGGGAGCTGGGGCCGGGGCTGGGAGCCGGGAGCCGGGAGATGGGAGCCGGGAGCCGGGAACCGGGGCTAGGGCTGGGAGCCGGGAGCCGGGAGCCAGGAGCCGGGAGCCAGGAGATGGGAGCCGGGAGCCGGGAGATGGGAGCTGAGCTGGGGGCTGGGGGCTGGGGGCTGGGGGCTGGGGCTGGGAGCCGGGAGCTGGGAGCCAGAGCCAGGAGCCCCATCCTGACTCCCACGGCTCGGGCACTTGAGCCACCGCGGAACTGGAACTGGAAGCAGAGCCGGGTCTCGAACCCGGGCACTGGAACAGGATGTGGGAGTCCCAGGCAGCCTCTTAAAAAAATGATGTTTTATTTATTTGAAAGAGTTACAGAGAGAGGGGAGAGAGAGAGAGAAAGAGAGAGAGAAAGAGAGTCTTCCATCCTCTGGGTCACTCCCCAACTGGTTACAACAGCCGGGGCTGAGCTAGGTTGAAGCCAGGAGCCAAGAGTTTCTTCCGGGTCTCCTACACAGGTGCAGGAGCCCAAGCACTTGGGCCATCTTCCACTGCTTTCCCAGGCCACAGCAGAGAGCTGGATCAGAAGTGGAGCAGCCGGGACTCGAGCCCTCGCCCGTACGGGATGCTGGCACTGCAGGCGGCGGCTTTACCCGCTGAGCCCCAGCGCCGGCCCGAGAGCCTCTTCGCCGCTGCCCCGTGCGTCCACCCTGCGGGCCATTTCACCAAGGACCCTGTGGGCTGGCGTCTTCCTCCCAGCAGCGTCCGTTGTGTGATTCCTGGCCTCTCGGTGTCCCTGCATGGTGCCAGGGGCGCCGGCAGGAGGCAGCGGCAGCCTCTGAGCCGCGGGGAGGGCCGGGCAGGGGCAGCTCACCCATCAGGGCTCTGCAGGCCCCGTGCTCCCCTGTGTGCGGAGGCTTTGCGGGGAGCGGGCAGGGCAGCGGCGCCGATAAGCAGAGCCGGGCACTTATCAGCCGCACCAGGAGGGCCCCGGGGCCTGGGTGCAGCCCACGCCGTGCCCTGCGCAGGGGACGGTCCAGGGCCCGCAGGCACCGCCGGGCACGCTGGCCAGCTGCTGTTTGTCTGTGACTCAGCACGGGGGTGGGGACATGGGAGGACCCGCCCTGGCTGTGAGGGTGGAGCCTGGCCCCGGGCAGGCAGCCTGCGGCTCCGGGGTGCTCACCACCGGCTCACAGGCCCTGGCAGGGGGCCGAGTCTTCTGCACCTTGGTTTTCCCAGCTGTGAAGTGGGCACAGTCAGACACCCCCAGGGTGGAGGGAGGGCTCAAGGGAGTCGCAGGTGTGAGGCCCTGGTGAGAGTCCCGAGCTCTTCAGCTGGTGTGGGGCTGAAGCAGGTGGCGTGTGGCTGTCTCCTCTGACCGGCAACACCGGCCTCCAGCCACAGGCAGGTCTTGAAGGGCAGGAAATAGGCGGGTTTCTCCCTCCACCTTCTACCCCTTGCTCTGCTTAGTGGGGGCTGGAGACGTCATAGGCCAGAGGCCCCAGGTTTCACTGAGAGCCTGTTACCTAATTGTCACTGCTGTCATCCTGGTGACATGGAGGGGGCGCTGTGGTTATCAACCCATCTGCAGGTGATGGAACCATGACAGTTCATCACCCAAGGGCCAAAAGGCTGCTGGAGCTCCGGCCATCATGCCCAAGTTCCAGGGAGCAAAGCTAGAGCTGGTCCTTCCCACTCTAGCTCCTGCCTGCAGCAGACCCAGGTCTGGGGTCTGTGGGTTCAGATAGGCGTGGGTGAGGGTTGGGCACACTTAGTCATGGCCGATGCCCCAGCTGAGCCTCCCAGAGGCTGGGAGGCCTTAGAGGAAGACCACAGGGAGACCACCTACGGGACACCATCCATGGGACGCCACCCACGGGAGACCACCCACGGGACACCACCCATGGGAGACCACCCACGGGACACCACCCATGGGACACCACCCACGGGAGACCACCCACGGGAGACCACCTACGGGAGACCACCCATGGGAGACCACCCACAGGACACCACCCATGGGACACCACCCACGGGAGACCACCCACGGGAGACCACCCACGGGAGACCACCCACGGGAGACCACCCACGAGAGACCACCCATGGGAGACCACCATGGGAGACCACCCACGGGACACCACCATGAGAGACCATCCATGGGAGACCACCCACGAGAGACCACCCACTGGAGACCACCCACGGGAGACCACCCATGGGAGACCACCCACAGGAGACCACCCACAGGAGACCACCCTGCAGGGCCTGAGTTCGAGGACAGTGGGAGGCCACATCCCCTGACGGCTGTTTACCATCCCAAACCCACCAGTGAGCTGAGCCTCGGTCTCCCCGTGCGTGAAATGGGCACGGCAGGGCCTGGCGTGTGGGGCAGGGCGGTGGCTCAGGTCGCTCGGCGCAGTCTCCGCCGGCCCCGGGGACCTCAGTGCCCGCCCAGCGCCCGCCCTCTCCGTCTTCCTGAGCTCCTGCCACTCCGGGCGGCTCCACGCTGAAGCCATGCTCACGAGACTGAGTTCTGCCCGAGGTGCACCTGCGGCCCCCGAGCCCTCCTCCCGCGGCTGCTCCAGCCCACGCGTCTGTCCACGACAGGGAGGAGCCACGCAGGAACACGGCGCACGGGGCAGACGGCAGGCGCCTGGGCCGCCTGGGCCGCCTGGGTCAACAAGCCGGGGACCGCTACAACGTGGGGCTTCCTGTCGTGCGGCACGGAGGCCAATTCCGAGCGCTTCAGGCCCTGTGCCACGGCGCGGCTCCAGCGTCCTGGCTGCGAGGGGCAGAGGACCAAGCCAAAGAGGCTTCAGCCTGAGAGGGGCCGAGGGGCCGGTGCGCAGCCAGCCGTGGGGACGCCGCCCGGACACCCGCGTCCCTCGCCTCAGCACCGACCCCAGCCAGCTCCCTGCGGACGCTCACCGTGGGGAGCCGCAGGGGCCGGCCCAGCAGCTGGGCCCCTGCCACCCACGTGGGAGACCCGGATGGAGTTGCTGGGGCCCGGCGTCAGCCTGGCTCCGCCTTGGTTGTGGCAGGCGTATTAGTGAGTGACCCAGCAGACCTCTGTCTCTTCGACTTTCAAATAATGTAAAAAGTTTAGGAGGGGCCGGCGCTGTGGCATAGCGGGTAAAGCCGCCGCCTGCAGTGCCAGCATCCCATGTGGGCACCGGTTTGGGTCCCAGCTGCTCCACTTCAATCCAGCTCTCTGCTGTGGCCTGGGAAAGCAGTAGAAGATGGGCCCCTGCACCCACATGGGAGACCCAGAGGAAGCTCCTGGCTCCTGGCTTTGGATTGGCGCAGCTCTGGCCGTTGTGGCCGATTGAGTGAACCAGTGGATGGAAGATTCTCTCTCTCTCTCTCTCTCTCTTTCTCTCTCTCTCTCTCTTTCAAATAAATAAATAAACCTTAAAAAAAACCCACAAAAGTTAAGGGGCGGGGATGTCGCTAAGAAGCCTGGGGTTGTGGGCTGCAGGCACAGGTAGATCAGGGGCCCCAGCGACGCCGCGCCCTCCACAGCTCAGCTCCGCTCGCCCTGCACGGGCAAAGACTCCAGGCGTCTCTGTCCCAGCGGGCCTCCCTGTAAAGTCAGCTTCCTGGCTCGGGAGCTCCAGGAGAAGCCCCAGGACCGACTGTCGCCAGCCCCAAGCCGATGGCCAGGGCCAGGGGAGTGGAGCCTGCTGACTGTGAGCTGTGCACACCAGCGGGTGGCAGCAGCCCCACGGAGCCCACTGAACGCTGGGGCCAAGCGGGGGAGGGGCTTGGGGGCTGGTGCCCGAGGGAGGGGCACGCGCCGGGCAGGACCCCGGGGGGGGGGCCAGTGTGAGGCTCTGTGAGGGCAGCACCTGCGGGGCCCGGGATGGAGGCACAGGGAGGCTCCCTCACCGTGGGGCTCCCTCTGCGCATCCAGGAGGCCATGGCCCCATCTCTGACCGCACTTCAGAGAGGCGGGGCAGCTGGATGGCCTCCAAGAAGCCCTCCCTCCTCCCTGGGGCTCAGTCTGCCCATCTGGGCAGTGGGACGATAACGGGGCTCCATCCACGGGGACCCCGCCATCCACTGGGACCCTACCACCAGCCCTGCTCCCCCGGCTGGAAGCTTTTGTAGAGCGGGGCGGGCTCTCAGGACCCTATGGGGCCCAGGCGCTCCTCCCCACACCCCCCACGGCAGCTGCGTTTCCTGGAAGTCCAGCCCCCAGGGCCCACCCTCCTGCCCACTCGGGCAGCAGCTCCGGCATAGCCGGCTGCCGCCAAGGCCCAAGCTCACCTCTCCGCCCGTCGCCTCCTCCTTGGAAGGGAGGAGGAAGCAGCTGCCTGCAGGACTCGGCTCCTCTCCTCGAGCCTCGGGCGGGGGTGCCGGTGCCCTGGGTTGGGACACTTGCGGTGGCCTCAGTGGGGCTCCAAGGACTTGGGCCATCTTCCACTGCTTCCCCAGGCCATAGCAGAGAGCTGGATCGGAAGTGGAGCAGCCGGGACTCAAACCCGGCAGGCGGCAGCTTTACCGGCTACGCCACAGCGCCGGCCCCAAATAAGGAATCTTTACTGCAAACTTCCTCTGGGTGCCCTGGTGGGTATGAACCGCGGAGGCTGCCTGTGAGGGCACCGTGAGCCACGCGTGCACACGTGTGTGGCTCTTCGTGAACAGCCCTGTGCGGAGCAAGCCTCCGTGTACCCGACTGCGGGGACAGCACAAGGCGTTTGGTCTATCACGTAGCAATGCACACGGTTTCCACGTGAACACCCTCCCCAAACTCTGGGAAGAGCCCTCGTGTGGGTCCGCGGAGGCGTGTGTGGGTGGTGCGTGTGCCTCTGTGTGCCTGCGGGTGGGTGTGTGTGCCTGTGTGCCTGTGGGTGGTACGTGTGCCTCTGTGTGCCTGTGGGTGGTACGTGTGCCTCTGTGTGTGTGGGTGGTACGTGTGCCTCTGTGTGTGTGTGGGTGGGTGCGTGTGCCTCTGTGTGCGTGTGGGTGGTGCGTGTGCCTGTGTCCGTGTGGGTGGGTGTGTGTGCCTGTGTGCCTGTGGGTGGTACGTGTGCCTCTGTGTGCATGTGTGTGGGTGTGTGTGCTTCTATGTGCATGTGGGTGGGTGCGTGTGCCTGTGTGTGGGTGGTGTGTGTTTCTGTGTTCACGTGGGTGGGTGCGTGTACCTGTGTGCATGTGGGTGGTGCGTGTGCCTCTGTGTCCGTGTGGGGCAGGGACTGTCAATGCGTGTGAGCCCATGTGGTGTCTGGGCCCCCTGGCAGCCCCCTCCTGTGCCCCTGCCCTGGGCCAGGCCTGGGCCAGCAGCTAGGGACACAGTCGTGACTTGCTGGCACCGTGAGGCTGCGCGAGGCAGGGGCGGCGCTAGGCTCACCGTGCCTCGGACCCACGCCCTCCCCATCCACGCAGCCACGTCCCATGGTGTCCCCTCCTGTCCAGTGGGGATACCTTGAGGGGATCGGAGACCCCTGTGGGAAGTGCGGGACAGGCCCAGGTGCAGTGAGCACCCGTGGCCCCCGCCTGCACGGGAGACTCCTGGGGTCCCCTCTACAGGGCTCCCCCAGCCCGGACTCCAGTCCGGAGCCCACGAGGGTGTTTTCTGGGTGCGAGGCCTTCCTGGAGGCCTGGCCAGGGCTGCCCCAGCTGATAGTAACAGGAAATACTCCGGCTGCGAGTGGCCTCCCTGATAACCCCCGTGGCGGCCACACCCCCCGCGGCGGCCCCCACCCCCTCGGCGGCCCCCCACGCCCTTATCAGCTGCAGCCAGTGTCTTCCCCGGGCTGGAGCCCTGCGCTGACCTCCCCGGCTCCCCATGTTTGCAAACTCAGACCCACTGTGTGGGAGGGGCCTCCAGGCACTGACTTGGTCCCAATCCAGGCTCGGGCAGGGCGGGGCCACGGAAGGGGCTCTCTGCACATCTTAAAGTCAAGTGGATGAGCGATGAGCGGCAGAGCCCACTGCTCCACGACCTCCGACCTCCTGCCCCTTGCTCTGGGACGCTGTGCCCCGCCCCATCCCCCTGCCTGCTCCCCCGGCACTGCGGGGCCTGTGGTCCAGCCCCTTCCAGCTCGGATCCTGCAACCCGAGACGCCCACCGGTGCATCCTGGGGCTCAGCCCCAGCCCAACACCTCTGAGGCTCACCTGCCATGGCTGGATCAAGTTCAGAACTTGGCCGCACGCCTCCGTGAGAAACAAGGCAGATGGCCTTTGCCCCCTGGAGCCGAGAAGACACAGGCAGGAGGTGACGGCTGGCAAGGCCAAAGCTTCCTGATGGCAGGAACAGCGAGTGCAAAGGCCCTGGGGTGGCTGAGGACCAGCGTGGAGGAGGGTGGGAGGCTTAGGGAGCCAGGGAAGACTGAGCTGGGGGGGAGGCAACCTCGCGTGCAGAGAACAGGATCCTCTGGCTGCGTGCGCAGCGTGGACGGGGAAGCCACAGGCAGAGGCCCAGTGCCTGGACTGAGGGCGGCACCCCTCCTCCCCGGTCTGCTGAGCAACCGAGTCCTGGCCTGGCCAGGTGCGTGGCAGGAGAGGGAGCCAGGGCCGACACCTCTGCTGTGAGCCGAGCTCCGCGGGGTCGGTGGGGGACAAGCGACCAGCACCAGGCGTGGCCCCAGAGCCTTTGTGGGGCTCGCCTGCTCTGGGGGACCCACTCTGACGCACCCGGGCTCCGCCGGCCCCGGGGTCTCTCCTGTTCTGCCTGGAGGCCCTGAGCTGGACCTGCTGGGCAGTGTGGCCGGCTTCCACCACCTCCCGACCACACCTCATCCCCCAGCCGTCACTGCCCTAGGTCGGCCAGGCCCACCTTCCCCTCAGCCTCTCCGCAGGGGGGCCTGACCTCGGGGCCTTTGCACCTGCTGTTTCTGCTTCTCCTCGGGGCAGACCAGCACCTGAGGGTCCCCACTGTTGCCGTCTCCCCAGGACCAGCAAGCAGGGACTCGGGGTCCAACACCTCCTCTGGGAAGCCCTCAGGATTTCTCAGCTGAGTTCCCGGGCGACGCTGGACCACCCTGGGGCAGGGGACCCGTGAGCCCTGTGACCTCTGTCCCTGACTGCCGGCATCGTGCGGGCGGCTGCACCCCCCGTGGCCCACCCCCACCCCATCCCAGAAGCCCCTGGTCCCTGGGGCTGAGTCTCTCCCTCACCTCCATCCCCAGCGGTGGGCGAGGGCCTTGGGGGGGGGAGAGCCACCCACAGCCACCGTGTGCACGCAGACTCGCAGACCAACTTTTTCTTTAAAGAAAACAAGTTTTATTCTTAAATCAGAACATTCTAATAAAAATATTATTATCTTATTAGCTACCTTTATTTTCCGAGCTTGCCTCTGTACCAGGCGTGCACTGAGCGCGCTCAGCTCCCTGAGGTAGGTCCCAAGGACACCCCAGCCGCCCCCAGCCCCGTCAGCGTCCGAGCCTCCCCCACCCCCCCGGAGCCCCGAGGGGGGGCAGACAGGGCCCAGGCAGGGAGGTCGAGGGAGGAGGGGCGCACCCTGCAAGGGCCAAGCGCTCCCGGCGCCCACGGCTGAGACCCCGAGCAGCACGGACGCCAGGCGCGGGGGCCACGGTCACGGTCACGGTCACGGTGACGGCCGGTGCCCCGCACTCCACCGCGCCACCTCCGGCAAACACAAACAAGCGTCTCCAAATCAGAGAGGCTCCGATCCTGGGGGCGGGGGGCCCCCCTCAAAACCCTGGCGGGAACTCTGAAGTCCCCTCGGCAGGGCTGCAGGGACAACAGAGGTTGCGGCCGCGGGCGCGGTCCTCGCTCGCTCGCTCGGGTAAGGCACCTGCGTGTGGGCAGCGGCGTCCTGCGGCGAGGGCAGGAGGAGCCGAGCTCGCACCTCCAGGGGCTCCTCGCTCACTGCCCAGGTCCTCGCCTCGGCCGCCGGTCACGTGGAGGCCGCGTGGTCCCTGGCGGGGACGGCGCTCACTGCATCCGGTCGGGCTGCAGCTGCGGGGCCTGGTACTGCACGAAGGTGGTGCCCGCGGGGGCCGCGGCGGCCAGCGCCTGGGGCAGGGCGGCGGCCGGGTAGCCGTAGCCCACGAAGCTGGTGGCCGTGGCGGGCGAGGCGGCGTACGGGTACTGGTCGTAGGTGGCCGGCGGGTACTGGGCGTAGGCTGGGCTGGCCGGGGTGTACTCAAGGTAGGGCGAGGACAGCGAGGGGACGGGGGCCGCGGGGATCACCACGCTGGGCTGGACGATGGCTTGCGGGTAGATGTAGTGCGGGGTCAGCCTGCGGGCCAAGCAGAGAGTCAGAGCAGGGAGCTCAGGGGGCCCCGGCCCAGGGCCCCACGGGCTCACCAGGACACACTCAGCAGAGGCGGGGTCACACCGAGCCCGGTGTGTGTGTGTGTGTGGCCCCGCCCCTGCCCAGCGCCACCTGCCGCCTCCCCCAGGGATTTTCCTTTCTTGCTCTGCCAGCACAGAGCCTGGCCAGGTAGCATGCACTCGGGGGGGCGGGGGGGGGGGGGCAGGACACCGCGCGGAGAGGAGAGGCGAGGCGTGCGCTGAGCCCCACGGCCCGGGCGGCCACAGGGGAAGCATGGGGAAGCCTGTGGCAGGCAGATACCCGGCCCCGGGGCGGGGCGGGGAGGAGGGGGAAGCCCAGGCTTAAGGAGGTGGGGCGGGGGAGGGGCAAGGGCTGGCATAGGCCTGCCCTGGGCCTCAGGAAGTGGCCCAGCCTCTGCACCCCGGCCTGGGGCGAGTGGACCCCTGGCTCTCTCCTGCACCTGCCAGACGGGCCCAGGATGCCTGCCCTTGCCCTGCCCCGCCCTGCCCCACCCCTGCCCTGTCCCCGTCCTGCCCCTGCCCCCGCCCCGGCCCAGAGAAGCTGCTCTGAGAGAAGAGACACCGGCGTGGCAGGCACCAAAGCCGGCAGCTTTGGGAAAGCCGGGGCGTGCTGCAGACAGCCCCCTCGGCACCCGCAGAGCGCCAACGGGGACAGGGACAGGGACAGGGATGGGGACAGGAGGCCCCGCAGCCCGGCAGGGGACGGAGCAGGGCGTGCTACCCCTCCGGACCACGTCGGCACGCAGCGGTCAAGTGAGGCAGCCCCCGGCCCTCCCGCTACTCCGTGGGGAAACCCTGTGGAAGACCCGCAGTGCCACGGTGCCACAGAGGGTGGGCGAGGCTGAAGCGTCCCACGGGGCCAGCCGGGGCTGGGTGGGTGTGAACACATCCCTGAGGAAAGCGGGTTCACGCACAGTTAAAGACGAGCAATGCAGACAACCCAGGGACCACCAGCCCACGAGCAGACAGACACGGGGCCCGTCCACGCGCCGGAACCCAAGAGAAGGAGCCAGGCGCTGACCCACGGCTGGAAACTGGCCCCGGGCTCCTCGCACGCGTCCGCTGACCCAGAGACGTGGCACAGGGAGCGGGCCAGGGTGACATGTGCGGAGAGAAAGTTCTGGAATTAGACCGTGGTCTACTCACACACATTCGAGCGGCTGAGCAGGCTGTACGCTACGTGGGCTCTTCCACCATAAGTAACTACACGCGCACGGGGAACAGGGCCTCCGTCAGGGGCCACCACCCAAGAGCACAGGGCTTGGGGACGCCGGCCGTCCCCACCGTCTGACAGCGAGTGCAGGGTGGGGGTGGGGGTGCACTCGGCCCGGTGCTCCCGCCTGGGGAGGCCACACTGCGCCCCCACCCCACCCCACGCTGTTCATCTTCCCGGCAGGCACAGCTGCCCCGCTGTCGCCGCCATGACAACATGCCACCCCCGGGGGCGGGCGGTGTCCCTGCACCTCACACGGTGACCTCTCGCCGGAACCCTGTGAGGGCGCCTCCTCTCTCCCTCTCTTCCCCCCTCCTCGGAGCCTCTGCTGCCCACCCCCAGGAAGTCCTGCCGTCCCTCTGGGCCGTGGGACACCTCGCCTGCGCACCAGGGTACAGCAACGAGCAGACACAGCCCAGCCCTCGAGGGCCCGCGGGGAGAGGCCCAAACCCCAGCCCGGGAACCGGAGCCGGGGACGACTGCTCGGAGAACGAGCCGGCGCTGCTGTAGGGGCGCGGCCAGGACGGGGCTGAGAGGAGCCAGCAAGGGTGCCCGTCACCCAGTGTGCCCAGGCCTCCGCCGCCCCTCCACCCTGACCACGCCCTCGACCCCTCCCGGGCCCCAGGACCTGCGGCCGTCTCTCCCAGAGCCCTGTTCCAGAGGCCCCACTCCTGCCTGTAGGGTGGCCTGGGCCTGGGGAAGGCCCTGGGGAACAGAGGCCCGGCAGGCGGGAACAGACCTCGCTCTGGCCGCGAACTGGGGAGAACGGAGGCAGGAGAGCCGGTCTTGGTGCCGTGCCCAGCACGCCATCCCTGGCATCTGGGGTGCCCTCCGCCGCAGGGGCCCCACCCGGCCCCGGCCCCTCGGAAACATTCCTTAGCGCTGCGAGCCCGGAGCCCAGAACTTCTCCAAACATGGGCAGCGGCGCCCCCAGCTCAGACACCCTCGAGCTGTGTGCTAAAAACGCGGGTCCCCGCTGACTGCAAAGCCAGACGGGGCCCAGGAGTCTGCACCAACAGCCCCCAGGGCCACGCCACGCGCGAGGACGGATGCCGGGCCTGGGCCGCACCGCACAATGCTGCTGCCCCCACCTCGCCCCGACGCCTCCGTCAGGAAGGGGCTCTCCTACTGCCCCACCCACAGGGCGCCCACGCAGGAAGAACCCGAGGTAACTCGCATTGTCCAAGCAGTGTTGCCCCATTTCCCAGAGAGGAAAACTGAGGCTCCCACGGGCCTGAGTAAGTCGCCCAGTCACACAGCAAGCCAGCGGCCGAGTGGCACCTGTGCCGGCACACTCGTGGGTGGCTGGGCCCCAGGCTCAGAGCGCAGGGAGAGGAACCAAGGCGAGGCCTGGCAGGTGGACAGAGCCAAGAAGCCCTGTGGGGCAAGGGCCAGGGCTCCGGCCCCTCCCGTTCCCCAGGTCTGTGCCTGAGTGTCCTCAGACGTAAGACAGGTTTTTGGGGCCGACTGAAGGGCCTGCACTCACACGTGGCCCCCCAGGGCGGCTGTGGCCCTGGGGACTCTGGGCAGCACCTGGCACGTTTCTGATTGCCACACTGGGGCCAGGAGCGCCACGAGCACCGGGAACTCCTGGGCCAAGGTTGAGGAACCCACTCAGGTACCTCGGGCTACGACGTCACGGTCACACGCGCCCAGCCCAGGGGCTGCAGGGGAGCCAGGAAGGGACTGAGATCGAGGGGCCCAGACCGCACGGACTCCCCCCGACACGCACGTGGGAACCCACTGCCAGAGTTCCTAGCCAAAACAGCGCCAGCCACGGCGCCGGCCAGGGGCCCCAGCCCTGACAGCCAGTGGGCTCCTCGGCGTCCAGGCTCAGGCGCTGCCACCTCCCCAGCCCGATCCGCCACCCCAGTGAGGGCGTGGCCTGATGTCAGACACGGCCCACCCACCCACGGAGCCCTGGCCACACGGCACGTCCCCCACACGGGCTCACCCTGCCTTCCGCCTGGACACCCCAGCCCCTCCCACCTGCTCTTCCCCAGTGCTCCCTCTTCCTATCGTCACCCCCCAGGCCAGGCCTCTCTCTGCCCTGGACCCCTCACTGGGCAGTCCTCCTGGGACTGGAGCCCCCCACCCCCCGGCCTCCCTCTGCCTGCACCTGCTGCCCCCTCTGCCCGGGGGCTTCTCCCCACAGCTCAAGGCTCACGTCCCTCGGGCACTCCTGTCGCCCGCTTTGTTCTCTTCTTTCTGCCTGTACCTCCCGCCCTGCGTCCGAGGTGAACATGAGTACCTAAGACGGGTCCCTGCCTTGCAGGCCCTGCGCGGTAAAGGAGCCTCTCCCAGGAGGCCAGCCCAGGCGGCACAGCCAGATTACCCTGGCCGGCCGGTCAGCGGTGCCCTGGAGCATCCATGCCTCTGCAGGGAGATCTACCGCTCTGGGTACCCAGACACCCCAGCACCACCCGGGACCCCTCGTCGGGCCTCAGAAAGCTGGGGTAGACAAGAGGCCCTGCCTCTCCTAGGACACAGAGCCCCACAGGGGGCAGTGCCAAGGAGGCGTCACGGCGACAGCGTAGCAGACAGTGAGACCTAGAGGAGCGGGAACCTAAGGGCCAGGGTGACCCTCACCATCAGGTGGCCCTTTCGAGGGTGCCCTGAGACGCTCTCAAGCCCACAGCGCCTGTCTCCAGGGACGGGCTGCTCTCACGGGACACAGGGCTCCTCCGTCCTCCCTGGGGCTCCAGAGCCAGGCCACACAGTTCCCGCGTTCCTCGCCGTGTTTGGAAAATTTCTGTCCACCCACTTACACCCAGGGGGCACGCGAGGCGGCAGCCTGTTTCCCAGGAGACTAATCCCCCACTCGCAGGAAGTCCGGGCCGAGGGACCGTCCTGCCACCCGAGATCCGCGGGACGCTGGGCACGTGCACCCGGCTACTGGGGGGAGGGACAGCTCGGGTTCTCTGCTTCCCTCTCGCGCCAGGGACTGCGTAACCCCAGACCCCCAACGGGCCGCCCGCAAGGCAGAAGAAGCCGCGCCACCCCGGGAGGGGCCGGGGTGCCGGAGGACCCTGCCGTGGGCATTCCTGGGGCCAGGTGTCTCTTCCTCCCGGCAGCCCGCGCCCTTCACGCTCAGTGCCGACAGCATCCTGGCCTGGAGCCCAACACACGGCTGGGGGGCAAGAGGCCGAGTCCAGATGCTGCCGCGCCTCTCCAGGCTGCAGGGTAAGGGCCCGGCTCTCTCTGGCCTCAGTCTCCCCGTGTGTAGCCCACTGGTGGGGGCTGGTGTTGTGGCAAAGCAGGTTAAGCCAGCACCTGGTTAAGCGACGCTGGTATCCCATGAGCACCGTCCAGGTCTGGCTGCTCCACTTGAAGCCAAGCTCCCCGTTAATGCTCCTGGGAAAGCAGTGGAAGGTGGCCCCGTCCTGGCCATTGCGACCATTTGGGGAGCGAACCAGTAGATGGGAGATCTCTCTGTCTCTCCCTCTTTCCAACAAATAAGTCATTAAAAAAAAAATCATCTAAAAAGCCGATGGAAGCTCCCCAGGGGAGGCAGAGGGCCTGGGCCCTGCGCACCGCTGAGGGGCGCCCTGGGCAGGGACAGGAGTCCAATGTGGCAGTGCCCGGCAGACAGGCGACCCCCTGCCCCACTCAGAGCAAAACCGGCGAGAAGTTAACTCGCCGCAGCCCAGCGGGACTCGTGTTCTGAACACAGAGCCACCTCTGAAAATAAAAACGAAAAAAGCAAATGAGCCCATTTCACTTTTTCTGCTCTTGGGGGCCTCACCCCACCACAGCGGGGCCCTCGCACACAGGCCGCCCCGGCAGGCAGGAAACCGGCCGCGGCGGCAGCGGCCCCCCTCCTCCGGGATTCCCCGGTGATGCTCGGGGACACTCAGGCTCCCTGGGGCCCCGGAACAGGTGCAGCTGGCTGCAGGCAGCAGGTGAAGCGCGCTCCGTGGCACGGTGCCAGGCCCCAGGGCTGCACCACCTCAACGCCCAACCTCCCCCCAGCACTGTCCCCCGAGGCAAGGCGCCCACCTTCCATCTGCTCAGCCCGGGGCTCTAGAACTTTCTCAGACTTCTCTTTCTCTCCCACGTTCTTTGACACACACACTCAGAATCTCGGTCCTCACCACAGCGGCCAGACCCGGCAGCGCGTCGGGTCACATGTGTTTGGCGCCTGAGCCGCCCCCGGGGGCCTCTGCCCCGCACCCCAGCCCAGCCACTGGGAGATGCTCTTCAAACAGAAATGCAAACTGCGTCGGCTGCAGTGGGACACCAGCGGGAGGGAGGGGTGCGTGGCAGCACCAGCACCAGCCTCTCTCTGTAACCCGGACCAAAATATGGGCCCCTTGGCCAGAGGCTTCTGGAAGATTCTCTCCAGTCCCAGCCAACAGGGCCCTTCCTGCCAGGGCAAGGAACTCATCCTGGGAGAGGAACCCGGGAAGCAGCCGAGGGCTGGCTCCTGTTACAGCCTCGGGCAGACAACAGGTGCAGCGGGCCCTCCCTCCTAGGAGCTGCCAAACAGGAAGTGATGGCGGAGGAGCAGCAGGGCCACTGCCGAGACACCCTGAGGGTTGGGGGGGAGCAGCCAAGCCTCCGGCCCCTGCTCTACCGCACGCACGCCGTGACCGCTCGTGCACCTGCTGTCCCCAGGCCTGGAAGCCACTGCCCCAGGGACCGCCAGCGCCAGTCTCCTCTCCCCAGCCTGACTGCCAGACGCCACACGCACGTTAGCACCTGCAGCTCCCTTCCCTGACTGTATTTACTTTTACGGTGAAATAATGAGACACCCGAGAAGTTACAAAAACAGTACCAAGAGGTCCTGTGTACCTTTCCCTAACACCCTGTCTCCAAGGGCAACATCCCACACACCAAGTCCAGGCCTCCTTCCTGGTCACTCCTCGGGTCCTGGGGACGCAGACACTGTGGCATCAGCATGTGCCGTGTCACGTGTGACCTCTCTCTCTCACACACACACACACATGTCTCCCCAGCACTACACTCAAGACCAGGAACCGCCTGCGCCAGCCGCCTCCACTGCCCACGCGTGTACAGCGACCACGCCTGTGTTGTTCAACGACCCCCACGCACAGGGCTGGCCGGTGTTTGTCTGCACAAGGACGGACGCCGGCGACAGGTTCACAGCGTCCCCAGCCCCGAGGCTTCCCCCCCAGCCCCTCCTCTCACCTGAGGGGCCCACTCTGCTCAGGCCCCCAGCACACAGGCCTCCAAGGCCTGGCTGGTGCCGGAGAGGCAGCTGGGGCACCAGGCAGAGGCTGCATGCGTCCGGGAAGCCACACACACCTGGGCGAGGGTCCCGTGGCCAAGTCCACCCCGTGGCGTCTGCGCCATGGGCCGGTGGGCGGTGCTGGGCCTTTCTCCCTGGCTCCAGCTCAGCCCTGCACGGCGGGCAGGCTAGCAGATTCTGCCAGACGGGCACCACGCACAGCGCTGGCTCAGGGCTCGACTCAGTCTTATGCGCACGGCAGAGCCACTGTCCCCACAGTGGGGGAGGGAGCCCAGGCAGACCCCCAGGCCCCTTGTTCCACACTCAACATGCCCGACACCCTTTTCTCTCAGACCAAGGCTGGCACAGAGCAAAGCTCCTGCCGCATGGGCACGTGGCCCACGGCAAGGCCCCCTTAAGAAGAGGGAGGGGGCCTGCCCCCAGAGCAACAGCTGGCCCTTCAAAAATAACCCAGGACGGGCTCTAAGCGAGCCAGGCCCAGGACAGACCTCCGCTCCCGGCGTGCGCGAGGCCAGGGCAGACGGCACCCACTGACGCTGGGAGGCCCTCCAGTCCAGCCCCCTGCGGTCGCCAGATTGCGCTCACCCCCTCCCCTGCCCGCAGGCTGCTGTCCGTGCCCTCGAAGACCACGCAGGACAGTGGGGCTGCCACCAGCCACAGCCGACAGGGCGTCCCAACTCCCCGGAGTTATACAGCGGGAACAGCGGGCCGAGCTAGGTCCCGGCCAAGTCAAGGAGGAGAGCGGAGCAGGGGGCCCGGCCAGCGTCAAGTCCTGCTGGGGACTCTCGCGGAGCCGCGGGACCCAGCCGGGCTGGGGGCCCCAGGCGGCCCGGCCTCAGCGTGGGACTGGCGGCTGCTGGTCTTGGGGGCCACAGTGTCCATCTGGGCAAAGTCCAGTCAGCAGGAGAGGGGTTAACCGGTCCACACACGCCGGAGCTGAGTCAGGCCGGGGCCGGGCCCCAGGGGCCTGATTGTTCCAAAGACAAAGGGGACGCTGACGGCCCAACTCTCCGGCCTGTCCAGCGGGCGGGAGCTCAGGGCACGCAGCTGACCCAGGCGGCGGCTCGGCCACTCCGTGGTGACACACGCAGGGCCCCCTGGCCATCCGGGTGTCGGCAAGCGGGGGCAGGGCCGGGGGGGGCAGGCTCTGCAGAAAACCAGACTGGACCGTCCTCCAGCCCCCTGGTCTCTGCCTGCGTCTCCACCCCCTAGCAACCAACAAACAGCGCGAGGCCTCTCTGGACGCAGGTATTAAATGGCCAGGCGTGGCCCGAGGTACAGAACACTGTGGCCTCCAGTCAGCACAGAGACGAGACTGGCCCCGGCCACCCTCGGATGGCGACGCGCGCTGGACTCCAGGCGCCTTCCTCTCCCACCCCCACACCCCCCTACACACAGCCGCGGCTCTGGAGCCGCTCGCCTGCATTTAAACCTCGTCCGAGCCACTCGCTCCCCCGCCCCAGGACAGCGTCACCCAGGGTGACGTGAGGGGGAGCGCTGTCCCGCCCTCGGGGGCCCTTAGTGGGGACGGGAGGAGGGGCCGCTGCGGCTGCCGTGCTGTTTCCCACACGAGGAAACCACATCACGGACCGGGTGGTCAGCGGCCGGATCGGGATCGGCACCCAGCCGCGACGGTCTGAGCAGACCCCGGCTGGGCGTGCAGGGCCTTGTCCCGTGGTCAGCTGGCCAGGCTGCCTGCAGGACGACGGTGTCACCGCCCCCTTCTCAGACAGCCTCAGGCGTCTAAAACTCCCCAGGAGCGGGAGCCTGCGACAATCGGCCGCCACCACAGTCCCGGGACAGAGCCCCGGCCAGCCAGGCAGACCAGGTGGAGGCCACAGCCTCGGCCCGTGCCCCAAGGTTGCTTCAGCCACTGAGGTCACACCCGCCTGTCCACCTCTGAGCAGACCACGCTGGAGCCACAGCTGTCCGAGGGCAAGCACACCCGGCCGGCGACACAGCCCAGGGGTCCACATCGACCCCACCCCCTGCTGTGTGCCAGGCCCAGTGGCTCCGTGGCACCTGCGTCCACACTGCCCCAGGAAGCAGCTGCGTCCAGGCTGCCCGCCTCTCCCTGGCGCACGCGCACACATACGCATGAGCGCACACACGCGCTCTCAAACCCAGGCATGAAATCCAGGGGCCCAGGCTGGAACTCAGGAAGTGCTAGTGTCCTGTCCTAGTGTGGCTGCCCTGCCCCTCCTCGTCGGACACCCCCTGATCAGCATCTGGGGAGTCGAGGCTCGCAGCAGGGTCCCCCGTGTCCCCCCCAGGCAGCTGCCAGGCCCCATGAGGGCGACGGGAGTCTGCAGGGCGGGGGACGGCGAGACGGCTCCCCGGGGACTCACCCAGGTCTGCACGCTGAGCCCAGGCAGCCTGGCGACACCTGGCCCTGACCACCTCCCTCACCTGCTGCGGCGCCCACAGACCCGGGACCCAGCTGGCCAGGACCGACACCTCCAGCCAGCCGCCGCTCAGAGCCCCACGTGTTAGCGCACCAGGCTCACCGAAACCTCCATTGAGAGAGGGCAGACGCAGCCACCTCCCCCCTGCCACGGCGAGGAAACCGCACAGACGGCTGCCCAAGGTCACACAGCCCCCGAGGGGCAGGCCGGTTCTGAGGCCCACGCACCCCTCTCTGTGGTGCGGGCTCCCCCCAGGCTGGGGCGACGCCGCCCCCTCCAGGCTGGCTGCTCCCTCCCCGCCCCCCCCACCCTCCTGGCTCTGCAGCCTGCCCCATGCCGGCCCTGGCCACTCACCCGTAGGTCCGCTGGATCAAGGTGGGGTGCAGCTGCTGAACGCCCACGGCAAAACCTAAGGAGACAGGAGGGTCAGGGGCGCTGCCCACGGAGGCCTGGGCCCCAGGGCCACACACCTCGTCACCCCAAGGGACAACCGACTTCCTCTCTCCTCCCAGGCCCCGCCCCCTGTGACGGCCACAGTGCCCGCCGGCTGCCCCTACACCCCGTCAGCAGCCCCGGGGACCGTCCTGCGTGGACAGCTGCCAACGGGGGCACGTGCCCTGCCTGGGCTGCCCACGGATCGCAGCCACGGGGAAAGGGCTGACGCCCCGCTGGGGTGGCCGCCCAGGGACGGCTCTGCAGGCACAGATAGGGCCGCCACTCCTGCGCAGGGGCAGCGGGAGGGGCCCTCCCCCCGACAGAGCCCCGCACTGAGCATAGAAGCCCAGGAGGGCCGAGAGCCCAGCACGCACACTCACCTGTCTGCAGGCTCCTGGGCTTGGCGCCCAGATAAGCCAAGTTCACGTTGGCCTTTCGGCCGTCAATGATGGGGTTGGGGTCTTTGCAAGCCCTCTCAGCCGCCGCCCGGTCGGCCATGGTCACCTAGAGGGGCACAGGCAGGCAGGGGCGTGGGTCGCTGGGCCGGGGGAGCCAGGGCAGGGGTAGAGGGGCACGGGTAGGCAGGGGCGTGGGTCGCTGGGCCCGGGGAGCGGGGGCAGGGGTAGAGGGGCACGGGCAGGCAGGGGCGTGGGTCGCTGGGCCGGGGGAGCGGGGGCAGGGGTAGAGGGGCACGGGCAGGCAGGGGCGTGGGTCGCTGGGCCCGGGGAGCGGGGGCAGGGGTAGAGGGGCACGGGCAGGCAGGGGCGTGGGTCGCTGGGCCGGGGGAGCCGGGGCAGGGGTAGAGGGGCACGGGCAGGCAGGGGCGTGAGTCACTGGGCCGGGGGAGCCGGGGCAGGGGGCTCTGTCCCCAGAGATCTCTTTCCCTCCGTCCCCTGGGGCGTGGGAGGGGAAGGGGCTGCTCTCCAGGGCCCCTGGACCTCCCGCCAAGCTGCCCCCTGGACTCCCGCAAAGTTCAAGCGCTGGGGAAGCTGCCTGCAGGACACTAACCCTGCCCTGGGGAAGGAACCCCAAAAGGGAGCAAGGGGCCCCCCAAGGGCGGCCCGGCGGGGAACCTTCCAGTCGGAAGGGGGTGGGAAAGGCGCCTTCGCGTCGTTTCCATGTAAGCCGGGGGTGGGGGGGCCGCTCGGCGGGGGCCTCTGCCCCTCCCCCGCTCGCCGCCCCCGGAAGCCCCGAGCGCGGCCGTCGGGCCCCACACGCGGGCGCCCTAATTGGACCCAGCGGATCGGGTGGGGGCGGGGAGGCGGCCGGGCCCGCGGGCGGCAGGTGCGGGCGGCGAGGGCGGGCAGGCGGGCGGCCCGGCCGCGGGTCCACTTACGAAGCCGTAGCCGCGGGACTTGCCCGTCTGGCGGTCGGTGATGACCACGGCCTCTTCGATGTCGCCGAAGCCCTCGAAGTACTTCCTGAGCGAGGCGTCGGTGGTGTGGTAGGGCAGGCCGCCCACGAAGATCTTGGTGAACGTGGTGTCCTTCTGGGAGCCGTGCATGGCGCCGGGGGCGGCCGGCGGCCGCGGGAAGCCGGCGCACGGCGCGGGCTGCAGCAGCATGGGGGGCGCCCCGCCGCCTACGGACGCGGGCCACGCGGGGCTGCGCTCATGGGGGGCGGCGCGCTGCGCGCGGGCCGACGACGGGCGCCCGTCCAGCCGCCAGGCTCGTCCACGCGCGCGCCCGACTGCGCCGCGCTGCGCTCCGGGCCGGCGCTGCGCGGACTCCGCGGCCCGGCGCCCGCCCCCGGGCTTTGTAGCCGGCCCCGCCCCCGGCCGCGAGGCCCCGCCCCGGCCGCCCGCCCCGCCCCGGCGCGCGGGGGCCGCTGGGAAGCGTAGTCCGGGCCCCGCCCAGCCGCGCCCCGGCGCGCCCTGGGGTGGGGGGCGCGGGGCGGCGCGCGCAGCGGGGGCGCCCGGGGTGGGGGCGGCGCGCGGCGGAGGCGCCCTGGGGTGGGGGGCGCAGCGGGGCGCCCGGGGTGGGGCGCGCGTGGCGGGGGCGCCCGGGGTGGGGGGCGCGGGGCGGGAGCGCCCTGGGGTGGGGGGCGCAGTGGGGCGCCCGGGGTGGGGCGCGCGGTGAGGGGGCGCCCGGGGTGGGGGGCGCGCGGCAGAGGCGCCCTGGGGTGCGGGGCGCCCGGGGTGGGGGGCGCGGTGCACGCAGCGGGGGCGCCCGGGGTGGGGGCGCGGCCGGCCCCTCTGCAGCGTCGCCCGCGGAGTTACACGGGGGGCGCTGTGGGCACCGCGCTTGCTGGGGCGCCGACACGGAGCAGGAGTGAAGCGAGTTCTGCCGCGCGTGTGGACGGCGTGCGCTCGCCCCGCGGAGTTCGGGTGGGCGACACCGTCCGCTCCACATCCAGCTCCCAAGGCACTGAAGCAGGGGGTCCCGCGGGGGTCCCGCAGCTCCATCCCGTTCTCCGGGGGGGGGGCTCCCGCAGGGCCGCCCCTCCGAGACAGCCCCTCGCCACGCGGGCCGGGCTCGGGTTCCCGGGGGCGCCCCGACGGCCGGGGGCAAAGCTTTCGACCGAGCGCCCCCACGCCCCAGCAGCTCTGGGGGGGCACGGGTGTCCTTGGCACCCCGTGGCTGGGGGACAGCAGGGTGGGCTGGCGCACCCACTGGCAGGCTCAGCCGCGTCCCGCAGCGCTTCTTCCAGAACCTTCTCTGCCCCGCCGGGGGGTCGGGGCGCGAGCCCGCGGTGGCCACCCCGCCTCCCCTCCCCCGCAGGCGTCAGCTCGGCCTCTCGGGGGTCTCTCCCCTCCTCGGTGGGCGCCCCAGAAACCCGGATGTCGGGGGGCGCTTGGGAGACGCGTGTTGAGTGAATCCTCGACGGGACGGAGCCCCCCCCGCCCTGGAGACCCGGCGGAGCGTGACCCCGACTCGTCCGCCAGCGGCCGCGGAGGGGGACCCTGGGCCGGCCGGACCCCGCCAGCGGGACCCCGCGCCTCTCCGGGGCGACCCCCGGGGTCCCCAGCGCGGGCTGGGGGCAGAGTCGGCAGTGCGGGTCGCACCGGGGACGCCGGGGAGGGGGGGGGAAGGGCGCCTACAAGTCCCAGCGCCGCCGGGCCCGCCCCGCCCGGGGACCGGAGAGCACGTGCGGGGCGCGGGGCGTGGGGTGCGGGGCGCAGGCCGAACCCAGGGTCCGAGCAGGCGGCGGCGGGCGGGACCCCCGGTCCGAGCAGGCGGCGGGGGGCGCAGGCTGAACCCAGGGTCCGAGCAGGCGGCGGGGGGCGCGGGCTGAACCCAGGGTCCGAGCAGGCGGCGGGGGGCGCGGGCGGGACCCCCGGGTCCGAGCAGGCGGCGGCGGGGGGGACCCCCGGTCCGGGAGGCGGTGGCCCGGCGCCCTCCCCCCTCTCCCTCACCCCCTGCCCCGGCCGCGCAGGAACAAACCCTTCCCCAGTTGAAGGTTTTAGGAGGAGCAGAGAGACTACGGGCGACTGTGCGTATTTCTGTTTAGGCAAACATTCCCGGGCAAGGGAGAGGGCCGAGGGCCACCCGTGTCCTCGGGCCTGGGGAGGCCCCTGGGAGCCGGTGGGAGCCTCGGCGCGGGAGCCTCGGCGCGCGCGCACACACACACACAGACGCGCACACACGCACAGACGCACACACTTTATTTGAAAGGCAGAGAGAGGGGCACTGATCACCTGCTGATTCCTGATGCCTGCGGCGGCCAGGGCTGGGCCGGGCTGAAGCCAGGAGCCCAGAACTCAGCCGCGGCCTCCCACCCGCGCAGCAGGGACCCAAGTCTCTGAGCGGGGGCTGAGGGCAGCACGTGGCAGCCAGGATCGGGGAGCAGCATCTGGGGAGGACCTGTCTGCCTGCTCTGGAGGTGGCCGGGTGGGACGTCACAGCTTAACCTAGTGCCCAGGCCGCACAGCCAGCGTGGGCAGGGCGCCGCCGAGGGCAGAAGTCCGGCTTGGGTGTGACTGCGTGGAGCCCGGCCGTCCTGGGAGCTGGGCCGGAGCCGCTGGCCGCTCTCCCCCCGCTGGCCTGACTCATCGGTCAACAAGGGAGGGTTGTACCCACGGGATTCTCACTCAGGACAGGCCGTAGGCGCTTGAATCCAGGCTGCCCAGAAGGCCCTTCAGGGCCACAAACCCACACTGGTTTGTCGTTGGTGGCGTGGCCCTGTGACTGGACAGAGATGGGCTGAGGGCCCGGGCGGGCCCCTCGCCGGCTGTGCCTGCCACGTGACCAGTGGGGAGTTCCGTGGCTCTGGGGTCAGGAGGCACCGCCTGGGCTGCGGCTCTGAGCCACCCTGCAGCATTGTCGTTGCTGGGGGTCTCTGACTCTGGAAAACCTCAACCCTGGACCCTAGGCGAGGCTGGGAAGGTGTGAACGAGTGACCGAGGAAGGGGCCGAGGGCAGAGCCGACGGAGCCGTGGAGGAAGCACGAGAAGTTCCTAAGTGGCTCCACGTGCCCCTGCTCACCGCGGCAGGGCGACAGGCTCACCGCGGCATGGCGACACCGCGGCAGGGCGACAGGCTTAGTTTGAGTCTGTCCCTTGTACCTCAGGTGCCCCGATGTGGCCGCCAGCCTTGACGGTCCCTGGGCTGTGGAGGGCACTGTCCACTCTTTATTACCCACTACTCTAATGGGGTTGGAAAAATAGATCATGGGGCCGGCGCTGTGGCACAGCAGGTTAAATCCCCAGTCTGCAGTGCATCCCATATGGGCGCCAGTTCGAGTCCCGCCTGCTCCACTTCTGACCCAGCTCTCTGCTGTGGCCTGGGAAAGCAGTAGAAGATGGCCCAAGTCCTTGGGCCCCTGCACCCACGTGGGAGACCTGAAGAGGCTCCTGGCTCCTGGCTCCTGGCTTCGGATTGGTGGAGCCCTGGCCCTTGCAGCCATCTAGGGAGTGAACCAGCAGATGGAAGACCTCTCTCTCTCTCTCTCTCTCTCTCTCTGTGCCTCTGCCTCTTCTGTAACTCTGCCTTTCAGACAAATAAATCTTTGAGATAAATAAAATAAATCTTTAAAAAAAAATCATTGCTTTTCCCTGCAGAAAGCAGTGGCCGTGTCATGTCACCCTCCTGTGGCCGTGACCCCGACAGGCAGTGTGGGGCCTCTGTGGAAGCTTCCACACAGAGGTAGTTTGCACTCACCACTCCTGCTCGAACATGGGTGGAACGGCTGGAGCTGGCACTGCAATGTTGTGACCATGAGACACTGGCCCTGACGCCACTAAACCCAGGGGACGGTAGCCAGTGTCCGGACATTTTTGGTAGTCCCGGCCTGGGGGAGGGGCTGGTACTGCCGCTGGGGGGGTGGGGGCCGGGGATGCAGCTCGCATGGCCCAATGCACAGGTCGGCTCCACAGCAGGGTTTCCTCGACCTGAGCATCGACAGTGCTGAGCTTGAGAACTCCGGTGCTAACCCAGCGCCGGCGGTACGTAAGAACACGTCCTGACGTGCTGAAGCCGGCGTCAGCCAGGTGCTGCGTGGAGACGGATGGAGAGGACTGCCCCGGAGGGGCCGGCATGGCCAGGAACAGGCCTGTGCTCCCCGCCGCCCCCAGCCGGCTCGGGCTGGAGTCTGAGGCTGGAGTCTGAGCCGCCGTGGCTCCCTCTGGTGCTTCAGGCCCTGCGCTCCCTGCGCTGGGGGCGGAGTGGGAGGGCGTGGGGTGGTGATGCAGGCTGGGCCTGCACGGGGTAAGCCCGGCTGCGTGTTGCCTCCCCTCCCTGGGGCTCGCGGCCCTGACCGTAGCAGGCGGAAAAGCCAACGCGAGGCTCCTACGGGTTCGAATCAGAGCAGCCAGGCTGCGGGATGGGACTGTGCGGGCACCTGCACCGGCCTCGCCCACGCCCGAGGCCCCAGAGAGTCTTGAAAGAAAACCCCAACCTAGCAAAGCCGAGAGGACGCCAGGGGCCGTGCCACGCCCACACGGGCCCTGCCCTGCCAGCTCCCCGGGGTGACCGGCCTCCTCTGTCCCCTGCTGAGCGGTCAGGCGCCCGTCTCTGCAGGGTAGCCGCAGCCACAGCCAGGCAGCGGGAGCAGGCAGCCGCAGACCGCCGCGCGTCTGGACCTGGCACACGTCTCACACTCGCGAGTGGCAGCCTCTGTGGCCCTCAGTTTTCTCGGCTGTGAAATGGGCATAACAGAGATGCTGGCTCCCCAGGGCTTCTGGGAGATGAAGAGCGCTGGGCCGACCTCACCCAGAGCGTTCGCACCGCAGCCCCCTGTGCCCCCCGCCCCTCGCCTTCCCAAACCAGTGCTCAGGGGCCCGCCTCACCCCCAGCAGCCCCACGCCCAGCCCAGCCTCACTGACGGGGTTCCCCTCCCAGGCCCCCTCGGCCGGTGGAGCCCGCGGCCATCCGCCGAGCCCTAGGACCCCTTCTCAGAGAGACGGCGCCAAGCCCTGAGAAACGAAACGCCTGGGCCTGCCAAGGAAGACAGTGCGCCAGAATCCAGCCACGGAAGCATCCAGACCAACGGAGAAGGAACGCGGGTGCGTGTGTTACTGTGTGGGCCGCGAGCAGGCGGCCAGCCCATGGTGGCGGCGGCCCCTCCGCGGCCGTGCTGGTCCCCGGCCTGCTCGGGCTGCGGTTGGGGAAGATGGAGAACTGCCCCCCACCCTGCTCACAGACCCCGGCTTCTCCCTGGGCTCTGTGGGGTCCGTGGCCCGGGCAGGACCCCCTTCATGGGAGCTGCAGCTCTAACAAATCACCGCACGTTCTGGCTCAAAACCGCACAGACATTCTCCCCATCCGGCGGTCGGGCGCCTGGGGTGGCTCCCGCGGGCCGCCCTCCGGGTGGTGGCACAGCTGGTCGTCTGGGTGGGCGTGGAGGGCCACCTTGACGCCTCGCTTTGTCCCGCCTCTGGGGGCCGTCCACGTGCCTTGGCCCCGGCCCCTCCCTCCATCTATGGCCGCTGCTCTCTGCCTCTTCCAGCCGGGCCCACCCAGATCAGCCGTCCCCGAGTCCCCCAGGGGAAATGCCACCTGCCCAGTCCCTCTGGTCACGCGAGGTCGCATGTTCGCAGGTGGCTTGTCTGGGCTGTGAGGTCCTCAGCCCCCCGCAGCCTTCCTCCTGGGCTTGTACCCCCCCCGCCCCCCCGCTGTGTCTGAGTCACGTGAGCTGAGATGTTTATTTCCTGGAGAAAGCAGCGGCTCCTGTGCGGGGGGAGTTCAGCTGGTGGAAGCGAGGGCCCCTGGCTGCTCTACCCAGGGAAGCCGATGCGAAGCCCTCCTCCGCACGTCCTCTGGCCGGGCAGGGCCCTCAGGGCAGCCACAGCTGCCTCCCTCCGCCCCTCTCCCCCAGCTCCTGGCTCGCCACCGGGGTCCTGGCCCACCCCTGCCCCATCGCAGGGGCTGCTCCAGCAGGCTCCGCCCAGCAAGCTCCGCCTTGCAGCTGCGCCTGGCCCAGGGGACTCACGCAAGTAGCGGTCCCAGAGAAAGGTGTCCAATGGGACCAGGGATCCCTCAGCCGCTCAGCTGGCCAGGACTTGTCCCTGGCACAGACCCTCAGAGGACAGCAGAGACAGGGGACGGCGGGGGGAGGGGGGCTTCCGAGGAGACTCCCACCCGGGCTCCAGGCAGAGCATCTGCGGCTTCCTTAGAGTCCTGGGCGCTGAGACCCAACTCTGCCTGCAGCTGGGGAGACACAGGGCCCCCCTTCTCCCCAGGTGCGTGGACAGATCGCAGCCACGCCACCACCCAGGCAGCAGGAGGCCACAGCATCAGCCCCCAGCTGCAGAGACACAGGACGTGGCCTATGTGGGAGGCTGAGCCCTCGCCCTTGGAACCGCGAACACGTCCCCTCTGATGGCAATGGGGATTCGGGGCTGGAGTGTCCCGACGGGACCCTTGCCATCGCGAGGCGGAGGGATTGTGGCCTCATCAGAGGCAAGAGGCTGAGCCACGTGGCCACCGAAGCCGGAAGATGCAGGAGATGGGTTCTCCCCTGCAGCGCCCAGAGTTGAAACTGGGTCTCGCTGTGGGCGGGTGGGCAGGTGCCGGACATGGCGACAGAGGAGACCCTGAGCCGACAGCAGCCGTCCTGAGCTGGCTGTCCTCTATTCGTCTGGTTCCAAGACGGTGATGAGAAAAGTGCAGTGTTTTTGTGCCAGGAAAACACATTGCCACCGACACCCCCCTGGCTGAGATGGGCTGCCACCAGGAGCTGGGAGAGCGGCCCTTGGGGACGCTGCCTCTGTCTCCCTGAGGCTACCTGGAAGGCTGCAGGCGCCTTTGGGTTCTTGGCACGGGGCGGGTTGGCAGGGGACGGCAAGCCTGTGTCACAGGGCAGGGGGGGTCATCTCCAGCTGCGAGCCATCGATGAGGACCCTAGGGAAGGGCTGGGCTTGTCTCCACGGTGACAGGGCACAGAAGGTCCTCCTGTGCCAGCAGAATCCCCTGCCCTGGGACCCTGCAGGTGCAGGACACACCCCATGTCACTCGCTGGAAGGCTGGTGCTTCCTGGGACCACCGTCAGCGGGGGCGGCCGTACCAAAGCTCGGCGGAGGGCGGTGAACACCGAGGTGTGTGTTCTTAGCCTTTGGAGGCTCGGAGCCTCGGCTCTCGGTGTCAGTGGCCAGGCTGGCTCCTCCGCTGGCCGATGGCGCCGGCCGTCTGCTCCCTGCGTCTGCGCTTGGCCCGTGCTCCATACCTGTGGGTCTGCACCTCCCCCTCCTCCGAGGACGCCAGCCTGCTGATGTGGGGCTCGTCCCAGTGCCCTACGGACGCTGCCAAAGACCCATCTCCAAAACAGCCCCGCTCCGAGGTTCCGGGGCTCGGAACTTCCCCCCAAGGACTCTGGGGGCCACGCCTCCACGGGGAACCTTTATGGAGCAAGCCAGGGTGCCCTTGGAGCACAGGCCTCAGGTCGGGGCCCTGGGAGTGGGCTCCCGCTACAGGAGGGCCTGCGAGACAAGGGGACCTGAGGCGGCCAACGGTCCCCAGGGTCCCCGAGGCAGCAGCCGACCGTCCCTGGGGTCCCCAGCACCAGAGGGAAACGCGTCCCAATCCGACAACCGCGGTGGGGGGGTCGGGGGACCCAGATTCCAGGCTCCGCCTCCACCGCACCTGCCCGAAGGGGAAACAGAAAAGGCGGCGGCGGGAGGCGTCCACGCGGGGTCAGCCGGGGCCAGGTCCGGCCTGGAGCTCCCATCCGCTCGGCTAAGGCAGGCGGCGAGTCCCGGCCCAGGCCGTCGCAGGCCACCGCCGGCCTCGTGCACCCCCACGCCGGGCAGCTGCAGGGCCCAAGGCTGCTGCCCGCCCCGTCCTGTCTTTCCCTTCGCCCAGAGACGCACGAGGGGTGTGGGGGCGTGGCAACCCCGCGCTGAGGGCGCCGGGGCAGGACCCTCCTGCGCCTAGCTGCCCCGTCCTCTGCCCTTCGCCTGCCCCGCCGCCTCGGGTGTTCTCCGGAGTCGCCCTCACCCGGAGAGCGGTCTCAGCGCGGGAGGCCATACGCACAAGGGGCTCTGGCCCGTGGGCCCTGACACATGCGTGTTTAGCTTCAAACGCATCTGCCCGCGCATTAACCATGCACAGGTTTCTGCGTCCATCAGGGACCGCAAGGATTCCCAGGAGGCTTGCACGCCGGGCTCTCCCGGGATCTCCTCCGATCGCATCATCTACAGCGCACAACGGAACCTCCCAAGGCTGCCGGGCGCGCGGTCCTCCCATCTCCCCCACCCCCATCCCTCCCACTGGTCATCTGTGACTCGGGGCAGCCACAGCCAGCAGGGAGGCCTCAGGGCCCACGCAGCACGGCTGGCCGCTGATGAGGCCGGCACCTCGAAAGGGAACACCGAGCTGTGGCTTAGCGGGTAAAGCCGCCACCTGCAGCACCGCCACCCCATATGGATGCTGGTTCGAGTCCCAGCTGCTCTACTTCTGATCCAGCTCTCTGCTATGGCCTGGGAAAGCAGTGGAAGACGGCCCAAGTGCTTGGGCCCCTGCACCCACGTGGGAGACCCAGAGGAAGCTCCTGGCTCTTGGCTCTTGCCTGGCCCAGACCTGGCTGTGGCGTGGCAGGTTAAGTGGCAGCATCCCATATGGACACCGATTTAAGTCCCGGCTGCTCCCCTTCTGATCCAGCTCCCTGCAAATGCACCTGGGAAAGCAGTGGAAGATGGACCAAGTGCTTGGGCCCCTGCGTCCTCGTGGGAGACCCAGAAGAAGCTCCTGGCTCCTGGCTTTTGCTTGGCCCAGACCTGGGTATTTTGGCCTTCTGGGGAGTGAACCAGCAGATGGAAGACCTCTCTCTCTCTGTCTCTCCCTCTCTCTCTGTAACTCTGCCTTTTGAGTGAATAAATCTTTTAAAAAAATACAAATCAATGTTTATTAAAGGTTTGCACATGTGACATCGGGGGCCTGGACTGCCGGGTGCTACACACCCAACGCTTCTGAACACGCTGCCCGAGGGAGTTTTAGACCATTTCCCATTTCTATGTCTCTCAGTGCAAGGCAGACGTTCGTGTGCTGTGAATTCTCACTACCTGTATAAATGAACTTGAAATTAAGGAAAAAAGTTTTTCTCTTAAAAGGAACAAAGTTTTGAGACATCGTAGGGTGCAAAGGCCTACGTGCTGTTCTGAGTGACGTACAAGCACTTTTTATTCGCTGGCTGGAATTTCTTTTTCACAACCTGTATCAAAACAGATGAACTTGTTTTTCTCACAGAGGAAAAAACAAGTTGGCCCTGGTGGGTTGGTTTTATTAATTAAAATTGTTCTGCCATCAGCTGATTTCTTTAACAATGTCATTTACATTTCCAAATTTTATCATTGATTTGCTTTTAATTTCTCACATTATGAATATTTTTTAAATGTTCTACATAAATTTGCATCTCTTTTTCTTACAGCTTTTTCAGTTTATATATTCTAAACTTGAAAATGTACAATCAGTCAATGTTAGACGTGTCCTTGGAGGACTGATTTAATTTTTCACTTCTTTTTATTTTTGACAGGCAGAGTGGACAGTGAGAGAGACAGAGAGAAAGGTCTTCCTTCTATTGGTTTACCCTCCAATGGCTGCTGCGGCCGGCGCATTGTGCTGATCCGAAGGCAGGAGCCAGGTGCTTCTCCTGGTCTCCCATGCGGGTGCAGGGCCCAAGCACTTGAGCCATCCTCCACTGCACTCCCGGGCCACAGCAGAGAGCTGGCCTGGAAGAGGGGCAACCGGGACAGAATCCGGCGCCCCGACCGGGACTAGAACCCGGTGTGCCGGCGCCGCAGGCGGAGGATTAGCCTAGTGAGCCGTGGCGCCGGCCAATTTTTCACTTCTTATGGTTAATCCCAACCACTAAAGGGTGTGAGCCTTAAAAGTCTTTTCCCTTAAATTAACTTTATACACAGAAGCTTCAGTTTTCATGAAGTGGGAGGGGCCAGGGTATCGTGCTTGCTTTTCTTGATTCTGAAATGACGGAGATCGTCAGGTGAACAGACGCTGTGTGTGCCAACATGGAGAAGCTCCACGGGTCAGCACGGACCGTGAGGTGGGGCGGTGCCGTGTCCCGTGCTTCCAGGTGACTCTGATGCAGAACGCTCCGCGCAGGCTGAGTTGGAAGCTTCGTGTCTGTGTGAAACTCCCTGTGTTTTCAGTGTGTGCGATGGACTCAGTTCTTCTTGAATATTAAAGTCTGCCAATTGCTAAAGCAAAACCAACCAACCGACCAAAGCCCGCTGTGCCGTGGCGCTCCCTGTGGTCAGCGTGGCAGCTCAGAGGTCGGCAGCCCAGAGCCCCCCAGTGCAGTACACACTCTTCAAATCTCTTCGCCTTTCTGAAGAGAACGTGTCTATCAGTGGGACGTGGGTGCGTTTTCATATTTGAAGTCATGAGCGTCCCAGAGAGGGGCTGGGAGTGCAAACAGGTTCCCGCAGCTGCTTCCGGAAGATTCTAAGTAGGGGACACTGGTCCTGTCCACATATTCATTTGCACGTGAAACCAGCACAGAATCGAACGAGGGCCAGGGTTTGGTGCAGCGAGGTACGCTGCCTCCCGTGACCCCGGCACCCATCTCAGGGCCCAGGCGGAAGTCCCGGCCGCTCCACTTCCGCCCCAGCCCCCTGCGATGCCGCCTGGGAAAGCAGCGGAGGATGGCCCACGTGCTCGGGCCCCTGCACCCGCATGGAGCTCCTGGCTTTGCCTGATCATGTGCAGGGTGAACCAGCGGATGGGAAGCTTTGTCCTGCCCTGTCTGTAACTCGCCTTTCAAGTAAGTAAATCTTTAAAGACACACGACATGGATGAGACACCGCACCCCTGAAGTCAGGGACCGCAGGCCTCCAAAGTGACTTCAGTGTTGAGCCCGGAACTGGCCTCAGCGTGGCTGTTTGCCGGGGCCATGCGTCCCCTCCGGAGCCTGCGCTTCCTGATCCTTCTTTCCTGGAGAAGAGCCCGCCGCACGGCAGCCCCAGGCTTCTGAGTTGTGCGAGGGACTCGTGCAGACCCTGCCTGCCCGGGGACAGAGGCCCAGGTGTGGCCCCTGCAGGCTGCTTCCTCCAGCAGCTGTGCCCTACGAACATATTTAATTATCTGAGAGGCAGAGTTAGAGAGAGAGGGAGAGACAGAGAGAGAGGCCTTCCATCCGCTGGCTCACTCCCCAGATGGCCACGATGGCTGGAGCAGGGTGGATCTGAAGCCCGGAGCCAGGAGCTTCTTCCAGGTCTCCCACATGGGTGCCGGGGCCCAAGCACTAGGACCATCTTCCACTGCGTTCCCAGGCCACAGCAGGGAGCTGGATCGGAGGAGAAGCAGCCAGGACTAGAACTGGCGTCCATATAGGATGCTGGCACTGCAGGCAGAGGCTTATCCTACTAGGCCACAGCGTTGGCCCAGGAGGGGCCCAGGTTTTTAAGAATATTCTAGGGACCGGCGCTGTGGTGCACCTGCGTGGGAGACCCGGAAGAAGCTCCTGGCTCCTGGCTTCAGATCGGCTCAGCTCCAGCCGTTGCGGCCACTTGGGGAGTGAACCAGCGGATGGAAGACCTTTGTCTCTTCCTCTCACTGTCTGTAATTCTACCTCTAAATAAATAAATAAATAAATCTTTAAAAAAATATTCTTCTAACAGGACTAACAAGCCTTTGCCCTTGCTGTCCAAGCATCTTAAAGTTTAGTGACACTCTTATTTCTACCACTTCTCCCCAGCGTTACCCAGGTGTAGTTGACAAATAACTCCATTTTTAAATGATCAAATCGTCACGGGTTGTTTACATAATAGGTTGTAGCCTGTCACTTCCTGAAGTTTAAAAGACACATTTATTTGTTCATCTGAGAGGCAGAGAGCGCTCCCGTCTGTGGCTGGCTCACTGCTCCAATGCCCCAGCAGCCGGCGCTGGACTAGACTGAAACCAGGGGCTCTGAGCTGTCGCGGCCGCCCCCCCCCCCCCCCCGGGGCGGGTCAGCGGGAGCTGTGGCCGACAGGAGCCAGGACTCGGAGCAGGCACTCCAACACGGGCCGCGGTGTCCCACGGCTTTCTCACCGAAGTCAAATGCCTGCCCCAATTCTCTTTTAAGTTTTTAGTTGACACAGTTGTCTATTTTTAATTTTTTTTAAAAAAATTACGGGGTGGGATGGGGGGGCAAGAGAGAGGTCTTCCATCTGCTGGTTCACTCCCCAAATGGCTGCAGCAGCCAGGGTTGAGCCAGGCTGAAGCCAGGAGCTTCAACCAGGTCTCCCACATGGGCTGCAAGGGCCCAAACATTTGGGCCGTCCTCCGCTGCTTTCCCATGCACATTAGCAGGGAGCTGGATTGCAAGTGGAGCCGCCAGGACTTGAACTGGTGCCTACACAGGATACCGGCATTGCAGGCAGCAGCTTAACTTGCTAAGCCACAACGGTGGCCCCTCAATTGTCTATTTTTATGGGGTGCAATGTGGCGAGTTTTTAAAAACATTTTGAAGGGCAGATAGGAAACAGAGACGGACTGTGGAGGTCTTCTATCTGCGGGTTCATGACAGCGGCCAGGGCTGGGCTGCGCTCCCAGGAGCCTGGAACTGGATCTGGGTCTCCCACGTGGCCGGCAGGAAGCTGCCTCCCGGGGTGCCCACAGCAGGAAGCTGCACTTGGACGTGTAGCTGTAGCCCAGACTCGAGCCAGGGCAGTCTGATACGGGATGGCTGTCTTAACTGCTGTGCCACGCTTGGATACCTGTCTGTGCTGTGCTGTGTGTGGGTCAAATCAGGGAACTGCCGTATCCACTGTCGAACATTCACCACTCGTTTGTGGCGAGAGCGTCCAGGGCCCCTCTCTCGCAGCCATTCTGGAACATCCGTACCCAGCTCAACTTTGTAGTCAGTCCACTGTGCCACGGAGAGCAGAGCCCACTCCTCCCCCAGCTCCGGGGAGCTAAGTGTGTGAAACCCAAAGCCCACTCTCCAACGCGGGCACTGGGGTCGCTAGTGCCACCTGCTGGTTCGACTGAAACAGCCAACCCGGGGTGCACCTCCCGTTGTCTGTTCCTGGGACTTGGTAGCAGTAGCCAAGGTCTGAGCAGCTGCCCCTGGCCAGCCACAGCTGTGACCGCTCACTCCAGCTGCCTGGGATCGCTTTCCTTCTCTCCCGCTGTACAGCTGGACCAAGGAGGAGCTGGTCTGTGAAGGCGGGGAGCCCAACTCCAGGCACAGGTCCCTAACTCACGCACATCTTCCTCTCAGGCAAGGACGCAGGGAAGGGGACAGCTGGCACTTGGCGAGGTACGACGGGGGGTGACGGAACCAGAGGTGACAGCCGGGGAACACGCCCACTCGGGCACACGGCACCCTCAGAGCTCACCCTGTTTCATCCCAAGCTGCTTCTGGGGTGGGGGTTGTGGTGCAGGGGTTTAAGCCATCTTGGGATGCCTGCATCCCGAGTGCCTGGGGTCAATTCCCACCCTCACTTCCTGTCCAGCTTCCTGGGAGGCAGAAAACGACCCAAGTGCTCGGGTTCCCGCCCCAGGGGCAGGAGCCACCTCTGGAGTTCGTGGGTCCCGGGACGCCGCACCCCACCCGCACCGCAGTGCTGGCTTCTCGGCCACTCTGCTTCTGACCCCACTTCCTGCTAATGCACCTGGGAGTGGAACAGCCAACGGAAGAGGTCTCCCCTCTGCCTAACAAGTAAACCACTTTTTTTTAAAGACTATGCTGCTGTTTTTTGACCTGAGAGACGCCATGAAATCTACAAGCACGTGCAGAGCACCCACTGCGCGTCACACAGCGCAGGTGCCTGCAGGCTCCCTCCAAGGTCCCACGTACATTTCAGAAGCTCAGCTACGTCTGGGCACCATTAGCAAGCACGTGGTCTCCAGTGGAGGGAGCATCCTCGGGAGCCCCCTCAAAGCCCAGAGGGCCGAGGCAAAGATCTTCAATTCACCAGTTACAAAACCTGTCCCCCGTGTGACGTGGCAAAGCCGAGTGCCAGGAAGGACAGTCTAGAAGGCCCACGATGCCGTTCTAGCCACAGGCAGTGGCCAGCTGTGGGCTGGGCTGAGTTCCCGCAGGGCAACCCGTTCTCTCTCCTCTCTGCGCCCCACCCCCCGTACGTACGGCTCATAAAACCGCAAGACTGGCTCCTAAGTGGGAGGGAAGAGTCCTTCTATGTCCAAAATAAGTTTTAGGTTAAAAACCAGGGCCAATGGGTCATGGGTTTGAGCTCCTTTGTCATCGACTACCAAAGAATTTCAAACGCTGAGTGCAGTCTCTTCCGTGGAAAACTTTATTGTCATTGCTTTCATGAGCAGGCGACATCTCACAACACTACTGATACCAGCAAGTGACGTTTCCACCCCAGCCCCAGACAGTTCAGCGGAAGCGACATTCGGGATCAGGGGGCAAAAATACAACAAACTCAGAATATATCAAACACCAAGCTGCGGTTCATTCTGGATACTTACCGAGCAGGACTTTTACATCACAGGAAATACAGAGCATCAGCCAGAGCCCATTACTGGGGGCACAGGTTCAGCGCAGTTCCCATGCAGGGGACCTGGGTTCTAACTTGAAGGCCACACAAGTCACCCACTTGGTTGGTCTTGCAAAGCTGGCCCACAGGAGGCTGTCATCCGGCCCGAGAAGAGGCCCATTTAGGAGTCCAGGAAACCTGCCCAGCAGAGCCGGGGGGCACTGAGGCCGTTCAAGCGCCGGGAGCGAAGGAAGTGAGAGAGAACCACACTGAGATGCTGCCTGTGCGTGGGCAAGGCCGCGAGGACGCCCGCCCGGGAGGAAGCGGCAGGGTGCCTGCACCTCCCAGAGCGGACAACAGTGCTGTAGCCGAGCACGGCGGGGACAGAAGGAGCCAGGCGGCAATCTTCAAAATAGTTTATTACAAAATACAGTACAGGTGTGCAGACCGTGCCCCAGAACCTCTAATACACACGGCGCCGGAAGACGCCCCGCAGCACCCCCGGCACTGCCCGCAGGACCTAACTTCTAGGACAACGCCGCTCCCGGGAGCGGCAGGAGCCCGCGGCCGGCAGTGGAATGGGGACGGCAAGTCGCCGCCCACACGGTGCTCTCGGCTGCTCGGCTACGACGTCGCTTCCCCAGGGGCTGAAACCCGCGTCCGTGGACGACAACCCAGCGCGCTGGGACCTGCACGCGGGCAGACAGGCGGACGGGCCACCCCACGCTGCTGGCCGCTACTTCTTATTCCTGGGCTTCAGCTCTTCAGCCGCGTTACGCAGGAAAATGTAATTTTTCTTTTGGGGATTATAAAACTCATGTCCCTAGGGGGAGAAAAACAAAACCCAGTGATCTTGTTAGGCACTGAGCCCCGAGTCAATGGCCCTGGGGTCCCCGATCAGGGCTGGCTCTGATCTGAGCAGTCACAGGAGACACACACCCGTGTGCCCGTCTGCAGCACGTGCCCGTGCCGCGCCCAGAGGACCCTCCATAGCTGTGCCTGGTCAGGTAGGAGGGGCTCTGCAACATGGCAGGGGGAGGCCAGAACGAGGGGCTGTGGTCAGACTTGGGCCCACGGGGAGAAGGAATGACAGCCAGTCCAAGCAGTCCAGGGACGTGGTCAGGTTTGTCTCAGCCGAGCGGGGAGGGACCCGGGAAGAGAAAGGGCGGGTGGGAGCCTCAGGTGCCGAGCAGGCCGGGAGGAGACGGGGCGCGGCCTGGTGCCCGCTGTGCCGCGCACTCTACGTTTCCTTCCCCCCAACACGCATGCCCACAGGATTCTCAAGGCTTTGCTGAGAAGTGACGTGAATTCCATGGTAATATTCACAGTGCAGCGCTCTGGAGGGGCGTGGGCAAGCTGCAGGCTCAAGTTCAACACGTGACCAACACGACCTCCCCCTGGAGGCTACCGCCCGGAAGTTCTACCCTGTGAAGACTGCAATCTGTAGCTCCCACTGAAAGTGGACATGAACTACTTGGCTCAGTCACATGACTTCAACTGACTTTTGCTTCTTTCCATTTTCGTGCTTATAAAGCAGAGACCGCGCGTGAGCGAAGTTACATGAAGTTACACGCAGAGCGTGGATGGCTGCCAGCGAGCGCGTGCAGACAGGAGATTCAGCGATGGCCCAGGGGGCGCCAAGGCCTCGGCCCCTGTGGTCGTGACCTGTGCCATCTCAGCCAGGCAGAACCCAGAGCGCCCTCTGTTTGCAAATCCAGGTATGCGGCTTCCCCAGGAGGTCGGAGACGCAGGCAGAGGCCTGTGCACACCCGGAATGGATGGGTGACACTCCCACTGGCACGGGTCAACCTGCCCATCAAGCTGGGCAACAGCCGCGGGGTGGGGAGGGGGGAGTCACAGGAGGGGCCTGGACCCCGCACACAAATCGGCAGTGAGCGGGGAGGACCCGAGCGGGATGCAGGATGCAGGAAGCGCTGGGGAGAGGGAGGGTTCTGACTGTGGCCGCGGTCCCGGCTCTCTACAGATGCTGAAACGCATTAGATGTGCATTTTACCTTTCAATGTGCGCTTACTTCACCTACGTGAGGAGGGGGGGAGAGGAGGGGAGAGAAATGGGAGGGACACAAGGGTCCCGGACGGTGGTTTAGCCCACTGTACACCTGTCCCCAAACTGGGTATTTATTAATCTTTAAAAGATTTATTCATTTATCTGAAAGACAGAGTTACACAGAGAGGAAGAGCTTCCATCTGCTGGAGCTCCCCCAGATGGCTGCCCTGGGGCTGGGCCAGGCTGAAGCCAAACACCTGGAACACATCCAGGTCTCCCACAAGGGGGCACCGGCACCGGGGCCACCTTCTGCTGCTCTCCCAGGTGCATTAGCGGGGAGCTGGATCGGAAGTGGAGCAGCCGGGGCTCAAACGGACGTTCACATGGGACGCCACAGCTGCGGGCTGCAGGTCGACCCGCTGCGCCACAATGCCAGGCTCAAACTGTGTTCTCAACAATCTACTGCGTTTCCACTGTGCCTCAGTGAAGTGGCTTAAACCTTTTTAGGAAACGAAAGAGGCAGCACGGCTCCCATAAGCGAGTCTCCGGAGAGAGCGGGCACTCAGAGGCCGGCGTAGGAACGGGCTTGCGTTACCCGGTGCGGCGAGCCCGACGGGGGAACAGAACCGGGCGCTGCCCCACCCTCTGGAGAGGGGTGAAGCTGACTCCAGACTCGGGACCCCCAGTGAGCGCAGAGGGACCGGGAGGCAGCAAGCCCAGGGGTGAGGGAGGAACGGGACAGTCCTCTCTGGAGCTGAGGCCACCAGGGCACCCTGAGGTGCTGCTTCCCTGCTGAGATGGGGACAGAAGCCAGGAGCTCAGGTAGGAACCAGAGTCACGGCTCCCGTGGGCAGAGCAAGCGAGGGACTCCGTGCAGGGGGGCAGAAGGTGGGCACGTACAGGGATGAGCAGGACAGCCTGTGACCTCGGCAACCTCCCCATCAGGGCACAAGGGCACAGGGCAAGAGACAAAGCCACAAATGTCACAGAGGCTTGCAGCCGTGAGGCAGGACACCCAGGCCGGGAGACAGCAAACCCTCCAGGCTGCTGTATGGGACCACGTCCACGAGCCGCACGTTTTGCCATCACACTGGAGGCCCTGTCGGTGCCGCCTTCCTGCCTGAACAGGAAACTGTGCTCCCCAGCTCCAGGCCGGGCGCCCGCCACCGCCCCTCGTGTGCTCCCAACAACCACATGCACCTTCCCCGGCGCCAGCCTCCAGCTTGGTCTGCCCGTGTGCCCAGGACAGCCAACCTCAACCAAGCCTCCCGTGCGCTGCCTCTGCCCAGGGCGGCACTGAGCCCCACAGCCCAGCAAGAAGGCCTGACTTTCTCGACAGCGAAGTGACAACGACCTGCCCGAGGACCTAAGCCGCCTCACGGCTCCTCACCTTGGACCAGTCGTAGCTGGAGGCGTAGGCGAATATGTTGCCGTTGTGGTTGAAGCAGCAGGCTGCTATCGGCTGGTCTAACTGCTCTGAGGTTTTGAGTTTTGTTCTGGCATCTTTGTCCCAGAAGCTGAAGCGGCCGTCAGACCCCACGGTGGCCAGGGTGCCGTGAATGGGGTGGAACGCGATGCCATTGACCTGCGAGGGTGACACAAGCGCTGAGCCGCGGGGGGGAGGCAGGTTTATGCCACTGCACGCTTAACAAATGTGCACACTTTCTTAGCCACGCTGCCTCAATCACTGGCCACCCCAGAGCTAATCCTGTCTCTTGCTGCGCACTCCCCGGTGCACACAGTAACAGCCCAAAGACGGGCCAGGACAACGCCATCTTGGCCGTGGCTCCGACTGTGTGCAGAGCGTCTGCGGCAGCACCCAGGCCTCCCAGCAGGCCCCCAGCCCGCCCGTGGAGCACACGAGGCTGAGCCAGAGGTCCACGGACAGGACACTGCAACCACAGCCCGGCCCCCTGTCCCCAAAGGAGCCACAGGCTGCGCCGGAGCAGCTTCTCTGACCCCCAACTGCCCAGGGGGCCCCTCTGCGCGGTCTCCGGACTCGGACGCACCGCGTAGATGTCCTGAGGCGCTGACGTGTTGGTCCCGTTGGAGCGATGACACTTAAAGGTGAAGTTGTCTTTGGCAGGATTCGGAGGGTTGATGTAGTGAATAGCAACTCGCCCCTCAATACTGCCCAGAGCAAATCCAGTTGGCTTGTTCTGTTTGTCTTTAAAAATAGCCACACATCGGTGCTACAGTTAAAAAACAAAGCACATCATCACAATGTCAACACAGGACTTCCCAGCTAAGGTGACAGTAAACACCTGTGACACAAGGCAGCATCACAGTTCTCAGAGCTGTGGCCTTCAGCCATGGGGTCAGCTGCGGCCTCCCTCAGGGACCCCAGGGTTCCGACACAGGCACTGTCCCCATCGGAACAGGAAGACGGTCCCTTTGATTAGCACCTGTCCCTGGCTGGTCTCCCACGCTCTGTGCTAGAGGTCTGCAAGCCCCTGCTCACGGGTGAAGGGAAGCAGTGGCCGCGCCGCACCGCTCGCCGTGGCCGTGCCCCCTGCGCCTGGGCGGATCTCACTACCAGACCTGTGGCCTGTGACTGTCTTGTGACTGTCTTACTCCACTTAACGTCGTGCTTCCCCAGTCTAGCCCCGCTGTCACAGGTGGCCGAATTTCACACGTGCCCACATCCTCTCTGTCCAGTCACGTGGCCGGCGTGAGTGCAAGCAGCTCTTCCGAATCCTGACCTCCGTGCTTTTGGGTCAAGTGGGGAATAGGCTTGCTGGGTCACGTGACAGCTCTGCTCTCCACTGCCATGGGGGGCGTCGTGGCACGCCAGGCCTTGTGTCAGGATGCCTGGCTTCAAGCCCCACCTCCTCAGTGCACACCCTGGGGAGAAGCGGACTACGGCTCAAGTGCTCACATCCTGGCCACCACGTGGGAGACCCGGATGGAACTCCCTGCACTGGACTTTGGCTTGGCCAAGCCCTGGCTGCTACGGGCATCTGGGGAGTGAACCAGCAGACTGAAGATTTCTCTGTTGGTTTTTCAAGTAAGTAAAAATACCTTAAAGATTTTGAGATGCCTCCACGTTATTTTCCCTAGCAGTGGCACCACTGTCACCCCTACAGCACCGCCCGCCAGGCTCTCCCGTCAGTCTGACGGCAGAGGCACTATCCTCTCTCCCTCAGCACCGCCCGCCAGGCTCTCCTGTCACTGTCTGACGGCAGAGGCACCATCCTCTCTCCCTCAGCAGCGCCCACCAGGCACTCAGAGAGAAGCACTGAGAAGTTGGGGAGAGGCAGTGCGGCCGGCACAGGGTCCTGCACAGGCAGAGGGCACGCGGGCCCCACCACAGAACAACACCGCCCTTCAGGGACCACTGCCCCCACCCCCAGGCCTCAGTGTCTCTGTCCCCTGAGTGCTGCTGTGATCTGCTGAGACCCAGCTGGGGACACAGATGACATCAGGCAGTCCTTTGGCCAGAGGACAGAACTGCAGAGAGCCAGGGACCGGCCCAGCGCCAGGCCGGCACAGTTAGTTAGGCTGGGGTGGAACCAATCCCCGAGCAGCACTCAGGCACCCAGGGGAGGAAAGGTGGACGCCCCAGGGAGGGGAAGCACTCACTCACTAAACAGCTGTGGGTGGCCCCTTAAATGGCCCTCGTGGGAAACGCAAGGTACAGACGCCCCTTGACTTGCAGTGGGGTTCTGCCCCAGAAGCCGTCACAGAAGGAAAACACATTAAGATTTTTTTTTTTTAATTTGAAAGGCAGAGTTAGACAGTGAGAGAGAAAGACAGAGAAAGGTCTTCCCTCCGTTGGTTCACTCCCCAAAATGGCTGCTACGGCCGGCACTGCGCCGATATGAAACCAGGAGCCAGGTGCTTCCTCCTGGTCTCCCTTGCGGGTGCAGGGCCCAAGCACTTGGGCCATCCTCCACTGCCTTCCCAGGCCACAGCAGAGAGCTGGACTGCAAGAGGAGCAACCGGGACTAGAACCCGGCACCCATATGGGATGCCAGCACCACAGGCGTAGCATTAACCAATTGAGTCACGGCGCCGGCCCGGAAAACACATTTGACCCACAGGACCTCACTGCCCACGCTCCTTACCCGTGCTCGGGACACTCGCCGTGGCCCACAGCGGAGAAAGCACCCAACACAGCCATCATGGAAGTGCCGAGCCCTCGCAGTCACCGACTGCTGTCTGAAAGTAAGACCCAGTGCTGCCCTGCAGCTGGAGGGCCATCACCCAGAATCACCACAACCGTGCTCCACGCGTGGGCACAGTCTCACACGCCACAGGCACCACTCACGGCCTGCAAGGTAACGCACTCACCTGGTGTTTCAGCGGGGACTCTATCCTCCGGAACTCGGAAGGCTGGTTCTCCAACTGGTACACGATCAGGCCCCTCTCCGCGGTCGCCACCACGGCCATCGGGTAGATCTAGGGACGGGGAAGCAGGGGCGCGGGGACGGAGGCTGAGGGGTCGGCGGCGGTGGAGCAGCGGGCCAGCTGCAGCCCGGGACGCTGCCAACCACCCAGGAGACCAGGATGGCATTTCTGGCTCCTGGCTTCGGCCTGGCCCAGCCCTGGCTGTTGCAGGCATTTGGGGAGTGAACTAGCAGATGGAAGACCTGTCTCTCACTCTTCCAAATACCAATGATACAGAAACTTCGAGAAACATTTGAAAAACAGACTGTTCACATACTTTAACAAAAAAAAAAAAAAAAAAAAAAAAAAAAAAAGACTTGTTTTTAAAACTGAGTTTCTAATGAATACTTAGAAAATACACTAAGGGATGGAAGAAACGAAAACCCAAGACCACACATCTCCCAAGGACAGCTGCTGACATCTTCCACTCCGTTTTCCTGAGATTAAAGGTACGCGCTTATTTAGTGAAATCCCTGACGTTTACTCAAAACACGGCTTGTGAGCATTGGCCTGTACCACACACTCTTCCAAGACACCTCGAGTGACGTCTCACGTTCCCTCCAACAAGTCCTCGGGGGCCACTTAACAGTGCCTCCCTTGTCGATCCCCTAGGCCACTTCCTATGTCACATAAAACACCATCTGCTGCTTTGAGCATGTAAGTCCCCAGCAGTGGACACTGGGGCAGAGTTATGCCCAATGATGGAGAAGGTTCTCTAGTTTCTATCTCATCCAGAGATAGCGCCCAAGCCCCAGAGCCGTGTCACAAACAGGGCAAACGTCAGTGTGTGTGTGTGTGTGTGTGTGTGGTGTGTTCACACAAGCGACCACAAAATGAGCCCCGTCTAGGAATTCTGGACCAAAAGCAGAGCAAACATCTCCTGACTGAAGTAAGGGACCGCGGTCACCTCGGCTACGTCCCTGCACCTGCTACCAAGGCCGAGGACGCGGCTGCCTGCTGATCCCGGATCCCTAAGTGAGAAACGCTCACTGCTCCCTCCGAGACCCATCCACCAAGTGGAAACCCCTTACCACGTCAGCACAGTAACACCTCTCGGGGAGCTGCAGAACCATCATGGGATTTGACGACCGCGTATCCCAGAACTGAAAGCAGAAGAGGAGCCGGTGAGTGGCCGCTCGGACTCCAGTCTGAGGGGGAGGAGCCGGTGAGTGGCCGCTCGGACTCCAGTCTGAGGGGGAGGAGCCGGTGAGTGGCCGCTCGGACTCCAGTCTGAGGGGGAGGAGCCGGTGAGTGGCCGCTCGGACTCCAGTCTGAGGGGGAGGAGCCGGTGAGTGGCCGCTCGGACTCCAGTCTGAGAGGGGAGCGCCCACGCAGCCCGCGCCGGCCGCGTACCTTCAGGGTCTTGTCCCAGCTCCCGGTCATCACGCAGCTGTAGTTGGGGGCTTTGATCCAGTGTATGGTTTTAACAGGAGCATCATGCTGCCAGCAAGACAAAACCAAACACGTCAAGGTGAACAGCGTTAGCTCTGGAAATGCAAATACTGAGGTCCCACTACACAAAAACCAAAGGATGTTCCAGCACCTCCCAGGAGCAAGATATTCAACGTGACCAAGAGCACTCTCCACCTCCCCTTCCGACCGACCCGCGGGAACCCGTAAGTGAGCAGAGCGTGCGAGCCCCTCTGGGGAGGCTCTCGGGGAACCAGCAGCAGCACGGCTGCTTGGCCTACCGAGGAGCTGCAAAGGAGCAGGTAGGCACTTCGACCCGCAGTGCCGCGATCTGAGGACGGCACGGCCTTCTGGAACTACCAAAGGGCTTTCCAAACTACCAAGGGGCCAGCTCGGACATGGAGGCCCTAGGTCCTCTCAACCCCGTGCTTCTGCCCCGTTTTGCGTTCTTCACACAAAACTACGCCTGCCGCCCCCAAGCGGACTGTCCAGGTTCCAAGGGCAGCGGAGTGGTCCTCGTCCCCGCTGCTGTCATTCCAGCCCCGCGTGCCGGGCCCCGCACAGAGCAGATGTTCAATGCGCAGCTCAACGGCCAGGGACCAAAACCCAGCGCTGCAAGGGGAGCTGCACACGGGTGTCGGGTGTCACACATACACGTGACCGTCGAGGACCACGTGAACGCCCGTCTTTCACAGATCCTAACGTCACGAACTTCTGAGACCCCCACACAGCACGACTGTGACTGTGACCAGCGTCACCTGTGTTAGGGAGCTGTCTGGGATGCTTATGGTTAACGGATGCGGTCTTGTTCAAACACAGCTTCCACCAACAGAGACTCTTGCGCTCCAGGTGGCCCCAGGCTGGCCCGGCGCCGCAGACGGCTGCGTTACCTGTGCGATCTGGATTGCCTGATTGCTGTTGAGGTCCCACATTTTGGCAGTTTTATCACAAGATGCGGTGAACACTTTGCTCCCGTCCTAAAATGGAGAGAAGGTGGCGTTCTGAGACACGCTGGACTGCCGGCTACACGGCAGGCTGAACGCAGGCCAGGGGCTTTCACCGCCTCTGTTCTCAGCTGTCTGGGGGCCAGTGCACTGGAGACGTGAGGGCCATCGCCGCTCTGCCGCTCACCGCCGCTCCAGCTTTAAAGAGGTGACAGCTGAGCGGCTAGGAGACGGGGGCAGCACTCAGGCACCAGTGGGAACCGAGCCTCCTGCCTCCCCTCGCAGGGAAGCCACCCCTGGCGTCTGTGCTGACGCTGATGAACTCCAAGCCTTCAGGAAAATAACACAACACCAGCTTTTCATTTAGATTCACTAAATGTAATGTCTCCTCCATTCGCCTTTCTCTAAGTATACACACATTTGTTATTTTATAGCCACTCTTCCTTTTGTCCAGCTCATAGGCAAACTATGTAATAAAAAGACACTAATTTATAATTACTGCTCCGATATAAACCATGGAATAGCTTAAAAATTACCAGAAGACCAGACTATTTCAAACATGTTTCAGAAATATCTCCTTTTTTCCAAGGCTTTCTAGGACAGACCGCTCCAAGTTCAGGACGACAGGCAGGCGTTTACTGCCCAAGGTTTCACTGACAGGTTGGCTGGAGCGAGGAATCAGATCGCCTGTTAAAGCCTTTCTATCCCTCTAAACATGCCATAGCTTGTTTCACTATTTTTTAATTTATTGTTTTCATTTTGAGGGACAGAGAGGAGAGAGAAACGTCTTCCATTCACTGGTTTACTTCCCACGTGCCTGCGGCAGCCAGAACTGGGCCAGGCCCAAGCCAGGAGCTCCACCCGAGTCTCCCACGTGGGTGGCAGGGAGGTGGAACTGGAAGTGCGGCCAGGACCCCAGCCCCGGCGCCCACTGGGGCTGTGGACATCTTTCAGGGAGCACCCACCTAAAGCTGACGCTGAGGGCAACAACGGAAGCGGATATTTGGCTCCGTGGTTAAAACGCCTCTGGGGACACCCATGACCCCTCTCGAAGTGCCCAGGGTTAAGTCCCAGCTCTGCTTTTGACTCCAGCTTCCGCTACGCACACCCTCGGAGGCAGCGGGTGACAGCCCAAGGACTTGGGTCCCTGCTCCTCGTATTGTGTCCCAGGTTCCTGGTCCAGGCCAGGCTGTTTCAGGTATCTGAGGAGTGAACCTGTGGATGGAAGATCTCTGTCTTCCAAATGAGTAATAATAATAATAATAATAATAATAATGTACTAACAATACTAAAAAGAACATGACCGAGTTACTCAGACTCAGAACCCCTCGGATGTGGACGCCCAGCGCTCTGTGGCCGGTCACTAACTACCCCGAACACGCAGGGGCAGTGAGGGGACGTACGTCACTCCAGCAGACGTCGAGGACCGGCCCGGTGTGCATCTGCTGGGCCTTCGGGATGGTCTGACCATTGTCCTGAACCTCCCAGCATCGGACCTGGAACAGAGAGAGGCAGGCTGAGCGCTTCCGGATGGGCTACGTGCACCGCACAACTGATACCAGTGCGGCGCGACCTAACAACACACGGGCTTCTCGGCTCAAGCCAATCACCGACCTCTAAGAACAAAGCAACGGACATGTGTGCGGTACTTCAGAAAGCCTGGGGAAACTGAACTTGACCTGGGTTTGAAACATTTTGAAATCCACGCAGAAGAGTCTAGGCGAGCAGCTATCTCCTACTCCCGAGCCCTCCAGCAGCAGCATCTACTGATCCCCCAGGCTGCCCGGAACTTTCTCACCACACCTACGGGCACCTGCTCCCAGCCAGAGGGAAACTTTTCCACTCGGAGCTCTGTAAGAACATGACAGGAAGCCGAGCAGCCCCGCCCTGGCCACTGCCAGCGGCGTGGCTTCGGCCTCGCCGTTCCCGCAGGGAAGCGCACAGCAGCGGCTCCTTCGCGCTGCCGCCCTTCTGCCGCGCGGCGCCCCAGTCACCCTGAGACCCTTCTCGCGGTGTCGGGCGGCCAAGCGGCCGAAACCTTCCCAAAGCAGTAAGGAAGGGAAGCCGCTCGGGTCTGCCGCCTCGCCTTCCCCACCCCTGCCCTGCTGCAGGCAGCTGGAAACCTTCCCCCCAAAACCCTAGGATGGCTCCCGACCCCACAAACACGGCACACGGCGCATCACCGCGGCTGCGACAACGGCCACTCGTGGAATGCGAGGCCACGCAGGCCGTGGCGGGAGCAGGCTCTCCGAGCTGGGCCACCAGGCCTGCACCCGGCTCCACCGCTCTGGTGGAGCCCTGGCCGGCCGGTGCTTTTCCCCTCGTGGCCTCGTGGCCTCGGCGTCCTGAGGCCACCAGCGGACTCATGTCCTCCTCTAGCCCACAAGACAATCGCAGCACGAGGCTTAGCCTTTCTGGGAGACACCTCCCTGACCCTCGGCGAGAGCGGCACCCACGCGCGGTTCTGGCCTGGCTGTGCTGCGACAGTGAGAGGCTCCGAGTCTGCCCCTCGTGCCCGAGCTCTTTCCCCCCCGAGTGCGCTCTGTCCTCTCGGCCCACTGATCTCTATCACTCTCCTCACCCGCAGTGGGCAACGGTAACGTCCACGCCAACCTGCGCCGTTACCTAAAGCTGCAACTCTTTAACACAGGCTGGAAGACAGGACAGTCTGGGGACGCTGCCTGTGACCTCCATGTCTGGCCTTGCAACACGCTGACACGAGGGCAGTGGTTCAGCGATGCCTGCGAGTGCTTCCCACCAACGAGCCCCAACGCCACTCGCCACTCAGAAGCGCTCCACAGGCCAGGAGTGACCCTCCCGACGCCTGCACCGGGCAGAACACAGCGACGGGCAAAGCTACGGCAGCCCGCACAGCCGATGGAGAGCACTTACGTCATTGGCCCATGACCCAGCGATGAGGAAGTTCCCCGGCAAGGTGGGCGGGCTGAAGGACAGGCAGCCGACGCTGTCGTCGGGAGAAGACGTCACCTCGATGTCCTGGGGGAGAAGCAGGTCACAGCTCCACCGGCGCCTTCTCCCCCAAAACCCTGGGGAGGGCCCACCCCGTGCGCAGGATCTCAGCGAGGGAGACCCTGTTGCGAGCGGACTCACGGGGAGCGCACGCACACCGCCAGGCCACGCGGCCCAGATGCCGGCCCACCAGCTCACGCTGGCCCCAAGGGACCCCGGCTCTCAGCTCTCTCCCCACCCCCAGCCACAGAAACGCCCGTCCTCGGCTGGAGCTGGAAATCCACACCCAAAGCGAGCACCTTGGGACCAGCCGTGGGGACAGGCCGGAGCCTCGGACACAGACTTCCTGTGCTCTGGTATTTGAGGGACTTGGGCTTGACCGAACGTCAGCGCTTTCAGCTCAGAGGAGGCTCCTGAGCCGCCCTGGTCCCCCACCCGGCCCGGGGTCCCCGCACCTTCATGGGGTTGTGGTTATCGGTCGTCGTGCTGCCGAACATGCTGGTCCCGCCGGTCCCAAAGCCCGAGGTGGTTCCAAACAGACTCATCTTGCCCCTGGAAAGGAAGGTGGAAGCGTCAAGGCCAGGCCCCGTCTCAGCACTGGGCCCGAGGCAGGGCCGCCGAGACCTCAGGAGAGCCCGGTTCCGGCGAGCAGTGACTGCTGAACGTGACGCTGGCCTTCCTTCCTAATGAATTTATCACTGCGTGCTGTGTATTGTTTATTTATCTGCAGGCAGGGCGCCGGGCGCCTGGGTCACGTTCTCCGATGCCTGCAGTGACAGGCCCGCCAGGCCAACCCCGCAGAGGGGAGCCCCACCCAGGTCCCTGAACGCTGGCGGGACTGGCCCTCCAGGGTGCATCAGCAGGAGGCTGGGCTGGAAGCCGAGCTGAGCCTCACACGCAGGCGCCCAGCGTGGTCAGGGTCCCAACCAGCACCTCCACAGCTGAGCACACACCCTCCCCGAGTTTCTCTTTGGTTTTTTTTTTTTTTTTGACAGGCAGAGTGGATAGTGAGAGAGAGAGACAGAGAGAAAGGTCTTCCTTTTGCCGTTGGTTCACCCTCCAATGGCCGCCGCGGTAGCGCGCTGCGGCCGGCGCACTGCGCTGTTCCGATGGCAGGAGCCAGGTGCTTCTCCTGGTCTCCCATGGGGTGCAGGGCCCAAGGACTTGGGCCATCCTCCACTGCACTCCCTAGCCACAGCAGAGAGCTGGCCTGGAAGAGGGGCAACCGGGACAGGATCGGTGCCCCGACCGGGACTAGAACCCGGTGTGCTGGCGCCGCAAGGCGGAGGATTAGCCTAGTGAGCCGCGGCGCCGGCCTCTCTTTGGTTTTTAAAGATGTATTTGAAAATCAGAGTTACACAGAGAGAGAGGAGAGGCAGAGGGAGGGAGGGAGGGAGAGGGAGAGGGAGAGAGAGAGGTCTTCCATCCACCGGTTCACTCCCCAGATGGCTGCAACAGCCAGAGCTGTGCCAATCTGAAGCCAGGAGCCAGGAGCTTGCTCTGGGTCCCGCATGTGCGTGCAGGGGCCCAAGGACCTGGGCCATCTTCCACTGCTTTCCCAGGCCACAGCAGAGAGCTGGATCGGAAGTGGAGCAGCCGGGTCTTGGATTCTGGCACTGCAGGCGGCGACTTTACCCGCTGCACCACAGTGCCGGCCCCTCCCAAAGTTTCTACTTTAGAACAGTTCCACAGAAGAACCACCAAGCATGCGCATCGTTTCCCGTCACCCCAGTGAACCGGCATCGCTCAGGCACTGCGGGTCACGGCCAGGAGAGAAACCTGCCCTCTCCTGCTAGGGAGACGCGGGGCTGTGCATCAGGCTAGACTCCGTTCTCTCAGGCTCCCACCCGGTGGGAACGGAGCCTCTTCACACGTGTGCTCCGCTGTGGGCTAACAGTGCCACCTGAACCACAGAGCAAGACTGGGCAGCCTGGAAGCAGCCGAGCGATCTCCCCCGGGGGCTCCCAGCTCTGCCACTCCCCTGCCCGCGGCCTCGCCCTCCTGCCCTGCAGTGCACAGCTGGGCACGGCGACCAGGGCTGCTCTGACCAGCAGACCAGACGGTGCAATGGGCAGCGGCTCAGCGGCTTGCGCCTCGCGGGTCCCAGGCCCCCTCCCCCGTATGTCACAACACCACGATGACTCTCAGACACCCATCCCGCTTTACTTTCTTTTTTAAAGATTTATTTATTTATTTGAAAGGCAGAGTTACAGAGAGGCAGAGGCAGAGGCAGAGAGAGAGAGAGGTGTTCCATCCGCTGGTTCACTCCCCAATTGGTCGTAATGGTCAGGGCTGAGCTGATCTGAAGCCAGGAGCCAGGAGCTTGCTCCTGGTCTCCCACGTGGGTGCAGGGGCCCAAGGACTTGGACCACCTCCCACTGCTGGATGGGAAGTGGAGCAGCTGGACTTGAACTGGCGCCCATGTGTGATGCCAGCGCTGCAGGCGGCGGTTCTAGACCTTACGCCACAGTGCCGGTCCCCCCACATTTCAATCTGTGCTTCCCAAAGTTTCACTGCCAGCGCTGACATGTCAATCACTCCAACAGCAGCCGGAGAGCTGCGTGACACACGTGCTGACACGGTAACGTCCCTGACAACCCAGAAGGCAGCCACGTGGGTTCCCCAGCTTCAGCTGAGTGGACTCCGCACCCCAGAGCCCGGCCGGCCACCTCGCGACCTGCAGGCCGCTGCCTGCCCACCGCCTCTCTGCCGCAGAGCGGACTCGCAGCAAGAACAAGGCTTCCGCGCTCGGTCCAGGCCCCGGCCGGCCGGCTCTGGGCAGGTTATTCACCCTTGGTTTGCTCATGTGTAGAACGGAGCCAGCGCTAGTCTGCTCTGGAGTCCCGAGGTCTAAGCGCGGCCATGTGCACAGTTCCTGGCACCCCCACCGCCAAGTCTGCAGGGTGCGTGCGCTCCGGGCATCTGGGGCGAGCCCAGTGATCACCAGCCCTGTGGCATCTGGGGTGAGCCCAGTGGTCAGCCCCGTGGCATCTGGGGTAAGCTCAGTGGTCAGCCCTGTGGCATCTGGGGCGAGCCCAGTGGTCAGCTCTGTGGCATCTGGGGTGAGCCCAGTGATCACCAGCCCTGTGGCATCTGGGGCGAGCCCAGTGATCACCAGCCCTGTGGCATCTGGGGTGAGCCCAGTGGTCAGCCCTGTGGCATCTGGGGTGAGCCCAGTGGTCAGCCCTGTGGCATCTGGGGTGAGCCCAGTGATCACCAGCCCTGTGGCATCTGGGGTGAGCCCAGTGATCAGCCCCGTGGCATCTGGGGTGAGCCCAGTGGTCAGCCCCGTGGCATCTGGGGCGAGCCCAGTGGTCAGCTCTGTGCACGCAGTCGCTGCACAAGGCGGCGGCTCCCGCGCTCCCAGCCCGTCGTGGGGCCGACTGCCAGCTCTTTCCGTCGCTGGAGGGGCTCGCCTCCCCCTCCCCCGATCCCGGGGCGAAGCTGGGGTGTAGGAAACGCCCGACACGGCGTCCCAGGGCGAGTTAACACGGCCCACCTGCGGTCGCAGCCCCTGCGCGTCTTCATCGCCCCTGTCACGCAGCAGGGTCGCTCGCCCACGGCCAATCTCTCCCCCAGCGCCTCGCCGGCTCCGGGAGGGCAGGCGCCCGTCTGGACTCCTGCCCGAGGTGCGGTCCGAGCGGACGCGAGCCCGGGGCGGGGCCGCACACCCCCTCGTCGTCTGCAGCGAACGCCCGGCGGGCGACGGCGCGGTGCCCCTCGCAGAGCGGAAAGCGCTGCCGGCGCAATCAGCGGCCGCCCCTCCGCAGCCCGACGGCCGGACACGGCTTCTCCGACGCGCGCGGGGCAGCCACAGCGGCCGCAGACCCTGCCATCGGCTCGGTGACCCCCTTTCCGGGGCCGCGGGCGAGACCCCCGGGGACCCCCAAGGCCGCTTCCAGCTCCGCCGCCGCTTTCGAGGGCCACGAGCGGGGCTCGGCCAACGGCCCGGCTCGAGTGCAGCGCCTCGCAGCGAGGCGCGCTCCGCAGGGGCCCAGCCTCCGCGGGCGCCATGGCGGCGCCGAGCCCGGGCCGCCGCAGAGGCCTACCTGAGAGTCGCGCCGCGGCGGAGAGCCGCAGGCAGGCAGCAGCAGGGCCCGGGGAGCCTGCACGCTTGCTCCGCCGCAAAGAAGAGGCCGGGGTGGTGCCGACGCGAACGCCGGGACCCCGGAGTCGCCCCACGCGGGCGCTGCAAACTGCTCTGATTACCGCGGACACACCGCGCACGCGCCGCGAAGCCACTTCCGGTGTTGCCCGGAAGGCATCGAGGAAAAAGGCGGCTCCTTCCGGCGGGCGACGGCACATGCGCAGCAGCGCTCCTGACGCCGAGCGGAAGTCCCGACGCCAGCAGTTTGGGGATTGGCCGAAAGTTTGGAGTCGGCGGCAAGTTGCTAAGCAACCGCTCTCCCGAAGGCGCGACCCGGGCTGGTGAAGGTAGGTGTGCGAGTTGATGGTGGCATTTGTGGCTCTCGGCGCGGGTGAGTTCCAGCCACTGCCAGTCGCAGTCGCTGTTGGCGCCGCCGCCGAGGGCGAGCCCGCAGCTCCCGGGGCGGCTCCCGGCGGGGTCCCCGGGTGTGGGGCGCGGCCCCGTCCCGCGTCCGGCGGAATTGTGACGCGTGTTAGGGTCGGCGTGAGAGGGGGCGCGGGCGGACTCCGCTGGAGCGAAACCCGCGGGAGCGCGCGGCTTTCCCGGGCCGGTGACGACCGCGCGAGGACGCAGGCGGAGGGGTCGGCCGCTGAGTGTGTGCGCGACTCCGCGGCGCCGGGCCCGGCCGCCGGTCGTGTGTCACGGGGGCCGGGGAGGCGCGCGAGCGGCCGCGCGGGAAGAGGGGGAGGGGGAGGGGGAGAGGGAGATCGGGGAGGGGGAGGGGGAGGGGGCGGAGCTGGCGGGCAGTGCGGCCGGCAGTGCCTGTCCCCTCCCTGGAGCCGCCCTCGGTCCTCGGAGCGCCTGTGCGCCTGGACCTTGTGCTGGGTACAGAGGCTGCGGGGTGGGGGCTGTCGGGCTCCCGGAGCTTGGGATAAAGGGCGCCTGCAGGTACCTTCAGACTGCGCGGTTCCCGGTGGGCGGAGGTGTAGACCCGGACCGTGACGGCACCTGCTCTCCCGGGCACCTGGGGTGTAGACCCGGAACCATGACGGCACCTGCTCTCCCGGGCACCTGGGGTGTAGACCCGGACCATGACGGCACCTGCTCTCCCGGGCACCTGGGGTGTAGACCCGGACCATGATGGCGTGTAGACCGGACCGTGACGGCACCTGCTCTCCCGGGCACCTGGGGTGCAGACCCGGACCATGATGGCGTGTAGACCGGACCGTGACGGCACCTGCTCTCCCGGGCACCTGGGGTGTAGACCCGGGCCGTGACGGCACCTGCTCTCCCGGGCACCTGGGGTGTAGACCCGGGCCGTGACGGCGTGTAGACCGGACCGTGACGGCACCTGCTCTCCCGGTACCTGGGGTGTAGACCCGGACCATGACAGCACCTGCTCTCCCGGCACTGGGTGTGGTGTGCGGGATGCCCGGCTCCTGTGACTCCCAGAGCAGCTGTGAGAAGGCGGTAGGGTGGTCTCCATGTTCTGGGTAGGGGGAGGCTGAGCGGTGACTCAGTGCTGGCCTCTGATCAGGGAGCCCGGGACGCTCCTCTACCAGCAGCCTGGGGTCTCCACGCCACTGCTTCTCCCTGCCCACCCTTCCCCCTCCGCTCCCAGCGGCCCCTCAGGCTTTCCAAGGCCTAGTCGGCCTCATTAGGCAAGCTTCTCTCTCTTTTTTTTTTTTTAAACGATTTATTTATTTATTTGAAAGGCAGAGTTACAAAGAGACAGAAGGGGGGAGAGAAGTCTTCCACCTGCTGGTTCACTCCCTAAATGGCTGCAACAATTGGAGCTGGGCTGACCTAAAGGTAAGAGCTTCCTCCAGGTCTCCCACTGGGGTGCAGGGCCCAAGCACTTGGGCCATCTTCCACTGCTTTCCCAGGCCATAGCAGAGAGCTGGATGGGAAGTGGAGCAGCTGGGACTTGAACCAGCGCCCGTATGGGATGCCGGCGCCGCGGCGCCGCCCAGCCTCCTGGATTTGGAGCTGTGGACGCCCATGTGTGTGTGCTGCCCACGAAGCAGAGTATACAGTTGGTATTAAACTGATACTTGTTGAGTTTCATTATCCCATTCCAAGGGTTCCTAGTGCTGGCCGACCCGATGCTATACAGCTCTTCCTGCTGCTGGCAGGTGCAGGTGCCAAGCTGCTTTTGCAGCGTGGTGAGCGCCAGCGCCAGCACTGTGCACGCTGTGAACACGCCACGGGCACACACGCGCTTTACGTGGAGTGTTCTGCTGGATGCTCACGAGGACCCTGCGGGGTCACTGGTATCACGTCAACCCCATTTTACTGTCAGTGAGCCCAGCATCGAGTCGTCATTTGCCACAGCCATAGAGGCGGGCAGTGGCAGCCTTACCTCTGGAACAGGCAGCCGGGCCCGGATCTGGCCTCCACCTCCCCAGCCCGCAGACTGTCGATTCCCTCCCACACCCCGCACCCCAGGAAGAGGGGAGACGTCACGTGTATCGGGGTGGGAGCCAGGCCATGGCGGATACAGAGTGGGAAACCTGGCTGCCGTTTCCACACGATGGACAGTTTATGAATGATATGTTTATAGTCCTTTTCTAAGTCAATAGAAAATAAGTCCATAATTTTATTATCAATTCTTTTTCATTTGAAGTGATATTTAATTTTGAAATTTGGATTAAAAATTGCTATAAGGTGCTGTGACGTTCTGTAAATAGCTGGGTTGCAAAAGGCACAGGTTGGTGTGGCGGGCTCCTCTCCAGTCCCCGTGGTCTCCCCACACCTGTTCTGTTGTCTCAGTCTTCATCACATTCCTTAAAAAAAAAAAAAAATGACCTGGGGCCGGTACATAGTGGGTAGTGCCGGCTTCCCACATGGGCGCTGGTTCGATCCCTGGCTGTTCCACTTCCAATCCAGCTCTCTGCTATGATGTTATGGCCTGGGAAGGCAGTGGGGGATGCCCAAGTGCTTGGGCCCCTGTACCCACGTGGGAGACCCAGAAGAAGCTCCTGGCTCCTGGCTTCAGATCAGCGCAGCTCTGGCTGTCGCGGCCATCTGGGGAGTGAACCAGCACATGGAAGGTCTGTCTCTCTCTCTCTCTCTCTCCCTCTCTCCTTCTCTCCCTCTGTGTCTCTAATTGTGTCTTTCAAATAAAATAAATACTTTTTTAAAAAAGACCTGAAAATATTTTAAGGAAATTCTACCCCAATAGGGAAAGGGCTTGGGAGAGCAGTCCGCTCCTGGCAGCAGAGGGCGACCTTGGCTCGTGGACAGGACTCCCTGGGCTGCGAGCCTTTGGAGTAGACAGAGTCCAGAACTGTGGCTCAGTGTTTTGCTACAGAAAATCCCACTGCAGATACTTCTCTTGTGCATGGACGCGCGTGGCTCGGCTCTGGGCATTGGTTCTTCCGGCACAGAGTAAACAGCTCCGTGAGCAGAGCGCTGGAGAGACCGGCTGAAGGCAGGCGCTGAGGGAGGCCCTGGGGTGTTCTGCCTGTGTAGCAAGTGCCCTGTGGGTTTTCCCATGAAACCCTGAGTCTGAGATCACGTAGCATCGGCCATGCAGTTGTCATTGTAGGAGAATCCCCGCGAGCCCTGGAGGAGAAGCCGAGGCTCTCAACATCGCGAGCTTTTATCCACTTTGATTATAGACAGATTGAGTCCAGTGTCCTCTTGTGATTAACATTATGGCGTTGTTTACATATGTGTATTTCAGATGAGGGGAGGGGGGCGACCTGTCAGCTGTCCCTTTAAGTGGCTATATATTTTTACAGTAATCCTTTTTAGAAGCAAAACAAGACCAAATTGTTGATGTTTCCCAAATAGCTACCAGCATAAATTTCTCATTTGCATCTAACAAGGACGAGAAGTGAAGCCAGACTGTAGTGTGCGCTGCTCTTCCATCTTCCAACTGAAAACTCTTTGAAGGAAATTCCCAGTCGTGAACTTGAGATCTAATTATCTGAACCGAGTGCATTCGCAAGCCTACTGCAGATTTATTTCAAATTTTAATGGCTCTTGTAGGCTTGTCACCCCTCCCATTGTAACAGAACATCCTAACCCAGATATGTTGTGGGTTCCTAAATTAATAATTTCTTACTGCAAAACTTGTTAAAGTTCAATGACATTATTACATGTTAAGGGACGAAGTTTGGCATAAAAATTCAAAGAAAAATTTTGTGATTTATTAAATGCTTTTAGAATTTCTGAGTCTCAGAAGTCAAATTAACAGTGTGCCAGAAAAAAATAGAAGACACACACACAATGAAAAACAAAAACAAACCCAGCTGACCAGAGTGTCCTCAGAATGAAATTCTTGGCTCCCGCGTGACCAGGGAACAAAATGCATTTGTGGATGTCACCCGCTTGGTGGCCGCGGGAACTCAGGCCTTTCCTGAGCCGCGTGTGAAGCACCTGGTGTGGGAGCCCGCGTGGTGGGCGCGCGCCACTCGCTAGGGCTCAGCCCCGGCCCTGCTGTCAGCAGCAGTGAGACACTCGGATCCCTGAGACGTTCTGCTCATTTTACAGTGAATTAATGCGGTCAGACTCCTGCCCGATAAAGGCAAAGGACAATGTGAAAACCACTGGATATTTTATTAAGTAAGGTTATTTTTGTTACGGTAAGATACTTCGTGCCTTAACATTAGTTATACTGTAGAATATAGAAAGCAAAATATTCTTGTAGATTTTTATGAGGTATAAAAATATTTTAATAATACAATCGGAATTTACTTGAGAAGATAGGATATAAATTAGTCCCAAAATAAGAAAAGGATAGAAAAGAGTCTCTACAGAGGATAAAATAAAGCTTTTGAATCAAAGGGAGTGTACTATTTGTTTTGATAAAAATATAATTAATGGAAATTTATTTTACCTTTAAGGAACGAAGACTTCTTTTTGCAACAGTATTTATCATTAAAACAAAAATAAAAGCCTCTGGCAATCACAGGTTCTCATGAAGTCTGTTTATATCCATCCTCCGGATTTTAATTTGTTAGGCAGATACACTCTGGAGAGGTAATCAGCTGACAGGAAGGTCAGGGCCTGGATCTCCGCCTTCAGGTTCGAGTTGGCCATTACTTCCATCTGTCAGAGAGACAAGTCAGAGCCCAGCTCTGCTCCCCTGTCAGTCCACAGCAGCACACCTAGACTCGGTTAGTCTCCGAACCACAGGCGGTCGCTCTGGGTCACCCAGGAGGACTCCCAGGCTGCGCACCTTCCATAACAACGCGTGCTCTGGGGTTTTTATAATTTTTCTTTTTTTTCAACCCCACCAGCTATGATACAGCTATTCAAACTGGGTCTGTAACCATTATTAGGATAAAAAGAGACCAGCTCCATTCGGGAGCTCTCCTGGTGTGATAAAAGTTCAGACAATGGACTGCCCGCCAGCACGGAACCTCTCCAGGAGGGAATTTTCCCAGTGAGAGTGACCACTAGCAGAGTGGGAGGCAGGCAGACGACAGCACTGGACACGGCGCAGGGAACCCACCTCTTCTCGCCAGAGCGGCTGGCAGGCGATGTAAGGTCTCTTCAGGATACTGTCCAACTTCATCAGGTCCCGTTTGGTCAGTGGAATCAAACCATCTTTAGGTACGTTTAACCTGGGGGGGGGGGGGGGAACGGATTAAAAAAAAGCGAAACTGTTCGTGTAATTGAACAGCACATGAGTTTCACCTGTATTGTACTTTGAGAAACTGAACTAAGAACAATAAATACACATAAACCTCTTAAGTCTGGGGTTTGGGGAATCTGTCATGTCCTGGATCGGTCTCCAAGGTCAGGTGCAAGTTTGCGTCTGGATAGTAAACGGAGTTCTGTTCCTCCTGTCCCGTGCACAGTGTGCTGGCAGGAGGACCCTGGTGACTAACCAGCTGCCGGTGGCATTGACGTCGCGCAGATCCACACCGGGGCAGCCGAGATGCACTGAGGACCTTTAGGGTCCACGTGTGCTTAGTTCTTTGCAGTTCATTGGGTTGTGAGCCACTTTTCACTTACGTACAGGCACACAGTCACCACACAGCCACCTGTCTTACTCTGTGGGTTTGTTTGTTAAGATTTATTTGAAAGGCAGAAACAGAGAAGAGAGATCTTCTGTTTGGTTCAATCCCCAGATGCCAGCCAGGCCAAACCAGAACTGAGGAGTTATATCTGAGTCTCCTGTGTGGGCAGCAGGAACCAGATACTTCGGGCCCTGACTGCTGTCTTCCCAGGTCCATGAGCAGGGAGCTAGACTGGGCAGAGGAGCTGGGACTTGACATCCAGTGTAGGGGTCAGCGTCACAAATGCTGGGCTATCCCAGTGCGCACCATGCCGGCCCTGCCCATATTTTACATTTGAATGCAGAACATAGTTTTTACCCAGGTGTTTTAAAAACAGAACGGGAGGGGTCAGGGATTCATGGTGTCTGCTTTCTGAAAGTCACACATCCTAGATTTCCCAAGAAAGCTCTAGTTTCAAGTCTTTTTTTTTTTAAAGATTTTATTTAAGAGGCAGGATGAAAGGTGCGTCCATCCACTGGTTCACTCCCCAGATGGCCGCAATGGCCAGAGCTGCGCCAGGAGCCAGGAGCTTCTTCTGGGTCTCCCACACGGGTGCAGGGGCCCAAGCACCTGGGCCATCCTCCACTGCTCTCCCAGGCCACAGCAGAGAGCTGGATCGGAAGTGGAGCATCAGGTACATGAACCAGCACCCATGTGGGATGCCGGCACCACAGGCGGGGGCCTAACCTACTACGCCACAGTGCTGGCCCCTCAAGTAGTCTGTGAGAATCCCCACAGTCAGGGCCATTTGCCGACGGCAGCTCCTGGCTAGCGGCAGCTCCTGGCTAGCGGTGACCGGGACTGACAGGGAGGCCTAGGGTGTTTCCCTGGAAGCCATGTTTGTGCTACTCCCTCAGCCTCGCCTCCATGGCGTATTTATGTGGAGGGCACTGCTGGGGTGTGTGCGATGCAGCAGAGTGTCCCCAAGCCCTCCACCCTAGGCCTCGTCAGATCATTTGTGTTAGAAATGCTCTTACACAGACACATCGCCCCCGAGGATTGTGACCATGACGTTACTGGTTACCAAACTGGATCCCAGCTTGAACAAAACTTTAATTCACTGCAGTGTAAATGTTCAAAAATCAAAATGCAGTATTTCTTCTTGTGCCTTAACGTTCACGTTCCGTATTTAGGGGAAAAAGCCCCCGTGACCAAGAATTGCTCACTGCCTAAGTAAACCCAGTAAATATGTTTCAGTTAGTTTCTCACTGGCCAGTGAAAACCGTAAGACGACACTGAAACACCAGGAGCAAGCCCGCGCCCTGTGCTGGGAGACAGGTGGGCTCTTACTCTGCGGAGAAGGCAAAATAACGAACGTGTGCAGAGGGAGGAACCTGAGCAACACCCGCTGTGACCCAGCGGTCTGGGAACTCAGCCTAAGGGACGAAGTGAAGATTCAGGGAAAGACTGAGTTACAGGAAGGCCCTTCAAAGCTCTATCAGCACAGAGATTTGGAAACCACGAAATGTCTGGCTCTGGGGGCCTGGCTAAGTCAGCACTCAGAACTTGGTAACAGAAAACATTAACGTGAACGTTTACTGAGCAGACAGGCTACACTGCTGTGTGAGCAGCAGCGGTGGCGTGGGGGCCGTGTTTAGGAGTTACGGCTGTACAGGGAAAACAACCTTAACAGCAACACTGCTCATCTGTAGCCGATTTCTATCTTGTTACTTAATGACATTTTTTTCTATAATGAACATAAATGTTAAACTTACCAAACTTGAGGCTCTCAAACTTTAAATAATCTTAAAAAGAGAGTCTTAAATGAGTTTAAATTTGAGATCTGTGCCAGAATGGATTCGTGTGGCAAATGATGTTGTCAGAGGCTGGGGCTGTGGCCCAGCAGGTTCAGCTGCTGCACGTGGCGCCAGCCTCAGAGCACTGGTTCGAGTCCTGGCTGCTCTGCTCTGATCCTGGGAAGGCAGCGAATGGCAGCCCAAGTGCCTGGGCCCCTGCCACCCTTGTGGGGGACCAGGATAGAGGTCCAGGCTCCAGGCTTCCTTGCCTTTTGGGGAGTGAACCAGTGGATAGAAGTTCTCTCTCAGGCTCTGCCTTTCAAATAAGTGGTTTAAAATGATATTGTCAATGATTATCATTTAATTGGATTCAATGTATTATATTTTAAGTATAAAAAGATTCACAAGATGTTTTAACTATTAAAGCGAAAACATTTTCTAGCTAACAGAAAGCACAGTTCACCAGACTCGTCTGTTAAGTACTGTAGTGGTTGGAACAGAAACACTGATGGATTCAGTCCACAATTCTGTCATCTCCAATCACAACGGACAGCATGAGCAACGTTCAGAGCTTCCTCGTGTGACTCTGAGCTGTTACCCACGGCAGTGACTCATCACTACAGACACCCTAGCTCTGTTACAGGAACTGACCTTTTAATATCAGAAGGGAGGAGCCCAAGCCATCTGATAGCCGGAACTGTGAGGTGATGGGCTTCAAAAGACATCGACTGAAAGCAAGCACAGCGCGGCGGGTGAGGCTCAGTGGCACAGCCGGCTCGCTCGGGGTGGCAGCCGCGCTCCTCTTACTAACAGGCACAGGAACTCAGCCATGGAAGGAGATCGCTGGGAGGTCTGCACAGCTGGGCTTTCAGTGAAGGTGTTAAACTTCTCTCTCGTTTTCTGTACTACTTTTCTTTTTTTATATATTTTTTAAAGATTTATTTATTTGAAAGGTAGATTTACTGAGGCAGAGAGAGAGAGAGAGAGAGAGAGAGAGGCCTCCCATCTGCTGGTTCACTCCCCAGATGGCCACAACAGCCGGAACTGTGCTGATCCGAAGCCAGGAGCCAGGAGCTTCCTCCGGGTCTCCCACACGGGGGCATCTTCTACTGCTTTCCCAGGCCACAGCAGAGAGCTGGATGGGAAGTGGAGCAGCTGGGACACAAACCAGCGCCCACATGGGGTACCGGCACCACAGAGGCTTAGCCCACTATGCCACAGGGCCGGCCCCAGTGTACTGCTTTTCTCTAAAGCAAAACTAGCAAGCAGCCTCTCCAACTGCGCACTTCCTGCTTGTGATCCTGTGCCTTGCGCCCTGTGGCAGGGCCAGCCCTGCAGATTCTGCCCCCCTCGGTTGGATGGGGACGGAGGCCTGCGTTGCTAACGCATTCAAGTTCCAGGTCACGCTGATGTCCCGCACTGCCCCGTGGACGTTGCAGACCTGGTGGAACTTCGGTGGTGGTTACATTTCTCACTGTGGTGGGGGACAGGGCACTGGCCAAGGCAGAATCGGGATGCACTCTGGGTGATGGGCGGAGTCGCTGCTGCCTAGGGTCACAGTGGCTCAGCTGGGTGAGCGAGTGACCTCCCCCAACCCCCCGCCCCAGCGAATCCACTGTTGTTCGTGCTGGACGCTGGGATGGCAGCAGCAGGTGGTCCTAGAACAGGACTCTGAGGGCACCAGGAGCGGAAGTCTCCCCAGTGGGTGCAGAACATCTAAACAGCGGGGAAGGTGACAGTTTTCTGTACTTACCATGGATCCATATTTATAGATACACATTATTTCTATGCCTGTCAAAAGAAAGTTAACTTTAAAATTAGCCTTGTATACCGAGTTTAGATAATTTGCACTTTCAAATTTTATCTAGCATTTGGAGTTTTTATTTTTGTGGATACTCTCAGTGAAAAATTTTTAGTTCTTGGTTTACTACAGCAAAAGTAACAATTGCCTGGAAGAATACAGCCTAATTTTAATCTAGTCATATTCTTTCAAAATGCTTCATCAAAATGTTCTAGGCACAGAAAACCACAGTGACATATGATTCGGTTAGGACACTGTTCCAGAGAGGCCGGGGACAAGTTACCGTGTGGGTCGGCGTCGACGAGGGTGAACGCGGGGATGTGGAACGTGTCCCACAGCTTCTTCACCAAGAGCCTTGTGTTCAGGTCAGGTGTCCCCTTTCCCTGGAGGCAAGCGGAAACAGGCGTTTCAGCTCCAGTGAAGAAAAGGCGTGCGAGAATGTCCTGTTGTGTTAATGATTTAGAAGTCCCCCCCCCACCACCACCACCTTGGATGCTAGGTGGTAGAAGACTGGTGATGCCTGGGGAAAACATAAAATGTATGAGAGGGTGAAAGCCCACACAGCATATCTTGGCTCTGTTACCCCAATCCGAGCAAGTGCTCCTAAGGAAATATTTCAGCAGAAACAGAAACACCAGCCTCCCTACTTACAGCTACTCACTGCACTTTACTTAGAATGGCATCAGCTAACAGAAATAGACCAGGTATCCACAAGCAGGGACTTGGTGGGGGCAGGGCAGTGGGGACAGGTGCAGGGCAGGCAGCGGGCTGCTGAAGCCTCCCTCTGGTTCCGGGGCTCCATAACCCCTTACAAGGTCATGACAGGAACTGTTATTCAGTAGTCACAAAGCACAGAGAACGCCTGGTTCAGAGGTAGGACCTGGGGTGGACGCCGTGGTGCGGCTGGTGATCCAGCTGCTTGGGACACAGATCGTGTGACCGGCTTCCTGGTAATACGCCAGGGGCAGCAGAGCGTGGGTCAAGGACTTGAGTCCCTGCCACCCATGTGGAGACCCAGATGGAGATCCTGGCTCTGGCTGTTGTGGACATTTGGGGAGTCAGCCAGTGGATGGAACACCTGTGCCGCATCTCTGTCACTGTGCCTTTCAAATAAATACATAAAATAAATTTAGGGTCCTGGGGCCAGCGCTGTGGTGCAGCAGGTTAACGCCCTGGCCTGCAATACCGGCATCCCAATGGGTGCTGGTTCGAGTCCCGGCTGCTTCACTTCTAGTCCAGCTCTCTGCTGTGGCCTGGGAAAGCAGTGGAGGATGGCCCAAGTCCTTGGGCCCCTGCACCTGTGTGGGAGACCCGGAAGAAGCTCCTGGCTCCTGGCTTCAGATTGGCACAGCTCCGGCCGATGGTCAATTGGGGAGTGAACCATTGGATGGGAGACCTCTCTGTCTCTCTGCCTCTCCTCTCCTCTGTTAACTCTTTCAAATAAATAATCTTAAAAAATAAATAAATTTAGGATCTAATAAATGCTAAGTGGTAGAAAAATAATTTGAAGCTATTAGAACTAATAATGTAGGAAATTTTTTAAAGATTTATTTATTTATTTGAAAGAGTTACACAGAGAGAGGAGAGGCAGAGAGAGAGAGAGAGAGGTCTTCCATCTGTTGGTTCACTCCCCAGTTGGCCACAATGGCTGGAGCTGTGCCAATCCGAAGTCAGGAGACAGGAACTTCTTCCAGGTCTCCCATGTGGGTGCAGGGGCCCAAGGACTTGGGCCATCCTCCACTGCTTTCCCAGGCCAGAGCAGAGAGCTGGATTGGAAGTGGAGCAACTGGGACACGAACCGGCGCCCATATGGGATGCCGGCACTGCAGGTGGCGGCTTTACCTGCTCTGCCGAGTGCCAGCCCCAGAAATTAATTTTTAGATAGCATTACAATAGCGTTGAGGAGGAAAGTCATAAAACCAGGTGGAATGTGGAGCGGAGGAGGGAAGCAGAGAAACATGCGACTGACAGTGGGCTTCGTGCAGGACAACTCCGAGTCCCGTTTCCTTTTCTGCTCGCCTGGGTGGTGTGAACCTGGACACGTCCTGCCTAATCTGTAAGACCAGGATCCACATTAGCTGCCACGTGGAGCTACGGCACTGTACCAAACACTGCTGAACCGTCGAACCTAGCGCTAGTTTTTAGAAGCCACAGGATTGCGGTAAACACCCTCCTGTGTTCTGGACCCAGTACTGAGGTGGGGGAGGGGACGGTACTCACCGCTACAGCTGTTGGGAGTCTATACATGACAAATAGCAGAAACTGAGCTCCTGCCTGCAAGGTCCTTAGCAGAGGTCCGGGCACATCTTGGACACTCAGGGAGCAGGAGTGTGTTTATTTTTTTCCCTTGGGACCATGACCCATGACCATGGAGTTCCGAGTCTGAGGAATGGCCCCTTCCCAGCCGGCCCCTCCCTCCCCAGCCGCCTTCTTCAGATGCAGCTGCTACAGGTCAGCCCTTGGGGCCGCACGGGTGCTAGCGACACCTGTCGGTGGACGCTGCCATGGCAGCAGTGTGAGAACCGTGTATATGTGTGTGTGTGTGTGTGTTTTCCAGCAAGAAGACAGCATGCAAAAGGCAAGGCAGAAAGGGTGCAGCACGTGCCATCTTCCCTCGACCGCATGTTGCTGTAACCGGGTCATATCATCTCTTCAGACCACGAGTGACAGAGAATCCTGACTCACGGGGTCGCCAAGGCACTAAGTGCCGCAGCTGATTCGAACACCAGGAGTGCTGAGGAGCCGGGGCTACCTGCGGCTTCCTCTGTAGCTGCCTGGCTTCTGGTCAGCTGGGTGAGAAGAGCCTCTCGGCACCAAGGTGTGAAAGAGGACTGGATCAGAGAGCAGGCCACACGGTGCCCTGCACAGAGCCCCCTCACGGGCACAATGCAGCCGATCAGAGAGCAGGCCGTATGGTACCCTGCACAGAGCCCCGTCACGGGCACAAATACAGCCGGTCAGAGAGCAGGCCACACGGTGCCCTGCACAGAGCCCCCTCACGGGCACAATGCAGCCGCTCAGAGAGCAGGCCGTACAACACCCTGCACAGAGCCCCCAGCACGGGCACAAATACAGCCTCTGTTACTGATGAGGGACATTAAAAATTAGCAGAAAAAAGAATTAAAAAGACATCTATTTTGCTGCAAAAGGTTTTGCATTCTGTGCATACGTGTGAGCGCTCAGGCTGCATTCTTGGTCTCTAGTCTGGTTCCCGAGCTTTAAACGAGCCGGACGCACGAGGACTTCTGCCACCACAGGTGCGTATTTCTGAAACTGCACTCGAGTTTTTCCTCGGAGGAGCCGAGTCCCTGCCACTCGCCCGTAACCGCAGCGGGGATCCTGCTGTGAGGTTCCACACGCCCATGCCCTTTTGACTCGGCGCCCACATCCTGCGGTCACCAGGTCCTTTCGAATTGGCCTGGGAGACATTGGCTTCAGTCTTCCCCCCAGCCGCCGCCCTGGCCGCCTTGCACCAAGATACCCACCCGGAGTCTCCCGCCCGGCTCCCTGAGCCCGGGGCTCCCGCAGCCCATCTAACTGATGCTCCCCAGTCACTGCCCTCCCTGCCAGCCCGGAAGCTCCCGTGAGCACCTGGTACTTCTGTGCTACTCAGACGCCGCCATGGCACTGGTCTGGCTTCCCAGGCTCCATCCAGCTGCCCGACATCCTGCTTCCTCCCCAGGGAGCTGCCTTCACTGCTCCCACAAACACACCTCCAAACACCATACTTCCTTAATCCCATAAGCCAGAAGAATTTTAAGTAGATGAGCTGCTTTTTCCTTCAAAGAGCGAGGTTTTTGGACAGACCTATAAAAGCAAAAGCCTGGGAAAGAGCTTTTCCAGAGCAGAACCTGGCCCGTCCCTTACCCCCTTCCCCACAGTCCCTCCGCCTTATGCACACCCAGGCCTCCTTGGGTCACCTCTTGCTTCCTCCTCCACCAGGTTTCTTGGTCACTCAGGTTTAGGAACTTTCGCAGCCCTGTTGCAGGAAGCTTGTTACCTGCAGTGGACTAAATTTTGGAGCTCCTAAAAGTCACAGGTTGAAAACTCCACTCCTAATGTGACCCATTAGGAGGTGGGGTCAGTCCTTGGGAGGTGACCAGCTCTGGAGGACGGAGCCCTCCTAAGTGGGATTAGTGCCCTATGATAGGGGCCCCAGAGAGCTCTCTTTTCCCTACATGAGTACTTGATGAGACGCTGGCCATGGATAAACCCTGAAGTGGGCCTTGGTTCTCGGAGACGGCAATCTCCTGGTACCTTGACCTTGGACACCCAGCGCCAGAACGGAGGAATGCACGATTGCTGGTGAAGCCACAGCCCCTTGGTGTTGGAAAACTGCTGGTAGTAAAGAATGATGTTCAGTGTAGAATATGAGGGTTCTTCAAAAAGTTCTTGGGAAAAAATGGAATTAAAGGGGCTGGCACTGTGGCCTAGCAGCTAAAGCCCCGGCCTGCTGTGCTGGCATCCCATATGGGTGCAGGTTTAAGTCCTGGCTGTTCCACTTCTGATCCAGCTCCCTGCTAATGCACCTGGGAAAGCAGCAGAAGATGGCACAAGTCCCTGGGCCCCTGCACCCATGTGGGAGACCCAGAAGAAGCTCCTGGCTCCTGGCTTCAGATTGGTGCAGCTTCGGCCACTGCAGCCATCTGGGGAGTGAACCAGCAGATGGAAGACCTCTCCCTCTCTTTCTTTCTCTTCTCTCTCTCTCTCTCTGCCACTCTGTAACTCTGCCTTTCACATAAAATAATTAAATCTTTAAAAAAATATTCATTTTGGGGAGGTGATGCTGTGGCATAGTAGGCTAAGCCTCTGTCTATGGCACCAGCATCCCACATGGGCGCTAGTTCATGTCCCAGTGGCTCCTCTTCCAATCCAGCTCTCTGCTGTAGCCTGGGAAAGCAGCAGAAGATGGCCCAAGTTCTTGCGCCCCTTAACTCAAGTGGGAGACCTGTAAGAAGCTCCTGGCTCCTGGCTTTGGAGCAGCCGGCTCGTGCCATTGCAGCCATCTGGGAAATGAACCAGTGGATGGATGATCTGTCTTTCCCTCTCCCTCTCTTTCTCTGTAACTCTGCTTCTTAAATAAATTAATACATAAATGAAATATTTTTTAAAAAGATATTCCTTTTGGTGCAAGAAAAAAATCTTGGCCGGCGCCGTGGCTCAACAGGCTAATCCTCCGCCTTGCGGCGCCGGCACACTGGGTTCTAGTCCCGGTTGGGGCACCGGATTCTGTCCCGGTTGCCCCTCTTCCAGGCTGGCTCTCTGCTATGGCCCGGGAGTGCAGTGGAGGATGGCCCAAGTGCTTGGGCCCTGCACCCCATGTGAGACCAGGAGAAGCACCTGGCTCCTGGCTTTGGATCAGCGCGGTGCGCTGGCCGCAGTGGCCATTGGAGGGTGAACCAATGGCAAAGGAAGACCTTTCTCTCTGTCTCTCTCTCTCACTGTCCACCCTGCCTGTCAAAAAAAATAAAATAAAATAAATCTTGAAATCTATGCACAGCTTTTTCAAATATGGATTTTTTTTAGATTTATTTATTTGAAAGTCAGAGTTACACAGAGGAGAGGCAGAGAGAGAGAAGTCTTCTGTCCAATGGCTCACTCCCCAGATGGCCGCTACAGCTGGAGCTGTGCTGATCGGAAGCCAGGAGCCTCCTCCAGGTCCCCCACACGGGTGCAGGGGCCCAAGCACTTGGGCCACCTTCTATTCCTTTCCCAGGCCACAGCAGAGAGCCAGATTGGAAAAGGAGCAGCTGGGACTAGAACTGGCGCCCACATGGGATGCCGGCACTTCAGGCCAGGGTGTTAACCCACCGTGCCACAGTGCTGGCCCCTCAAATATGCATTTTCATGAGCCACATTTTTCATGACGTTTTTGAAGAGCCTTCCTGGGTTGGCCTTGGGGTTAGGTAGGAGGCATTACCGTAACCATGATGCATGGAGACATTCTGCTGCAAAAGTTGTCATCTAGGAGCCGCTGAAATGTTGCATCCTTTTCTACAATTAATAGAAATTTTGCATCTGTAATTAGATCTCTGAAATTAAGGCTGATAAACTGAAGATGAGTATTTAATTATCAACTAAAACTACAGCGCCACGTGCATAGTCAACCAGCCACAGACAGAATACTTTCATTTTCACCTTCAGAAATGTAAACACTTATCTGTAAGTTCAGACATCCGTCTCTCCCACTGGAACGTGAACTATATTACAAGAAGGGACCATGGGGTACTCATCTCGACTGCTCTGGGTCTGACTTGACCAGTACTTGTTATGAAGGCTAGGCTTATCAAAGGAATGAATGAGCAGACATTCCAGAAGATTAAACAGTTTCCCCAAAGGATACTTCGAATTCCTTGAATATTAGATGGCACAGCAACAACCTAAGTTTAAAAAAAAAAAAAAAAGAGCTTTTAAGTAAAAAGCAAGCATGATCATAGTGTATAATTTAATCATAAGTCCTAGGCTTTTTTCTTTGACTATACCAGTTATCAAGACTTACTACTCAGTGAGAACACAGTAGGAAGCATATGTAATAACACTCAGTAAACAGTCACGCTGGGGTGGGGGTTGGCATGTGGCACACTGGGTTAAGCTGCTGCCTGCAACACTGGCATCCCATCAGAGGGCCTGTTTGAGAACGGCTGCTGTATTGCTGATCCAGCTCCCTGCTAATGTGCTTGGGAAAGCAGAAGAAGATGGCCCAAGTGCTTGGGTTCCCACACCCTGTGGGAGACCTGGATGGATTCTGGGCTCCTTTCTTTGGCCTGGTCCAGCCCCAGCCCCAGCTGTTGAGACAATGTGGAGAGTGAGCCAGCAGATGGAAGACAGATTCATATTCTCTCTCTCTCTCTCTCCTTCTCTCTCTCTCTCTCTCCCTCCCACACCCTCTCTCTCCCCCTCTCCGTGTGTCTCCCTTGCTCTCTGCAACTCTGCCTTTCAAATAAATCTGTTAGAAAATCACCCACACTGCTCAGAGGGAGCATTTCGTGGAAGCTAAAAGGCAGCACCTGATGCAGGGAACTCCCTTTTGTAGTATCTCACTGTTGTCATCTTCCTCCTTTCCAAGTGGCTAAGTCGGCCCCTTCCAGACTGCTGTGGTCGTTCAGTATTGTGGGCCGTCCACACGCCAAAGCCCAGCAACGAACACAGCAGCAGACGCAGCCATCTCAGGGCGGGCGGTTGGCAACGTGGTCCAGTGCTCCTTGAGGCGCCCACATCTCACGCTGGGATGCCTGGGCTCGAGTCCTAGCTCTGCTCCCAATTCAGCTTCCTCCCGACGTGCACTCTGATGGACAGAGGCGGTGGCTAAGTAGTTAGGTCCTTGTCACCCGTGTGGGAGACCCGGAGTGAGTGCCCAGCAACCAGCTCAGCCTGGTCCAGTCCCAGCTGTGGCAGGTGTCTGAGAGTGAACTAGCAGATGGCACCCTGCTTTCTCTGTCTCTGCCTTCCAAATAAATGAAACAGATAAAACTAGGTAAAAATGCAGGCATTAGTTTGGGCAGGCGTTCGGCACAGTGGTCTGGTCGGCTGTAGGGAGTGCTCGGGTCCGTGTCCCCGCTCTGCATCTACTCCAGCTTCCTGCTCATGCACACGCCCGAGGACAGCCGGTGAGAGCGCCACTGTCTGGGCCCCTGCTGCCCACAGCGCAGACCTGCATTGCGCCCCTGGCTCCCAGCTTTGGCCCGGCCCAGCCCTGGCTGTTGGGCATTTGGGGAGTGACCCAGCAAATGAGATCCCTCTGTCTGCCTCTGTCTCTACCTTTCAAATAAAAAATGAAAGCAAATTAAAAATAAAGAAAAAATACCTTCACCGCAGAGCCAGGACATGCCATAGAGAGTCACGCTGAGATGTCAAGCCACACTCTGCTGGAAACAGCAGTGCACTAAGAGGGAGTGCGCGTCTGCCGAGCCCAACACGACACTGTCCAGATGGCCTCCTTCAAGTCACGTAAGATACAGCCCCATAAAGCGTATACCTACCCACCCTCAGTTTTCTTTTAAAATATTAAGCCCTAAACTACATGACAGCAAAACGTAAAATACACTTGCAGGCTTTCAGATCAAAGGGACTGGACGTGGGAACGGAGACACTTACTGTGGCCCCGCAGGTGCAGCTCACCCTGGTGCCGTCTTCCTCCACGTAGCTCAGATTGCCAGCAATTAGACCTTTGGACGTGGATGACTGAGAAATCAAACAGATGTATTTGAAAGCTTTTTCATTAATATATTTAGTGCTGCCAAATCACCCTCGTGTTCACCTGCTGATTTTTTTTTTTTAATATTTTAGCTTAGATTGGAATTTAACAGATGAAGGAGAAATATGTATGTAGGGGTACTTAGGAACTTAAAAATATTTGGTAATTCATCTGTTTTGCCTTGAACCAAAGCATATTATTTAAATCTACAGTGAGAAAGATATAGTGTCAATATCAAAAGAAAGCAAAGTTGATATTTTATTACAGTGTTTATATAAACGTTTTATTTTCAAAGAAGATATTTTATACTACTCACAATATGTAGCTACCACTTACTGCAAGTGCAACTTACTATATGTAGACTCCTCCGTGGCACTTTTAACATACAAGAAATGTCATCGATAATGCTGTCCACCACAGTCTGGCTTCCAAAGAGCTGGCTGTCCGTGTAGTATATGTCTCTTGGGGAATTTAAGCAATGGATTTTTAATTAACCACATTCTCTTTGACTATGATTAGTATGTTTTTTGAAGAAAGCTTTAACTGAATGAAACATGCCATGTATAGGTGGTCATTTAGTTTAGGTAGTTTCTCAAAGCACATGTAGTAATAAAAGTTAATGCAACTAAGTCACATTGCATTTTAAAGAGTGACTTTACCAAACAACACATTTACCTTTTGGTTGCGTAAGTGTTGCTCTGTACTAATTTATAAATCATGGACAGTATTTTAAGAATTAGAGCTGAAAAACAAGATATAACAAGTCAGAAATTTGTCACTTATCTTACTAATTCATAAGATACTGGTCTAAGGATTTTAACTGTCCCCAGTCACCTTCTGTAACATTTTAAAAACTCATCTTTCTAAAATAGAGGTGTCAGATAAAAAAACAATTGCCTGAAGAATCGGATAAAATTAATTCTCTCAGGGTCAGCGTTGTGCCATACTGGGTAAAGCAGCCACCTGCGATGCCAGCACCCCATACGGGTGCCAGTTCAAGTCCTGGCTGCTCCAGTTCCAATCCCGCTTCCTGCTAACAGACTTGGAAAGCAGTGGAAGACGGCCCAAGTGCTTGGGGCCCTCCCACCCACGTGAGAGACTCTGAGGAAGCTCCTGGCTCCTGGCTTTGGCCTGGCCCAGCCTTGACTGTTGTGGCCACTGGGAAGTGAGCAGTGGATGGAAGATCTACTTCCCCTCCACCACGTCTCTATAATTCTTTCAAATAAATAAATAAATCTTTAAAAAATATTAATTGTTCTCTGGGTGAATAAAGCAGAGAGAATAATTTTCCACTGGCCCATATACCTTGAAAAATACACTTATTTTGCATAGTAATCTACTTCCATGGTTACCAACAATGAAAAATTCTAGAAACATATTTCAAATACAAAGGTGGTCTACGAAATAACAAGTATAATTATTTAATTAGGAACAACTAAAACACAGAATATAACAAAATGTATCCTTGATTACTAAAAGCTAAAAAAGATTACCAAATTTTTGAGCGGATCTTGGTGAGTCACTTCTGACCTTTCTTGTGGTGCAGTGAGGTGCCATCTGCAGACCCGCTGACTCTGCAAACCTGCCATTTGTGTAAAGCGAGGGGGAAATTACAGATTGGCTGCTGAACATAAAACTCCATGCACTTCATTTCCTTTTCTGCACATCGTGAAATCCCACTGAAGCCTTAGGGTCAGCTGCACTGTCAGCTCAGATCTCCCAGTGATACAGTCGTGACAAAACTGAACACATTCACAGAGCAGTAAGATTAAGTGGAAATAAATAAATACCTTTGATTATGGAGTGTGTGTGTGTGCACACGTGTGTTTATTTCTCGGGAAGACAATCCGTATATAAAGCGTTTTAAAACATTTCATAATTTTACTAACATTTAATACTTTACTGATTTAATATTTGTCCTGGAACCTCTCAGTTCCGATTCACCTGCAATGCTGCCTCCATCAAACATCCCGTGTTAGCCGGGAACCTGAACGCCACGCCTGTCCTACAGGGGCAGAAGGCACCGGGCAGACGCCAGGGCCAGACCCGCCCTGCAGAGCGTGGCGGAGCGCGGCCCAGTGACTGAGGCGCCCGAGGCTCCTGCTGCCTCAGACAAGCCCTGGCTGCCAGAGCCCACGAGAACCCTTCCCTGGCCTGGGGACCTGCAGGACCGCTGGCCACGCGCTGTGACGGGGCTGCCCGCTGTGCTCTCCTCTGCGTGGCAGGGGCCTGGTGGACGCGCTCGGCCCAGGGCCCTGCCCATTCGGGAGCACGGACTTCGCCCGGTGTGGGGGGCGCCGCCTCCACCCCTGGCCGCCCACACCCAGCGCCCTGCGGCGGCGTGTAAACCTCGGCCGGGCACAGGCAGTGGGTGAACGAAACCCGAGGACCACGACACCGCACGAAGCGCACTTCACGTTCTGCCAGCTCGCTCTGTCGGCCACCGCCAACGCCGGGGCTTCCCGTCTCGCCAGGCTCCTGACCACGTCTTCCACGATGTTTTCTATGGAGGCGAGAACCTCGGGGCTGCAACAGACACGCAGAGTTCGGCTCAGTGACAGGCCCGCGTCCCCCGCACAGCCCTTCCCCAGGCCCGGTGTGGCTAGCCCGCCGCTCTCCCACCGCACCTGCACAGCGGCGCTGCACTGACACAGCTTTGTTTGCGGCGGAAGAAATGTCATGTGCTTTTCGTTTTATTTCTCAAGTATCCAACTCAATTTGCATCTCCCTTTTACACTAATGACTCGATAATAGAATTTGCAAATATATTTGAATCTGCGCTTCCTAGTGACCTACTTTAATCCAGCCGAGTTTCAATACAGACTTGTTGGCTTGAAATGCTGCCAATAAATGTTTTAATTAAAAATGATGCAACACTGGCTTTGAATTTCTTTCCCCCCAAAACGTAACGCGAACACTTCTCGTTGTGTGGCACATTACCCTAACTGAACTCACGCCTTAAAACCGGCCCTTTTGAATTTCAAATACAAAAGGGAGAGAAGTTTAATCACTACCACCAAAAAAAAGGAATCATGAGTTCTGCATTAAATGGTTGATTTGGCAACTTTTACACCACTTTACAGCAAAATACCAGGGCTGAGCCCAGTGTTCTGTCAGCTGACTTTTAATTTCACAAACCATCAGCTTCCAAAAATGTTGCTCTAAGTACCATCAGCGTACCGTCGGGGAAGGGAACTCAAATTCAGAAAATCAGCAAAATGACAGCTTTTACTGAAAACATCTCAAAAACTACATTTTAAAACTTTTCATATCTTCTAATACCGCCAGGCAAAGTCTGACTCAAATATTTTCTGCAGTTTTTCCTGTCTGGGGGAGAACGGCCAGCGACGCCGTAATCCGCTTTCGGACATAATCGGATTAGCCAGCCTCTGCGGTGTCAACAAGCCCGGGGCCTCCCGCACGCTGGATCCTTTCGGAAAACCGGGCTGCGTGGGCTTCCCGGCTGTGCGGTACCGATGCATGAAGGCCGAAGACAGGGCAGGGGCCGAGCTGGGAGGCCACGACGGCACATTTAAGCCGAAGGGACGGTAACGCAAAGACGTTTTCTGTAATTTCCGCGCGGGCCGCTGGAATCTCTAGTGGGTGTTGAATAAACCATTTAACGTGGATTCTGTTCGTGCAAAAAACATAAACCACTTAAAACACGCTGTTTTGTCAATTTTGAGAAAACCGTTAGCTTACTGAGCGAAAATTCACAAAATTCTCTCCAACCCTTCCCAAAAACACCTAAAAGCGTTTTAATTAAAAAAAAAATTTTAAAGCAATTTTTAAAATGAAACTACAAAGACAAAAGGCGCCTCAAACGCCCTGACCCGGGAGACTTGGGAAACTGCGACCTCCGCAGTGGGGGCGCCGCTGGAACATTCTAGAACGTGAGGAGGCCGCCGGGCCTGTCAGCGGAGGGCTGAGGCGGAGGTGGCGGTGGGGAGCGGAGGGCAGGCCTGGGCCGGGCTCCCCGCCGCCGGGGGACGCCGGGGGACGCCGGGGGACCTCAGGGGACGCCGGGGCACCGCCGCTCGCTTTCCGGGCCTCGGGGGCTGCGTACCTGGAGGCCAGGCGAGTCCCCGCGTCAGGGCGGTCCCCGCTACCGCTCCGCGCGGCCAACAGGGAAGCCCTGTGCCGCTCCAGAACCTCAAAGAACGAGGCCTCAGGCCCCACGGGCGCAAAAGCCATGAGGGAAACCAGCGAGTAAAGCCTCGCAAGGTCAATCCGACCCCGCTCTGAACCCCAAGATGGCTTCCGCAAGCAAGATGGCGCTTTCCACGCGCGTGCGGGCTGAGCCAGTGCGCATGCTCACACTCCTCCTCCCAGGGGCGGGGCAGACGCATGCGCCTAGCATCTCTAATCCGACCCCCCCCTCCCCCGCTCTGTACCCCAAGATGGCTTTCGCAACAAGATGGCGCTCTCCACGCGCGTGCAGGCTGAGCCAGTGCGCATGCTCACACTCCTCCTCCCAGGTGCCGAGCGGACGCATGCGCCTAGCATCTCTAATCCGACCCTGCTCTGTACCCTAAGATGGCTTTCCCAAGCAAGATGGCGCTTTCCTCGCGCGTGCGGGGTGGGCCAGTGCGCATGCTCACACTCCTCCTAGGGGCGGGGCGGGGCGGGTCGGACGCATGCGCATAGCATCCCTGTTGCAGCGTGGTGTCTGCCAAGGCCAAGTGGTGGGCGGGCGTGTCGTGGCCAGTGTCAGGGACCCGCGGGGCTAAGCTGGGACCTTCGGGTGGCTTGCGTGGGGTGTTGGGCCCAGAATTCGCGAGGTGATTTTGAGAGGGAGGCTGTTTAAGGCGAGGCCCATGCCCAGGTCTTCGCCGAGACAAGCGATGAAGAATTAATTCCGGGCCCGGTGTGGTTCTCAGCGGCGGTCAGCTTGGCCCCGGGCAAGCGGCCCTGCCGTGAGGTTCTCTGGCGCCGGAGGCCGACGGAGCTGCTTTCTCTCAACCTCTGCCGGTCCCCTGGCAGCCCTGCGCAGGGCCTAGGTGACGGCCCTACCGGTCAAGAGCGAACCCGCACGGGCCAGGCTGGCCCCCGGTTCGATCCTGGCCCCGGGTGGTGCAGAAGGCTAAGCCTCCGCCTGCGCCGGTTCGAGACCCGGCTGCTCCACTTCCGATCCGGCTCTCTGCTGTGGCCTGGGGAAGCAGTGGAAGATGGCCCAGGTCCTTGGGCCCCTGCACCTGCGTGGGAGACCCGGAAGAAGCTCCTGGCTTCAGACTGGCCCAGCTCAGGCTGTTGCGACCATCTGGGGAGTGAACCAGTGGATGGAAGACCTCTCTCTGTCTCCTTCTCACTGTCTGTAACTCTACCTCTCAAATAAATAAATTTATAAATCTTTGAAAAAAAATCCTGGCTCCACCACTGTCTAGTCGGACCACCACATTTAGCCAATTAAATGCAGGACACTCGGTTCAATTTCAGATAAGCTACAGATACCTTTTTTAAAAAAAATTAAGGGCAACTCTGCCCCGTACGATCCTGGGGACATACTTGTATTAACAAGTCCTTTCAGGGGCTGGCGCTGGGGCACAATGACTGAAGTTGCCGCTTCCCTCGCCCAAGCCCGGGTTCCAGCCCCAGCTGCTCTGCTTCTGATCCAGCTTCCTGCTGCTGCGCCTGGACAGCAGTGGAGGCCGGCCCGGGTCCTCGGGCCCCTGCCACCCCGCGGGAAAGTCGGGATAGAGTCTCTGGTGCCTGGCTTAGACCTGGCCCAGACCTGGCTTGGGGAGTGAACCAGTGGTTGGAAGACTCTCTCTCCTCTCACTGTTGCCCTACCTTTCACATAAAGGAGTGGGTGAATAAGTGTTTTTCAACAAGTTACTTCATTGTTCACCTGGAGTTCAGATTAAGGGGCGCCCTGTATTCCACCCAGGGGCACTGCCCTCGCCCACACCCCTGCAGACTGGGGGGCGGCACCTGCCCTCTCTCCGAGAATCGGAAGTCCAGGGCCAGGAGACAGTCCTGAACCTGGGACGCCGCCCTGGAGAGGGAGAGCAGAGGACCAGGCCCGGGGCGGAGACCGAGCCCAGGTCCACTCCGAAGAACGCTGCTCTTCCTTGTGTTGCTGGTGACTTGGTCGTTCTGAGAGCAAACTCGGTTTCCCGTCACACATAGTGGACACCTGCTGTATGCTGTGTGTGTGTGTGCACGCGTGTGTCTCCTGCACGCTGTGCCTTGCATTTTTGCTGTCACACTTGCGTCCTCACCGCCTGCCCTGCGCTAGGACGTGGCTGTGGGCAGGGCGGGCGCCCTCGCCGTGGGGCGCTCACAGTTTCAGGGGAGGGAGGTAAACCTTTGAGTAATTAAGAAGGCAGCAGAGAGCTGCACTGGGAATCAATCAACAGCCCGAGGGCAGCCATTATCCCCATTTCGCAAGGGGAGAAACCGAGGCTTGGAGAGGCTGAGCGATCCGTGGGAGGTTGCACCCCCAGGAAGTGACAGAGCTGGGAGGTAAGGCGTCATGCCAGACTCACGCTCTGAACTGTTGGGACATCACACACACACACACCCTCACACACATACACCCACACACACACTCACACACACACCCTCACACACTCTAACACACACTCTAACACACACTCACACCCTCACACACACATTCTCACACACACCCTCACACACATACTCTCACACGTTCTCACATACTCACATCCACACTCACACACACATACACCCACCCTCACACACACACATACCCTCACACACATACACACACTCACACACATTCACTCACCCTCACACACACCCTCACACACACACTCACACACCCTCACACACACACACATACTCACACACACACACTCACCCTCACACACACCCTCACACACATTCACTCACCCTCACACACACCCTCACACACATTCACTCACCCTCACACACACCCTCACACACACACACCCTCACACACACACGTTCTCACACACTCACATCCACACTCACACACACATTCACTCACACACACCCGCCGTGGTCAGGCTGGGAGGGGATCGCCGCTGTGTTGGGGGGCTGCTTTGGTGGGGTGGAATCAGGCCTCTGGGCTCAGTTCCTTTCCTCTCTGGGAGGTGTTGTGGGGGAGGGCTCTCCTTTGTCAGCCCCAGCAAACAAACCAAAGGCCCTTGAGGGCAGGCTGGTCTGGGACAGGCAGGGTCGCTATCCACTCACCTGTGGGCGGAGGACAGACGCCCCAGCACCAGGTTAGCTGCAGAGCCCACCAGCAGCCAGCGGCCCCACAGGGTGGGTGGCAGCTCTCAAGCCGGGTGTGCGCTCAGCACGGTGACCGAAGGCACTCAGGACAGCCTGGCACTCCTGGGGGCGAAGCGTCTGCCGGGGAGCCCGCCCTTCCAGCAGCTGCGCCCAGCCCCAGCCCCAGCCCCAGCCCCAGCCCCAGCCCTCAGGGCGCACACCTGCGGGCCGCCTCCGCATCAGTCAGGGGTTCCAGCCCTGGGCTATGAGACTCAACCAGAAAACACACTCTGCCCTGGCGGCAGATTGCCATGAGCTGGCAAGGACCTGCCTGCAGGAGTTTGTCCTCTCTGCCAGCGGCTGAGCCTTCCCCGAGCCCACGGTGGGTCTTTCCTCCAGCCTTGACCTGAGCCCAGAACCCGTCTAAGGGCCCAGACTTCCCAGCCGCTTGAAAGCAGTATCCTTTAAATTGGGCCCAGAGCTCGTCCTACCTCTGACACGCACCGGAAAAGGGCCAGGAGGTAGGCAGGGGCGAGGGAAGGCTTTCCAACAGCCAGCAGGGGCGGGGGGTGCTCGCTCGCTTTGCTGGACCGAGCTGCTGGCTTAGTCGACAGAAGTGATTCTAACCTAGCACGGACTCTGGCAGAGGTGAGGTGGGATGCCCGCCTCCCAGCGTGAGATCAAGTCCTGCCTCCGCTTCCGACCCAACTTCCCGGTAATGTGCTCCCCGGGAGGCAGCGGGCGATGGTCCGAGCGCCTGGGCCACTGCCGCCCATTGGGAGATTCAGATGGAGTTCCAGGATCCCAGCTTTGGCCTGGTCCAGTCCTGGACATTGTGGCCATTGGGGAATGAACTAGCAAATGGAAGATCTCTCTGTCTCTCTCTGTGTGTCTCTTTGTAACTATTTGGAAGGCAGAGTTAGAGAGAGAGAAAGAGTGAGCGAGAGAGAGAGCATTTCTATTGGTTGGTTTACTCCCCAAATGGTTGCAACATCCAGGGCTGGGCCACGCTGAAGCCAGGAGCCAGGAGCTTCTTCCAGGTCTCCCACGTGGGTGCAGGGGCCCCAGCACTTGGGCCATCTTCCACTGTGTTCCCAGGCGCATCGGTAGGGAGCTGGATCAGAAATGGAGCAGCCGGGACTCGAATGTTAGTCACAGTATGGGACCTCAAATCCTTGCTATCATGTGTCCCCATCAGAGGGCAAGGGACGTGCACGCGCCCACGGCCGGGGACTGACGTCTCTGATACCTTCTGTTGCTGTCTTCCTCGCGCCACCTGGGCTGCCGGTGGCTCTCCGCCACGCCCCCCTTCGGAGATTCCAGAGGCCCTGGCCCAGAGACTCGCGTGGTGGCTGCCAGGCAGCCTGCCCCAAAGCTCTCGCTGTATCTGAAACCCGGCCAGCACGGACGGAGACTTGCTTCGATTTCAGGAGACTTTTACAATTCCAGAGTGGCTGTCCTCCACCGCCGCCACTGCTTCTTTTATTGCTTGTTTTTCCCTTTTAAAGGCTTCTTGGTAACTGGTTTTGATAGAAAGAGACCCTTTTGCAAAAGCCCAGAAGGTGTGTTAGAGCCTGAAGCCAGGGTGAGGAACCCCTACAGGTGTCTCACCTTCCCATTCCACGCGCTGGCCACGCACAGGCGCACGTCGGGCAGGGCCGCCCCACCTACCAGCTGGCAGATCAGGGATTCACCCGGCACCTGGTGGCGGCCCCTTCGTGGCCCCCAGCGCGCGTCTTGGAAGTCCAAGGTCACTAGGAACAGCTGTCACTCCGCGGCACGGATTCACCCCCTCCGTTCATTCACCCGCCGCCGGCTCCTGTGGCTCCCTTTCCCTGCCGTTTTAAAGGGCACTGCCGTGAGCACCCTGCACACTTCGGTGCAGGCGTGGTTTTTGTTTCTCGGGGCGCACGCCTCAGAGCGGAAGTGCCGGGCCACGGGTAGTGGAAGGCTCAGCATTTTGCAGAGCAGCGTGCTCACCGAGCCGTGTGGTTGCCTTCCCCTGCGCTCCCTTCTCCTTTCCGTCGTCCTAGGTGCTGGGCAGAACTCTGGCCCTTAAGCATGTAATGCGCACTACGCCGAGCGTCCGTTTCCCCACCTAGACACAGAAAATGAAGTGAAATGAGGTTGCGCATGTGAACCGCTTGCTCCGGCCCCAGCACTGACCAGCTGAAGCTGCTAGGGGGATCCTGCAGGATGGCGAGTGAGACCGTCTTGCTACAAGCGTGTGTGTACAGGAGGCGCAGCTACCGACCACGTGGAGACGGAGATCCCTGGGCTTGTTTCCTGCGTAGGACGTAGGATGGGCGAACCTTCACCCCCACCAGATTTTGCCAAATGAACCTCTGCCGTGGTTGGACCGCAGTGCGCCCCGGGGCGTGGGAGAGTTTCTCTTACACGCCCCCTTGCCAAATGCCAGCACGCTTTACTTTTTGCACACGTGCCGGGCGTGAAGTGGCATCACCACCTGGTTTTGACTTGGATGCCAGGCACTTGGATTCATTTATCTGTTGAGGGCAGCAGGGAGCAATCTCGCGTCTACTGGTTCACTCCACAAATGCCCGCCATGGCCAGGGGCTGGGCCAGCTTGCAGCTGGCAGCCTGGAAGTCAGTGCAGGTCTCCCATGGGGGTGGCGGGGACCCAAGTACTTGAGGCATCACCTGCTGCCTCCCAGGGTCCGCACTAGCAGGAGGCTGGAGTCAGGAGCCGGAGCCGGGACTTGAAGCCAGGTGCTCCAGTGTGGGACATGGGAGTCGTAATTCTTAGGCTAAACACCGGTTCTACTTCCCGCCTGCAGAAACTAGTATTATCCCTGATTTGCCAATGAAAAATTAGGCTTTGACAGGTGTAGGGCCTGTCTGACGTGGAGCTGCACAGCCTGGCTCCAATGCGTGGTCCTCACCTGTCTCTGCTTCTCACGGAGCCCAGAGCTGTCAGAGGAAGACGAGAAAGATCTCAGGACAGCTGTGTAAGGACACTGAGAAATGCAAGAACTACGTTCGTTCTTTGATTCAACAGTTTTCGAGCACCTAGCCTGTGCCAGGCTCTGCGAACAAAATAAAGTCCCTGTTCGCGGGACTTCCTGGCCCAGTGGAGGAGACGAAGCAAAGCCACCTGTGGTACCACAGGAGCTCTGGGAAGAGAAATAGACCCGAGGCAAGGGGCTGGGCGTGCCGTTGATGCTGGAGTCAGGGAGGCTTCTCCAGGAGGGCTCGGCTGTGCAGGGCCCGAGCCGGGCAAGGGAGCACGCGACCGGCTGGCGACAGGAGCGGCTTCCCCGGCGGGGCCTGGTGGGGACCAGCGTTGGGATCCGGAGGAGCAACAGGGATGTGGGACTCGCAGCACTCTGGGTGAAGATGGCAGGGGACGTGAGACAGGGAGGCAGGTGGCCTGTCTGGGGCTGAGGACAGCCCGGCTGATGGGCACGCAGGAGACCGGGCTCTGCCGACTCCAGGAGTGAGGCCGGAGGAGAACTGGAGCTGCAGGAGAGGACACAGCCGGGGGGGGGGGGCAGCCTGGGGGCCGGACACAGCCCCGCCCTGCGGGCTTCCCGCCTCCAGCACCGGCTGTGGCTAAACGCTGGTGGTTCTAGGCTGCTAGACAGGGGAAGCTTTGCTATGCAGAATAGAGGCTGGGATGGAATCCGCATGGCTGGACAGACATGACGGCGCAGAGAGAGGACATGAGGCCCCGGAGGGCAGGGCCGGATCACAGGACCCCTGGAGATGACTTTGGCTTTATGCTCAGGGGGACAGGAAACGGCCACCAGGGTCTAAGTCCCAGACCGCTTCGTCCTCCGCGGTCTCTCATTCTTCGTCCTGCCCAGTTTGCACACCACCGCCACACCCGGCTCCCTGATGGCTGGCTGTCCTCCATCATCCACCTGTCCCGTACGTGTGGATCTGGACCCCACCACCCTCACATTGTGGGGCTTTGGGCTGCAGGAGCTCAAACCTTACCTTCGAAATCCGTGTCTCTCCACCCTCCGCTTTGCTCTTCTGCTGTCTTCACTCTCATGGTGGCTGTGAGGTCACCGGAGGCTGTGCACCCACACCCAGCTCTCAGCAATGCAGGCAGAGCCCCTACCTTCCCCCTGAGTCTTGAGGGGGCTGTGCTTGGGCTCAGCGGGATCACGTGACCACTCTGAACCAGGAGCAAGGCTGGAGGGCAGGAAGAATTTAGGGGCCAGCTCTGGGCTGTGCACCTGTTTGGGGGGGGTGGCGGGAGGTGCTCTTAGGGGTGGGGAACCTTTTTCTGCCTAAGGCCATTTGGATAGTTATAGCATCATTTGCAGACCATACAAAATTATCAACTTAAACAGCATGCTAGGGGCTGGTGTTGTGGTGCAGTGGGTTAAGCTGCTACCCATGGTGCTGGCACCCCATGTAAGTGCTTGTTCGAGTCCTGGTTGCTCCACTTCTGACCCTGCTCCCTGCTGCTGCACCGGTCCTGGGGCCCTTGCACCCATGTGGGAGACCCAGAGGAAGTTCCAGGCTCCTGGCTTCAGCATGGCCCAGCCTCGGGTGTTGCAGCCATTTGGGGAGTGAGTCAGAGGATGGAAAATCTCTCTCTCTCTCTCTCTCTCTCTCTCTCTCTCTCTCTCCCCCACCCCTTTATTTCTGTAACTCTGCCTTTCAAACAAATAAAAATAAATCTTAAAAACATGGGTGCCGGTGCTGTGGCATAGTAGCCTAAGCCTCTGTCTGTAGTGCTGGCATCCCATATGGGCACCACTTGGAGTCCCGGCTGCTCCTCTTCTGATCCAGCTCCCTGCTATGGCCTGGGAAGGCAGTGGAAGATGCCCAATGTGCTTGGGCCCCTGTATCCATGTGGGAGACCCAGGGGAAGCATCTGGCTTCAGATCGGTCCAGCTCCAGCCATTGTGGCTGTCTGGGGAGTGAACCAGCGGATGGAAGACCTCTCTCTCTCTGTCTCTGTAACTCTACCTCTCAATTAAATAATATCTTTTTTAAAAAAAATTAGCCTGCTGTAGGTTTATTGAATCCCAAGTGCTGCCTGCAGTGGCCTTGGCAGGGTTGGAGCAAATGACCTCTCGGGCCACATATGGACCATGGGCTGGGCGTTCCCCACCCCTGCTTAGGTCCGACTGGAGCCCTGGACTAACACAGAGGAAGGTGGCTCTTTGGGGTCCATGAGGGAGTCACAGGTTGCCGTGAGCAGAAAAGCAGGAACAGAGGCCGGACGGCCAAAGCTGCGCTGCCCCATAATCGCAGCTCTGTCTACACTCGCGGTCGCCGTGGGTGCTGGAAGCAAAGACAGGGCTTCTCCGCGGAGATTCAAAGCTCCACGCTCTGCCCTGCAGGGACTGCCCCTGTTATCTCTGCATCCCATTAGATCTTGGCTCGGGCAGCCGGAGCTGGGGAGGAGGAACGAGCCCTGCCTTTGGCCCAGTTGTTTACTGGAGAAATAAATAGAGAAACCCAGGCACACAGATGCTTGGACCAGCGCGGCAGCCCCGGGAGGCGCGGGCTGCAGAGCTGGCCATGGTAAACACAGCCTGAGCCCCCGCTGACCCAGCGGCAGCTGGAGGGGCCGCTGGGCGGGGGGAGGCACTGCCCAGAGGCCCAGGGGTGTGGGAGTGCGCACTGCCCCAGGCATCTCCTCCTCTTCACTTTTCAAAGGCGGGATTATGAATGATTGACGTACAGTGGCCTGCAAGGAGGTTTCAGCGCCCCGCCCTGCCACACACTTCTGCAGCCGTCTCGGGGCCTTTGTGCCTGCAGCGTTGGGCCGTCCACACCTGGCCACCATGCTGCTCCCTCACTTCCGGTGCGGGTTTTGCTGAATCGCGGTGAGGAAGTGGGCGGAGCCGGCCTCTGGATGTCAGCAGCTTGTGAGCAGGAGGGTGGGGTCCCGCTGTCCAGGCACAGCAGCCGAGGGGCCACATGTGCGGGGCTGGGCGCTGGCCAGGACCGTGGTGGTGGCGGGGACTGCGCAGGAGGAGTCTCACTCTCCGTTGCTGGGCGCTAAGGGAGGCGCCCTCTTTCCAAGCTCAAGCACTGTGGGCACCCCCACCCTGCCCCCGCCCCCACCCACACCCCCAAGAGTGGCAACCCTGCTTGCCAGGCCGCTGCTGGTCCCTGTGGCCGTCCACTGTGGAGGCTGGAGAACTCAGCCCTGGCCAGCCTGCCTTCCGTGGACCCGCACAGCCGGCACTGAGTCCACGAAGCTCGTGCGGGGTGAATGCCAGGCGTGGCCTCCTTGCCTGTGGCCTCACCATGCCATAGGCTGCTTCTGTCTTCCCCGCCTGAAGACAAGGGTGACCTGCTCACGTTTGCTTCCACGCACGGCCGAGGGGCTGCCCCCTCCTTGCCCTCTCCCTGCAGGGCTGGGACCCCACTGATGGCAGGGGCTCCCTCTGCCCCGCCGCTGGCCCCAGCCCCGTGCCTCTGGGTGTGTGTTTCAGCCCTTCCGAGCCTCTCTGTCCTCCCCGGCAGGGCTGCGAGGGTTAACAGCACGGACCAGCATAGCAGGTGCTCACCTGACAGGAGCAATCGTGGCTTTTTTTTTTTAATTGCTTATTTATTTATTTTATTTGAAAGGCGGGGGTCAGGGGAGAGATCTGCCATTTGCTGGTTTATTTCTTAAATGTCCACAAAGCCAGACCTTGGCCAGGTTGAAGCCAGGAGCCAGGGACTCCTTTTGGGTCTCCTCCATGAGTGTCAGGGACCCAAGCACTTGAACGATCCTGCTGCCTAGCCAGGGGCACATTCCTAGCAGGAGGCTGGAGCCGGGTGTGGGGCCAGGACCCGAACCCAGGCAGGCAGCCCACGTGGGGTCTGCTATGCCCATGTGCACCCCAGCAGCCATGATTTCTAAGGCGTGTAGGACAGCTGGTGTCCAGAAAAAGGGGCACAATGGTATTGTGGTATTGCCAGCACTCCTCAGATGTTCTCCTGGCCAAGGCTGGGTCAGTCACCCCCTCCCCGCATAGGCAGATCCTGCAGCCGAGAGCGGGACCACGGCCGGCCGGGTTCAGCAGCGGGGGTGGGGACGCACCACGGCAGTAGATTGTGTTTCAGGGGCCTTCTGTGCTGTGTCTCAATTGTCTCACCAGGTAGGGCAAAGCCGAGAGAGCTGGGCTCCGTGGGTGGAGTCAGGACGCCCGTGGCCTCACGTTCTGCCATTCCTGTTTCAGCCCGGAGGCTCGTGGGAGCCCTGGAGCCGACCCCGTGCGGGTTTGGAAGCTCGGCTTGCGGCCGGGTGGCGGCGGCGGGGCTGCCTGGGTCCTGGAGCTTCATCGCCGTCTCCACTGGTTCCCCTTGCCCCGGAGCTGCTCCGCCCACCTGTCTTCAAACAACGCTGGGTGCGCCTGGGTGACACCGCTGGGGACGGTCCCTGTCACCTGTGTCCTGGAGGTGCTGGGGGGCAGCGTCTCCACCTCCCACACGCCCCCTTCCACCTGGGGAGGCACCACCATGCACTCTGTGACCGTGTCTGAGGTGCTGGTGGCCGAGTGCTCCTGGAACACACCAGCCCAGTGGCCCTGCGCTTCTGTCACCCCCTGCACTTCCTGTCCCTCACCCCAGTGTCCCTGCACTTCCTGTCCCTCACCCCAGTGTCCCTGCGCTTCCTGTCCCTCACCCCAGTGTCCCTGCACTTCCTGTCCCTCACCCCAGTGTCCCTGCACTTCCTGTCCCTCACCCCAGTGTCCCTGCGCTTCCTGTCCCTCACCCCAGTGTCCCTGCACTTCCTGTCCCTCACCCCAGTGTCCCTGCGCTTCCTGTCCCTCACCCCAGTGTCCCTGCACTTCCTGTCCCTCACCCCAGTGTCCCTGCACTTCCTGACCCTCACCCCAGTGTCCCTGCGCTTCCTGTCCCTCACCCCAGTGTCCCTGCACTTCCTGACCCTCACCCCAGTGTCCCTGCGCTTCCTGTCCCTCACCCCAGTGTCCCTGCACTTCCTGTCCCTCACGCCAGTGTCCCTGCGCTTCCTGTCCCTCACCCCAGTGTCCCTGCGCTTCCTGTCCCTCACCCCAGTGTCCCTGCGCTTCCTGTCCCTCACCCCAGTGTCCCTGCGCTTCCTGTCCCTCACCCCAGTGTCCCTGCGCTTCTGTCACTCCCTGCACTTCCTGTCACTCCCTGCACTTCCTGTCCCTCACCCCAGTGTCCCTGCACTTCCTGACCCTCACCCCAGTGTCCCTGCACTTCCTGTCACTCACCCCAGTGTCCCTGCGCTTCCTGTCCCTCACCCCAGTGTCCCTGCACTTCCTGTCCCTCACCCCAGTGTCCCTGCACTTCCTGACCCTCACCCCAGTGTCCCTGCGCTTCCTGTCACTCACCCCAGCGTCCCCTGCACTTCCTGTCACTCACCCCAGTGTCCCCTGCACTTCCTGTCACTCACCCCAGTGTCCCTGCACTTCCTGTCACCACCCCAGTGTCCCTCCTCACCCCAGCTTCCTGTCACTCGGGTTTCAGCTCTGTGGCACCCTCACGGTCACTTTCTCAGCTAAGTCATCAGCGCGTCACCCAGACACAGGGCCTCCTGGGGAAGACATGGCAGTGGGGCAGAGGGGGTCAGGCACCAAACTGCTGGCCGGATCGCCCTCGGAGGGACATCACCGTCACTGGCTTCCCTGGTCGATGCTCCTGCATCTGCCGCGTTGGACAGGAAGCTGGCTGTGCATGTCTCTCCACAGGCTCACAGCCCAGCGGCCGCACCCAAGTCCTGGGTGGCACAGGCTCTGCCTCGGTTCACACTGAGTTCTGCTGTGTGACCTGGGCAGGTTGTCGACCTCTCTGTGCCTCGGCTTCACTCTGTAAGGTGGGGATGGTCAGGGCTAGTGCTGGGGCATAAAGGGTAAAGCCACTGTCTACTGTGCTGGCATCCCATATGGGTCCCGGCTGCTCCACTTCTAATCCTGCTCTCTGCTAGTGTGCCTGGGAAAGCCACAGAAAATGGCCCAAGTGTTTAGGGCCCCATCACCCACATGGGAGACCCGGATGAAGCTCCTGGCTCCGGCCTGGCCCAGCACTGGTCGTTATGGCCATCTGGGGAGTGAACCAGTGCGGGAAGACCTGTCTCTCACGCTGTCTCTCTCTCTCTCCTTTGGAACTCTGACTTTCAAATTAAAAATAAATAAATAATCGTTTTTAAAAGAAGAAAATATCTGCTGATTGTAAGACTCAGTATCTTACAGATCAGGGTGTGTACAAATCAGCTGAAGTCCAATCATTATTTTTGGATCTTGCACTCTTTTTTTTAAAAAAAGATTTTATTTATTTATTTGAGAGGTAGAGAGAGAGAGAGGTCTTCCATCCACCGGTTCACTCCCCAAATGGCCACAAGGGCCAGAGCTGTGCCCATCTGAAGCCGGGAGCCAGGAGCTTCTTCTGGATCCCAAGGACCTGGGCCATCTTCTACTGCTTTCCCAGGCCATAGCAGAGAGCTGGGTCAGAAGAGGAGCAGCCGGGACTCGAACCAGCGCCCATGGGGGGTTCTGGCGCCAGCCTTGCATCTTGCATTCTTAATAGGATGCAACACATTGCTTCCAAAACTCATATGGAAAAACAAAGGCTAAGACTAATTCAGACAATTTGGGAAAACAGCTCGGAGGCCCCACCTTAGGCAACCCTGAGAGCTGCTTTCAGAGTTCTGGTTATCGAGAGAGGCGCACAGGGAAACATTCACAGAGATGGGCCAAGGACACAGCCGGGAGCTCGGGACTCCACTGGGCCTCCTACATGGGTGGCAGGGCCCCAAGCACTTGAACCCTCGTCTGTGGCCTCCCAGGAAGCAGGTTAGCAAGGAGCTGGATCGGAAGCAGAGGTGGGGCCCGCTCCCAGGCACCCCGAGACGGGATGTGGAAGTCCCGGGAGCAGCTCACCTGCTGTGCTGAGCGCCCACCTCTCCCTTCCCCTTTTTGCTGGGGAAACCCAGCTCCCACCCTGGAAGATGATCTGCGGGGCCACGTGGGGGTACCTGCTAGGATTCCGGCAGGCGAGACCTGGACACGGTGGCCGCTGTGCGTGACACTGACCCACAGCAGCGTGTGCTCACCCCGAGGAGGACCAGCTGGTCAACATGGATGAGCAAGCAAAGAGATGCGCAGGACCCCGGCCCGTGAAGGCTTCGGAGACCCCGGTGCTGACTGGGACTGACCGGCAGACGTGGGGTTCCCGGACACGGCCTGCCCCTTCCCCATCGCCCAGTCTGCTGCTGACCGGCCGTGATCTGCTGTCAGGTCAGTCCCACCTGATGCACAAACCACGCCTTGTCAGGGGTTCGCTGTGGGAACGAGCGGGGTTTGTAGTGCACCCAGCAGTCCCTGGCGCCAGTGAGCCTTTGCTAAGGTCAGCCACACACTTGCCGGCACACAGAAGCCCTTCCGTGCCGTGACGGCACTAGTGCTAACGGTGGCTGTGTCTGCGGCACTCCCCACGCACTTGCTGGGAGTAAGGCTCCAGCTCCCAGGAAGCTGATGACCCCAGAGAGGTTGGGGGACTCGCTCCAGGCTCTACAGCTCCAAAGTGGCCGAGCAGGGACTGGAATCCAAGCCTGTCTGCAAGACTCCAGGGCCCACCCATCTCCTCGGGGAGGCCCTTCCTCCCGGGGAGCAGCCCCGCCCTTTGCTGCCCCACGTGGAAGCCCCCGTGGCAATGGATCAGTCGACAAGCCCCGCGGAGTGCAGTCGCTCTTGGCTCCCAGGGAGCCCAGCTCAGGCCTTCCCTGTGATGTGGTTGGTCCTGGTGTGCTCCCCAGAGAGGCAGGGGAGAGCCAAGAACTCCTGGCTCGGATGCCTCGCTAATAGAACTAGAATGTTCTTGTCAAGAAGGATTTCTTTTGGGGATGGCCAAGCAAGCCACGTCCTCAGCTGCTGGAGGCAGAGGACAATCGGGACGTGTCACCGGCGGCTGTGACACTTCTCGCGGCCTGCTAGCTGCACACCACAGGCCGGGTGGGGGCGGGGCTGTCTCGGGGCCTCTTTCTTGCCTGTCTGTCCTTTCTCCGCTTCTCCTGAGCGTCTCACTCTCAGCGTCGGCTTGCAGGATCTCGATGGCCAGGCGGGTGGATGGGGCGGCAGCCCCGTCTTCTGTGGGGACCCCTTCATCTCATCGGCCTGTGGAGGGACAGTGGCCCTGGTGGTCCTGCCCGGCCGTCTTCACAGCACCTGCTTGACTGTGGGGAGCCCCGGGCCAGCCAGCGTCTGCAGTTACTGTTTCCTTTCAAATTCTCCCCGCTGGCTCTCTGGAAGATGTCCTTGGCCGGCTTCAGCCTGGACACCGCACAGTCCACCCCCTCTGGAGCGCTAGAGCTGGGCTCTCATAAAGTCACCACTGAGCTCCCCGGAGTCTTCAAAGAGAGGAGAGAAGCGGGGAGGCGGCCGCAGGGGCCGGCAGCCTGCAGATCGCGGCCTCCCTCGGGCTGGCAGTCATGTGCCGCGTGACCCGGGACGGGGAGCTAATTGCACACAGATCTGTTTTCCTCTCCTTATCCATGGATCTGCAGCTCTGAAGGTCCCACCCTCTTCTGCACAATGTGCAGCAAAGACAGCTGGTCCTGGCGTCCTGGGCCTGTGAGCGTCCATCTCCATTAGCGTCTCGCTCGGTGTCCTGCTGCTGGGCCCTTGGGGCCCGATGAACTCTCCGTCTCGGGGCCCTGGACTCTGTGTGCTGGACCCAGACGAACGGCTTCGCAGTGTAGGCTGTGCTGATCCTTTTGCCACTCACCCCAAAGCAGGTGACAGGCGAAGGGGCTTCCAGAAGTTCACGGGCAGATGGAATTACAAAGACGCATTCCGGGGCCGATGCTTGGCCTCGTGGCTAAGCCGAGGGTCAACACACCCACGACCGCATCAGGGTGGCTGTTTCATCCCCAGCTCCGGCTGCTGGTTCCAGCTTCCCGCCAGTGCTGACCACGAGAGGCAGCAGGTGGCTGGGTCCCCGCCTGCCACCCTCATGGGAGACCCAGGCTGAGCTCCTGGCTCCTGGATTTGGCCTGGCCCAGCCCTGGCCATTAAGGGCATTTTGGGAATGGACCAGTGGGTGGGAGCTCTGTCTCTTTTTTTGCCTCTCAAAGAAATAAAAACATATACTAGGAAAGGAAGCTCGCTTCGCTGCCAACATTTTTGAAACCTGTGCACTTTTTTTCTCACCATATGCATTTTCCACAAATCTTAGGAAAACCGTTCCTACAGGTCGAGGGGCAGCTCCCCAGCTGGGCTAAGCTGCTGGCGGGGTCCCTGAGGGTGGTCCCTGCTGGGGGCTGGTCCCTGTTCCCACGCTGCGCCGTCAGCTCCGAAAGCCAGGACTCCCTCCTCACCCGAACTGCGGGCACCTGGCTTTCGGCTCGTGTCCGTGCCTTTCCCTGTGGGAGGCTCTGTTTCTCCTCCCACTCCCTGTGACGAGCCGCCCGACTCCCAGCCTGCCGCCGCCTGCAGCAGGACCCCCACCTTGTGCTGTTGGCCGCCTCCTTCCCCGTGTCCAGAACAGCGGTGTAGACGCCAGGGTGTGCAGGGACTGCAGCTGCATGCGATGATCCGCTGCACTAATCCACTCGCTAAGACTCGTGATTGGGTGTGCCAGGGTGCCTCGATTCCCTGGAGACAGCTTGTGGCCAGCTGGGGGGGCACCATGTTCCAATGCCCCCCCCTTCATTGCTGAGTTGGTCTGGCCAGCAGCGGGGCAGGTGGTCCAAGGTGGCACCCTGGTCTCTGACACCTGTGCTCCCGCACTTGGTGGCTGTGTGACCTCGGGCAAGTCCCTCGGGCTCCCTCTGTGTCACTCGGTACATCCATAAGGTGGGGCTCCTAGGAGCACCTGCTCCTCGGGAAGTCGCCCGGATTAAAACGAGGCGATGCCTGGAAAGTGCCTGGAAGACGCCCGTGCAGGACACAGCCCGTCCCAGCCCCGCCGCAGCCCTGTGGAGCAGGAGCCCCAGACTCCCGCGCGGCAGATTAGAATGTGGGAGAGCACCCAGCCCTCACAGCTGCTGAGGACACAGAGCCGAGCAAGACCCAGCTCGCCCTGCAGGAGCTGTGGGGTGGAGGCAGAGCAGGCGCCTACGCCGACAGCCGTGTGGGCGGTGCTCATTTAAGCAAGGCCACGGGCACACAGAGCACCTCGCTCCCGCCACGCAGCTCCCTTTGCTTCCCAGAGCCCACGTCCAGGGCACAGGGCCGCGTTCTGTGCTCGCCCCGGCCGGGCCCACTCCTCTCCTTCCCGGGCCGCCCTCCCAGTGCGGCAAGGCTGGGCTGGGCTGTGACCTCAGTGTCAAGTGGCGTGAAGTGTGCAAAGCAAACAGCAGGCTGTTTGAGGAGGAAAAGCTCCCGGAGCCGGCTCCCCTCCCAGCAGCACTCCCAGGGCCGGCTGGGGGCCGGCGCAGGTCAGCTTTGCCCACGTGCTCACTGCCGGCCGTGTCTGCCGTCCGGATGCGGCGCCCCGGAGCCCGAAGACAGACAGCACGGCCCCTGGGGCTTCCTCTTCCTCAGCCGAGAGGCACGGCTCCCGACCGAAGCCGCCTCACCCGGAGAGCCCCATGCGCTGCGTCGCAAGCTGAGGCCTGCCTGGGACGAAGGGCCCATTGGGGGTAGTCATTACCTGGCCCTTGCCTTTGAACCTTGCCGATGGTGGTAGTTACAGTCTTAAAGCCGGGCTGCGCAGGCAGGCCTTCCATCGGGTGGGCCGCGTTTGCGGCTTTCGGTGACAGCCTGCAGGTGACTCGCGGAGCCTCCCGAGGAGACGGCCGAGGGCTGCGGGGCTCTGCAGTCCCCAAGGTCACTGCCGGCCGTGGTGCCAGCTACGTGCCAGGGAGAGGAGGGGCGACTGAGAGCCGCGTCTGTGTTAATGGGCTTCCTACGCACCGGGCACTCTGCGTGGCTTGGTTAAGGTTCCTCACAAATGAGAATTATAATCCCCGTTTTATAGCGAGGTTAGGTCATCTGGCCACACCCAGAGCTGGGATGCCTGACATCAACATCTCCGACCTCTGGGACGCGACTCCAAATCCCACGCCCTGTGCCGTCCCTGCTCCGCCAGTCTGCCTCTTAGGAATGCAGGCGGGAAGAGGGAGGGGAGAGGAGGGGGCCCATCCGAGGAGGAGAGGGTTTCCGGGGTGAGGGAGTGAGTGTGCGGCCGGAGGATCAGCCCGCCCCGATGGGCACGAGGTTGTGGGCAAATCCGGGCCGTGTGGCCGCTTCCAGATCAGCTCCGTGAGTTCTGCCTCTGGGCCTCAGCAGAGTCCACAGGCTGCGAGGACGGAGGCCTCAGCAAGCCAGCCCCACGGAAAAAGTCCACGTCGGTTCCTGCAGCTGGGAGGCGGAGAGCAGATGAGCGCTCCCAGCGGGGCTGTGTCTGTGTCGCCTCCTGTCTCGGGCAGGCACGGTCCCAGCGGCTCCGGGCTCGCACCCAGTGCCCTCAGCGGCTCCAGTGGGGACAGGTGCGTCTCACCAACCGTCCAGAAGAAACCCCAGGACTCAGGGAGGCCCCTTCTGAGCACCCCGGGCCGAGTCAGGGTCCACTCCTGCCCCAGGCGCCATGGGGGAGGGAGACCGGCCATTCTGATTGCCTTAGCCCCTGGGCACCTGCCAGGCTGGGCAGTCTCTGCATTGGTCTGAGAGGGCTGCTGTTGGCCCAGGCCAGGTGGCTTGAACCCCAGGGACCACAGTTCTGGAGTCTGCAATGTGAGGTCAGGATGGCTGGGACCCCTCCCTGGCTGGCGGCCGGCCGCCCCTCGGCCCACGCTGGCCACCTCTTCTCCCTCTGATCGCCTCCCGAAGCCGTCTCCGGATCCCTTCATGGCGGGGGCGGGGCAGGGGCTCGCCGCCCAGTGTAAAACAATCCTGGAGAGAAGTTTCCAGAAGGTGTCAGGTATAGTGAGAAGACAACAGAATCGCATGTCCCCCGCAGAGGTTTTTTTTCCTAGATAAAACCGCTGGCCGCGTCCACTTTGCTGTGTTTCTGTGTTCACTGTGGCCGCTGAGGCCTCTCTCCTGACTGCTCGGTGCCCAGCAGCCTCCTAGCCCTGTGTGTCCACCACAGCTCCCTGTCCTTTCTTCGCGGGGACACTGGGCTGGCGGGGAGAGTGGTCCTCCATCCACTGGTTCACTCCCCAAATGGCTGTGACAGCCAGAGCCGGGCCAGGCCAAGGCCAGGAGCCAGGAATTCCACAGTGCTCTCCAACGTGGCTGGCAGGGATCAAAATGCTTGGGCCATCTTCTGCTGCGTTCCCAGGTGCACTAGCACGAAGCTGGATTGGAAGTGGAGCAGCCGGACTCAAACGGGCATCCAGTATGGGATGCTGGCATGGCAAGCAGTGGCTTAACCCACTGCACTAGGCCACCCACCAGATATTTTTATAGAAAAAAATTGCAAATATATACAGATATTTTCCCCATTTTAACACAAAAGGTAGAACACTATGCATATTTTTCTGCATCTTGCTTTTTTCATTTAATAATCTAAATCTCATTTTATTCTTTTATTTATTTGAAAGAGGGAGGGGAAAAAGAGGGGGACAGAGAGAGAGAGAGAGAGAGAGAGAGAGATCCTATCCTCTAGTTCACTCCCCAAATGCCCTTAACAGCTGGGGCCAGACCACACCAGAGCTGGGAGCCAGGAGCTCAGTCCAGGTCTCCCAGATGAGTGGCAGGGGCCCAAGTCTTCCGTCATCGCCTGCTGCCTCCCAGGGTGCGCTCCGGCAGGAGGCTGGATCCATGGCAGAGCCAGGACTTGCACCCAGCACCGGGTTCTGGGGTGTGGGGGTCCTGAGTGACAGCCTAGCCATGGAGCCAAGGGCCTGCCTTCTTTTCATCTCAACAGGTGCACTCCCAGGTGTGCGGGAGCCACAGCGAGCCGCCCGCATAGGGAGTATCTGGGCTGCTCATCCCTGCTGCTACAGAGAACCGCAGTGAGCAACTGCACCAAAGCGAGGATTTAAAGCATTGCTTATAGATTTCTCTTTGTCTACTTGAAAGGCAGAGAGAGAGACAGAGACAGAGAGAGAGAGAGAGAGAGAGAGAGAGAGAGAGAGATCACCCCTCCCCTGGCTCCTTCCTCACTTCAGGCCAAAGCCGGAATTCCAGAACTCCGTCTGGGTTTCCCATGTGAGTGGCAGAGACCCAAGCACTTGATCCATCCTTTGCCGCCTCCCGGGATGCGTCGGCAAGACACTGGATTCGAAGTGGAGTAGCCAGGACTTGAACTCCAACAGAGGCTGCAGGCACCTGAAAGGCGGGGGCTCACCTTGCTGGGCCACGGCGCCCACCCCAGGGTCAGTTTCTGGAAGGGACAAGGCTGGGTCCCCGTGCACATGAACTTGGGGTTTTGCACCCTCGGCTGTGTGTGGGAGCCCCATCAGCACAGTGCGCTGCCCGTGTCCAGAGGGAAGCAGCAAGGGTCAGTGGGTGTGGCTCCCAGCTGCTCCTCTTCAAAGCCCCACCCACCCAAGGACGTCCATTGGTGGCTTCTCGGCCACCGATGCCTGCGGGGGAGGCTGGGACGTGCGCTGTATAGACTAGCACGTTTTACCACAGCAAATGACTGCCCTGACCCCAAGGGAGAGGGCCCGGGGGGGGGGGGCAGTGGTGATGCTGTCCTCAGGGCAAGGCAGTGCCCACAGCACAGGTAAACCAGACACAGTGTTTTTGAGCCATAGATTGGTTTCTACATTTTTAGAGCAGTTGTTGGTATTTAAACTTGGGCTGATTTCTCATAAAAATCGAAAAGTTTCGTTTACTTAAAAATTGGGGGGGGGGGGCGCTGGAGCCGCGGCCTAGTGGGTACAGCCACTGCCTGCAGTGCTGGCATCCCATATGGGTGTTGGTTCCAGTCGATCCGAAGCCAGGAGCCAGGAGCTTCTTCTGGGTCTCCCACATGGGTGCAGGGCCCCAAGGACTTGGGCCATCTTCCACTGCTTTCCCAGGCCATAGCAGAGAGCTGGATCGGAAGAGGAGCAGCTGGGACTCGAACCAGCGCCCAGATGGGATGCCAGCACTGTAGGCAGCAGCTTTACCCACTACACCACAGCGCCGGCCCCCGCCATGCATCTCCATCATCTCAGTTGTGCAGCTCCGCTGGGTCTCCCTCCAGGCTGCACTGTGGTGCGGGCTGAGATCTGGGCGCACGGCTGGGTGCTGGTGAGCGTGCAGGCTCTCCGTGGCGTCGGCGGGCTTGGCGCCTCTCCGGCAGTTGGACTGGACTGTTCCTTGTCACGTGGCCTCCCGAGTGGGGTTGCTTACTTCATCCAAGCACAGGAGCCCGGAATGCAACAGACAAATTCGGCACAGGGCACCTGGCAGCAGCAGTGCCATCCCCCGTGGCCTAGGCAGGAAGTGGCACGGCCACATTTTTGCCCGCAAGTCTCTGTGCCAGCCCTCGTGTGGGGGAACTCATCCCACCGGGGATGAGTGGGGCTGAGCCGTGGCTGTCCTAGAATCAGCCCTCCTGGTGCCGGCATTGGGGTGCAGGGGGTTAAGTCACCACCCATAATGCCAGCATCCCGTATGGATGCCAGTTCGAGTCTTGGCTATTCCACCCCCACCCAGCTCCCCACCAATGCACCTGGGAACGCAGCAGAAGACGGCTCAAGTACTTGGACCCCTGCCAGCCACTTGGGAGACCCGAATGGAGTGTCAGGCTCTTGGCCTTGGCCTGGTCTAGCCCTGGCCATTGTGGCCATTTGGGGAGTGAACCAACAGATGGAAGGTCTCTGCCTCTCCCTCTCCCTCTGTAACTCTGCCTTTCAAACAAACAAACCAAGTTTTCACGCTGGCTGCTCCAAGGACCCCACCTGCTGAGGGCTCCTCCCCCACCCCAACCCTGAAATCAAGTGAACACGTGAGGCCGACACAACTCTGGGGCCAGCACGGTGGCCTGCGCCAGCTGTCCCCACTGTGCAGCCAGCCCCTGCCCAGTCCCAGTGACGCGGAAGGACTCAGCAGGCCCCGTCAGCAGAACATGGACTGCGCTCACATGGAAGTTTGGATCTGGCTTTGTCCCCGCTGGGTGGATTTCTTCATTTCCCTTTCATGTGCTATTTGAGTCAGAGATGAAAAACAGACTTTACGATCATTAGCCCATTAGCAGACATCAGCTGAGTAATTACGCGAACACACCTTAACACACCGCCTCACAGGGAGGTTCCAGTGCTCGCTGCTTCTTTTTTAAAGATTTACTTATTTATTTGAAAGTCAGAGTCACACAGAGAGAAGGAGAGGCACAGAGAGAGAGAGTGCGCAAGAGAGAGAGAGAGTGAGAGCCAGAGCGAGCGAGAGAGAAAGAGACAAAGGTCTCCCATCTGCTGGTCCACTCACCAGTTGGTCGCAACTGCACCGATCTGAAGCCAGGAGCCAGGAGCTTCTTCCGGGTCTCCCACACAGATGCAGGGGCCCAAGGACTTGGGCCATCCTCCACTGCTTTCCCAGGCCACAGCAGAGAGCTGGATCAGAAGTGGAGCGAGCTGGGTCTTGAGCCAGCGTCCATATGGGATGCCGGTGCTTCAGGCCAGGGTGTTAACTTGCTGTGCCACAGTGCCGTTCCTCCCCCCCCCGCCCCCCCCCAAAAAAAAGACAGGTCTCTCCTTTTTCCCAGGTTATCAGATTGTCTAGATATTTATTTGAGCCAAGAGTTTTAGGGCAATTTTCAGGGCTAAAAGTACACAGCAAAGTGTGCACTCCATTCCAGCAAGTGAGGAGGACCTGCGAGCTGTCAGGCTGTTTAAGTCTCCTCAACACCCAGGAATGGAGCAGTGAACAGGGGCCGTGTGCACAGGTGCCCAGGTCTGGGGCGGTGAACGGGGCCGTGTGCACAGGTGCCCAGGTCTGGGGCGGTGAACGGGGGCCGTGTGCACAGGTGCCCAGGCCCCGGGGCGGTGAACGGGGGCCGTGTGCACAGGTGCCCAGGAACCGGGGCGGTGAACGGGGGCCGTGTGCGCAGGTGCCCAGGTCTGGGGCGGTGAACGGGGGCCGTGTGCGCAGGTGCCCAGGTCTGGGGCGGTGAACGGGGCCGTGTGCACAGGTGCCCAGGTCTGGGGCGGTGAACGGGGGCCGTGTGCACAGGTGCCCAGGTCTGGGGCGGTGAACGGGGGCCGTGTGCACAGGTGCCCAGGTCTGGGGCGGTGAACGGGGGCCGTGTGCACAGGTGCCCAGGTCTGGGGCGGTGAACGGGGGCCGTGTGCACAGGTGCCCAGGAACCGGGGCGGTGAACGGGGGCCGTGTGCACAGGTGCCCAGATCTGGGGCGGTGAACGGGGCCGTGTGCACAGGTGCCCAGGTCTGGGGCGGTGAACGGGGCCGTGTGCACAGGTGCCCAGGTCTGGGGCGGTGAACGGGGCCGTGTGCACAGGTGCCCAGGTCTGGGGCAGAGAACGGGGCCGTGTGCACAGGTGCCCAATGAGAACGTGTGGGTAATGAAGCAAACCCCTAAGGAACTTTCCAGCCAGCTCAGTCCCATTGTTGTCTGGCTTATTTATTGCTTTGTGATGGTTTCACTATCTAGTGAATAGAAATTCCCACTTTCAAAAGTTGGGAGAATTATAATTTGTACAAAAAAGTACAAATACCCAAAGCTGCAGATACAGCTTTATCAACTTTTGTTTTACATCTTTGTGAAGCCGGTAAGCGTTCCGTACATCGAGCCCTGAGGATTCTGTGCTGTTTTAAAGTTTACTTTATGTGAGTGAAGTTGAACGTTGCTTCGCCCACAGCCCTTGCCTGCATTCCTGCTGGACTGCGGTCTTCACTTAGCGGAGCTGTGAGGCCTTTGACGATAAGGTCAGTTTAAAAACTGCTATCTCAAAGAATAATAAATACAATGTTAAATTTAGAAAAACAAGGGAACAGGTGCTTTCAAAAATACTGTGAAGTAAGCAAGTGCCTCTTGTTGGTTGATGAGTTTATAATTTTAAACATGGCGACTTAAAGTCTTTTGTCACCCACAGTTGTATATGATCTGCTGCTCATAAAACTAAAGTGTTGTTGGTTCTGTGTTTAGCTGTCCTCCTATAGGTTCCTATGGACTTTTTCCAGCCACTTTTATTGTATTCAGTACTTTGGGATGGTGCTGTAAACAGATGAAGCCAATAATTTATTAACAGTACCAACTGAGAGAAAGTATGGTTAACTGAGGTTACTAAAAAGAAAAAGCAATTCAAATCAATTGGCAATCGACAAAAAGAGTTAAAGATTTTAAGCTATTATTAAAATTGCTATATTGGTCTATTATACTATATTATATGTGTGTACATATTATATGTCCACATGGGGAAATTTTATTAAGAGTTTTATTTTAAATGGCTTATAGATAAGATTGTCCATAAATTTAAGCTGCTAAAATCAATCAAAGATACATTTTAGTTTGTGTGACCTGAATCTGTGTATCATGTTTTAAACTTGTGGGTAGAAAGAAACTAAAAACATTTTAGATGGTTGTGCTTAAGTTTACTGGCTAAACAAACTACACCATGTTAGATATTTAAGAGGTGTTTTCAAATACATGATTCTTAAAATTAATAGAAGGCATTGGACCTTCTGGTAAATGTTTTCTTAAGTTGTTATCTAATGGTTGAAACGGTTTGCTAAGTATTCATGTGATATTGCTATTGTCAGCAAGCGATCTAGGACTTGCTCCCTCATGTCTCTATTCTAAGCCCAACTTGTTCTTTCATTTCTCTATTCTCTTCAAGGTAGGAAACTAATTCTATTATGAAGGAATCTGTAGGACGCACAATTTAATCTTTAGACATTATAAAAGAGATGGCTAACATTTTTCTGTAATAGCATAGCCAAAATAAGAACTTAAATAATAATCTCATAGTTAGATTCACTTCGCCATCAGCGAAGTATACAGTAAGTAGAAAAAACCTCCCTTTCAGACAAAAGGGAAAGAAAGTTTTAAAGTGAGAATATAATTTTCCTCATGGGCATTGTCTACCTTAGAAAAACTACTACAGAACATGCCTGTGACTATAGACTTGTAGTTCAGGCCACCGAAGATTAGAGATGGGACTTGGGCACTCCCTTGACTTGCATCCTCTGGTCTGCTTTAACACAAACCAGGAGGAAAAGAAAGCTAGGCATCAGAAGCAATGAGTGGCAGGCCTATTAATGGCTGATCTGTACAGTGATCTGCCCTCAAGGAGACCCAACAGGCCAGTCCACTGCAGTGGCTTTCAATGTGGTAAGCCTGGGCTTCAGCAGAAGTCAGCTTGTGAAGAGCCCTGGCAGCTCTGCCAAGAGTTGGATCACTGGAAATGGACCTGCCCTGGAGTCAAAGGATGCCCAGGTCAGAGCCACAGATCTTATTGGCTCTAAGCTGAAAAGCCCTTCACTCAGCCCAACTTCCAAAGTGACCACTGCAGCTGAGGGGATGGCCAAGTAGGGTCAGCAACATTGCAGGCAGAACTGTAAATTTCTTGTTAGAGATGCCACCTGCCTTTACCTGGCCAGCCCTCCTCCCAGGCCAGCCAAGTAATGAAAGTCAACAGAGTGCCTTCCCCTAGGAGGTTCACACCTCCCTTAGGATATACCCCATGTGAAGAGATAGATAGGTCTGGGCCTCTTAACTTACAAGGCCTAAAGCCCACCAGATTATTATCAAGCCCCTTCTGTCAGGTTCTATTTGCCTCTCAATCAGAAAACTCAATTGTAGCTTAGACAGCACCTTTCTTAGCTCCTCTAATAATGACTCTGTCCTTTGTTCTAGACCCTGTCTAGCGCACTTGGGCCTCATTCCTTTGTAATCATAACCTCTACTCTACCCCAATGGCTCTACTCCCAACCTGTGTGTACTGATGGTCCTCTTCCCCACTTAATGCTGTATAATTGTTCAAACCTGGTCAATGCCACTCTTAGGATCATTGATTACTATCCTCACTCTGTCTTTTATTACCTTGTCTAAATATGATCAGAGCCGGCAAACTTGGAAGGCTTCCATAGCCTTGGCAACTCATGACGACAGCCTAGGGTGGTTACTGGTGCTATAAACTAGAGTGTCAATTTGTTGGGTCAACAACAGGAGCCACCGTGCACTTGCTCCTCATGTGGGATCTCTGTCCTTAATGTGCTGTACATTGTGATTTAATGCTATAACTAGTACTCAAACAGTATGTTTCACTTTGTGTTTCTATGTGGGTGCAAACTGTTGAAATCTTTATACTAAATTGATCTTCTGTATATAAAGAGAATTGAAAATGAATCTTGAAGTGAATGGAAGGGGAGAGGGAGCGGCAGAGGGGAGGGTTGCGGGTGGGAGGGAAGTTATGGGAGGGGGAAGCCATTGTAACCCATAAGCTGTACACTGGAAATTTATATTCATTAAATAAAAAAAAACAATAAAAAAAGAAAAAAAAAACAAGGGAAAAGAGAAGCCACAGGTTTGGGGGTGAAGCCGGTGACCCTTGGTGCCCTGAGCCAGTGTCCCAACGTCCCAGGGTGCCAGCGGCTTGGAGGGCTCTGCCACCCACCCCAGGAGCTCTGGTCTGCCGGGAGGAAGGAGGACGATGGCCACCTTGGCCTTCCATCCCCCCTGGTTCTTCTGTCACCTGGAAACAGCCACGTCCCAAGGTGGAGCAAACCCCCCCCCCCCCCAGCCCCGCTTCGGTGGCTCAGCTGGCCCCTGCCCTCGGCCAATCAGCAAGCCCTCTGCAGCAGAGTGAGTGGCAGCCCTTCCAGGTCACCTCTGCAGGCGGCTCTGCCCCGAGTGCACGGGAGTCCTCGGTTCCTTCCCATCCTGCCCTGGGGAGCACATTGAGGCCATTTTCACATCAAGGTATTTTCAGTATTAAGTCACTATTTTTAGGGGCCAGAGCTGTGGCACTGCCTACAGTGCCAGCATCCATATGGGCGCCAGTTCGAGTCCCGGCTGCTCCGATTCGCATCCAGCTCTCTACTATGGCCTGGGAGAGCAGTGGAAGATGGCCCAAGTGCTTGGAGCCCTGCACCCCTGTGGGAGACCCGGAAGAAGCTCCTGGCTCCTGGCTTTGGAACAGCTCAGCTCCAGCCACTGTGGCCATTTAGAGAGTGAACCAGCGGATAGAAGACCTCTCTCTCTCTCTCTCTCTACACCCCCCCGCCTCTGCCTCTCTGTAACTCTGCCTTTCAAACAAATAAATGTCTTTAAAAAAGTACTCTTTTTAGATATAAGAAGTCATATGATCTCATTATAAAAATTTTGAGACATTCTTTTCTCCAGAAATGAGCATTTGAGAATATTCCATTAAATGCTTTTGCTATTTTAAACAAAACACAACGATGTTCTCTCCACACGTGACCGACTCACATCTTTGTTTTTGTTCGTTTCCGTTCGGGCTCTGCCGGGACCCCTTCCAGATCAAGACGTCGGAGCAGGCTGTTCCCTCGCCTGGGGGCCTGGGGGCCGCACTGCGGCACGTGCCCCTTCCCTGCAGGGGGCAAACCCTGCAGCTGCAAACAGCCCTGCAAGAACTCACCCAGGGGGCTGTGAGCTGGATCACCGAGTCAGCCCTGGAAACAGAATCGCCGGTGCCCAGGGCCTGCCGGGTCCCGCCTTGCTTAAACTGCTCTCCGTCAGCAGCGAGCTGTGAAAGGGGCCTCTCTCCCCAGCCTGCAGCAGACGGAAGCAGCCGTCGGGGCTCCGAGCTCACGGGAGCTGAGCGTGCCGCCCCCACCTAAGTGGTGGGGGACCAAGGCCCTGAGATCATGCAGCTGGCACAGGGCACTTGCGATGATGCCATCTGTTTAATTTTCCAATTAAAGGGAATTTACATGCAAACGGCTCTAAGAAGTCTCAGGCCACCCAAAGGGTTCCCCGGGCTGCTCGGTGACCCCTGTCCCTGGGTCCTCCCCTTGTGGACTGTGGATGGCAGCGCCAGTGCCCACAGATGTGGGTCCAGACGTGTGTGCTGGGTGAGGCTTTGCTGGCCGCTAGCCAGCGGGAGGAAGGCGCACAGAGCAGAGTCCGCACAAGGCGCAGGGCTCAGCAGCTCCTCCTGTGGCCTCACACCGCGGTGTGAATCGCTTTACTCAGTAATGGGATCAGCACCTTACCATGCTCACAGGGGCCCTGCCTGCGCTGGGGGACAATCAGGCCGGAGACAGACTGATGGAGAGATAGTGCAGGGCTGGGTGGGGGTCTGATGGGGGGGGGCTGTTTCCTTGCCTCTTAGGAAGCAGGCTGGAGTGGGACCTGCCCCCTGCCCAGGGTCCTGCCCAGCCCCGGGGGCCCTGGCTCCACTGCATGGGGAAGGCCTTGGCCAGCAGCAGCAAGGATGAGTCTGGCCCAAGAGCCCGGCTTCTCTGGGTCCTTTGAGTCCTGGTGGCTCCTCGGACGCCATCTTCCCCCACCCTGCCTGCTCCTCCTGTCCTTGGAGTGCAGACAGCAGGTTCTGGGGTCAGCGGAAGGCCCTGGGGACTCCCAAGGTCCTCCTGCTTGTGTGCCGAGTCCAAAGTGCTCGCACGGTGACCTGGGTCTGGCAGCCCCTGTGGCTCCGTGCCTCCCCTGGCGCCCACCCCGCTACCCAATGGACTGGGTGCTGTCTGCTCTGGACCCTTGCACAGCCTGTTTCGTCCGCGCAGAACACTATCCCCCTCCTCCCGGGAACCCGAGCCCCCCACTCACCCACTCCTCCTGGGGAGGGAGTGCAGCCGGCCCCCGCGAGCCCTAGCGTCCGGGGAGGCCGGGCTGAGGGGACACAGAAACTCTGTGCACCTCGCAACTTCGCTGCAAACCTCAAATTATCTCCGAAACAAAAGATTAACGAGCAACGGTGCCCGCTCCTCTGGCAGTCACGGGGGCTTGATTCCAGCTATCCGCCCCCACCCGGTCCCCCTGGGGCAGGGCAAGCTGTGTGGCTGTGTCCTGGTCCTGTGGTTCCCAGCCTCTCCCCGGGAGGCCTCCAGCCCTGCCATGGCCCCTGCTCCATCAAAGCAGGGCCTGGAGAGGCAGCCGCTCAGAAGATGCACCCCTGTTGCTGGCTTCCACAAAGAGCTCGCTCTGTCTCCAAACTGCCGCTCGCAAGCACAGTGCCCAGGGTGCTGGGTGAGTCCCGCAAGGCCGGCTGCTCGCAGGCTGGGGACTCCTGAGGACGCGGCCCAGGAGCAGGGGAAGCCAGCAGGGCAGGGAGGAAGCCAAACAAACGGATGTGGTTGTCGGCTCAACCCCAGCCCCACCTGACCCTGGGGGAGCTCCCGGAGGTGTGAACAACACCAGCGAAGCGCCAAGGGCTGCAGGAGGTGGAGCACCAGGTGCTTCCTGTGGCCGGCACCTGAGCAGCCGAGCAGAGGGGCAGGAGTGACCTGAGGAAGTGGGGAGGGGGCAGCAAAGGAGCCGGTGGGATCCGAGGGGGCCCGGCTGAGGCCGGTGCGTGCAGCCCGGAGCACAGACAGCCGGGAGGGTGGATGCGAAGTTGGAGAAGCAGCGCAGCTGGAAGCCTCAAGCGGAGCCGGGGGCCGGAAGGCCAGACGGACACCACACCCGGAAGGACAGACGGACACCGACCAGGTTTTCGACTCTGCCCTGGTTACGGGGGGTGGGGGGTGCCTTCGGAGGCCAGGCCCTTCCTGCTGAGCGGACCGCGCACCCAGCAGGGGGAGGAAGAGCAGCCCAGGGGCTGCCCAGCCCAGGAAGGCGAAGGGAGAGCCTCAGCGCGGGGGCTTCGGGGCCACCCTCCGGCTCATGCAGGGGTCACTCTTGGGGTCCCCCGGCTGTGAGTCGGATTTGTTCCCCAAAACACTGGGGAGTCCCAACCCCAATGGCTCTGATGTGACCTTACCCGGCGACAGCACTGCAGCAGGTGGAATGAGGCCACAGAGGGTGGCGTGGGTTCCAGTCCAGTGGGGCTGGCCACCTCCGGTGAAGAAAGAACCTCGGACCGGCGCTGTGATCTCAGAGCCGGCGCTGCGGTCTCGGAGCCGGCGCTGTGGTCTTGGAGCCGGCGCTGTGGTGCAGCGGGTTAAGCTGCTGACTGCAGGGCCGGCATCCCATACAGCGCCAGTTCGAGTCCCGGCTGCTCCAGTTCCAATCCAGCTCCCCGCTAATGCGCCTGGGAAAGCAGCAGAAGATGGCCCAAGGCCTTGGGCCCCTACACCAGTGTGGAAGACCTGGAAGAAGCTCCTGGCTGGCTCTTCACTTTAGCCTAGTCTAGTCCTGGTTATTGTGGCCATCTGGGGAGTGAACCATCGGATGGAAGACCTCTTTCTCCCCTCCCCCCCCCTTTAACTCTGCCTTTCAAATAAAGAAATATTTTAAAAGAAGGAACCTCACACACAGACACACACGGGGGCAGAGTGACGTGAAGACAGCGGCCGAAGTGGGCTGGGAGCGCCGCAGCCAGGGCCGCCCGGGCTGCCATCCTCGTGAGCACCCACCCCGGCCAGGCCCTGCCTGCTGCTTCCTGGTGCTCTCTGCAGCGGCCACCACGTGGTGCACTGGGCCCTGGACAGCTCGGCCCGGCCCCAGGGCACAGCAGAGGACCTGGCAGCTTGTAGGCCTGGAACTGGGGGAAGAGAGCGGCCGGTGCAGTGTGGGGGCGGGGCCTCCCGCACCTGCCGGCACTGGGCCCCGCCTCCCTCTGAGCTGGCTTCTGTGGACAGTGCTAATCCTCCTGTGAGGGGTTCACAGTCTGCCGTTGTGGGGCTGATAGGCGTTTATTAGCTACTTAACCATTTAAGTAGAACAAAAAATCCTTGTTGCGCAAAAGGTGATGAATGTCTCCATGAAAACACCCCATTAAAATGATTCATTCACGTGACAGAGTCCTGGTCTCCACACCCCGGAGCAGGTGGGAGGGTCAGCCCGGCTCCCGCACGCTCGGGTGTGTGTGTGTGTGTGTGTGTGTGTAGGGGCGGGCTTTGCTCCTTCTCTGTTGGAGAGGGGTGCTGCACGGTCCCAGGCCCCGTGCTCCTGGGACGTGGGTTGTTCAGGATCCCAGACCTGTTGCTGAGGGAGCGAGCGCCATCCCTGGGTCTGCAGAGGTCCCCCGGGGTCTGCTCCTGTGCCAGGGGCCTGCGCCGGGGTATAGCGGGTTAAGCCTCTGCTACGATGCCGGCATCCCACATGCAGGCCGGGTCGAGTCCTGGCTGCTCCGCTTCCGATCCAGCTCCTGCTAATGCGCCTGGGAAGGCAACAGAAGACAGCCGTAGTGCTTGGGCCCCAGATGCCCTCACAAGAGCCGAGCATGGAGTTCCAGGTTCCTGGCTTTGGCCTGGCCCAGCCCCAGCCGTTGTGGCCATTTGTGGAGTGAGCCTGTGGATAGATGATTGAGCTCTCTCTGTCTCTCTCGCTCTCACTCTCTTCTTGCCTTTCCCTCTCTTTCTGTAGCTCTGCCTTTCAAATAAATAAATGTTTTTTTTTTTTTTTAAATCATCTGCTCTCCTGGCTGGCACAGCTGTGCTGCGGGGTGACGGGGCTGGGCTGCTCGGCGGCAGGCCGTGCTAGGTGGTCACGCACTCGGAACGCATGCAAACATTGCAGAGAGAGGCCCTCGTGGGGCCAGGGGCTGCCGGGCCTGGAAGGCAGGGGGACTGGCCTGGGTTCAAATTCTCCCTGTTTCACTCTGCTACGCACCCGTCTCCTCTCTGAGCCTTTTGTCCTGTGCTAAGTGCAGCAGGGCCAGGACCCAGCCCCCCGTGCGGCCACAGAGGTTAAACCAGGGAGGAGCAGAACAGAGCCGAGCACCGCGTTCGGCACAAAGCAAGTGCTGAGCACAGTAGCTCCGGGGCTCGGCAGGGCCACAACTCCCGTTCCGCAAGGACCCCGAGGCCAGCACTGTGCCGGCTCAGCTGTCTCTGCGGTCCCGCCAGCTTGCCAGGGATGTGGACGCCACGCAGACTCCGCTTCTCCCCCACAAACGCTCACCGCAGCCCCTCGCCGCATGCGCTGCCAGCAGCTCCATTTTCCAGATGAGGAAAATCAAGGCTCAGAAAGGGTTAAGCAGCTCGCCCAGATCACATGGCCCTAATCTGCGGTATTTACACGTGTGTCTTGCCAGGCGGGAGGGGCCGGATCCCTCCAGCCTTCCCTTATCTCGCTGAATCACCGGCTGCACTTCAAAGGGGAGGCTCTCCCGGCCTGGATTTAGGCGGCTCTGGCCCCCTCGCTCCCGCTCCCGGCTCCCAGCAGCAGCCTGGCTCTGGAGGCCACTCACCTTCCGGGTCCGCTTCTCTGTGGAGCTGTGTGACCTGGGGCAAGCTGCTTAACCTCTCTGTGCCCCGGGCGCCTGCACGGGCGATCCTGGGGCCCACCTTTGAGGGTGAGCCGAGGCTCAGGCTCGGTGGATTTGCAACTGTCTGGAAGGCTCTGCCCGGCCACGGCTCGGGACCTGCTTTCCGGGCCTGGGGCAGCGGTAGCCTGGCTCCTGGCCCTTGTGCGGTGGATCACAAGGACCCCAGAGCTTCCTGCAGCTGGACACCGTCCACGCCGATGGCTGCGCCGGGCTCCGCGCCTCCCTGCGCTCACGGGTTTGAAGATGAAGTTCATATTTCTACTATCTCCCGTAGGTGTGTCTCCGAGGCAGAAAAGAGCCGTCTAAAGGCTGGAATTTAAGCCCCTGCGACCTTTGAAGCCCCGGCCAGCTGCAGAACTCGCCGTCCACCGCAGCCACTCATGTTTATCGGGGGCAGGAGAGGTTCCCAGGGAACAAAAGCCCTTCCCACGGAGAGGGAAACTATGAGAGGCATTCGGCCCCGCGCTGCCCTGGCTCCAGAGCTGCCTCTGAGCCGCTTACCCAGCGAGGCGCTCGCCCGGCCTGCCGAGTTATTAAGTTGAAAATAATTAAGGTTGCTAAGTGACTTCACCCCCTGTGAAGCTGCCAGACAGGAATCCTGTCCTTGTTTAATTAAAAAATGAAGAAAAAGATGGAGGGGAGGGGAGGAGAGGGGAGGACAGGGGAGGGGAGAGGAGGGGAAGGGAGGAGAGGGAAGGGAAGAGAGGGGAGGGAGGGGAGGGGAGGGAGGGCAGGGGAGGGGAGGGGGCACCGTGTGACGCGCTGGCCGAGGGTCCCTGGCAGCTGGCCAGCACCTCCTGTGTCAGGATGAGCTCATCCTGGCTGCACAGGGGTCCCTGGCTGCACAGGGGTCCCCGGCACCACCTCCTCCTGGAGCCACCCTGCTTTGCTGGCACCAGGCTTGGGCAGCTGCCTCTTCCCTGCACCCCAGGAGGACCGAGTGGCTCTGCAGCCCTCCCCTACAGGCTGACGGGGCCCTGGAAGCACCCGGTGCTAGCTCTTATGCAGCACGGGCTGCCCCGAGTCCAGCCGTGCGGCCCGCGCCACGTCCCTAGTGTGTGCTCCGCCGGGATTTTACGTCTCTGCCGGCAGGGATCGACGACATCCGAGCCTTGCCTAGCCGTGTAGACCGTGAGGCCGCCGTCTCCGTGGGCCAGAATGGCTGGGGACCAGCAACTTCATGGGGTTCCCCCGAGCTGGTGTGGACTCCTTCCACGCCTGCCACCAGCACCTCCCAGGCCGAGCTGAGCCCTTGCAGCCCCAAGGGAGGAGAAGACGCCTCCCATTTTGTGGAGGAAGAAACTGAGGCTTGTTTGGCCAAAAGTGGGGCCTGGGGTGTTCGTCTGCCACGTGGAGTGGCCAGGGTTTGAAGCCAAGCGGTCTGGCCCAGAGCTGGGCTCTCCCCAACCGCGGAGGAATCCCATGAGCGCGTTCGCTGGCTCAGGAAATGCTACGGAGCTTTGCCCCCTGGGTCAGGCTCTGTTGTGGGTGTTCGCGAAGAGAATGACAGCAAAAAGCAGCGACAGGCAGTGGTGGTGACTGGAGGAAGCTAAAATGTGCGTGTGTGTGCGTGTGGACATGTGTGTGCATGTGGACATGTGTGTGTGTGTGGACATGTGTGTACACGTGTGTGTGTGGGTGCGTGGGGGGGCTTTGGTAGGGCGGTCTGGGTGGTGATATTTGAGGAAGAGGCCAGGGTAGCTGGAACATTTTGGGCGAGGCATTGGTGGCCAGAGAGCTGGGCTGGTTGTGGACTGTGGCGTGGGTTTCCGGGGCCGGGGACCCGGCCATGGTCAGGCAGAGGTGGCCTGGACTCAGCGCAGGTGGAGAGTGGGTGGAGTGAGCACCCACCTTGAAGGCGGAGGACCTGCAGGATGTGCAGGAGAGGACGAAAGTCCATGGCCGGCGAGCCCAGGCCCTGACAGGGGCCAATGTCCTGGTCGCCATGGGCCCATTTCCTTCATTCCCGGAGCACTTCCTGTGTGCCCCGCTCAGCGCTCACGGAGCGTCCCCTCCCCAGGGCAAGGCCAGTGTGGTGAGGACGCACAGAGCTCATACAATCATGCAGGTGTGGAGAGGCAGATGCCCCGGCAGCACAGGCCGGGGGAGGTGGCCCCAACGGCGGCCAGCCCCTTGTGCCGTGACCGCTTCCCACCACTGCGGTCTGAGCGTGTGTCCTGGACCTCCCTTCCAGCTCTGTGAGCACCCTAGGGGCAGGTGCCACCTTTCACAGACGAGCACCCCAAGCTTCGGAGCGGGGCAGGTGGCCCCCGGTCACGTCACTGGCAGAGCTGGGACTCACACCCTAAGACTGCCCCCAGCCCACCTCTCTGTCCAGAGCTCCTGCTATCGGCCTTCAGAGAAACGAGGACAGAAGTGATCGATGAATCAACACGTCAGCTCGGAAGCCGGTTGGGCCGCCGGGCCGTCCCCAGCGACAGGAGAGGCAAGTTTTGTCTCGGGTCGGTGGTGCTGAGCCGATGAGCGTGCACGGGGGTCCCCGCGGAGTCTTCCCGCGCAACCTGGCATCACCCGCAGGCAGACTGAGCATCGGGCTGAGGATTTATCCCCTTACACGGTCGATCAGAGATAGAACGTCGATCGATCAGAGATAGAATGTCGCCGGCTTCCCTCTCCCCACGCGACTTGAGTAAGCCCGAAGCTTCCCTTCAAACCGCCGGGCGCGCTCATGGCTCCAGGCTCGGAAGGGAGAAACTGCCCCCGGCCCCACCGCCAGCCGCAGCCTGATCTTCCCCAGACCTCAGCAAGTGAGGGCCCTGGCCGTGGCTCTCCACTGGGGGGCTCTCATGGGGTCTGGGGCCCTGCTGCAGGGGCTGCCCTGTGCCTTGTGGGGTGCGAGCACCCCCCTGCTGCCTCCCACTGGATGCCAGCTGCACCCCTCCTCCCAGTGTGACAGACAACCTGCAGTGTCCCCAGACACTGCCACACGTCTGAGAACGTGGGGGTTCGGGGCTGGAGCGGCGAACTTCAAACCTGGCGGGTCACAAGGAGGGGCGGCCTCCCCCGAGGGCCGAGTCCCGGCTTCCCTTCCCATGCATCCGGGAGAACCCCCATAGGGCTGGGGTCTCAGCGGGGCGCTGTGTAGCTGCAACCTTGGCCGGGGAACCCACGGGCTCCGGGGGCGAGAAGAACGTGGCCAGAGACGCAACCCCCAAAACGTAGCCCGAGGCCCGGGCCAGCAGGGCGGACGCTGTTCCTTTCAGTGGGTTTGTTCTCCTGACCTCTGGGTTTCCAGCGTTTGGGAACCCCGCCCCTCCAGGACGATGGTTGTGGTTGCTGTGTGTGTGTGTGTGTGTGCAAGCGCACGCCCGTGCACGCCTGTGCCCCTAACACTTTGCAGGCACTAATTATGGAAATTTGTGGGACAGTCCTGGTCTCAGAGACCCCAGCCCCTCCCCCGCTTTTCCCTCCCCGACAACAAATAAAATAGCTCAGCTCCCCTGTGCGCGGGACCACCAAGACTGAGCAAAGGACCGCCGGCCCCTCCCGGGGCTCCGCTCCGCTGCGCTGCCCCACTTGGCTCTTTCAAGGGCGTCTCAATGAGCAGCCTTGTGGAGACTCCCACCCCGGCCGGCCCGGGAGGCAGCACTAAAAACAGTTTAATCAGAACAAAAGGAGCCCTGTTCTCATTGTCTCGCCCCGGCTGCAGTGTGGGCGCTGCTGCCGAAAACCTATCCGATCCCGCGGCCGAGCTGGACCGGCCGTGCTGCGGGGTTCACCCCGGCACAGCTGTCTGGATGGATCCTGGGAGCAGATAATTTGCATCGAGAGGGGAAGCGTTCTGGCTGGGCCAAATGTTTTCCATTAGAGACCCTCGGAAGCCCCTGGTAACTGGAGCTCCTTCCTCCCACACGAGCTGGAGGCGATCGTATTTAGGCACCCAGAGCCCCTTCAAAGAATTCCTGGTTGGGGTGCCGATCCTGTCTGCGAGGCCGAGTGTGGCCGCTGAACCATGAAAAAGGAGACAGAAGCCTCTGGGAGGGGGGGGTCTCGGCGCTGATTTTAGATGCCGGCCCTGGAAGTCTGTGGTTAGCGAGCAGGCAGGGGCATTGGTGGTAAACCGCCAGAACCTTCCGGAAGCCGGAGAATTGCCCCAAAGTGGGGCTGTCTGTGCGCCGTGGGGGAGGGGGAGGTCTGGAGCCAGCCCTCCGGGACAGCAAATGAGGTCAGTGCTCTCTCTTCTGTGGAATGCATGGCCTAAAGAAGTTTCTCGAAAACTTTTATTTATCTGAAAGGTGGAGAGACAGAGAGAGAGAGAGAGCGACAGAGACAGAGAGAGAGGGAGAGAGACAAACAGACATATCTCCCATTGGCTGGCTCGCTCCCCAGAGGCCTGGGGCAGCCAGCGCTGGGCCCAGAGCCGCTGCGGGGCTTCCCACGTAGGGGCAGGGCCCGAGCGCTTGAGCCATCACCTGCTGCCTCTATGGAGCGCTTGGCAGGAGGAGCCGAGGATGGGCGAGGCCGGACCCCACGCAGGCGGGCGCAGCGATGTGGGGCGTGGCCATTGCAAGGGTGCGACTTGACCATGGCACTAGCGCCCGGCCCCTGGGCCTGAGCCTGCTTTTGTTAGCACCATTCTGTGCTGGCAAGCGTGAACTTTCCAGGGATGGCGACATCCTGAATGGGACCCCTGGACTCCTCGCCGGTTCCCCGCCCTGGTTCTTGCTGTGCCGGGCCTAACACTACTCAGAACCGCTTCTTTGTGGCTCCGGAGGCGATCGGAACCAGAGGAGTGGAAATCACAGACCCTAGGGAAAGCTTGGGTGGCCAGAAGGCACCAGGGGCGCGGCTGACCCTGCTTCCCCCTCCACAAAGCCCCCTGGGAGCCCCTGTGCCTTCTTCCCTGGAGGAATCCTGGATGGGCACGGAGGCGGGGCCTGGCGATCCAAAGCCATTTCGTACATAATTGTGCGTCGCTGTTTGTGGATTTTCTCTTTGATTCTTCCTGGCAGCGCGAGGGAGATAAACGTGCCCACGTCCCAGGTGAGGAACAAGAGACTCCTAAACCTGTCCCGGGCCCCCCAGGGGCAGGGGCAGGGGCAGGGGCGGGCAGCAGGCCTGTGACCTGGGGTTCTGCCCTGCGTGGTGCAGTCCTGGGGGTGATGTCTCATGGCCTCTGCCGTGTTTCACTGCTTAGGAGCAAGTCACAGCTCCCGCCCACGCCGGGGGGAAGGGCACACGCCACGCGTGACCCCCAGGAGGTGGGGCTGACCGGGGCCACCTCAGCACGCGTCTGCGGCCGCCCAGCTGCTCTCCAAGTCTGTTCCCCGTGCTCCAGTCAGGAGACTCTGCTGTCCCCCAAACGCACAGCCTGTCCGGCCTCTGCACCTGCGCAGTGACGCGGGCGGCCCCTCCCGGCTGCCGGCAAGGTCTCCTCTCATCTGCTACAAGAGGCTCTCCCCACACAGCGCCTGTGTCCTCCTCTGAGCTCTGCTCTGCGCACCAGGGTCCCCTGCCTGACGGCCCCAGCAGGGGCCCAGCTCTGCGGGTCGGGACACGCGGGCCGTGACATCATGGCTGCACACAGCTCTCTCAGCGCAGCCCTGGGCCGCCGGGGGCTCCGTCAGTGTTTGTCCATGAGGACAGAATGGACCCCAAGAGGAGGAAGAAATGAGTTTCGGATTCAAGGTAGGACAAGAAGAGGGGAACCTGCACGCGAGCCAGGCTCTGTGGCTCCGGCATCTGCTCCCTGCCTACTGAGCGTCTACTGAGCGCCAGGCACTGTGCAGGTGAGCCGGGTGGGCGGGAGCGGTTCTGAGGGAGGTGGCCCAGAGGTCAGGGCCTGCACAGGAAGGAGGCAGGTTAGGCTGGGGTGGGAAAGGGCAGGGGCCATGTGCGCACCTGGACAACCAGGCGTGCGCGGAGCGTGTGCCGTGTGCAGAGCCTGTGGGAGACACAGGACAGCCAGGCGTGCGCTGAGCGTGTGCCGTGTGCAGAGCCTGTGCGAGACACAGGACAGCCAGGCGTGCGCGGAGCGTGTGCCATGTGCAGAGCCTGTGCGAGACACAGGACAGCCAGGCGTGCGCTGAGCGTGTGCCGTGTGCAGAGCCTGTGGGAGACACAGGACAGCCAGGCGTGCACTGAGCGTGTGCCGTGTGCAGAGCCTGTGGGAGACACAGGACAGCCAGGCGTGCGCGGAGCGTGTGCCGTGTGCAGAGCCTGTGGGAGACACAGGACAGCCAGGCGTGCACTGAGCGTGTGCCGTGTGCAGAGCCTGTGGGAGACACAGGACAGCCAGGCGTGCGCGGAGCGTGTGCCGTGTGCAGAGCCTGTGGGAGACACAGGACAGCCAGGCGTGCGCGGAGCGTGTGCCGTGTGCAGAGCCTGTGCGAGACACAGGACAGCCAGGCGTGCGCTGAGCGTGTGCCGTGTGCAGAGCCTGTGGGAGACACAGGACAGCCAGGCGTGCGCGGAGCGTGTGCCGTGTGCAGCAGGCACAAGCCCAGGTGCCTGTCCTGTCCCCTGCAGGGCTCACAGCCTTGTGGGCGGGGCATCCCTTGCTGATGATTGACACAGAGACAGGCCAGGGCGCCATCCTGGGGTGGGAGGCTGACCCCCGGGGTGCGCATCCACGTGTCTGCCAAAGCCCAGCTCAGCCAGGGGTGCGCCCACGCAGGGGGTCCCTTGGTCATACGAGGCTTTATTTTCCCCTACCCACAATCCTTTGCCATCTTTTCTGCTACCAGCGTCCCCCCTACATAGGGAAATTGCTGCTGACCCCTGACCAGCTTTCCTGGCATGGCTGACCCAATGCCCGGACCCCGACCCTGACTCGGGGCAAGCAGGGGCCTAGGCCGGGAATCCCGGTGCGCCAGCTCTCTGCGAGGTGAGCGGCCCCCTGCCCGTCCTCTCCCGGGAGCCAGTGGCTGCGGGTCCCTTTCCCTGCCGGGTCCCCAGCCGGCCCTGAGAGCCGCATGGTGGGAGTAGGTGAGGAAGCCCGCGTTCAGACAGATCCTAGGGCGAGCCGGGGGCAGAGACGGACAGAGCCAGGGGACAGAGGTCGCCCCGAGAGCCCCTGGGCCCTGCGCTGCCCGGCCGAGACTTCCTCCTGTCAGACCTCCGCTGTGCCCTGGGCGTTCAGCTGTTTGGTTTGGGTTCGTGCCACCTGCACTTGACCAGGCGCGCACTTCGAGAACGGCTGGGGAGGCTCCGCTCTCCCTGACCGCGGGCCGCCGCGGCCTGCAGGGCACACACCTGTTTGTTTTCCCGGAGCCCACATCCCCTAGACAGGAAGTCCATCACCAACAGGGGAGCCAGGGGGCCTGAGGGCATAGACCCCACGCGGGAACCTGCGAGGTGGCGCGTGGGGGCGGAGGGGAAGAGCCCCCTGCGGCTGCAGCTCCACTGCTGAGCACAGGGGTCTCGGGGTGGGGGGCCCTCTCCACGCCACACCTTCCCTGAGCCCTGGGGAACCGTTTTGTCCATAAAGAATTCTGCCTGGGACACAGACAGGCTGGTTTTATCTGCTCAGCCTGTTTATTGCTTGAGGCCTGGGAGCGGCCTGCAGCAAGGGGGCCTCGCAGGCCACACCCGGGCGATCTTTTCCCTCCTTCAAAAACGGCAATGAAAGAATCGATCGTCTGTAAATTGAATTTTCTGCTTAGAACGAGGCGTTTGAACCCCGGTAAATCGTCCTTTTGTTTCTCGGGCGCCCACCCCACTGCCGGCAAAATTCCCCCATGGCATCTGGGAATCAAGCAATACGATGCTGTCGACACAGGGCCACGCCCACGGTGCCAGAGCCGGGGAGGAACCCGTCCGGGGCTGGGTCATCCCCGCTCCTGCCCTGCGTGGAAGACCCCAGCAAGACGGCCCAGCCTTGGCATCCGTACAGCCGGCCCAGGAGGAGGCCTGGACCCCACGTGAGCACGGGCTCCGCAAGGCCCCCACCCCCTCCCAGCGTCTGGGGACGGCTCCTCTGTGCTGCTTGGTGGCTGTACCCGGCTCCCCCCGAGCAGGCGGCGGCCTAGGTGGCCAGGAAACGCCGGCTCCCGAGGCCCCATCTTCCCGAGGGGAGGAGCCTGTGTCCGAGCTCTGCTCCAGGTGGGAGCTCAGGCTGGGAGTTTAGGCTGAGGAATTTTTGGCCTCTGGATGCGGGTGTCTGGGCCCGGGCGCTCCAGGGAACGCTGGAGTTGGGAGGAGTTTCTGGGGTCAGGCAGGACAGATGCTCTGGTCAGTTCTGGCCGGTAAGGGGGTGAGGGCGTGAGGGTGGCCACCGGTGTTTACAACCTGCCAGGGCCCATGCGCATTCCCACACCAGCCGCCCACTTCATCCCCGAGTGTCCCAGAGCGAGGTGCCGTTGCTGCTGCACCTGCTGTGCAGCTGGGCACAGGCTTGGGGCCGCCATCGGGTTGCCGAGTCCAAACGTGGCTCCGTGGCTCTCCGGCAGTCATCCTGGGCACGCCGCTTCACCTCTCTGAGCCCGTTTCCTCCTCTGTAGAGAATATCAATTTCAAAACTGTGGTCCAGCAGGTGAAGCCACCGCCTATGATGCTGGTGTGCTGGTTCGAGTCCCGGACGCTCCACTTCTGATCCAGCTCTCTGCTGACGGCCTGGGAGAGCAGCAGAGATGGCCCAAGTGCTTGGGCCCCTGCACCCACGTGGGAGACCTGGAAGAAGCTCCTGGCTTCAGCTTGGCCCAGCTCCAGTTGTTGCCGCCATTTGGGGAGTGAACTGGTAGATGGAAGATCCTCTCTCTCTCTCCCTCTCTCTCTCTCTAAAGATCTGCGAGGCTGATTGCAGCGATGCGATAGGGTGACCAGGAGCGAGGCTGTCACCTGTTGGTGCTGCGGGCTCTGAGCAGGAGCTGTCTTCCCTGCACCGTGCCTGTCTGCGCCCGTCTGCAGACACGCGGAGGACCTGGAGCTCGCACACGCTCTGAGCACTGGGGGGGGGCTGCTTCTCAGGGTTGGGGTGCCCGGGCCCCGTTGTCTGGGGCACCCTCACCCTGCTGGTTCAAGTCAGCCTGCGTTGTCACCTGATGTCCCAGGGGCACAGGGCTGTGTGGTGTCCCATCCAAGGACTGGGGAGCTCAGGACCATGCCATTGTCACTCAGCAGGTGATGGGGGGGTGGCCATCCGTGCCCATGTTCCAGTGGTGGCAGAGAGAACACTAACCGGGTAAACATGGACGTGCACACTATTCCGGGTGGTGCTAAGGGTTAGAGAAAGAGAGACGTGGGTGGTTTTTGGGAAGGCTTCAATGGGTGGAGACCTGGAGGAGGTGGAGGAGGGAGACAAGTGGACATCAGCAGATGAGACGTCCAGGAAGCTGAATAGCATGTGCAAAGGCCCTGAGGTGAGCATTTGGCTACAAGCCAGAATGGGACACAGCTGATGTTTCTCGTGTGGCCCAGTAGAGTCCTTAGTGTAGATCTGTCAGATAAAGCACGAGATGACCAACAACATTTGAATTTCTGATCAACAATGACTATTTTTAGTGTAAGGATATCTGATCTGAAATTTAAAAAAAAGTAAAACCATTATTCGCCTAAACTCAAAGTCAGCTGGGGGCTTACGCTTGTATTTGCTCAGTCCGGCAACCACGTGAGCTCTGTGAGTAAAAATCCGGCGCTGGTCTTGGGGTGGGGCCGACTGGGGGGAGGAGGGAGCCGGGCGAGGTGTCGCCGGCCTGGTCACTGAGGAGCCGCGAGCCCCGGCCCGCTCTTCGGCCTCCGAGCTGCTGCGCGCTCATCCAGGCGCCCGGAGGACGAGAGCAGTGGCCAGGCTGTGGCACCAGGTGGCTGCGCCGTCGGTGCCAGCGGCGTGGTCTCCGCACGGTCCGTAAGCGAGCTCGGCTCCGTCCATCCCCTCCAGTTGCCTGCTTCACCTGTTTAGTGAGGATTGCTGGAGGCCGAGGCAGGAAAGATAAGACTCAGAGTGAGAGAGAAAGGCTGCTTCTTAAGGAAGTAAGCAGAGGGCCCGGCGCTGCGGCACAGCCGGTTAAGCCGTTGCCTGCGGCGCCAGCATCGTGTATGGGCACTGGTTCTAGTCCCGGCTGCTCCACTTCCGATCCAGCTCTCTGCTGTGGCCTGGGAAAGCAGGGGAAGATGGCCCAAGTCCTTGGGCCCCTGCACCTGCGTGGGAGACCTGGCAGAAGCTCCTGGCTCCTGGCTGTGGATCGGCGCAGCTCCGGCCGTTGTGGCTATTTGGGGGGTGAACCAGCGGATGGAAGACCTCCCTCTCTGTAACTCCACCTCTCAACAAATAAATAAAATCTGAAAGAAAGAAAGAGAGGGAGAAATGAGCAGAGGTACAGTGAGGGAGGTGGAGAGGGAAGGGGGCCCGAGGTGGAGACGGCGCTCTGGGGCTGAAGCCCGCGTCCTGATCCCGCGGCGCCCTGACTCCTGGGCTCTGTGGGCCGGAGTTTGTCTCTGTTCTCCACGTCTCCGTCGTCGGGATGAAGCACCACACACACCCGTGCAGGCGCAGTGCACGACTCCCCCTGAAAGCCGAGTGAGCCGGCGTCAGGCCCAGCGCGCTCCAGGCGCTCGCGGGTGCCGTCCCTCGCTTTGCCCCCCCCCACCCACTCTGCCCTGCAGGAGGGAGGGGCGCTGCCAGCAGCCCCTGGCCTCCCCACTGCACAGCAAGGTGAGGCTGAAGTTCTACCTTGAGTCTCATTGGCCAGTGCCGGGTCACATGACCTCCCCGGAACCAATCACAGCTGCAGTAAAACAGCTGACGAGGAGCCCACAGGTGCAGGGGCATTCACCGCACACTCCGCGGGGCAGCCGCTGTGGGCGGGGCCTCCACTGGGGGGGTACCCAGGACCAGACGCACCCTCTGCTGTGGAGTGCTCCCGCGTGTCCGAGGGCGCAGCCCGCTGTCCGGAATGGTACAATCATCCACTCACCGATGGTGTGGCTTTGGGAAGCTTCCCTCAACTTTCCTGTCTGTAAAGTGGGGGTAATGTTGGATACCCGCCAGGGTAGCTGGGAGGAGCCACCGGTTAAGAATAATAATAGAAAAAAAGTCTGGGACTCATAGCTGGCAGCTATTTAAGATTTCGCTTGAAGCCTCAAATGATTTTTGTGTCTTCATTCTGGAACGTTCTCGCTCGGCTCCTCAGCGCGCAGTGCACACTCGGCCTGGGGCCTGGGTGGAATCAGCGTCGGAACAGGGCCCAGGGCTCTGCGGCACAGCGTGGCCAAGCGTCGCCTCGGGATAGAACACGGGAGAAAGGGCTGCTCCCAAGTCACGACACGTGCACTGATGGCCGAGCACCTGGCTGTGTAGACGGATGTGGCTTTGGATCCTGGCCGTGTCAGGGATTCGCTGTGTGACAGTTGCTCTCAGAATCCCGGCCTCCTTCTCTGTGATCTGACGAGCGGGACAGGCTCCGGGGGCACAGGGTGCCGTGGGCTGAGGGGGCGCAGGCTCAGCGGATGCCCCAGGAGCAGGCTCGGCAGCAGCTGGGTTGCCCTTGTCAGCCCGGAAGAGGGGAGGAAGGCTCCTGTGGGAAGCCGAGCCGGGAGAGTGAGCGCTCAGACCCCAACCAGACGGCCGTCCCCCGAGGGAGAAGTAGCAGCCACCGTGGTGACCGAGCCACGGCTCCCCAGAACTGCTGGTGCGATCCTGGAACTCGCTGTGGCGTCAGCTTGCTCCGGGAGACGTGGGTGCACGTGTGCGTGTACTGCTCTGGGAGACACGTGTGTGTGTACTGTTCCAGGAGATGTGTGCGTATGTGTGTGTGTGCGTGTACTGCTCTGGGAGACACGTGTGTGTGTACTGTTCCAGGAGATGTGTGTGTATGTGTGTGTGTGTGTGCGTGTACTGCTCTGGGAGACACGTGTGTGTGTACTGTTCCAGGAGATGTGTGTGTATGTGTGTGTGTGTGTGCGTGTACTGCTCTGGGAGACACGTGTGTGTGTACTGTTCCAGGAGATGTGTGCATATGTGTGTGTGTGTGCGTGTACTGCTCTGGGAGACAGGTGTGTGTGTGCGTGTACTGCTCTGGGAGACAGGTGTGTGTGCGTGTGTGTGTACTGTTCCAGGAGATGTGTGTGTGCGTGTGCATGTGTGTGTACTGTTCCAGGAGATGTGTGTGTGTGTACTGCTCTGGGAGACACGTGTGTGTGTGTGTACTGCTCCAGGAGATGTGTGTATGTGTGCGTGTGTGCGTGTTGCTCTGGGAGACACGTGTGTGTGTGCGTGTACTGCTCTGGGAGACATGTGTGTGTGTGTGTACTGCTCTGGGAGACACGTGTGTGTGTGTGTGTACTGCTCCAGGAGATGTGTATGTGTGTGTGTTGCTCTGGGAGACACGTGTGTGCGTGTGTGTGTTGCTCTGGGAGACACATGTGTGTGTGTGTGTGTTGCTCTGGGAGACACGTGTGTGTGTGTGTGTGTGTTGCTCTGGGAGACACATGTGTGTATGTGTGTGTGTGTGTGTGTGTGTTTTCTATTGGGGGCTGTGGCCTCTGGCTGATGGAAGATGTTTCATCTCTTACTCTGTTGTTTACAAAACGATGCAAAGAAATTTCCAGGTGAGCAGCGCGCGCATCTGTTGCCTCCCGTGCGGAGGGGCGGGGAGGGGAGCACAGGTGTGCCTGTCTCACGCTCTCCGCCGCTCCAGGCTGCACGAGGCAGCTCCTGGCCTGCTGTACTCCCTCCCGGGGTCGGGTGCCAGGTCGTCGGGTCTTGGCCAAGTGGGACCGAGGGACAGCCCGGGCCCTTGGCTGTGCAGGGCTTCCCTGGGGCCGAGCGTCCCGGGGCAGCCGGTCTAAGAGCTGTGCATTCTTTCCATCTCATTGCCACGGAGACACAGGCTCACTTGGTCAGAATCGCTTCTGCAAGAAGTGACTGGTGATGTATGAAAGGCAACTCCTCGCCCAGTGCTCCGAGGCCAGGGGGCGAGGGGCCTGGGCCCAGGAGGGGGCCGCCCAACACAATTCCAGGCCAACTCTCAGCCAGTCATGGGGGCCCCAAGTGTGGGGCAGACTGCCCGCAGATCAGATTACGGCCCTGGAGGCCGGGGCTGGGCGCCCTGGCCTGGGGAGCCTGGGGTGCGTTGGGGGGAACAGCAGGGCCCTGGCTGGCCTGGCTGGGGCATGCAGGGGCTACCCTTTGGGGTGCAGCTCGTGGGCCCCCCTGTGCGTGTGCCCTGAGTCCAGATACCTTTGTTTTTTTCTGCTTGGCCAACATGCAGACAGCGAGTTTTGTCATTGTCTCTGCAGGCAGCAGGCCCGCCAAATCCAGCTGGAAGCTCCGGTTTATCCAGTGCACGCTCCAGGCGCCGGCACTGTGTGAAGCCCCTGATGCGGGCGATCACGCGTGTGCCCCAGGCGGCGGGCTCTATCAGTCCCCCCAAGATGCAGAAGGCAAAGGCCCTGTTCATGGCGGACACGGCAGAGCTGGTGTGAATCCAGGTGGGAAGGCTCCCAGAGCCTAGGCTGCCACCTTCCTTCCGCCCAGAACTCTGCCCGAGTCACTCTCACGGCCCCTCCTGCTGGTGGGCTCGGCTCCCGGAGCTGCATCCGACGTCCTCCCATCTGGAAAGCCCCTGTTTGCGTGTTTGCATCCATCCATCCAACTACTCATCCACCCACCCAGCCAGCCACCCACCACCTGCTCATCCACCCACTCACCCATCCACCCACCACCTGCTCATCCATCCAACTACTCATCTACCCAGCCAGCCACCCATCCTCTCACCAACCCACTCTTCCACCCACCCACCCAGCCACCCACCCACTAACCCATCCACTCACCCACCCATTCACCCACCCACCACCTGCTTATCCATCCAACTACTCATCCACCCACCCACCCAGCCACCCATCCTCTCACCAACCCACTCATTCACCCACTCACCCATCCACCCACCACCTGCTCATCCACTCACCCACCCACCCACCCATCCACTAACCCATCCACTCACCCACCCAGCCACCCATCCTCTCACCAACCCACTCATTCACCCACTCACCCATCCACCCACCACCTGCTCATCCACTCACCCACCCACCCACCCATCCACTAACCCATCCACTCACCCACCCAGCCACCCATCCACTAACCCATCCACTCACCCACCCACTCACCCACCCACCACCTGCTCATCCATCCATCCATCCACCCACTCACCCATCCACTTGTCCATCCACCCACCCCTCCACCCACCACCTGCTCATCCACCCATCCACCCACCCACCCACCCACTCACCCCCCCACCCCCCACTCACCCGTCCATTTACCCACCCATCCACCTATCCCTGGAGGCTCTGAGACAGTCTCTGGGGGAGAAAGCAGGAGGCCATCCCCTCCCCCTACAGGGATCACAGAAAGATAAGGTGAACTGGGGGGTTGTGGGATTTGAGAGGGAATCTTCTCTCTTCCCAGGCCTTGGATAGGAGGAGCAAGTTACCTTTTGGCCTTGCATGAGAAAAGATGGTGTCTCAACGGAAGGGTCGCTGGGGTGAGCGGCCGGGCGCCTGCACGGGCAGCCCTGGATGCCTGGATGGGGGCAGGCCCCTGGGGACTGTCTCTGCTTGCTCCTCTCCATTCAACAGGTAAGTGTGGAGCACCTGCTGGTGCCAGGCTCAGGTGAGCAGTACACAGATCCTTCTTCCAGGGATTTCTGAGGCTGAGTGGGGACAGGAGTGACCCCCAGGGATCGGTTGTCTTCATATGCAAATTGGTGGCAGGGATACCTGTCGCTCCTGCCGCCTGCCTGCCGCCTCTCTGGCTGCTCAGGGAGAGTGGATTACAAAGCCCAGCAGTGGACCCCCCAGCCCCCTCCCCCAGCCCAGCCCAGCCCAGCCCAGCAGAGCCCTCCCCCCCCCCGCGCTCCCTCCCCCAGCCCAGCAGTGGCATCTTGCCTCTCATTTTCGTCTCAGGACGACGCCTGCTTCACCTTGCAGGGGTCACAGTGGCTGCAGTGGCTCTGCCCACGGAGGCAGATCCCATCCCCTGCTCTGCACGGCCCAGGCCCTGTGCTGCTCTCCCTGGGAAGTCTGGCCCCGTGTCATCCTTCGAGGACTCAGGTTAGTCTCCCCCAGAAACCCCCCCTCCCCACTCCCCATCCGCCGCCTGTGGACAGGGCGCCCGTGGCATTCCTGCACCCTGCCCCCTCCCATCTGCCCCTGTGGCATTCCCGCACCCTGCCCCCTCCCATCTGCCCCTGTGGCATTCCCGCACCCTGCCCCCTCCCATCTGCCCCTGTGGCATTCCCGCACCCTGCCCCCTCCCATCTGCCCCCGTGGCATTCCTGCACCCTGGCTCCCACGGCCCCTGGGGTAGATCCACCCACTCCACCGTCTTCCCTGCAGGCCTCCTCGGCCAGAGCGGAGCCATGGGCAGGAGCTGCTGCCCTTCTGTCCCCAAACCTTGCTGAGAGCTTCCCGGTTGTCTCCCCCCAGAGGCCGCCACCAGGGCTGGCCCGCTGCCGTGACCTTCTGCCCAACACCGTGCCTGGCCCCACCATTTTCAAGATCTGGTGCAAAGTGAGAACGGGGGCGGGGGGACCTTGCCTCATTCGTAGATGATTAAGAACTACACTGTGGTGACAGCAGGGCAGGAAACCCAGCGTGGCTGTCCAGCTGCAGCCCATGCAGCCCGCTGACGCCCAGTGCTCCACAGTCCTGTGTGGACGCAGAGCAGGTGTGTGTGTGGGGGTGCAGGCCCAGCTGTGGGCGGGGGCCCTGGGGGGGGTGCAGGCCCAGCTGTGGGCGGGGGCCCTGGGGGGTGCAGGCCCAGCTGTGGGCGGGGGCCCTGGGGGGGTGCAGGCTCAGCTGCAGGCAGGGGCTCGGGACCAAGCCCGTCCTGCAGGCTGTGGCATGGAGCGAACAGCCAGGGCTGCAGACCCGTGTCCTCTCTCCTGCCTGGCCTCTGGCCTCTTTGTCCACCGTGGGGTTCTGGGGGCACAGAGAGACGAGGCAGGAGCCCTTCAGCTGCCAGGAACTCCACGGACTCCGAGCCCCCAAGTGAGGCTCAGTCAGAGCCCCCCCCCAGAGGAAACAAACCCCATCTCCAAGCTCAATCCTCGCTGAGCACCCCACACTCCCCCGGGAGCCTCCATCCAGGAGGGGGCAGAGCTGAGGTTGAACTCCCCCCCCCCACTGCCATCAGGGTGAGCCTGAGCCCGGGGTGGGGGGAGGGCCGCTGGCGGGTTCCCAGGGGGCTGGGTCCTGTGGGACAGGGTGGACGACACAGCATCCTTTACTGATAGGAGAGGAGGGGGAGAAAGGTTGGGGGTGGGGCCCCAGGTCACCACCTGCTGCTGTCTGCTCCTCCCTGGGCGAGGTGGACGGTAGCAGGGCTGGGGCTTTCAGACCCCAAACCGAGGGAGGTGGGGGAGAGCTCCCTGGCTCACGCGACTCTCACTTGTTCATTCCGCGAAGGCTGGCCGCAGCACGGGGGTCCGGGCGCTGGGCTCCCAGGGCGTCGCGGCTCTAAGCGGGGCAGACGGCGCAGCAAAAAGAGCGCAGTTACGCACAGTGAAAGAAATTAAGGAAAAGAGAACAAAGTGGGTGGGGCCCAGGAGAGGACGCGGCTCGCCAGGGCGTTGGGAGCGGGAGCCCCGGGCAGAGGGAGAGGCAGGCCCCCGGGAGGCGCCCAGGCCAGCGGGGCTGAGGACCAGGCGGAGCCCGGGCCGCCGCCTCCCGGAAAGCCTGCGCCCTCCGCGCCGTCCCCGGCTTTTCCCAGCGCAGCCCGACCTCCGTCGCTCCCGCCCGGGGCCTCCTTTCTTGCCCCCGAGGGGGCAGGGCCGGCCTGGGGTCCTCCCTCCGCGTCCCGCGCGGTCGGGTCCCGCGGCGGGCGCCCGGTGGCCACTCGGTCAATATTTGCCGAGCGCGCTGGAAGAATGAATGAACCCATTGGGCACAGCTGGGGGGAGGGCGGGGCCGAGGGCAGGTGGGAGGCCGGCCCGGGAGGGGCCGGGCAAGCCCGTCCTCCGCCTCCCGGCTCGCAGGCCCCAGCGCGCACCGCTCCGGGGCTCCGGAGGCGGCCTCTGGGGCGATCAGGGGCGCGCGGGGCTGTGAGCGCGAGCCGGGGCCTCGCTCTCCCGCCGGGGGTCGGCAGAGGGTGGGTCGCGGCCGCCCAAGGCGAAAGCAGCCGGAGGAAGGAGCGCTCGCCCGCCCGCCGCCTCGCCGCCTCCCCGGCGCTCGCTCTCGGGACGCCTAGGTTTGCTGGCTGCTCCTCCCACCCGCGCCCGCCTCCTCGCTCGCCTGCTCGCTCGCTCGCCGGAGCTGGTTTCCTAGCCGTGCGGTGCGCCCGGACGAGTGCGGGGCGACGGGCCCGGGGCCAGCGCGGAGCAGGGTGGGGGGCGGGGGTCGGGGCAGAGCGCAGCCGGCCGGGGAGGGGCCATGTCTGGCGCGGGCGCAGCGGGGCCCGTCTGCAGCAAGTGACCGAGCGGCGTGGACGGCCGCCTGCCCCCTCTGCCACCTGGGGAGGCGCGGAGCCTGGTGCCCGGAGCCCGCGAGCCGGCGCGATGCACGTGCGCTCGCTGCGAGCCGCGGCGCCGCACAGCTTCGTGGCGCTCTGGGCGCCCCTGTTCCTGCTGCGCTCCGCCCTGGCCGACTTCAGCCTGGACAACGAGGTGCACTCCAGCTTCATCCACCGGCGCCTCCGCAGCCAGGAGCGGCGCGAGATGCAGCGAGAGATCCTCTCCATCTTGGGCTTGCCGCACCGCCCGCGCCCCCACCTCCAGGGCAAACACAACTCGGCGCCCATGTTCATGCTGGACTTGTACAATGCCATGGCGGTGGAGGAGAGCGGCGGGCCCGACGGCCAGGGCTTCTCCTACCCCTACAAGGCCGTCTTCAGCACCCAGGGCCCCCCTCTGGCCAGCCTGCAAGATAGCCGCTTCCTCACCGACGCGGACATGGTCATGAGCTTCGTGAACCTCGGTGAGTGAGGGCAGGGCGGCCGTGTGCGTCTCCGGTGGGGGCGCCTCGGCCCGGGGAGGGGGCCGCTCCGCCCGTCCAGCGCGCCCATCTTTCCGCTCGTGGCCGGTTGCAACGCGGCAGCTGCTGTCTCCGGGTGTCCGAGCCCTCGGCCCTAGTGGACCCAAGCCGTGTGCACCCTCAGGTAGGGCGGACCGGCCTCAGCTGGCCTGTGCGAGTTGCTGGGAGGGAGGGAGGGACCGACCGGACCGGAGCCCCCTCGGCGTTAGGTCACCCGCCGGGCCGCGGCTCAGTTCAAAGCGCCGGGGCTGGGTCATGTGAGCCGTCCCGGGCCGGCGCGGCCCCGCGCTACCTGGATTTAAAGGACCGCGCTCGGGGAAGCCGCCTTCCCGCCCTCCCTCGGCTCCTCTCCCCGCAGCTGGGCCCTGGCACCGCGGAAGTCGCCTTCCCTCGCCGCCCCGGCGAGCCCTACCTGTGCCCTCGCGGCGCGCCAGCCTGGGCGAGCCGCGCGCTCCGAGCGCCTCTGGGCCCCTCTCCCGGCCGCCGGGCGCCCCCTCGGCCCGGGCTCCCACGGCCGCAGCTGGGGAAGAGCCGTTGCCATTGCGAGCTTTCTATTTTAAATATGTAATGATAGGTCCCGGGCGGGCAGAATCCATTTTCAGCGTTTATCACGTGTGGCGCGCAAACCACCGGTTCTGGCGATTGGGTGGCGGGCGGTCTCGGTGCAGACACGGCCGGGGGCGCCCGGGGCCCCCGGTTCCCGGCCCCAGCTGCCGGGAGGCGCGGTGGGGGCGCGCGAGGCACGCACCAGACTCGCACAAACTCACCCCCGGCAGCGCGCTCTGAGCGCCGAGGATCAAATATTTGGTTTCCGAGATAACACGCCCCGGTTAGCCGCTTTTATCCTACGTGTGCGCCGCGCCGCGAAAACCCAAACCAAGTCGGGTTAAGAGACCCACGGCCGCGGGCGCCGTCAACCAGGAAGCGAGGGAGACCGAAGCCCGCGTTGGGCACCGGGGCGCGTATGGCGGCGGCTGGGGGGCGCCCCGGGAAGCGTGGATCCGCCTCCCGGGCTTCCCGCTCCAGATAAGGTCCCTGAAGTTCCCGGGAGGCCATTGTCTGCCCTTAATAATGGCCAAGATCAAGTTGGGAACTGGAGCTTCCGCGGAGAGGGGGTGGAAGGGTCAGATGGCAAAATAACTTCGGGAAAGTTTAAATGCCGCGCTGCCGCCAGTTCAAGGGGGAGGCGGCGTCCTGGGTTTTGATCGAGAGGAATTCTCGGGGACCCTGGGGTGGCAGGGAGCAAGGTGCAGGCCCCGAGGGTCACATGGGTGCTTGTCCCACTGGGACAAGATCTGAGAGCGCAGTGGGGCTGGTTTCCTCCTGCGATTTTCTTTTCCTGTTTGTCTTTATTGAAAGCAACATTCTGAATGTGTACATACAAGTCGATGAAGGCACTTGGAGCTCTGTGGTCCTCCAGGGCCGTGTCTCAGGTGGGGTTTGTGAGGTCCTGGGTTCTGTTGTGTGCCGGTGGCGACCACAGAGTGCGGCATCCCAGGTCCCGGCAGCTGCCCCCGGAGCTTGGCCGGGGTCATTAAAGAAGTATCGGTAATCCCCAGCTCCTGTCCAGGGATCTGGAAAACCCAGCAGAAAGTACCCAGTTGCTCAGGCACAGGCAGCATGGCCGGCCCCGGCAGAAGAGCTGGGTTGCTGTGTGGGGGCCCCCGGACACTTGGCTGCACCGCCCCCCTCCTGGCAGCGGGAGCAAGCCGAGACCTGTCTGGGAAGGCCGCAGCTGGGTGGCTTTCCTCTGGCTGCACACACACCTTTCAGTCCACGGCTTTCATCTTGAAGGCACAAAGACCTGCTTGTCTGAGCCTCTTAATCAGCGGGGCTGGCTCTGGGCTTTGTGGACGCTCCCGCAACATCACTCCACATGAGAGGGCAGAGTGCACGGGGTTGTTTTCTTTCGCTCTCTGTCCCTAAGCTCGCGGTAACGAGGTGGCTGAAGACCTGGGCTGCAGCCTGGCTGGACGCTGCCTGTGGACGCCTCCAAGGTCGGCCTTTAATTTCTGCGCAGTGACAGCACGGGGGTAAACTCCCTGTCTCTTTTGATCTACTGCGAGGCGCTGGCTCGGAATTTCTCCATAGGAGGGACTTCCCGGGGGACTGGGGAGGGCCGGGGGCTTGTTCAGGCACTTGGATGGCGGAGAAGGACACTCTGTGTTTTCCTGGGGTTGCAGGTCACCGTGATGTGTGATACACAAAGTTTTCTCCAGGACAGTTGATCCTGACACTTCACCTAGGGGAGAGGAAGCACTCATTCATCTGAAATTGTCGCTCGTTCTCATCACAGAGGGGCTCTGGGGGCCCTGGGCGAGGATCTGGGGGGACGTGGGGGCAGGCGGCCTTCCCCCAGGGCCCCTCCCCCAGCGCATACCTCCGCCGCCCTGCAGGCCACGTGCGTGCGTGGGGGACCCCTGCCCGAGTTCTGAAGCCTTTTGCAGGCCTGGTGCCTTAATTCTTCCTTCTGTGTGCAGCCAAACTGGTTTTCGTTCCTCTTGGAATTCAAGTGGTTTGCCAGGCCGAGTGGGATCCGGACTGGAGGGGAACTGGGGGGGGCGGGATTTACGACAAAACCAGGTGCTGGGAATGAGGACTCGTGGCTGCCCCTCTGAGCAGGGACCCCTTTGCAACGCACCCCCGGCCCAGCCTCAGCCCCTTACGCTCGACGGCGGGCTCTGTGAACTGGTTTGGATTAACAAGCCCCCGACTCCTCCGTGCAGACCGAATTTTGGAATTCAAAACAGGCTGCCCTGTCTCCAACAGTCCCTAGGCCAGTGCGATTCTGCGGACTGGCCCTGGCCCGGCCCCTCGCCGCTCACCGCGCCTCCTTGGGAAGAAGCCGTCGGGCGGGCAGCTTGCTTGCTCTCTTCTGAAGGAGCCGGCACGGGCCGGGTGGCTCCGGAGGAGTGCCGTTTGTTTCATCTTCGAGATGAAATGAAAAAAAAAAAAGGGGGGGGGGGGAGTTGGAAACCCGACATGATTGGAGTCAGCGTAGAAAAGTGGCTTTGTGGAGACGGCCGGAGCAGGCGCGGGCTGGGCAGTTGGATTTTTGCTTTGTAACATCTGGCCGTCCGTTTTGTTGACAAGTGTTTGGCATTAAGATGGTTCCTCTTGCCCCTTATGAACAGGCCCTACCACTGTAGAGTATTAGAGAAAGATTCTGTTACAGTTTAAAAATTTCCTTCAGGGAGTGCTTCGCGGGAGCGAGCGCGCTGCAGGCATTTGCAGCTGTAACCTGGCTTGTGTTAAAATTTGGAAGGGGCTGCTCCGCATTCCAGCGCGGCCCTCACTGGTGAGCAGCCAGAGGTTAATGTAGATGTCATACAGGCTTCCCCCTTCTCTCTCTCTCTCTCTGCACAGCGCCTTTGCTGCGGGGACGCACCGGCAGCTGTGTTTTTAGGAACCCTTTCCAAATCACTTCTTTGAAACCTGGTGTTCCTGCTTCCATACATCAAAGATTTGCGTCCCCCCTGCAAAGGACGTACGTGACCCAGATTTGAACTGTTTGGGTCCTGGGTGCCTTTCTCTTCTGCTCTCGAGGCAGGTGAGGGCTGAGCCCCGGCTGCCGGCTTGGGTGGCCCTGTTGGGTTTTTATCCCAGGTCTGGCATTCGGTGGCAAAGTGTGGCATCCACGGACGGGGAAGGGAGGTGGCCTGGATGAAAACCAGGGCTTCAAAGGGGCGGCGTGGCTCTTTGAATGCGTGGAGGGAGGAGACTGCTTCCGAGACGCAGCCCCGGAGAGCTGCGGCCCTCGGCGTGGTAGGCTGTGGAGCCTCTGCCCAGATAAACACAGCTGGCGGTCCGTCCCCTGGCCACCGGCATGCCTGTGCCGTGAGCGAATCTCACGTGTCCACTGAGCTCAGAGACAAGTGATGACTTCATTCCAGGGAGAGTCCCGGCTAAGCTGATTGATCACCGCTATCGCTTTAATATCTCCCCACCCCCACTCGGTAAGGTCATATTTGGCCCACTGCGAGAATCACAGTGTCCCGGCTCTGCCCTGTCTCCACCCTTCCCCGGCCTGCCCCTCGGTGTAACCAGCCGAGCAGTTTTGAATGGAGAGCCCCTTGTGCCAGGCTGCTGGCCACGCTGACTCCTGCGGGCTCCCTCTGCAGACTTGGCTGGGGGCGCTTGGCCGAGACACGGCCCCTAGAGGCTCCCTGGCAGTCACGGGGTGAGGGCGCGGGCGGGGGTGTGCGGAACCTGTCGCGCTGTCGTGGGAAGGAGCGTGAAGGTCAGCCTTGGCCGCGTGGTGCTGGGTGAGCTCTTCAGCTGTGTGCACTTGTTCTCCAAGTGTCAAGTCCCTCTGGTAAAATCAATAGATCGAATCGCACGACCCTCTGCTTTTAATTAGTTTAAATCAAACGCGCCGGTGTCTCCATGGGGCGAGGAATTACCAATATTTACATAGAAACTGTTAATTTGTGGAGAAAATAACACATTTAGCTTCACACATTTAAACTGCTCCAAGTTGATGGATCCCAGATCGACCAGGACACGAGGTGGGGAGGGGGTGACGTCACCAGGGTGAGGGAGCCAGGGGAGACCCCTGTGAGGTGGCGCACAATGGGCACAGCTGTGAACGTGGGGCCAGGGGGTTCCTACTGCAGGTCGGAAGCATCGAGCTCGCCCACGTCACCTAAAACCCCTTCTCTTGTTTTTGTTTAAAAAGATTTATTTTTATTTATTTGAAAGGCACAGTTACAGAGAGAGAGAGAGAGATGATCTTCCATCCGCCAGTTCACTCCCCAGATGGCCGCAACACGAGGGCTGGTCCACACTGAAGCCAGGAGCCAGGAGCTTCCTCCAGGTCTCCCACGTGGGTGCAGGGGCCCAAGCTCTCGGGCCATCTTCCGCTGCTTTCCCAGGCCATTAGCAGGGAGCTGGATTGGAAATGGAGCAGCCGAGACTTGAACCAGCGCCCATGTGGGATGCCGGCACAGCGTGGGCCCTGCTTCTGTCTAGCGTTCTTGAGAGATCGCGAGGCTGGCTAGTGCTTTGGGGTTGTCTGAGTCTGCTCTGGGGCTGCAGGCCCCCCGTCCTGGGCAGCTCAGGGCCCAGCGCCTTCTTTCTTCCCCAGCATCCAGCGCTTTTCCTTCCACTTCCCGAAACGGTTGGGAGAGGCGGTGGGGTTTGCTCAGTGCCTTCCATCCCAGGTTGAGCCGCTCCGTGTGAGCCAGCTTCGTGTTGAGCTGGGAGCGAATCCCGGGTTTCGCAGCCAATGGCATTTGACAAAAAATACCTGACCACGACGCGACTTGGTTTTTCTTAATATGGGACAGATATTTCCTGGGGAACCTTCCCCAGCGAAGTGGCCGTGCCTGTGAGCACCGGGGCTGCGTGCGTCTCCCGCTCTCTGGGTAGAGTGTTTATGATGGGGAGGGGGTCCTAGGAGTACCTGCAGTTTGACACTTCCTGGGGGGGGCCTTGGAGGAGCACGTGCACGCGGTCCCCTCCTCTCGGCACTCGTGTCGGCAGGCGTTGCGGGGAGGCGCGCGAAGCCCGCTCTGATCCCCGTGGAGTGGATTGAATTAATGACAGCTCCGAGTGCACCGGTTTTAGGGTAATTGCTTTATTGTTTGGGAGCTGGGGTGCTTATAATCCGGTTCCTGTACAAACATGTTTAACGTGTGTTAATGCATTTCCAAACCAGAGCCTCTCGGCACAGCCCTGCTTCTCATTAATTGATGTCGGTAGCATGGTACAGTATTTCAAAGGGCTGGCCAAGTCTGAACTGTGTTTCCAATTTCCTCCCTTTCCTGTGTTTGGAATGCCAATGTTAATTCGTTCCCAGGCAGGAGCGGGGGCTGCCAGCCGCGGCTTTCTCTGAAGGGCTTCTCCGTGAAGCCTTCCAGCCCTCGCCCAAACGCGGGGCTGCCCAGCCGTTGTCCTAACACTTTGCAGCTCATTCCGGGTGATCTATGGAGCCGGGGCTGGGGGGCCTCGCTGCCTTGTGACGGCCATTCTCGGTGACGGTGGTGGGCGTGGCCTGGCAGGGGAGACGGGGCACATGAACACGACTCTCTTTCCACATAGCCTGAACACGGGTGTCTGTTTCCACTATGGTTGCGCGTCGGCTGTGTGGCCTTGGGCAAGTTTCTGAAGGTCTCTAATTTGTCTCCTTGTGTAAAGGCTGGGTGATAATCCCCCCTCAGCAGATTCTCCCACAGAGCCCGGCACGCAGTAGGTGCCCCGCACATGGTAGCTCTTGTTTTTTTCTTTTTTTTTTTTTTTAAGGTGGCCGGATTGCTAGTCATTTTGGGATGTCAGGCTAAATTGCAGTGTTTAAGTATCTCATCTTAAAATACTGCTTGTAAGGCACCCATGTGATGTCAAAGATGATGGAGGTGCGTCGTGGGGATGCTCCGAGGTCGACGAAATTGGAACGAACGCGCCAAGGTCACTTGAAGACAAACAGTAGACTTGCTCTTGATTTTAGCATCTAAGGTGATTTAGACATTTTACTCCTTGGGAGCCTGGAACTGAGTTAAGGAGTAAGCAAGAAGTATCCGTACAATCTTTGCAACTGGAAATCAGAAATCGCTCCCGAATAAAGAAAGGCTAGTTTAAAAAAAAAAAAAGTCGCATCACTGGAGCATTCTTCCCGCCCCTTTCTGGAAGACGGTCAAAGTACAAATTGTCTTCTCTCCAAGGGAGTGATGGCCCAGAGCGCTCATTAACAGAGTGGCACGGCTTCCCTGCTCTAGCGGAGCAGGTGCAAGGCTGGGCCTGGGCTCCCCGAACAAGGCCCTGGAGGCTGCAGCCCGGGGGACGCCGCGCTGGGCCTTCTCAAAGCTTCCCATAGGCTCCCCCCGGCCCTCTCCCAACGACTAGGATCCGCCGCGGCGAGTATTAAGTTTCCCGGCATCTCCGAGGTCACGTGTCCTATCACATCTTTATCTCCCGAGTGGCTTTCGAGTTCCCATCTTTTGTTGTCTGGCTTAATGAAATTTGGCTGTGAACAGAAACTTGCACTGTTTCCAAAACGGAGGACGTGCCTGGTTTGACGCGTTGGGTTTAGGCCTGCGCCGTCTTGTAATTTCAGCCTCTCCGTTGCTTTCATGTAGTTTGGGAAAAGAAAAACGGAGCAATCTAAGCGCCCCACCTGCCGGGGGGCCACTGAACGTCCCCGCGCCCACCCGCCCAGCCGCTGAGCGCGCACACCGAGGCGGACGAGGGTTCTGGTGGTCCCCACTGCCTGTGCTTTGCTACAGGAGCTCTGGCTGCCCCCGTCTGCCTGGCAGGGCTCTCGCCGCGTGGAAGGAGCTCGGGTACTGGCCACCGTGTGCCTGAATGGACCCAGAACTCTAGGCAGCATCCTCTGAAGTGTTTGTTTTCAATTCCCACCAGTAAATGTCTGAGCGCACACCCTAGCTGGAAGTGTTCCCCGACTACGGCGCTGTTAGGATCGTTCGTATTTATACATCAGAGGATGGACACAGGTGCCCAGGTGGGGCAGGAAAGACGAAAACATAACATTTCCATGTCACTAATTAAGATACATTTCAGCCGCTTCGTCAATGCAGTTTTAGTTAATGCACTTTAATTAATAGACAATATACGTCCAATTAGCTTTGCTGTCACTAGAATCGGCCAGGGGATGGAGTGTTCTTTGATGTTTCTCTAAGCCACGGTTTAGCCGTTCGGGATCACTGAGCTAATGATCTGGCCCCTGGTCGGGCTGGTTTGACCCCCAGCCCAGTCAGCACGGATGAAGCTCCCCGCAGTCACAAAACCCGTGACCTCGGGAGCGTGGAATCCGAGGGCTGACTTTCGCTTGCAGGGAGTTCTGGTTCTGTCCTGGGCTGGTGGGGCTGGTGGTGGCAGTGAGGTTTGGAGGGAGGCTCGCGCCCCCACAACGTCACCGCCATGGTGCGTGGTGGGGAACAGATGTGAACTGTACACTGGCTTTTTTTTTTAAGATTTATTTAGTTATTTAAAAGGCAGTAACAGAGAGGGAGAGGCAGAGGCAGAGACAGATGGAGAGAGAGAGAGAGAGAGAGAGAGAGAGGTTCACTCCCCAAATGGCCGCAATAGCCAGGGTTGGTCCAGGGTGAAGCCAGGAGCCAGGAGCTTCCTCTGGGTCTCCCACGTGGGTGCAGGGGCCCAAGGACTTGGGCCATCTTCTGCTTTCCGGAGCACATTAGCAGGGAGCTGGATTGGAAGTGGAGCACCTGGGACTCGAACTGGTGCCCACATGGGATGCCGGCGCTGCAGGCAGCGGCTTTACCCACTACACTACAGCGCTGGCCCCTGTGCATTGGCTTTTAAAATTTACACCTGGGGTGTGTGTTTGGCGTAGAGGGCCAGATGTCGCTTTGGATGCCCACATTCCATACCTGGGTACCTGTTTTTTTTTTTTTTTTTTTTTTTAAGATTTATTTATTTATTTGAAAGTCAGAGTTACACAGAGAGAGGAGAGGCAGAGAGATAGCGAGGTCTTCTGTCCACTGGTTCACTCCCCCAGTTGGCCGCAAGGGTCAGAGCTGTGCCGATCCAAAGCCAGGAGCCAGGAGCTTCCTCTGGGTCTCCCATGAAGGTGCAGGGACCCAAGGACTTGGGCCATCGTCTACTGCTTTCCCAGGCCATAGCAGAGAGCTGGATTGGAAGAGGAGCAGCTGGAACTAGAACCGGTGCCCATGTGGGATGCCGGCACTGCAGGCGGCGGCTTTACCTGCTACACCACCCATCGTTCTTGAAGTTTGCTGAGCAATGATCATCCTAGCATCTTTCCTGCACCCCAGCGAATCCGTCTTGCCTCCGCCCGAGCGCCTGCATCGTCGGATGAGGCAGTCCCGTGGTCAGTGAGCACGTCCCCACGTGGGAGGTGGCCCCTGGCATCTTTAGGGCTTGGCTTCCAGAGGGCCCAGCTCCAGCGGCTGTCCCCACCGAGGAGGCGGGAGGGGCAGCCCTGAGGTCTGGCGCTGAGCGGAAGAGGGGCCTTCTCGGCACTGCCTGTCCCTGCGGGAGCTTGGGGGGCTGAGTCAAGAACTTGACTTCAGAGACGCCCTGGTCGTCTCGGGGCGTCCCCAAGGTCGCTCGTGGCGGGGCGCAGGGTGCAGATCTCAGCGGCGGTGGCACCTTCGTCACTGCCATCGTTGCCAGGTGCCTCCTTTCCCCTCCCGCGTCAGCTCGTGCGGCTGGGACTGTGGCCCGGCAGGGAATCCCGCCCTTGCCCAGTGCAGCGCCGTCCTGCCAGGCTGCACCAACAGGGAGGGGCCGTGGAGGGCACGGGGACAGAAGTCGAGGCCATGACCCTGGCCTGAAGATGAGATGAAGAGAAGCAGGCACACACCTTACCCTTCGGCTGCTCACCCCCTCTCCTCTGCCTTGTGGCTTAAAAACCATTTTCAGGGTAAAGGCCCCCCCATCCTGGCCCAAGAGACCACGTGCAGGGTCCCTGATGCGATGCGTGTGCACCCGACACCTGCTCCAAGGGATATGCCAGCAGCAGCTGGAACTTGGTGCTTGTTTATTTTAGTATTTATTTATTTATTTGAAAGGCAGAGTTACAGAGAGGCAAAGGCAGAGAGAGAGAGAGAGAGAGAGAGAGAGAGAGAGGTCTTCCATCTGCTGGTTCACTCCCCAGATGGTCACAACGGCCAGAACTGAGCCAATCTGAAGCCAGGAGCCAGGAGCTTCCTCTGGGTCTCCCGTGTGGGTGCATGGGCCCAAGGACTTGGGCCATGCTCTACTGCTTTCCCTGGTCATAGCAGAGAGCTGGATTGGAAGTGGAGCAGCCGGGTCTTGAACCGGTGCACATATGGGATGCTGGAGCTTCAGGCCAGGGCGTTAACCTGCTGTGCCACAGCACCGACCCCATGAAAACATTTTAAAATTATTTTTATTTATTAGAGAGGGTGAAAAAGAGCACTCCCATCTGCTGGGAGCGCCCACTGCTGGGGGCTGGGCCAGGCCCCAGCTGCCCTGAGGTGAGGACTCAGTGTGCGTCTCACGTGAGTGGCAGGAGCAGGACTGCTGTTTCCTGGGAGCTCATCAGGAAACGGGGCGGGAGAGGAGCCGGGACTCGAACCCAGGCATCCCAAGCGCTCGGCCAAATGCCCACGCTGGGGAGGAACGCCAAGGGATTCTACGCGTTCCTTTCTTTCCATGATGACCCCGCAGCAGGAAGTGCAGTGTGGTACTGGGCAGGAGAGGCCATCCCTGGAGACCCGGAAGCCATAGCTGAGACCAGCGCCCCGAGGGGCCCGAGGTGCCCGTGGCGGGAGCTGGGGCAGGGCCCAGGGTGTGCCAGGGCTGGGCGGCTTCCCTTCTGAGAGCCTGCCCCACCAGGAAAAGGCAGCAGGCGCCACCCTCACTCTGCATGTCTGTGACGCTTTGCCCTGCAGAAATTCCTGCAGTTTTTCTCCAAGCAACCAGAAAAGCCCCCTTTGCAGCGCTGCCCCCGCCGGCCGGCACGCAGCGGCCAGGTCCTCTTGGTGGGGCCACCATCCGCAGGGCTTGGGGCTGGGGGAGCTGCCCCCGTGGGCCCCAAAGGCCAATACCGCATCCACCTACAGAGCCCCAAGCTGGGCGGGGCCCACGTGGCGCGGGGGAGCGGGGAGCCGGCTCCGCGGGCAGTGCTCCTCCGGCCCTGAACTCCGTGCGGCGGCCTGGCCGGCCTCTGCCCCTTCTCGGGTTGCATTTTCTGACCGCCTCGACCTGCAGTCTGCAGAGAGGGGAGCCCTTAAAAATCAGCGGGGCCGTGGAACCTTCCGGGGCCAGTAAATGTTTATGGGATGGAGGCACTGGTTGGTCATTTCCTTCAGGAGGAAACAATAAATGCGATGGCTTTGCCTTTTACCCACTCAAACCCTGAGCGCCTAATTATCTTAATATGCAGGCGGGGAGCCCGCAGCGTGGCCGGGGTCGGCGGCCGCGAGTCTCTGGGTATCTGGCGGCCTGGGAGCTGCCCTTCTCCTTTGTCATGAGAGGTCAGCTTTAAATGTTTTTAAAAAACATTTGTTTGTTTATCTGAGAGGCAGAGTCTCTCTCTCTCTCTCTCTCTCTCACACACACACACACACACAGGGAGAGAGAGAGATCCGTCTTCTAGTTGCTGGTTCACTGCCCAAGTGCCCACAGCAGCTGGGGCTGGGCCAGGCTGAAGCCAGGAGCCAGGAGCTCCATCCGGGTCTCCCACGTGGGTGGCAGGGGCCCAAGCACTTGAGCCGTCCCCTGCTGCCTCCCAGGTGCGTGAGTGGGGAGCTGGATGGAAAGTGGAGGAGCGGGGACGTGAACCGGGGCTCTGCCATGGGACGTGGGCATCCCACGTGGCGTGGTAACTGCCGTGCCACAATGCCCGCCCCTGGGCAGTGCTCCCGGCCTGGGCACTGGGGACTGCTGTGGGCATCCCAAGCAGCGTTAGGGCAGCATTTGCTGGTCCCTGACCGTCGCCCGCACCCCTCCACTCACCTGTGACAACCAAAAGCATCCCAGGTGTTGCTGCATGTCCCCTGGGAAGCAAATCTCCCCGGTGGTGGTGGCGGAACTGGGATTCAGGGCGACTCAAGTCGGGGTTCCTGGCCCGCGGCGGTGAGTGGGAAAAGCCTTTGCGGGCCGATTTCCAGTCGAAGGAGCACGGGTGGCAACCAGGACGCGAGCCCCCTCCCAGGAGCCTCTCCTGGGTCTGAAACCCCGGAGGTCAGCAGGGAGGCAGCGTCTTTCTAGAACTGAAGAAACCTCCCTGCCCAGGAGGAGGGGGGAGACTGCCGCTTACCCGGCCCTCCCTTGTGGCGGCTGGCTTGTTCGTGGTGGGGGGAGTCAGGACAGGGAGGCCTGCTGGCTCCGGACCACGGCCCGCAGCCCAGGCCGGCCCAGCTTGGGAGCTGAGGATGCCTCCAAAGGGAGAAGACTCGATGTCCCGGCCTGCGGAGGTGGTGGGAGAGGCCGATTCCGGGGTCTGCAGATACGGGTGCACAGGCACTTGCTCCTCCGCCTGCATCGTCCCCACACCCGGACACCCGTCCCTGGCCCCTCACGGAGCTGTGCGGTGACTCCGAAGGGCGCTCCCTGCCCCTGGCCACCCACAGGGCTCCTCGGGGTCTCCGCATGACTCCTTCCCCTCCCCCGGGGACGTTGCTTGCGATGTCTGTGTCCCAGGTTCTGATTCTGCAAATTTTCTTTTCTTTAAAGATTTATTTATTTATTTATTTATATTTATTTATTTATTTTTGATAGGCAGAGTGGATACTGAGAGAGAGAGACAGAGAGAAAGGTCTTCCTTTGCCGTTGGTTCACCCTCCAATGGCTGCTGCGGCCAGCACACTGCGCTGATCCGAAGCCAGGAGCCAGGTGCTTCTCCTGGTCTCCCACGGGGTGCAGGGCCCAAGCACTTGGGCCATCCTCCACTGCACTCCCGGGCCACAGCAGAGCTGGCCTGGAAGAGGAGCAACCAGGATAGAATCCAGCGCCCCGACCGGGACTAGAACCCAGGTGCCGGTGCCGCATAGCAGAGGATTAGCCTGTTAAGCCACGGTGCCGGCCTATTTATTTATTTTTTTGACAGGCAGAGTGGATAGTGAGAGAGACAGAGAGGAAGGTCTTCCTTTTTGCTGTTGGTTCACCCTCCAATGGCCGCTGCAGCCGGCACACCGTGCTGATTCGAAGTCAGGAGCCAGGTGCTCATCCTGGTCTCCCATGGGGTGCAGGGTCCAAGCACTTGGGCCATCCTCCACTGCCTTCCCGGGCCACGGCAGAGAGCTGGCCTGGAAGAGGGGCAACCGGGATAGAATCCGGCCCCCCAACCGGGACTAGAACCCGGTGTGTCGGCGCCGCAAGGCGGAGGATTAGCTTGTTGAGCCATGGCGCCGGCCCTTTAAAGATTTATTTATTTGAAAGGCAGAGTTAGAGAGAGAGAGAGAGAGAGAGAGAGAGAGGTGTTCCATCCACTGCTCCACTCCCGCAGTGGCTTCTCCGGCTGGGGCCAGGAGCCAGGAGCTTCATCCGGGTCTCCTGCATGGGTGCAGGGGCCCAGCACTTGGGCCATCATCTTCCTCTGCCTTCCCAGGCCACAGCAGAGAGCTGGATCGGAAGTGGAGCAGCCGGGTCTTGAACCGGTGTCCGTATGGGAAGCCACATTGCAGGCAGCGGCTTTACCTGCTGACCCAGCACTGGTCCCTGGCCAGTTTTTGCCCCAAGCGTCTCAGGTGGTCATTAGGACTTTGGCTCTGGGGTCATACTGGGGG